>NC_092134.1:110034430-110739430 GCF_043159975.1 Macaca nemestrina
AAGATATCTGAAACACATACAAATAATAAAGGACTAGGGGCCAGAATATATATTATACAAAGAACTCCTATAGGTCATTTTGAAAACACAGATAATATCTGAAATGGCTAAAGACTTAAACAGGCATTTCATAAATTAGGAAATCGAAATAAAAATATGAAAAATTGCTCAACCTTATTAGTAACTAGGGAAATGCAAATTATAACTACCACAGGATAATATTATACACCCACCAGTTCAGCCAAATCTTAAAATCTGACAATATCCAATAATGGTGAGGATAGAGAATTCTCATACTCTGCTGAAAGGTAAATAAATTGGTATGATTGCTTTGGAAAATACAGGACGGTTGAAGATTAGCAATTCTACACCACAGTGATCACGTTCATAGAAATTCACAAACATGTTCACCAGCTATATGCACAACAGGTGCAGAGCAGCACTACTCATAATAGCCCAGTGAAAGCAAGTCAAAACCCATCAACTAAAAAATGGATAAACTGTGGTACAATCATACAATGGGATACTATACCATAACAAAATGAAATAACTAACACTGTGTACAACAACCTGGAGAATCTCACACACACAAAAAAAGTTAAATAAAAGAAAAAGCACTAAGTAATATATGCAATATTATTCCATTTATGTAAAGTTCAAAAAGCAGACAAAAACTAAATTATATGTGATAAAACTATAAAAGAAAATCAAATAAATTATTATGACAAGTTGTGGACAATGGCTGTCTGGGACAGCGAAAGTTACGATGGAGAAGGGCACAAATGGAGATTGTGCGGTGCTTATGATATTCTACTTCCTTCCTCTGGGTGGTGGCTACATGAGTAGCAGCTTTATATTATTTGTTAAACTGTACATTCATGTTTGTGCACTTTTTCTGTATATATGGTATATTTCCCACAAGATGTTCTTCAGAAAAGTTATACAGACATATAAGACTAGATGGTCTGGTAAAAGAATGACAGGAGATAGACAAAAGGCAAACAAAAAATATAATCAGGAGGTAATTAGTTCTATGAAGAAAAGAAAAGCAGGATGGGGAATAGGTTGAGAAGAAAGAACTATTTAACAGCTTGTAGCATCAGTGTCACCATAGTTAAGCCTCATGGAGTGCCACTGTGAACACAGCAAAGGCAATGCAAATTGAATGCACAATGAAGTTTCAAATTGTGCTGCATGCAAGGTTTCATAAAGTCCACAAGAGATGGCTCCAATAACATCAAAAGTCCCTGACAGATAAAGATCTGGTAGCATTAGACTGCTAACAATTGAAGAAAAGAAAATAAGAAAGGCTGCCTATAATTTGGGTGCTTCATGAGAGAATAATCTTAATGATGAAATTTTTTTTAAGGCTTAGAAAAACTAATGAAGCCCTCAAATATGGTGTGAGATCTCTTTATAAGAATGCTGCGGCTGGACACGGCAGCTCACACCTGTAATCCCAGCACTTTGGGAGGCCAAGGTGGGCGGATCACGAGGTCAGGAGATTGAGACCATCCTGGCTAACACGGTGAAACCCCATCTCTACTAAAAATACAAAAAATTAGCTGGGCGTGGTGGCAGGTGCCTGTAATCCCAGCTACTCAGGAGGCTGAGACAGGAGAATGGCGTGAACCTGGGAGGTGGAGCTTGCACTGAGCTGAGATCGCGCCACTGCACTCCAGCCTGGGTGACAGAGTGAGACTGCGTCTCAAAAAAAAAAGAATGCTGCAAGAGTCAAATGTGAAGTGAAAGCTGTTGTAATTGCCTTTTTTGTAGAAAAACAATCAAGCTATAAATAACAATAAAGCATTTTCAATTTGAAAAATTAGATGACTGTTTTTATCTACATAGATAGATACATAGATAGGTTTATTTATTTTTTGTTTGTTTGTTTTGAGGCAGAGTCTCGCTCTTTTGCCCAGGCTGGAGGTACAGTGGCATGATCTCAGCTCACTGCAACCTCTGCCTCCCGGGTTCAAGCTACTCTCCTGCCTCAGCCTCCAGAGTAGTTGGGATTACAGGCGCCTGCCACCATGCCCGGCTAATTTTTGTATTTTTAGTAGAGACAGGGTTTCACCATGTTGGCCAGGCTGGTCTCGAACTCTGGGCCTCAAGTGATCCACCCACTCTGGCCTCCCAAAGTGCTTGGATTACAGGCGTGAGCCATCACGCCAGGCTATCAATATGTTTTTATGTTGACATACTTTAATAGAGTTTCAATCAATCTTTCTTTTCCCTAATTTTTCCTCCCTATTTGAAAAGAATCCATTCTCTCCTCTTTTGTTTAGCAAAATGTAAAACATTGATAAGAGTTATACCTTTTAAAAAAAAATAGACTATGATTGAACCCACACATTCGATAAACACTTGTTCATCACCTACTACGTGCTAGGCTCTGGGGAGAAACAAAAACAAACGAAACAAGAATCACCAAGACTCAAGAGGCTGACAACGAACAGGGACTAAAAAGGCTAGAAAACCACTGGCTTCAGGAATCTGTGGTGAGTACTATTCAAAAAGAGTGTCCAGGCCGGGGACGGTGGCTCACGCCTGTAATCCCAGCACTTTGGGAGGCTGAGGCGGATGCATCATTTGAGGTTAGAAGTTTGAGACCAGCCTGGCCAACATGGTGAAACCCCACCTCTACTAAAAATAGAAAAATTAGCCAGGCGTAGTGCCGGGCGCCTGTAGTCACAGCTACTTGGGAGGCTAAGACAGGAGAATCGCTTGAACCTAGGAGGCGGAACTTGCAGTGAGCCGAGATTGCGCCACTGCACTCCAGCCTGGGCGACAGAGAAAGATTCTGTCTCAAAAACAAAAACAAAAACAAAAAAACAAAAAAAACCAAAGTGTGTCCGAAGGAAGGGCCTCTAAATCAGATTTCTCATGGGGCATTAGAAATATAGAATTTTGTTTTTGCCATATTTTTCATACAATCTTAGCTTAATAACAAAAACACAAATTAGTCACAGGCAGTCTTCAGGACAAAAAAATAAATCAGAAATATAAATTCTGAATAAGCTATAAACTGGATACCAAGGCCTTGAATAATTCCATTTTCTTAACTTTAAGTTGATATCTTATAAGACAGGAGTGCAACTTCGAAAGGCTGTCTTGTTTGAATTATAAATCTTCACTTTAAAGCGGCAGATGGAGAGCCTTATGTTCACAGAAAGCCAGCCAAGGGCTCAGAAAAGGTAACCGCTCTGCCAAAGGGAAAGACACAAAACAGAAAACATGGTTCTGAACTTGTATGCCCTCGAAGGGTTAACAGATGCCTGAAACTGTGAGAATTTTGCAGAGTTAGAATGGAACTAGTGCAAAGTCCTCCAATGTGTTTTCCTTTCTGGGCCATGCAAACATGTACGTTCTATGGAAGATTTCAAGTACACCAAAAAAACCCGGGTTTCCCATCACAGAATCTAAGTCGCCCCATTTTCTCTGGTGTATATCATGTTATTGAAGGAGTTCTTGTCCTTTGTATTTTTTAGCTCTGCTTCCTTAAATGCCAAAACTACACACACGAAGTATGTAATATGAACACTGTGAGAATGAGGAGATGCAAGCAGTATTTTATTCACCTGAAGAAACTAAAACCCAACATTTTGCTTTTTGTCTGCAGACACAGTTCCTGTAAACACAGAATCAAATACGGAGCGCGTAGAAAATAAAAGATCCTCCACATTATCGCACTTCCTTCAATGGAGGCTACTCGGGAGGCTGAAGCAGCGAATTGCTTGAACCCGGGAGGCGGAGGTTGCATTGAGCTGAGATTGCGCCACTGCACTCCAGCCTGGGCGACAGAGCTAGACTCCGTCTCAAAAAACAAACAAACAAAACAACAACAACAACAACAAAGATATTGTATTCTTGACATTTTGGTATTTTCTAAAATATTACATTTTTATAAAATTTCTCTGCCATGGAAAAAAAAAATCCACCTTTGCCAGAGCAAAGGAAGCCAGTGAAAGAAGTAATTCAGTGGGAGTATAATTATAAGCATTTAGCATTGTTTTGAACATGAGAAAAACGCAAGCTTTCATCTAAGAGATTTTCATAATCTCAAGAAATAATTCATCTGCCATTTATTTTCAGGGAAATGTGGTGCTTCTTGGAAGAAGCCCAGAGGATCCTGCTGTTAAATCAAGACCCATGCAGGAAAAAAAATTATCCACTCCACAATAACATGGCAGGTAACACAAAGGCAGTGGTACTTCTCCAGCAGGGAGAGGCCCCCTCAATACAGGAACTCCTGCCGGCTGACTTAATTACAGCGCAGCAAGGGAAGCCACTACAAAGGCAGGAGCCACTGAACAGAGAGCTGCTGAGATCCGTCCTCGGTACACGGACAGATGGTTCTGCTGCTTCTCGGCTGGTATAAGACCTTCTAGAGAACTCTGAAAACTGAAACACGCCAACGAGTTTTCTGTTACCAGTAATTTTTTTTAACTCTGTGCCCAGGCCAGGCGCGGTGGCTCATGCCTGTAATCTCAGCGCTTTGGGAGGCCGAGGCGGGCAGATCGCGAGGTCAGGAGTTTGAGCATCCTGGCCAACATGGTGAAAACCCGTCTCTACTTAAAATACAAAAATTAGCTGGGCATGGTGGCACGTGTCTGTAATCCCAGCTACTTGGGAGGCTGAGGCACGAGAATCGCTCGAACCCCGGAGGAGGAGGTTGCAGTGAGCTGAGATTGCACCACTGCACCCCAGCCTGGCGACAGAGCGAGACTCCATCTAAAACAAACAAACAAACAAACAAAAAACCCTTTGTGCCCACCTTATGCCAGTATAAAAGTAATCTGAATGTGAAAGTCAATCAGCAAGTATTTACTGAGCGACGTGTAAGGGATAAGGAAAAGGTCTAAAGCAGCTTATCTAGTTTAGGGACATGGATAAACTCTGATTTAATTTTAGGGCTTTTGACTTTTTCATCACACACACACACAGACACACATACACACACACCCACACAACTAGAGGAGAAGCCATGAAAGCACTCCCTTGAAAATTCTCAGAGACAAATTTACAGAAACAGAGTGAGTCCATATAAGAAACCTGGCCTTATACACAGGGATGATGCACTGAAATCTGTTTCACAGCAAAGGTAATTCAAAGTTTCTAAAGCAGTCACCACAGCAGCCACATGGCTTAGAACCCAAAACAGACAGCCCCCCAAATTATGAAGTCATACACACAGCTGCTAAATAACAGCACTGAGTAAACTCTTATCTTGTAAAAATGTTTAAACAAAATGAAAATTTAACTACAAACTTATAAAGAAGGACTAAGCTTTTACTGCCATACTGTTTTATGGAATTAATAAACATGCAAATTTTCTGCATGCAAACGCTACCTTCCTGGTCACTTTGAAGGATATAAATTAATCAAAATCACAAAATTCTTCCATCTTATGTAAGAATGTACAATAATGCCCGAAGCAATTTAGAACTAACTTACAATTTCCATAGCATAGAATGTATATCTACCTATACACATACATACATATACAGATGCTCCTCAACTGCTGACCTTATGTCCTAATAAACCCATCATAGTTGAAAAACTATCATAAGTCAAAAATACATTTAATACGCCTAATCTATCAAATATAGCTTACTTAGCCTCACCTACCTTAAACATGCTCAAAACACTTACATTAGCCTACATTTGGGCAAAATCACCTAACACAAAGTCTATTTAAAATAAAGTGCTGAGTAGCTCATGTAATTTGTTGACTGGTGTACTGAAACTGAAAAACAGAATAGATGGGTGGGCACCAAAATATGGTTTCTTTTGAAAGCATGGTGCTTTCATACCATTGTAAAGTCAAAAATCATTAAGATGAACCATCATTAGGTCAGGGACCATCGGCATACATATATAAATACATACACATACATATTCCTATTTAATACTGATATCAACTCTGTAAAGTAAAAATGCATAGCTTGGTGAGCCTGAATGAGCTCATATATTTAAAACACTTGGAGAACTTCTATCAATACAAGTTTTGAAGTCACACTGCCTGAGATTTTGGTTCCATCGCTAGACAAATTAATTTATCTGTGCCGCAATTTTCTCATCCATGTAAGTGGAAGTAATAATAAAAGCCTCTACTTCATAGGCTAATGAGGCATATGCTATCTGGCATATTAAATATCTAGCACAATACCCAGTATGTGGTAAGCAATGAACACAAGCGAGCTATTTTTAAACTTTATATATTTGGCTGGGCACAGTGGCTCACGCCTGTAATCTCAGCACTTTGGGAGGCCAAGGCAGGTAGATTGCCTGAGCTCAGGAGTCTGAGACCAGCTTGGCCAACGTGGCAATACCCTGTCTCTACTAAAAATACAAAAAATTAACCAGGCACGGTGACGCGTGCCTGTAATCCCAGCTACTTGGGAGGCTGAGGCAGGAGAATCACTTGAACCTGGGAGGCGGAGGTTGCAGTGAGCTGAGATCACGCCACTGCACTCCAGCCTGGAAGACAGAAGGAGACTCTGTCTCAAAAAAAAAAAAAAAAAAAGTTTTTACATTTGGCCTCCAGTAAAAAGGAGTCCAAATTAAAACTTGGGTCTCCTGATAAATTTGAGAATACTTTCTGTAGCCATGCTGCTGGGAACCACACAAAGGAGGCATTTAATCAAACTGATACAACTAAGTATTATTATGATACAGTAGCAAAAAGTAACAATGGTTGCACATGATGAGACTAAACATCAAAATGTTTACATGATGTCAGAAGATAAGGTCAGGTGCTTCTTCAGAACATCTGCCCCACAACACGTTACCTTGTTCTTTTCTGCTATGATTCTCTTCGTAAAAAATTATATATCTGAGTAATAAATTGCTACACTAAATATCTGAGAGTACTGCTTTGGGTCACAAAAGCAAAATAATTTGCTTATAAAAATAATTAACTTTAGGCCAGGTGCGCTGGCTCATGCCTGTAATCCCAGCACTTTGGGAGGCCGAGGTGCGCTGATCACTTGAGGCCAGGGGTTCAAGACCAGCCTGGTCAACACGGTGAAATCCTGTCTCTACTGAAAATTTAAAAATTAGCCAGGTGTGGTGGAGCACGCCTGTAATCCCAGCTACTCAGCTGGCTGAGGCACAAGAATTGCTTGAACCCGGGCAGTGGAGGCTGCAGTGAGCCGAAATCACACCACTGCAATCCAGTCTGGGCAACAGAACGAGACATTGTCTCAAAAAAAAAAAAAAAAAAAAAAAAAAAAAAAACTTAACTTAAAAATAGTGAATATTCAGTGAAAACTAGTCATGCTAACCAAAACAGTGTTTTAGCTCCAGGTATTAATGGCCACTTCCGGAGCCATAAGCCAAGCTGATAATATAGCTCCTAAATAATGAACTGAAATATGGTTGGCAAAGAATCACCTTCTTAATTTCTTAAGAATGTTCAACTCTGGTACAAAGGGGACCAGGTGAGTATGGGTGAATATCCTTCTAGAAAGATGAGACTAGAAGACTGAGGATCTATGGAAGGGGATGCCCTGTTATTCTCTCTCCCCCTACTCTCAACATTCACTGATTAATTCATGTATTTACCGAAATGGTATGTCAATACCCTGAGCAGCCACTCAAGACAGGACTCCTGCATTGCTACAACACCGATTCCCCAGCCTCTCCTCTGCCCCTCAACCTGCCTTAGGGGCTGTCATTTTATCCACACTGGACAGGACCTGTCCATTTGCTATCTTCCTTCCAATTATGTTTGTCCATGTCTGGACCTGGCTGGCTGCTCCCTGCAGCCCCTTGCTGGTTACCTTACCCTGACAGTGATGCAGCCAGAGGCACTAAAAGGTTAGCCCAAGGGCCCCAGCCCTGCATTGGGCCCATGAAGGGGCTTACGATCCTCGTTTTCCGGGTTTGGGTGATGTTAGAGGAAAATGCCCCGGCCCAGCACCATTCCTTTTTGCTTCTGATTTGGAGTTCTAGACCAGAGCCTTAGTCCTGGTCAGGACTAAGTAATTATTTAACAGTGTGACATTCAGACCTGCATGACATCTATACAGTGCCCAATAAAGAAAGAGGAGACCATGGTCCCTACCTTCAAAAAAGAAAAAACGCCACATACGTGCTTGGTGATACAAAGTTGAATAAGACACACAGAATCTGATGGAGAAAACAGACCTGAAAATCAATAATCACAGAGTATTGGAACGTTATAGCTGCCTCAGTCTTTACAGGGGAACACAGAGGAGCACCAGCTAACGAATGTGTACGTTGGACAAAGTTATATGCCAAGTACTCCTATATATATGATCTAATGCAAAAATAAACATCAGTCCTATACTGGTTGTTAGCTGAAAAAATAGGCTCCAAGATTTAAGAAGCAGAACTGAGAATGCAGGTCCTGCACTATCATCCTCCTTCACACCTCTCCTTTGTCCCTCTCCACTTTCCTTCCCCCTTTATTTTCCTTTCCTAGAAGGGAAGGAGAGGGTCAGCATCTCGATCAAAAGTCAAAACTCATATGTCAACAGGTAAGTGACAGATGATGTAAATGAGGGAGAACACAGACAGTGAGATAACGCGGATGAGATGGAATGGTGCGGACTCTGGTGAATTAGAGATCCATGCTGTTTCTAAAAGAAAGGTGAAGGTGCAGTGGTTCATGCCTGTAATCCCAGCACTTTGGGAGGTTAAGGCAGAAGATCGCTTGAGCCCAGGAATTTGAGACCGAGCCAGCCAACATAGTGAAGTGTTGTCTGTACAAAAAATTTAAACATTAGCCAGGTGTGGTGATGCACACCTGTAGTCCCAGGTACTCAAGAGGCTGAGATGTAAGGATCACTTAAACCCAGGAGGTCTAGGCTGCAGTGAGCTGTGTTCATCTCACTGCACTCCAGCCTGGGTGACAAAGCAAGACCCTGTCTCAAAAAAAAGCCAGGAACGGTGGCTCACACCTGTAATCCCAGCGCTTTGGGCAGCCGAGGCAGGTGGATCACCTAAGGTCACAAGTTCAAGACCAGCCTGGCCAACATGGTGAAAGCCCATCTCTACTAAAAATATAAAATTAGCCAGGCATGGTGGCATGCACCTGTAATCCCAGCTACTCAGGAGTCTGAGGCAGGAAAATGGTTTGAACCTGGAAGATGGAGGCTGCAATGAGCTAAGACCACGCCACTGCACTCCAGCCTGGGTGACATAGCGAGACTCCGTCTCAAAAAAAAAAAAAAAAGAAAAAGAAAAAGGAGGGGAGAGGGGAGGGAGAGGACAGCAGAGGAGTGGGGTGGAGGGGAATGGAGGGGAACAGAGGGGAGTGGAGGGGAATGGAGGGGAGGGGAGGGGAGAGGAGAAGAGAGGAGAGGAGGACTCATTCAGCTCCAGCCCTCTCATGCCACACAGAAATGTGGGCCCAAGGCTCTGTGAAATCTTCCAGTTTTTTGAGACTGGCCTGAAATCCAGTTTATATGATTCTCCTTCTTGAAAAAAGCAGCTCCCTAAATCAAAATGTTTGTCAATCACCAGACCTGACTGTGGCCACGGGATACCAGCTTGCAATATCTGCTGTAGACCAAAGGTGGCCAGGCTTGTCAGCATTGTTCCCGTCACTATGGTGTTTCACTTAAAGAGTTTAACAACCAAGCAGTCACTGCAAAACAAACCACAGGACTGGTGCCACTACTGTTATCAAGACTTTATTTCTGAGGTATTAAGGAGAGAGGCACACAATGACAGAGTCATGATGTTGAAAACAACTGACTCACTTCCTTGACATCCCTACAAAGTAGCTTTTTGGCTTGTGCTTAACCATCATGATAAGCCAACAGGGAAGTCTCTCTCTCTCACTCTGCTCTTAGTCATTAGAGAAGGTCTTTTTTTATATAAAGTTGAGCTCTGTATCCCTGTACCTGCCACCCATTGGTCTCTGGACCACTTTACCTAGAACACAATATTCCAGGAGCAAGAAGCCAACATTATCATCACATTACAAACAGTGTTTCTGTTCATGCAGACAAAGATCATGTCAGCTTTTTACTTGGACTAGCACACTTGCCTCCCTGGCCCTCGGGGACCACAGCATGATCTAGCAGTGCGAGTGAGTCAACAAAGGCTTACCAAGTTCCACGGTAGGGCACAGGGAAAGCTGTTATTTCCATCAGTCACATGTTTTACTTTAATTCTAGCTCAAGAATATATTTATGCCCCAGTCTCCATGTTCCTAATCTACAGTGCATAATTGCTCCCTATAAATAATTATTTTAACTCTGGTTTAAAAAGTACTGGCATCCATTTCAGTAACTGGATGAAGTCGGTTTCACAGAATGTTAAAAAGTATCCGTGGCTAGTTTGTTTGACTTTATAGGAATAAAAATGACTTAACATTTTAGCTTTATAACAGAAACTAAGAAATATGGCTCCACACTTAATATGCATCATGAAAGGTAGCCAACTTAGGTCCAGTAAATTACATCATAGAGCATTATAACTATAGAATGCTGCTTGTTTTTCTGGCAAAGTCATGAATCCCTTCCAAATGAGAAACATTTTGGCAGACTCATCTTTTTTTTTTTTTTTTTTTTTCCCCCAGATGGAGTCTTGCTCTGTCGCCCAGGCTGACTTGCAGTGGCACGATCATGGCTCACTGCAACCTCCACCTCCCAGGTTCAAGTGATTCTTGTGCCTCAACCTCCTGAGTAGCTGGGATTACAGGTGTGCACCACCATACCCAGCTAATTTTTGCATTTTTAGTAGAGATAGGGTTTCACCATGTTGGCCAGGCTGGTCTCAAATGCCTGACCTCAAATGATCCACCTGCCTCAGCCTCCCAAAGTGCTGGGATTACAGGCATGAGCCACCCCACCTGGCCAGGAGACTCATCTTAAAATTATTTTTCAGACAAAGTATCAATATTGGTATCCATAAGAATTTTCAAATTCAAATAAGCAATATTTCATCGCGTAAATTTAAGTGTGAAATATTGTGCTATTCCTTCATTTTTATATCTTATCATATGATTTCTTTACATTCTTCCTAGCTCCTTATAAGAAACCTAGGAGCCATCCTGATTTCTCCACCTTCTTTTGCCTCCCATATTTAATTAATTAGCAAATCTTTCAACATATACCCTGAATCAGATCACTTCTTACCCTCAAGTAGATTCTCACTCAGTCCAAGCCACCATCATCTCTTACCTGAACTACTCCAATAGCCTCCTAACTTGGTTCACTCTTCCACTGTCTTCAAGGAATAACCAGAGTGATCTTTTAAAAACATGTATGAAATCACATCACTCAGGCTGCTTAAAATAAAATCCAGACTTCTTGCCAGGGCTCAGAGAATCTGCTTGCTGACTCCCTCTCCACTGCCCCTCTCACATTCCCCCTCCCCAACAACTGCCACACTGGAGTCTTTTGGAGTCCTGGTTGAAGGCAGTACTGCCCCCTTGGCATCAGGGCAGGGAGCGGGTGTCTAGAATGTGTGACTATGTTTTTGTAATTACAATGACTAGGGATGCTAACCGTCCTGCATTGAGCCACACAGTCCCACAGTGCACAGCACGGTTCCACACTGCAAAGGCTCGCAGTACCCAAAATGCCATTTGCCATTTTCACAAAAACCTAGTTCATTCCCATCTCAAGATCTCTTTTTTTTTTTTTTTTTTTTTGAGACAGAGTCTCGCTCTGTCGCCCAGGCTGGAGTGCAGTGGCACGATCTCGGCTCACTGCAACCTCTGCCTCCTGAGTTCAAGCAATTCTCCTGCCTCAACCTACTGAGTAGCTGGGATTACAAGTGTACACCCAGCTAATTTTTGTATTTTTAGTAGAGACAGGTTTTCACCATATTGGTCAAGCTGGTCTCGAACTCCTGACCTCATGATCTGCCCACCTTGGCCTCCCAAAGTGCTGGGATTACAGGCATAAGCCACAGTGCCCGGCCCCTGTCTCAAGATCTTTATACTTACTGTTACTCTTGACCCAGGAACTGAAATAGTTCCCCACCTTGCTCCTTGTGACCACTTGGGAGTCAGCTCCAACATCATCTCCTCTGAAAGGCCATGCCTGGCCATCATTTCTCAAATAGCCACCCCAACCAGCACCCCTGCCAGTCCTATTATTCTTCCACCTTGCTTTTTTTTTTTTTCTTTTTTTGAGACGGAGTCTCGCTCTGTCGCCCAGGCTGGAGTGCAGTGGCGCCATCTCAGCTCACTGCAACCTCTGCCTCCTGGGTTAAAGCAATTGTCCCGCCTCAGCCTCTCAAGTAGCTGGGACTATAGATGCGTGTCACCATGCCTGGCTATTTTTTTTATTTTTAGTAGAGACAGGGTTTCACTACATTGGTCAGGCTGGTCTCGAACTCCTGACCTCAGGTCATCTGCCTACCTGGCCTCCCAAAGTGTTGGGATTACAGGCGTGAGCCACCATGCCCGGCCTACAAAAAATTTTTTAAAAATTAGTTGGGCCTCTAACCTCAGCACTTTGCAGGGCTGAGGCGGGCGGATCACCTGAGGTCAGGAGTTCAAGACCAGCCTGGACAACATGGTGAAACCCCGTCTATACTAAAAATACAAAAATTAGCCAGGCACAATGGCACATAATCCCAGCTACTGGGGAGGCTGAGGCAGGAGAATCTCTTAAACCCGGGAGGCAGAGGTTGCAGTGAGTCAAGATCATGCCACTGCACTCTAGCCTGGGCAACAGAGCAAGACTCTGTCCCAAAAAAAAAAAAAAAAAAGAGTTGGACATGGTGGTGCATGCCTGTAGTCCTGGCTGCTTGTATGGCTGAGGTGGGAGGGTTGCTTGAGCCTGGGAGGTTGAGGCTACAGTAAGCCAAGATCGTGCCCTTGCATTCCAGCCTGGGCAACAAAACAATACCCTGTCTCAAAAAACAAAACAAAAAAAGGAATAAAAAGAAGTTTTAAAAGATTTTTAACAATACATTTCTCATATTGACAATATTATGACAGGAAAAAAACTCAAGTATTTTGGCTTGAAAATATAAACTATAAACATATGGGGAAAATTATTGGTTTAAAACTGAGCAAAAATTATGTTGAATTTTTTTAAGGAAAAGGAACAATTATATTTTTCATAATACTAAAAATGAAATAATGTAAAGTGATAAAAAGCAATTAATTCCTATTTAGGTAATATTTCATCTGAGCCTTTTCCATTAAAAGTTTAACTTTTATGTGATTATGAGGTTATTTATACCTAAAGAGACCATTTAAGTATATAGAGAATTAGTACAGGCATTTGTTCTTCCAGTGACTGAGATAAGAGGAAAATAACCAAAGGAAGAATCTGTACAACACTATAGGCAATATTTCAGATGCTTAAGTAGAAATACGCATACGCTTGCTCAAAAATCACAAACAGCAATGTTAGATTAGAACTTGTACCTTTTTTAATACTTTCTGAAAAGCCCTTAAATAATATTTTTCTCCAAAGTGACTTCTTAAGAATTAGATCAGGTTGGGCGTGGTGGCTCACGCCTGTAATCCCAACACTTTGGGAGGCGGAGGCAGGCAGATCACCTGAGGTCAGGAGTCTGAGACCAGCCTGGCCAACACGGTGAAACCCCGTCTCTACTAAAAATACAAAAATTAGCTGGGCGTGTGGCATGCACCTGTAATCCCAGCTACCCAAGAGGCTGAGGCAGGAGAATCACTGGAACATCGGAGGCAGAGGCTGCAGTGAACTGAGATCGCGCCACTGCACTTCAGCCTGGACAACAGAGCAAGAGTCTGTCTCAAAAAAAAAAAAAAAAAGAATTAGATCACAGCCCCAGTAAGATTTCTAGTAACATCTAATTAGACAATTGAGTTCCCTTGCTGGAGCTTGTCTGCTTTGCTTATAAAATCATGTGCAAAGTCTAAGACAACCACAACCAGACCCTCAACATCCTCCTCCTTAATGTTTATTGGGGAAATGGAAATAAACAGTGTGATCTGCCTTCGTTCACACTTGTCACTTCCTTGTAAATGTTGAGAGCTTTCCAAAGCAAAGAGCCTATGACAGCAAGGAAGGTTTCCAAAGCCAGTGACTCCAGGGAAAGAACAAAATAAGAAGAATTATTCCATCAGCTACCAACAACTTATATTAAAATGGTAAGAGTAAGACAGTGTGGCATTTGCACAAGAACAGACCAACAAACCAATGTAACAGAATAGTCCAAAAATAGACCCATGCATATATAAAAACTTAATTTATCACAAAGCAGATACTGAAAATTAGTGCAGGAAAGATGGATTGTTCAGTAACCTGTGGTACTGAGATCATAAGCTAATTTTATTGGGGGGTGGGGCAGAATCATGGGAAAAAATTTAATTAGATTTCTACCTCACATCAAATGCAAAAATCAATTCCAGGAAGGATTAAAGATTTAAATATAAAAGGCAAACCATAAGATATTCAGAAGACAATATAGGTGCATGTTTTTATGACTTCATGGAAAGGATTTCTTAAGAATAGGAAAACACAACCTAGAAACACAAAAGAGTGATAAATCAACTAAATTAAAATTATAAACTTCTCTCGTCAAAGGACACCACAGAAACAGTGAAAAGACAGCCCATGGACTAGGAAAGGTATTTCCTACATATCTAAATAACTACAAAGGCTTAGTATATAGAATATGAGTATAGGTGTATACTCTTACAAATCAATAAGAAAAATATAAACAATCCAACGGTAAATGAGCAAAGACATGAAATGCATTTCAGTGCAGGATAGTCATAAATGCCTGTAAATACTTAAGAGGCATGACCTCATAAGCAGCCACAAAAATGCAAACTAAAGTCACAAGGTACGAAGTGATGACAAGGATGTGGAGACAATGGTGTCTGTTCCTTGTATATTTATATTTTTGCAATTTTATTTTCTGCAGGGTATTTTTTTTTTTTTTTTAACAAAGTCTCACTCTGTCACCCAGGCTGGAGTGCAGTGGTATGATCTCGGCTCACTGCAACCTTCACCTCCCGGGTTCAAGCGATTCTCCCGCCTCAGCCTCCCAAGTAGCTGGGATTACAGGCTTGCATCACCATGCCAAGCTAATTTTTGTATTTTTAGTAGAAACAAGGTTTCATTATGCTGGCCAGGCTGGTCTCGAACTCCCGGCCTCAAGTGATCCACCCACCTCGGCCTCCCCAAATGCTAAGATTACAGGTGTGAGCCACCATGCCCCGCTGCCTCCTTTTTTTTTTTAGAATACTATCTATGGTGACTATTTCTAGCCTGCCATGATAGCAAGTGTCTTCAAAGAGAGCTGCAGGCATGATCAACCTGCATTCACTCTCATTCTAACCCTAAGATTTCTTCCCTCCTACACACATTTGGTGTGAACAGTCTGCAAACCGTAGTGAGAGCCCACAGGTGGGGTATGAAGTCTGAGAAGACATATACAGTTTTTCCCACCACATCCAATTTCCCCCACAATGGTTGTAGGGTCCTCTGGAGCCCAAATCTGGGGAGATTCTAGGCTTTATCTCCTATTTCCTCTACTCTAAGTGGCCAGAAAACTAATGCTCAGTATTGAACCAATACTGATTCAGCAAATGCATTCAAGGCAAAAGTCAGATTTGATGCATTGCTTACTTTTTTGTTTGTTTGTTTTGTTTTTGTTTTTTGAGATGGAGTCTCGCTCTGTTGCCCAGGCTGGAGTGCAGTGGCACAATCTCAGCTAACTGCAACCTCCACCTCCTGGGCTCAAGCGATTCTCCCACCTCAGGCTCCCAAGTAGCTGGGACTACAGGTGTGTGCGACCATGCCTGCCTAATTTTGACTTTTTTTTTTTTTTTTTTTTTTTTGTAGAGACAGGGTCTTGTCATGTTGCCCAGGCTGGTCTCAAACTCCTGAGCTGAAGGGATCCACCCGCTTCGGCCTCCCAAAGTGTTGGGATTACAGGCTGAGCCACTGTGCCCAGTCAACACACTGCTTACTTCTAAGAGTTCCTGCTTTAATTCAGTTTTAGCCTCTGAGCATCCTCACCAAGTAGTCAACTCATTCATTCCATTTAAGGGCTACTTTTTTATTTCACTCAGCATGTTTAATTGTTGCCAGCAGGAAGGTTAGTCAGAGGTCTTAGATCACAGGACCACTGTATTGCCAGAATCTAAAGTCAAAAATTCGTTTTAAAACATAAAGTTAATTATGTCACTCTCCTGCTTTGAAACTTTCAATGCTTTTCTCATGATATACAGTGTAAATTTGAGCTCCTAAGTGCTCTTGACCCTGCTCAAGAGGCATAAGGGAAACTTCCCAGAGGAGAAGGAAAATGGAGATTAAACTTGAACCAGCTGCAACAGAGAGAAAAGACCAGAGCAGGGAAACAGCCAATGAATCAATCCTAATTAACAAATCAAATGGGCAGGAGAATATTCAAGTCCAGTATGGAAAGAACTCAACGTTCAAGGGACTGATCAACCATTAGAAGCTCAGTCAAGACAGCAGGGCATCAGGGGCTCTCAAAGCCAAGAGTGAAGAATCAGAGGGGTCTGTAAGAGATCAGGGTCATTGGGAGCAACATCTATCCAACCACGCGGAAGGACAGTGGGCGCCCAAACCAAAGGGCCAATTAGGCAACCTGTTCACAATAGGAGTTAGACTGAGGAGCTGCCACTCCCTAATTCACAGGAGCCCAGAAGGTTCAAACAGACTCTAAAACACACGAAGGATGGCATGGGAGCAGCAGATCCTCCCAGACTCCTTGTTAGTCAGAGGTACTCCAGGCCTGGCTCTCTAAAGCAAGGCCTTCCCAACTTTGTTACAGTCAGCTATGCTGAAGTGTTGGCTGGCAGAAACTCACAAGCCCCATCACACAGCTTTCCCCATCTGGCCCCAAACCATCTCTCCAGGCTCACCTCCCCTCTCACCCAATTCCATCTACCCTCCTACTGCAACAACACAGACACTGACGAGCAGCACCCTCTCCAGCCTTCCCTCTTCTACAAGCTGTTTCATCTTCCTGAACGACTTTGCCCCTCTTCTCTCCCCGGAAAATCCCTACTCATTCTTCAAAGCCCCTTCAAATGTTGCCTGATCAGACAGATTACTCTGATTCAAACTGGGTTTGCTACCCTCCACTCCTATCAAGCACAATCAACACATTATTATTTTATTATTATTACTATTATTGTCACCATCACATCCATCATTTATTAAGTGCTTGTCATGTGTCAGGTACCATATTAAATCCTTCACGTGCATTTTTCCTTACTACTTGTAGTTATTATCGTTCTCCATCTTACTGAGGAGGAAACCAGCGTTCACATCATTTCAAGTATTGGCCTGAGGACACAGAGCTGCTAAAGGGATTTCAAACATAGTCTGTTCTTAACTCAAAAACCCATATTCTTTCCAGTAAAATATCACAATTTGTTTATCTCTGTTGCCTCCAACAACAAATAAGTAACTTAAAAATAAAGATCATGTCTTCCTAACTTTTGTGTAGCCTGCATAATACCTGGCATATATGTGATGCTCTCTAAAGACTTAATAGATAAATAAATGAATAACAAGCATTCAATCCATTTTCTCAGGAATCTGAATGACAGCTGTAGCACAGAACCAGTATACAATGTTGAGACTGTCTGTATGCCCCCTTTGGCTAGGGTCTACTGGATGGCTCATATTATGGAGAATAAAGGACAGAGAGTTCAAGACACTTAGGTAAAGATTCAGGTACAAGGAACCAGGCAAGTCAGCACAGTGTCTTTTGAATAAATGGGTTTAATCTAGGCACACAAATGGTTATTTTTAAAACAAGTGGTCTACTCCAACCTCTTTTAAAATAACTCGCTGTCTTTTTATTTTGAGATGGAGTCTTGCTCTGTCATCCAGCATGGAGTGCAGTGGCGCAATCTCAGCTCACTGCAATCTCTGTCTCCCAGGTTCAAGCGATTCTCCCGGCTCATCCCCGGGTAGCTGGGATTACAGGCGCCTGCCACCACGCCCGGCTTATTTTTTGTTTCACCATGTTGGCCAGGCTGGTCCTGAACTCCTGACCTCAGGTGATTTGCCCGCCTCAGCCTCCCAAACTGCTGAGATTACCGGCGTGAGCCACCGTGCCTGACCAGAACTGACTGTCTTAATAACTTCATCTTTATTTTTTTCCCAATCTAAATCAGTGCAATACCATAACCATCTATTAAACACCTGCTATGGTGGGAAGGAAGAGAATGCCGTATACCTCATGGGACACTTAGTTAATGAAAACTCCTTTTCCCTGAAGGGGGTTTTAGTCTTGCTTGAATGTATGCAGAAGTTATCTCAATCAGGGAAAAAGCACAGAACATTGTGACTTTTTTGCTCAAAGCTCTCTGAAAGTTTCCCATCTCACTCAGAGTAAAAGCCAAAGTCCTAATAATCTAGAAGCTGCTACATCATGTGGCCCCCTCTGGTCTCACCTACTATTCACCCCCTAGCTCAGTCCCCTCCAGTTACATGGTCTCCATATTGTGTCTTCTCAATGAG
The DNA here is from genome assembly GCF_043159975.1 of Macaca nemestrina. Taxonomy (NCBI): domain Eukaryota; kingdom Metazoa; phylum Chordata; class Mammalia; order Primates; family Cercopithecidae; genus Macaca; species Macaca nemestrina. The sequence continues at coordinate 110,052,871 of NC_092134.1, forward strand.
CCTTTATCTGACCACTCTATTGAAAATCATAACCCTCTTCCACTTCACATGCTATCTCCCTATTCCCAGGGTTTTTTCCCGCCATAGCATTTTGGACGATCTAACATGCTATCTGCTTTACTCATTCATTTTGTTTATCATCTCTCTTCCCCCACAAAACGTAGGCTCCATGAATATGGACCTTCTGTTGTGTTTGTTCTCTGCTGTATTCTCAACACCCAAATCTGACATTGAATTATTATTGTAGGAATGAATGAATGAACCATTAGTTATGTTTACACAATGACCTATCTGCTCACAGCATTACTTTGAAATCCATTTTTCAAATTTCTGAATCACACTGGCATCACAAATTTAAATACATCTTAAGATTTTTTCGCTTGGCATTGATTAATGATGACTAAAATCTCATTGGTCTAGAGTTTTCTTCATTGCTTTTTCCCGAGAAGACTTACTGTGACCATTATCTAAAAATGTAATTGTTTTAAGACCCTGGTCTAAATTTTAGCAAGTAATTGTTTGTATTGTCCCAAGCACTTCAACATGATTTACAAAAATATATTACTTATTTTGCCACAATGAAAAATAGCAGTTGATTATAAAACATGACTGGAAATAACTACAGTCATTAAGGTAGAAGACCTGAGAATACTCTTAAGAAAGGGTTCTACTTCTAAATTATTGTAAAATATTAACAAACTGAGGCTGGGTGCAGTGGTACACACCTGTAATCCCAGCACCTTTGGAGGCCGAGGCAGGTAAATGGCTTGAGTCCAACAGTTTGAGACAAGCCTGTGCAATATTGTGAGACACTGTCTCTACAAAAAATACAAAAAAATTAGCTGGGCATGGTGACTCACATCTGTAGTCCCAGCTACTCAGGAGGCTGAGGCAGGAGGATCACTTGAGCCTGGGAAGTCAAGGCTGCAATGAGCTGAGATCACACCACTGCATTCCAGCCTGGGCAAGAGAGTGAGACCCTGTCTCAAAAAAAAAAAAACAACAATAATTGACAAACTGAGATCTTCTGTTGTTGAGATCACTAGATCATAATCTGCAAGATAATAGTTAGTTTTCATTTATTTGTTCGTTTGTTTGAGATGGAGTCTTGTTCTGTCACCCAGGCTGGAGTGCAGTATTGCGATCTTGGCTCTCTGCAGCCTCTGCCCTCTGGGCTCAAGCCATCCTCCCACCTCAGCCTTTTTTTTTGTTTTTTGAGACGGAATGAGACTCTCACCCAGGCTGGAATGTAATGGAGTGATCTCGGCTCACTGCAACCTCCGCCTCCCAGGTTCAAGAGATTCTCCTGCCTCAGCCTCCCAAGTAGCTGGGATTATAGGCACGCACCACCACATCTAGCTAATTTTTGTATTTTTAGTTGAGACGGGGTTTCACCACGTTGGCCAGGCTGGTCTTGAACTCTTGACCTCAAGTGATCTACCAGTCTTGGCCTCCCAAAATGCTGGGATTACAGGCGTGAGCCACCATTAGTTTTTAATGCCAACATTAATTAAGATCTGGTATGACTTTTAAAAATTATCTATGGAGGCCAGGCGCCCTGGGTCACGCCTGTAATCCCAGCACTTTAGAAGGCTGAGGCAGGTGGATCACGAGGTCAGAGGCTCGAGACCAGCCTGACCAACATGGTGAAACCCCGTCTCTACTAAAGACACAAAAAATTAGCCAGCATGGTAGCACACATCTGTAATCCCAGCTACTTGGGAGGCTGAGGCAGGAGAATCACTTGAACCCAGGAGGTGGTGGTTGCAGTGAGCCAAGATCACATCACTGCACTCCAGTCTGGGCAACAGGGCGAGACTCTGTCTCAAAAAAAAAAAAAAAAAATTATTTATCTATGGAGCCAACAATTCAAAAGCTATTTATAATTGGTTTGGAGCACATTATATTTTTTCTTTTTTTTTTTCCTCTCTCTTTCTAATGGTCAATTTTCCTTCCTATATTTTCTTGAGATTTGGAGCTTAAAGAATCTAAGCACACCAACCTTAGCAAAAAGAAAGCCAGTTTGTGATTTAAAGGACAAAAAAAAAAATGGTCGTGCGTGCCAAAGAGATAATCTGCAAGATAATAGTATCTCCAGCTCAACAAAAGAAGTCATGTACAAGATTAAACTCATCCTGTTTCCATCCAGTAACCTCACCAAGGTCAACTTCAAAATATCCCCTAAAACCATCTACAAAGTAGCAATCAGTAAGGCTTATCAACAGAGCCCATCCTTCTTACAATATAAACCTCTTTCAATTTCAAAAATTGATGACTAAGAGCTCTTCAATAGTGGCATTTGATTCCACATTACTCTGCAGTATGCAAGAGAAAAACAAAGACCCATCATTCTGAACCTTCTATTATAGACCCACGCCAAACTGCAACAAAACATTCTTAAGGAAATTGCTACTATTATTGTACACATATTGTTATTGTTCCCATAAATGTAAATAGGTTATCATTTTCAATTCTAAATTTAAAGACAGAAACACAGCAGTTAAATATTACATTTTAGAGTAGGCTTTTTCTCCTTAAAATGTTGGAAAACAGTAAAGATATATAACCAAAAGAAGAACTAAAAGTCACCCAGAAGTTAGACATCAATCCCTCAAAAAAAATCCTTTTTAAATATTCTATTTACAAATGTGTAAAGTTGGCATAAAAACTGCAAACAGAATAAAATAAATAGACATAATAAGAGAGAACTTTTAAAAGAAACTTTAAGCAGTCCTCAAGAATAGAAAATTAAATGCACTCAAATTTAACATATATCTCTGTCTAATGCAGTTAAGTTTTTGATATTTTCTGGTTTTCAGAAAGGATTTAATGTGTTCATTTTCAGAAAGTAGAAACAACACATTTTAAAAGACTATACAATGAAGGTTTATATATTAGCTCATAACTTCCCAATTTTTTGTTTTGTTTTGTTTTGAGACAGAGTCTTGCTCTGTCGCCCAAGCTGGAGTGAAGTGGCACGATCTCAGCTCAATGCAACCTCCTACCTCCTGGGTTCAAGCGATTCTCATGCCTCAGTCTCCCGAGTAGCTGGGATTACAGGCGCATGCCAGCAGGCCCAGCTAATTCTGTATTTTTAATAGAGATGGGGTTTCGCCATGTTGGTCAGGTTGGTCTCAAACTCCTGGCCTTGTATGATCCGTCCGCCTTGGCTTCCCTAAGTGCTGAGATTACAGGCATGAGCCACTGTGCCTGGAACCAGATTTTCTTACTAAACACTTCTTCGCCCATGGGGTCATTTAGTCCTCAAGTTGGAAATATAGAAGAGGGGTTCTTCACCCTGGCTGCATCTCTAAGGGAAGAGGGATTCACATGCTGAAGCCAGGCTCCACTTCCAAGGAGTGATTTAACTCTCCCGGAGTGGCGTCCAGGCAGCAGTAGTTTTATAAATCACCCAGGTGATTCTAACATACAGTCTGTATTGAAAGTCACTGGTTCCCACCCACCTCTTCTCAGAGAAGACCTCAGGAAGATATCCAGGCTCTGCTCAAACATTTCCAATGTTGAGACCCAATACCTCATTAGAAAAATCTAATAAGCAATACACTATGTTACAGAATGGTCATTATTTCAGATATGAATGGTCATTTTTACAGAGCATGGTAACACATCACTTCCCCTAACAACTACAACAGAGTTCGCAGATCTTGGCACTTGTCCTCTTCTTAAAAATCACATTCCCCAGTCTCCACATGACTGGCTCCTTGTCATCATTCAGGTCTGGGCTCAAGTCTCACCTCCTGGGGAAGACTGCCTGATCACGCTTTCCCCAGCCAGTCTGTCTCTTCCCTCATGGCACCTCTCACAACTGAAATATGTGTGGATGTTCGTTCGTTGACTCTCTTCCCAGTCTGAAACATAAGCTCCACCCAGGCAGCTCCATCGGGTCTGTCTTGTTTAACGCTGTATCTCCAGCAAGTGGAACCACGCCTGACACAGTAGCCACTCAATACAAATTTTTGAATGAATAAATGAAACAGATGAAGAGGTAATGGGCAATCTAAAGCAAAAAGAAAGTATCGGAGTGGTATATTATGTAAATACAGTCATCCCTCAGTCTTGGTGAGGGTATGGGTATTCCAGTACCCCCTGTAGATATCAAAATCCATAGATGCTCAAGTCCCTGGGATAAAATAGTGTAATATTTGCATGTAACCTACACACATCCTCCAGTATACATTAAATCATCTCCAGATTACTTATAATACCTAATACGATGTAAATGCCATGGAAATAGCTGTTATACTGAATTATTGAGGGAACAATGACCAACAAAAGCTTGTATACGTTTAGTACAGATGCAAGTTTTTTCCAAATATTTTCAATCCAAGGTTCGTTGAATCCAAGGATGCAGAATCCAAGGATGCTGAACCCACAGATTCTGGGGACTGACTAGTTGACAATGCAGTATAAAATGTTGGACTAAGCAGGCCAGTGCGATGGCTCATGCCTGTATTCCCAGCACTTTGGGAGGCCAAGGCGAGCAGATCACCTGAGGTCAGGAGTTCGCAACCAGCCTGACCAACATGGAGAAACCCTGTCTCTGTTAAAAATACAAAATTAGCCAGGCGTGGTTGTAATCCCAGCATGCCTGTAATCCCAGCTACTCGGGAGCCTGAGACAGAAGAATTGCTTGAAACTGGGAGGTGGAGGTTGCAGTGAGCTGAGATCGTGCCATTGCACTCCAGCCTGGGCAACAAGAGCAAAACACGGTCTATAAAAAAATATATATATATACATATATATATATACACACACACACACACACACACAGGGCTAAGCGTAAATGACAAAATATAAAATCATGTGCATGTACATGTGCCCAGGTGTGTGTGAAAAGGAAGATTCTGGAGGCTGTAGACCTCCCTCAATGCAACCATGTAGCTTCAAAATGCATAGTTGCACTGAAAGCTCTCCAAATTTAGAGATACCCTCATCTTAAAGCTTTATATTACCCATTAGTTTTCTTCTGAAAATAAAGCAAAAACATAAATCAAAATAAAGTTTTGAGACATTCTGAAAACATTCCAAGTGTTTACAGTCATCAAATAGTGTGAAATGCCAAACATTAAAGCAGAAAAATCTAACCAAGTCAGAAACACCGTGCTCTGGTGGTGGGAAAAGGAGTATAAAAAACATAAACTTATGAAATTATTTGGAACACCTGGAATGATAAAATCAAAGAAATCTGAATAAGAAGGAATCTTAGAGATCATTCCAGATATACCCTTCCCAAGGATAACCCCCCATAGAGTATTCTCAGCAAGTGGCTTACTAGCTTCTCCCTTTTGGTGACAGGGAATTCATTACTTCCTAAGAAGTCTGCCTCATTCCATTACTTTACAACGATACTTGTCAGAAACTGACTTATTTTGATCCAAAATCTGGCTCCCAGTGACTCACAGGGTCTTGTTCTCCTCTCTGAAGCCAAGCACAAATGGGTCAATGAAAACAAACCTAACATATCAGTTCTACAACATAATAGGTGAGATCAGAAAATATGAATCCAGAAGAAAAGTGAGTGTGGACCAAGTGTTCAAAGACAAAGGGAACTATAAAGTGGTTAAAATATACAGAGAGAGAGAAGGTCAGGCGCAGTAGTTCACACCTACAATCCCAACACTTTGGGAGGCTGAGGTGGGAGAATCACTTGAGCCCAGAAGTTCGAGACCAGCCTAAGCAACATAGCAAAACCTCATCTCTGCAAATAATAATTTCTAAAAATTAGTTGGGCCACCTGAGCCTCCAGTAAAAATAAAATCAGGTGGGTAAAAAAAAAAAAAGCCAGTATGGTGGTGTGCACCCGTGGTCCCAGCTACCCTGGAGGCTGAGGTGGGAAGATCACTTGAACCTGTGAGGTTGAGGCCACAGTGAGCCGTAATCGCACCACTGCACTTCAGCCAGGGTGACAGAATGAGACTCCATCTCAAAATTATATATGTGTGTGTATATATATATATAGAGAGAGAGAGAGGGGGACATAGCACAAGTGCTAAAATAAGGTGGATTATCTTGGCTAGAACTGAGTGACCAGAGTGGAAAAAGAAAGGAGAAAAAATATGTAAAACAGACGACGGAAGATCCCTGAAGCCTAGGTGAAAATTACTGCAACTAGGCAAAACTATTCTGTACTTTGGAAAACTATTGAATGAATTTGAAATGTAAAGGACAGGCGGTAAATAAGCAGAACAGATAGCTCTAAAATACAGCCATCTCAGAGATTTAGAGCTGGTAAAAAAAAAAAATCATAGAGATTATGTATTGCAACACCTTAATTTTATAGACATAATTAAATCCCAAGAGGAAAAGGTATCAATTTCCATTTTCATATTCCCCTCCATTGTAATAAGAACACCTTCACTGAACATTTTCCTCTTTTGTACCCCTTTCTCCCCACCTCCTGCACAGCATGCTGAATCTGAGATGTTGTATAAGATCCTAACTATTTCAAAACTCAGCTTTCAGAGGGCAAAGAAGGGATAACGTAATAAAGCCCAACTGCCTGAATCATCCTGGCTTGCCACCAAGACCCAGAATGGACAGGATGTGGTCACACTGCAGGACTGGCTCTTGCTGGCCATGGAAACCAGCCAGGTATTCTGCTGATACACGTATCTCCATCAGCAGCCAACAAGACAAGGAATCAAAATCACTGCTAATTCACCCACAAAACTGTCCATCTTTTCCCCTGGTACCATTGCATGGGTCTGCTATAGGGCAACCAAATTCCATCAGTTTCTTTTACGCAAACCTACACCTTTTTCTCTTTCACTTACCATCCATGCTACCCTCAGGGTACCATTTGCACCACCTTCCCACATCCCCAGGGTCACCCAAACTCTAAGCTTCTCTGGTTTTCTTCCCTAATCGGTCTCATTTTCTTCGCACTTCACTAGTGCTTTAAAAATGCAGGCTTGTCTCAGAAATACCTGCCTTTTGAAAGGACATACTACTAAATTTAAAACACCAGGCTGCAAGATCCTGTTTTTATAAAAACAAAGGAAGAAAACAGCAAAAAAAGAAAAGAAAAGAAAAAAAAAAAAAAAAACACCACACACACAAAAACCCTGACTATATGTTTAAAGACATTTAAAACAAGTACAGAAGAATACTCAGCAAAGTGTTAACAACACAGACAGAACTGTGGGAGAAGAAGGGAAAACTATTAATTTATATATGCTTTTCTCTAGCTTGGAGTACTGCAATAAAAACTGTCATGATTACACAATTGTAATTCTTAAAAAGCAAACTCTTGAAATGAAAAATGGAAAAGGCTGGGTGCAATGGCTCCTGCCTGTAATCCCAGCACTTTGGGAGGCTGAGGAGGGAGAATCGCTTGAGGCCAGGAGTTCAAGATCAGCCTGGGCAACACATCGAGACTCCCCTACCTCCCACACCCCTCACCAAAAGAAAAGAGGGGAAAAAAAACCATTTAAATTAAAACTGCTAACGCATCTTCAGTAAAGATTAAATAAGATTAATAAAGATTAGTCAGTGAGCAGTGAGGACTGTTGCTCCCAGCCCCCATAACCCTAAAGGGTGAGTAGGGACTGCCTTCTTAGACCTCACTGTCCCCAGTCAGCTTCTTTGCCCATTGTTTGTTTTCATTTTTCCTAATTTAGAAAGCAATCAAACTAACTGGTGAAAACATTATTAAATTGTTTATATCCCGCACTCTAGAAATTAGGCTTCTATAAAATAACAACCAATTGCACAAATTAATTTTTTTATTAAATTGAAAGTTAGCCTGTAATCCTAGCACTTTGGGAGGCCAAGACAGGCGGATTGTTTTAGCTCAAGAGTTCTAGACCAACCTGGCCCACATGGCAAAACCCCGTGTCTACAAAAAAAAAACACAAAAATTAGTCGGGCATGGCAGTGTGCGCCTGTAGTCCCAGCTACTTGGTGGTTGAGGCACAAGGACTGCTTGAGCCCAGGAGGTCAAGGCTGCAGTAAGCCACAATCACACCACTGCACTCCAGCCTGGGTGTCAAAATGAGACCCCATCTCAAAAAAAGAAAAAAAAAGAAAGTTGAGTATCTGAATCTATCATGCAATGCGTGCTTCCCCAGCAAAGAAAACATGAACTAAAAGGACTTATGTGGCTGGGCACGGTGGCGCACGTCTGTAATCCCAACACTTTACTAGGGCAAGGCAGGCAGATCGCTCGAGCTCAAGAATTTGAGACCAGCCTGGGCAACATGGTGAAATCCTCTGTCTGCTAAAAGTACAAAAATTAGGCTGGTCGCGGTGGCTCACGCCTATAATCCCAGCACTTTCGGAGGCCAAGGTGGGTGGATCACGAGGTCAGAAGATCGAGACCACTCTGGCCAACAAGGTAAAACCCCATCTCTACTAAAAAAAATACAAAAACTAGCCGGGCGTGGTGGTGGCTGAGGCAGGAAAGTCACTTGAACCCGGGAGGCAGAGGTTGCAGTGAGCCGAGATTGTGCCACTGTGCTCCAGCCTAGGCAACAGAGCGAGACTGTCTCGAGAAAAAAAAAAAAAAAATTATTCAGGCATGGTGGCAGGCACCTGTAGTCCCAGCTATTCAGGAGGCTGAGGCAGGAGAATCACTTGAACCTGAAAGGTGGAGGTTGCAGTGAGCTGAGATAAGGCCACTGCACTTCAGCCTGAGTGATAGAGCAAGATTCCATCTCAAAAACAAAAAATTTATCCAAGCGTGGTGGTATGCTCCTGTAGTACCAGTTACTTGGGAGGCTGAGGCAGGAGAATCGCTTGAACTCAGGAGGCGAAAGTTGCAATGAGCTGAGATCATGCCACTGCACTCCAGCCTGGGAAACAGAGTGAGACTCAGTCTCAAAAAAAAAAAAAAAAAAAAAATTAGGCATGGTGGCATGGGTCTGCAGTCCCAGCTCCTTGGGAGGCTGAGGTGGGAGGATCACTTGAGCCAGGATGGTTGAGGTTGCAGTGAGCTGTGACAGCACCACCGCACTCCAGCATGGGTGACAGAGAGAGACCCTGTGTCAAAAACAACAAAAACTCATGTAACTTGAGCATCAGTTTCACCCTCTAAAACTGCTCTGCCCCATAATACCTTCCTTTGTAAATAGAACCACCTCCTATCCAGCCTGAGAAGATTCTCAACTCCACTGTCTTCCTCACTTTCCACATATAGTAACATCCAATGCCTGTTCCACCCTACCTCCCAAATAGCTCTTAGATGTGCCCCCTCCTCACGATCCCTACTGCCACTGCCTATCCCACTGCACAGCCTCAGTCCACCCATTACAACCATCACCATAACCTTCTATATTGCGTTTGTAGACTAGGCAGAGATGTTTCACACTCTAAGGCAGTACGACGCAGTGGAAAAAAAAGTGGGCTTCTTCCAAGTTTCATCACTTGGTCTTGTGGCCCTGGGAAGAGACCTAAACCTCTGTAAGACTCAGTTTCCTCTTCTGTATAATGCAAGCAACACTTACCTTGTGTAAGGATTGCTGCATGAATTACAGGCAAGGCTTGTAAAGAACCTAGTTCTAAATGGAGCCTTGTACATTAAGTCAATGCTTTATTATTTTTATTATCTTTTTATCAGTAAAAATGAGTAGTAAGCCCTCTGAATTGTTTTGAAGACTGGTAAAATTAAACACAGTGACTGTTTCATTTATTTTCAATGGCTCCACATCCCCAAGACAAAGACAAAATGTGGCCATGGCCCTTTCCCAATTGCATCTCCTGCCACTTGACTTTACATGCATTCTCCTTTAGCATAATGAATTATTTAATACTAAGACTATGAAGCCCTTCATGCCCTCCTCTCCTCAAAGCCATAATTACAGGTGGAATCTTATGTGTGGGCAAGTCCTTTATGTATATTTCAACATGCAAGTAATTAATTACCTTATTTTCAAATTTGGAAAGCAATATCCATGAGTACAAGTATATTTAAGGGGATGATAGGGCAAAATATTTGCAAGCAAAAAGTTCTGAAGAAATCTTCAAGCCATTGCTGTCATACATACTCACATAAACATGGGGAATGTGATAAAAGATGATAAATTCTTGCTAAGTTATATCTGAGAAATAACTTTGCCAGAGACGAAATCTTGATTTGAAATAAAAAGAACGGGACAGGCACAGTTGCCTGTAATCCCAGCACTTTGAGAGGCTGAGGCAGGTGGATCACCTGAGGTCGGGAGTTCAAGATCAACCTAACCAACATGGAGAAACCCCGTCTCTACTAAAAATACAAAATTGGCCAGGTGTGGTGGCACATGCCTGTAATCCCAGCTACTCAGGAGGCTGAAGCAGGAGAATCACTTGAACCTGGGAGGTAGAAGTTGCAGTGAGCCGATATCACACCATTGCACTCTAGCCTGGGCAACAAGAGTGAAACTCCATCTCAAAGAAAAAAAAAAAAAAAAGAAGGGGTAGTGCAAGTTAGAGCAACTGGGTCCAGAAAAAAAGAGATGTGATTGAAAGCGATGATGTTTGTTTGTTGAGGTTGTTTATAACAGTTTCCAAAAGCATATCTTAATGTATTTTAGATTTTAAGATTAATTTGATGATAAATGTAAATATATTTTCTTTAAAAACATCGAGACCATCCTGGCTAACACAGTGAAACCCCATCTCTACTTAAAATACAAAAAATTAGCTGGGCGTGGTGGCGGGCGCCTATAGTCCCAGCTGCTTGGGAGGCTGAGGCAGGAGAATGGTGTGAACCCGGGAGGTGGAGCTTGCAGTGAGCCGAGATTGTGCCACTGCACTCCAGCCTGGGTGAAAGTGCGAGACTCCATCTCAAAAATAAAATAAAATAAAAAAATAAAAACAATGAGAGAAGTTAAAAATCATAGTTCAGGTCAATTAAGTATTAACTTTCTCTTTATGTTTATTTATAGATTGGAAAAGAAATCTGGGGTTTTTCTTGCCATATGATTTCGTGATTTAGAACTTAAAGATGTAAAAGAAACTAACAATCTTTCTAAGCATCTGAAGGGAAAACGATTCTGCTTAAAGATGAATCTAGGTAATTAAATGGCATTCATCAGGTCACCAATGTGACAGGCTCTAAAACTGTATAAGTACATATTTTTGTGTTGAATGATTTAACTATAACCCTGAAAAAGCATAGAGTTGGCTACAAAAGGAAAAGCTGCCCAATGTCCAGAAAGTGCTTCTTCAGCAGCTGGTAACTATCCTTGGTGTCAGGGTTGACAAAATGAGCAAGAAAATGGGTTGAAGCTCATTAGTGCATAGTTTACGGTATCCAAGCTGCAAAACTTTTCTAAAGCTGTCTCACAGATACATTTCCTTTTTAAAATGCCACCAGTAATGCTGAATCATTCCTTTCTAAAGGGGCTCTTTTTCAACTTTACAACATTTTAAATTTCAACCATTTTTAAGTTCAAAAAAACTCTTAAGTTTCAGATCTAGGGTATTTTTATATATGTATATTTTTAGTTTTCAGGTTATTTTGGAGCTATGACTCTTCTTCAAACACTATTCTGGCCTGGGTGACAGGCTCACAGTGCTGATTTACGTACATCCCAAACATATAATCAGCCAGGCCCTGAGCATAACTGGGTGTGGGTGACCCTCACTCAGGTCATTGAAGAGCAAGTGTTACTTGTGAAATCACAAAACCAGACTCAAGTATTCCAGTGGACATACTGCTCTGTCCAGCTGCCCAAAGAATCATGAAAAGGAGAACATTCTGATGATGTCAGAAGTCATCCTTTTTTCAAATCCTTAGTGTTTTTCTTTCAAATGTGGTCTTTTGTGAGCTGAATTACAGTAGTCCATGCAGAGCACTAAACAACATCAGGCCAGGTCAAAAAACAATTGAGTTAAGAGAAGAAATAACTAGGAAAAAAATTTAATGAATTTCATCTTCTTGATTTTGCACATCTTCAGGCAACACTGCCCACTTGCATTATTGTCACAGCAGTACCTAGCCTGGGAAGGAAGGTAGCAACATTGGTGGGCACTGACTCTGGAAAACAAAATGACCTGCAAAGACTGAGCCATGTTGCTACATTGCAAATTACTAATGTCCAACTTGGACTTAATACAGTAGTTTTCTGTTGACATTCCCATAAACTGGTTCAATTATTTTTAAATAAATCATATTTGTTCAAAGATCCCAGAAATAAGCCAGATTTATTTTATGCTTGGCTTTATAGATACAATGTAACATAATTTACTATATACACCTGATAATGAGCAAAACTTCCTTTTGAAAAATCAAAACACTCACAAAATATATTTTTCAAAACTGACTTCTATATAATATTAGTGTTGGAACACCTCAGTTTGCACAATTATTTTGGATTTACTTTTCATACAAGAAATATTACTTGAAATCGATTTAACTAATTTAAGTTATATTTCCAACTAAAGTATATTCCATGTTTAAAGAATAAAAATAATAGACCTCACTATCAAATAATCAACTATAATAATTATTACCTAAAATACATTTTTATATAACTGTATAAACCAGTTTTTTAGGAATCTTGAATTTCACTTATGCTAAATGCAACTGAAAATAAGTATATTAAAAGAATCATTTAGTAAAAATAATGCTGATAAATTTTTATTAACCTCCTGCTATACAGAACAAAATACACATTAAAATATTTATAGAAAAAATTTTAGCTGGTATTTGCATCATTCTGTATTAAGAAACCGCAGTTACATTATTCCTAAAAAACATTTTTTTCACATTTTTCTAATTACTGCTGGTGAAACTAATACAGGTAGTTTTATTAACATCTGTCACTTCCTATACATCCTAATTTTCTTAGTATTTCTCTAACACTAACCAATATTGACTACTGAACGCTTGACAAAAGTGTGCCTTCTTCTGGTACAAACTGATTCTTTCATAAAATATTTCATGCCCACCATGTGCTAGCTTTTGTGTTAAAGACTTTGGATGCAAAGCTCACAGTGTAGCAAAGGCAAAACACAATTGCATTAAGGTTTGCTATGCAAGGTAAGTGCAATGACAGAAATATCCCTAGAAGGATTGTTTAAATCAAGCAGGAAAGTCAGTAACAGGTACATTTCATTAAATTAAGCCCATCTCCTTTATCAAGAAGGTGATGGCTTACCACTTTCTGGTTTGCACTTCCCTGTCTTGGCAAAGCAGTGTTGATAGGTATAGACAGCATCAAAACATCTCTGAGAATTACAGTCATCATCCTGCTTCCTCACTTCATGAGGTTTAGCATCACTGCATTTAAATATGTCAGCCTAATCTAAGTTGGAAAATATAAACAACTCCAGCGGTTGTTAAGACCAGACAGGTACATGGTAAGTAAAACATGAACTAGAAATGTACAGCCTGACACACACAAAAATTAGATTCCTAGCTGGGATTTTTAATCATAGGTGGTACATTTATTTTTTGGTAGACAGGCATCCAAATAAAATAAGACATATCTACAAGTATAAATGCTTACCATATTACATACTAAATTGGAAGGCAAGTTGATTCATTATGTCATAAATCACATTTTTTTAACTGTAACAGCATAAAATAAGACCCCTCCCAAGAAAAACCAAACTCATAAGAAATAGATTTGTGATATTATATGCCAAACAATAATTAACATTTAAATGTCAATATGCACCTAAAAATAAGGACTTGACGCATAGAAAAGGAGTGTATATTACATTTAAATTTATAAGCGGCTACTTGCTACCCATAGTGCCTCAAGAATCACGTAAAATAGACCGAGTTACTTAAACAATATGTATGTTCTTAAGAGCGCTTGATAGGAAATCAAAGCACGTTCATTGTTTTCTCCCATACATCTGACAGGCTTTAAAAGAGGCCAAATACAAAAAAAAAAAAAACTGAAGACAGACATTATACATCACCCATTTATGATATTCTGGTTTTATAAATATATCATTTCAACCAGAGAAGAGCCTCATTTGAAATGCAACACTACCCACGTATTTCATATACACCACTCTTTCAGACTATTTGTAGGTGAGTTCAATTTTTTCTAGTCAGGGTGACCTCATAAGACTTGGGCATGGCCCAGCCTCCTCCGAGGTGAAATCAAGGCAATGGGATCACCCAGCAAAGTTGTTTTTCTCCTGCAGCCCAATGACAAGAATGACTAAAGCCAAGCAGAATGAAGATTGCCTAGCCTTTGTCAAATGGGATTGGTGCGGAGTTCCCTCTCTCACCAAGGAGCGGTTACATGTAGAGGAAAGCTGAGGTACCATACAGTCTACATCCTGAAATTGTGGGTCCTCAGGCACAAACCTCATCACTTCTGTGGACTATGAAACTGTCGCTGAAACCTGGGTTTGAGATAACAGCGGTTTTGAGAAGTTTGATTTATACATTCCAACCCACTTGAATGTCGCCTTAGAGTGCTGAGACTTGAAGACTCTTACGAATCTCCCTCCCCCGCAGGCCAAACAGCCATTGCCTCCCAAATTCCAGCTTATATATTCATTTCTTTGGCAATTTTTCTCTTGGGGGAGAAAACAATGGAATCTTTCAATCTTCTCTTATCAACAAAGGGCCCTAGAAGAAGAAACAGCCCTTTCAATCACCTCCTTCATGACTTCTTGATCATGATGAGTGGGCCTTGCGGGTGGGGGGAGTGCGGGCCAGGAAGGGGAGAGGCGACAGGCAACTCACCTCTTTGAGCTGCTCCAGCTCCTGTTTGAGGCTGTCGTACTCAGCCTCCAGCTCGTCATACTGCTGTTTGAGGGTCAGCTTCTCCTCCAGCACCACCAGCCCATACTCGGCAGCCTGGATCTTCTCGTGGGTGGTCTCCGTGAGCTCCTTGGTCAGCCTCTCTATCTCAGTCTTATAATGGTCCACCGTCTGCAATACCTCTTCTGCGGCCATAGCCCCGGTGGATGGAAGCAGGAGGGGGTGACGGGGTCGGGGAGATGGATGCAAAGCTGGCGGGGAAAGGGAGAAGGAAATGGGAAGGGAGGGGTGGAAATGGAAAAGAAAGTACTCTGGATGAATGAGCAGCGCGATACCCCGCAGGCTCTGGTGGCAGCGGCAGCTACACCACCCGAGAAACTGACGAGAAATGCAACATGGAGAACAGGGCAGAGGGTCAGGGGCGAGGCGGCAGAGGCCGCCGCATGTGTCCTCGGGGCCGGCCCCTGCGTGCGGTCAGCAGCCGTGCGGCATGGCCCGGGCTGCGGCGGCCGGGGGCGGCGAGGGGCTCCGGATTCTGCTTATTCAGAGACGCCCGGCCGCCATGTCTCCCGGGCCGCGTCACTGCAGTCTCGCCCTGGGCCTGGCGCGCTCCGGCTCGCTCGCTCGTTCCACCTGCTCCCTCTGGCCCTGCAGCAGCCGGTGCGGAATGATGCGGTCTCGGGGCCGGCTCCCTCCCTTCCCGCGTGGCGGCGGCTGCGAGCAGGGGGCGGGGAGCGGATGGAGTCAGCGCGGGGGGAGGAGGGAAGGACCAGACGGAAACATCCCGAGGCGCCTCCCGCCGGGCGCGCGGGGCCACCGCCCGCTGAACCGCGAGGCGCGCCAAGCGGAGGCGCAGGCGACGGGCCCGGGACTGGGAAGCGGTGGGGCTAGCGCGGCGGGAGAGCCTCCTCCCTGTCCGGCTCGCGGGGGCGGGAGCTCCTCCTAGGGCTTTGTCCCGGTGGCGGTAGAAGACCCTGAGAGCGGCGTGGGCGCCCGGGCTCTTTTGCTACGTAGAGGGCCGAAGCTCAGAAAACTGCCTGGAACGCTTTCTCCCGAGAAAAGCAAACAAAACTATCGCGGTCGCGGCCCGCGCATCCTCCTCGTCCCCTGGGCGCGCAGAAGGCTCTCTGGGCCACCTGCCCCCAAAAGAACGCTGAGTTTCCAAAGCCTTCAAGACACACCCCCAAGGAGCCTTCGTCCGTCGTCCCCCTCTCTCCCTGCCTCTCCCGAGTCTGGCCTGGGCCATCTAACACTCTCACCAAATAACCTTATCATCCTCTCAGGACAGTCCGCTAAATATTGCTCGCTCTCGCCCAGCGTATCACAAGAGCGCTATCCGCTCAGAAAAAAAATCTCCATAATACATGCACCCAGGAAACCTCTCCAGGTACTGTATATCTTGCCCCAATAGTTTCCACCAAAGCACCTTGCTCTGTGTCTTCAATAAAGGAAAACTGCATGAAATGCCCTATATAAGATACCAGCAATGCCCTACAATAAGCATTTTTTAAGCACTAAGAGCTAAGAGTTCTTGAGACCCATGCCAAGCATTCTTCTAAGTATGTAGCATGCGTTGTCTCCAATCCTAACAATGCTTTGAGGTAGGAGCCATTATCCGCAGTTTACAGGGGGTGAAAGAAAGGCAAAGGGAGATGGGGTGATTTGCCCAAAGTCAGGCAACTCTGGAATCTTAACTCTGGAGCACTAAACGGGATTCATCATGTTGGCTTCAGGTTCACTCATTACTCATACAAACCCAGCAACTAAATATTACATGATTGTAAGATAATCACATTCATCTACATAAAGAGTGATGATGAACGGTTGCAAAAGGAGGTGAAAGCAAAGTAAGAGTGGAGGAAATGAAAGAGCGGAGAAGGGTGGAGAATCAAGAGGAAAGAACGCAATAGAAGAGAAAAGAAGCGATTTCTGTGTAGCGGGAGGCTGTGAGACCCGCAGATCGGTGGGTCTTTCCAGTTCCTTCCCTCTCTTCTTCTGCATGGCACGTCTTCCGGAACTGTTTCTCCGTGGCCAGGTGTTCAACACACATGCCTTTTCTAAGTTAGAAAGCAGGACTCAAGTCTCTCATCATTGTGTACCTGGTTAAGAAAAAAAAAAAAAAGACAATTGTTGACCGGGCACAGTGGTTCAAGCCTATAATCCCAGCACTTTGGGAGGCCGAAGCAGGTGGATCATTTGAGGTCAGGAGTTCAAGATTAGCCTGGCCCACATGGTGAAACTCCGTCTCTACAAAAAAAATACAAAAATTAGCCAGGCGTGGTGGTGCACACCTGTTATCCAAGCTACTTGGGAGGCTGAGGCAGGAGAATTGCTTAAACCCAGGAGATAGAGGGTGCAGTGAGCCGAGATGGCGCCACTGCATTCCAGCCTGGGCAACAGAGACTCCATTTCAAAAAAAAAAAGGGCCGGGCGCGGTGGCTCAAGCCTGTAATCCCAGCACTTTGGGAGGCCGAGACGGGCGGATCACAAGGTCAGGAGATCGAGACCATCCTGGCTAACATGGTGAAACCCCATCTCTACTAAAAAATACAAAAAACTAGCCGGGCGAAGTGGCGGGCGCCTGTGGTCCCAGCTACTCGGGAGGCTGAGGCAGGAGAATGGCGTAAACCCGGGAGGCAGAGCTTGCAGTGAGCTGAGATCCGGCCACTGCACTCCAGCCTGGGCGACAGAGCCAGACTCAGTCTCAAAAAAAAAAAAAAAAAAAAAAGACACTTGTTGATGGCACGGGAGGAAAAGCAAATGACAGTGCCCTTCCAAAGCTTCCACTAACAGGCTGTCTGGATGTGTTTTCCATTGCTTCACAAACCAGACAAGGTTCCTTCTAAACGCCAGTGATCACAACAGCATATTCTCATGTGATTGTCTGATCTGAAAATAAAACAAAAGAATATTCTCTTGTGATTGTCTGATCTAAAAATAAATAAATAAAAGGAGAAAACACTCGAAAAGTGCAGCTACCATAAATTCCAGCTTTGTAGAGAAGCGGATGATAATGACTACAACATCCGACCTATCTTTCCTTATCTCACACTCCAGGTGGGAAGCCCCTTCTGTGTGCTCCTGTGGCATCTGACCTCTGACATGTTCATGAATGATGATGAACTGCTGAAGAGAAAAGAGATGGAACCTGCAACTGCAAGTTGCTAACCTGCCTTTCCAGGAAGCCCCTGGCCATTCCTCACTGTATGAATTGTAAGCATAGTCCTTCCAAAGGGATCATAAGACTTGGACTAGATTGCCTGCACTTCCCTCTCCTTTGGATCAGACTAAGAACAGAGTTTGCCTCTGTGACTTTCCTTTTTTCTAAATTTCCATTGCGGCCCAGCCCCTATGCTCTATCCTGCCCCATTTTTCTGATTGATACACTTTTGTCACTTGTCACTTTTGTCTGATTTCAGGCATGTCTTGCACACTCTCACACTTTAAGATGTTGCTTAGTTGAACTTTGATCCTTAAATGTTGGTATTTAACGTAAAGAAGATAAACTTATTTTCTTGTTTTTTTTTTTTTTTTTTTTTTTTCCTAAGACAGGGTCTCCATCACTTCGGCTGGAGTGCAGTAGCATGATCATGACTCCCTGCAGCCTCAACCTCCTGGGCTCAAGCGATCCTCCCACCTCAGCCTCCTGAGTAGCTGGGACTACAGATGTATGCTACCACACTCAGCTAATTTTTTAAATTTTTGTAGAGACGGGGTCTGCCTATGTTGCCCAGGCTGGTCTCGAACTCTTGGGATCAAGGGATCCTCCCACCTCAGCCTCCCAAAGTTCTGGGATTACAGATGTGAGCCACCATGCCCAGCCAAATTTATTTCCTATATACCATGCTGTTCCAGTGCGGTATTTCCCTCTTTTTTGGTATATGCCATATGTATTGCATATATATATCAATGACAGGAATATAGAAAATAATTTCTTAAAGCATTCTTAGGCTGGGTGTGGTGGCTGATACTGGTAATCCTAGCACTTTGGGAGGCTGAGGCAGGAGGTCACATGAGGCCAGGAGTTCAAGACCAGCCTGGGCAACATAGAGAGACTTCATGGCTACAAAAAACTAAAAAATATTAGCTGGGCATGGTAGTACATGCCTGTGGTCTGCACTACTTAGGAGGCGGAGACAGGATGATGGCTTGAACCCAAGAGATTAAGGCTGCAATGAACTGATTGTGCCACTGTGCTCTAACCTGGTGACAAAGCAAGACTCATCAAAAGAAAAAAAAAAAAAAAAAGCACAAGCTACTCTACTTGGGTCAGATCCAACTTTGCCACTTACTAGCTGTGTGTTTCTCAGTTGCCTCATATCCAAAAAGGAGATAATAATATAATCTAATTATGAGATTGTTGTGAATAGAATAGTATCACACACCTAATAAGCATTTTATATGTGCTTTTAAAAGGTTTTAAAAGAAAAACAAGGATAAAATTTAGGTAAAAAGAAGAAAAAAATAATAATCAGTGGAGATCTCTCTGAAGAAGTGATATTCATTTTATTATCTAACGAACAAAAAGGAGTTGGATATATAAAATGTGGGGGAGAAGCTTTTCAGGAAAAGGAAATAACACGTGTAAAAGCCAAAGGCAGAAAAGAGCTTGTTGAGTGCAAAGAATAAAAATCAGGGAGGCTGCTGGGTGCAGTGGCTCATGGCTGTAATCCCAGTACTCTGGGAGGCAAAGGTGAGAGGATTATGTGAGCTCAGGAGTTCGAGACCAGCCTGGGCAACATACCAAGACCCCATCTCTACTAAAAAAAAAAAAAAAAAAAAAAAATTTAATCAATCGGGCATGATGGTGCATACCTGTAGTCCCAGCTACTTAGGAGGCTGAGGTGGGATGATCCCATGAGCCTGGCAGTCAAGGCTGCAGTGAGCCGTGATTGTGCCACTGCACTCCAGGCTGGGTGACAGAGCAAGACCCTGTCTCAAAAACAAACCAAAAAAAAAAAAAAAAAAATCAAAGAGGCGAGGATTAATAAGCTCAAGGGAAATGACCTAAGACTATATCAAGAAGTCAGGCAACATCAGAGAGATAGGCAGGGATTATACTTGCCTTGCAAGTCAGAATGAAGAATTTGGGTTTTATTCTCAGGGCAGTGGGCGGCCTTTGATGATTCTTTAGTCAGGAAATGAAATAGTTATATTTGTATTTTAAGAATGTCGGCCGGATGCAATGGCTCACACCTGTAATCCCAGAGCACTTTGGGAGGCTGAGGCAGGCTGATTGCTTGATCCAGGAGTTCAAGACCAACCTGGACAACATAGTGAAAGCCCATCTCTCAAAAAAATTATTTTAAGTTAAAATTTTTCTACCGCACACACAAAAAAGTTGGAAGTTATCAAAAGATCGAAGTAGGGTCCCTAGTTAGGAAGCTGTTGCAGTTGTCCAGGAAAAAGAAAATCATGGCCTAGACTGAGGTGATAGCAGCTGGGAAAAGAAGTACATGGATTTATATTGAGGAAGGAGTGGAATGGGAGGGTAGAATTCTTAAGACCTTGTTGAGGATTGAATGTGGGATAGGGAGAAAAAAGGAATGATAAATAAATTCTAATTTTCTGACTTGGGAAGACGGGCTGCCATTTAGTTAGCTGGAACAGTTTCAAGAATTCTATTTTGAACATATTAGACTTAAGACACTTTTGAAACATTTGTGAGTTTGGTTTGGTTTGGTTTGGTTTGGTTTGGTTTGGTTTTTTTGAGATGGAGTCTCCTTCTATTGCCCAGGCTGGAGTGCAGTGGCACGATCTCGGCTCACTATAACCTCCACCTCACGGGTTCAAGCAATTTTCCTGCTTCACCCTCCCAAGTAGCTGGGACTATAGGCAAATGCCACCACACCCAGCTAATTTTTGTATTCTTAATAGAGACGTGGTTTCACCATGTTGGCCAGGCTGGTCTCGAACTCCTGACCTCAGGTGATCTGCCCGCCTTGGCCTCCCAAAGTGCTGGGATTACAGGCGTGAGCCACCGTGCCCAGCCACTTTTGAGACATTTGAATAGAAATATTAAGTTGACAATTTGATGTAAGACCAAAATTAAGAAAACACTTCTTGGGAGGTATGATTACTTTGCTTTGAAAATCATTAGCATTAGATGGCATTGAAATCAATGGAAAACAGATGGGATTATCTAGGGAAAGATGTAAGTAAAGAAAAGAAAGGGATCTAGGATCTAGCCCTGAGGTACCCCTATAAAGGTTGAGTTGGAGAGGAAAAGCCAGCAAAGAGAGTTGAGAGGGACTGGGTGCAGGGGAAATCAGGAGAGAAACATTTGAAAGGTAACAAAAGAGAAGTGTGTATAAGGAGCTAGGGAATAAGGACCAAGTCAGTGCCAACAAGAGGTCACAGCAAAGTGCTATAAGAACACACAATGTCACTGGACTTGGCAACATGGAAGTGGGTGCTCTTGAAAAGGTTCATTTGTGTGGAACAGAGAAGGCAGATACCATGTTGTAGTGGATTGCAACATGAATAGAAATTTAAGATGTGTGCTGGGCGTGGTGGCTCATACCTGCAATCCCAGAACTTTGGGAGGACAAGGCAGGTGGATCACCTGAGGTCAAGAGTTCGAGATGAGCTTGGCCAACATGGTGAAAACCCGTCTCTACTAAAAATACAAAAATTAGCTAGGTGTGATGGCGCACACCTGTAGTCCTAGCTGCTCGGGAGGCTGAGGCAGGAGAATTGCTTGAACCTGGGAGGCGGTGGTTGCAGTGAGCCGAGATCATGCCACTGCACTCCTGCCTGGGCAACAGAGCAAGACTCCATCTCAAAAAATTTAAGATGTGGAGACAGCCTAATCAGACAACTCCATGTCCCCACAAATGATGGCAGGGAGAACACACAATGAGAAGGTGGATCTGTGGGGCACTGGGGTGCTCTGCTGTGCATGGCTGGTGGGAAATATGCCCTTCGAGAGCGCATCACATACTGAGATCTCCAGATGCACCCTCAAGGGAGACGTGTGGCTTCCACAGCAGTGCCTTCTGGGGCCAGGACTTCACCTCCAAGCTGCTTGGATACCAGCTCTCTCAGTGGCTGTCCTTGTCCACTTTAATCACCTGTACCCTTTAGCTGTCATCCTCCTATCCCATCCCCATCCTCCACCCCATTACCCCAGTCCTCAGGAACTACTGAACTATTTTTGGTCTCTGTAGCTTTCCCTAATCTTGATATTTCATATAAATAACATCACATAATATGTAGTCTTTTGTGACTGGCTTCTTTCTTACCATAATGTTTTATTTATTTATTTATTATTATTATTTTTTAATGTTTTCAAAATATATCTATATTTTAGCATGTGTCATACTACTTTCCTTTTTTTTTTTTTTTTTTTTGAGACAGAGTTTCGCTATTGTTGCCCAGGCTGGAGTGCAGTGGCGTGACCTTGGCTCACTGCAACCTCCACCTCCCAGGTTCAAGGGATTCTCCTACCTCAGCCTCCCGAGTAGCTGGGATTACAGGCATGTGCCACTATGCCTGGCTAATTTTTTTTTTTTTTTTGAGACGGAGTCTCGCTCTGTCACCCAGGCTGTAGTGCAGTGGTGGGATCTCGGCTCACTGCAAGCTCCACCTCCCGGGTTCATGCCATTCTCCCACCTCAGCCTCCTGAGTAGCTGGGACTACAGGTGTGCACCCGCCACCATGCCTGGCTAATTTTTTTTGTATTTTTAGTAGAGACGCAGTTTCACCATGTTAGCCAGGATGGTCTCGATCTCCTGACCTCGTGATCTGCCCGCCTCGGTCTCCCAAAGTGCTGAGATTACATGCGTGAGCCACCACTCCTGGCCAATGCCCGGCTAATTTTTTGTATTTTTAGTAGAGACAGAGTTTCTCCATGGTGGTCAGGCTGGCCTCGAACTCCCGACCTCAAGTGATCCACCCACCTCGGCTTTCCAAAGTGCTGGAATTACAGGCGTGAGCCACCGTGCCCGGCCACTACTTTCGTTTTCATGGCTGAAGAATATTGCATTGTGTAGAGATACCACCTGTGTATCCATTCATCAGTTTATGGGCATTTGGGTTGTTTCCACCTTTTGGCTATTACGAATAATATGTTACGAACATCGTGTACAACTTTTGTTGTGGACATATGTTCATTTCTTTTGGGCATACCTGGAAGTGGAATTGCTAAGTCATGTGTTAACTCAAAGTTTCACATTTGGAAGGACTTCTGGATTGTTCCCCAAAGTGGCTGAACCATTTTACATTCCCAACACCAGCGTATGAGGGGTCTGATTTCTCCACATCCTTGACAACCGTGGTATCATCTGAATTTTTGAGCCCAGCCACCCTAGTAGATGTAAAGTAGCATATTTTGTTGCGATTTTGATTTGCAATTCCATGATGGCTAATTATGTTGAGCTTTTTTTAATGTGTTTTTGGCCATTTGTATATCTTTGTTGGCAAAATGCCTGTCCAGATCCTTTGTCTACTGTTTGAGTTAGTAATCATTTTATTATTGAATGTATGGGTTCTTTGTATATTCTAGATGCAAGTCCCTTATCAGATATTTGATTTAGAATGATTTTCTCTCAACGGGGGGTGGGGGGGGGTGGGGGTTGTCCTTTTACATTTTTAAATGGCCCTTTATCTGGGAGCAGTGGCTCCTGCCTGTAATCCCAGAACTTTGGGAGGCTGAGGCGGGCGGATCACTTGAGGCCAGGAGTTCAAGATGGGCCTGGCCAACATGGTGAAACCCTGTGTCTACAAAAATACAAAAATTAGCCGGATGTGATGGCGCATGCATGTAATCCCAGTTACTTGGGAGGCTAAGGCAGGAGAATTGCTTGAACCTGGAGCGGAAATCGCGCCACTGCACTCCAGCCTGGGCGACGGAGTGAGATCCTGTCTCAAAAAAATAAGTAAATAAATAAAGTGGTCCTTTAAAAAGGAAAAGTTTTTAACTTTGATGAAGTCTAATTTATTTTTTCTTTTGTTTGTGCTTTTGCTGTCGTATCATTGCCAACTCTGAGGTTGAGAAGATTTAGACCTATGTTTTATTTTTAAAATTTTTTAGTTTCAGCTCTTACATTTAGGTTTCTGGTTCATTTTGAATTAATTTCTTTAAATTGTGTAAGGTGAGGGTTCAATGTCATCCTTTGCAGGTGGCTATCCTGTTGTCCCAGTATCATTTGTCGAAAGGCTATTCTTTCCCCACTGAATGGTTTTGATACCCTTGTCAAAAGTCACTTGACCACAGACATATGGGTTTATTTCTAGGCTCTCAAATCTATTCCACTGGTCTACATGTCCATCTATCTTAGTCCATTCAGACACCTATAACAAAATGCATGAGACTGGGTAATTAATAAAGACCAGAAATGTATTTCTGCACAGTTCTAGAGACTAAGAAGTACAAGATCAAGGTGCCAGTAGAGTTGGTGTCTGGCGAGGGCTGCTCTCTGCTTCCAGGGTGGTACCTTCCTGCTGTGACCTCATATGGTGGAAGACCAGAAGCACAAAAAAAAGGGCCTAGCCTATTTCCCCATATGCCATCCATGAGGGCAGAACCCACATGCCCGAATCACCCCTGAAGGCCTCACCTCTTAAACTGCTGCATTGGGGAATAACTTCCAATATGAATTCTGGAAGGGACACAAACATTCAAACCATCACGCTATTTATGGCGCTACCACAATGTCTTGTTTACCACTGCTGTGTAGTAATTTTGAAATCAGGAAATGTGAATCCTGTAATAGAACTTGCCACACAGGCTGAGGTTTCAGGTAATGTCAGAGAGTAGATGAAGCTAGAAGGTCACAGCTTTTACTCAGGATTCTAAAATAAAACTTAGGCAAAAAGGCTATTGTGGCTGGGCACAGTGGCTCACGCCTGTAATCCCAGCACTTTGGGAGGCCAAAATGGGCAGATCACTTGAGGTCAGGAGTTTGAGACCAGGCTGGCCAATATGGTGAAACCCCATCTCTACTAAAAATACAAAAATTAGCTGGCCCTGGTGGTGCATGTCTGTAATCCCAGTTACTCAGGAGGCTGAGGCAGGAGAATCACTTGAACCCAGGAAGCAGAGGTTGCAGTGAGCTGAGCTCACGCCTTGGATTCTAGCCTGGGTGACAGAGGGAAACTCCATCTCAAAAAAAAAAAAAAAAAAAAGGTCAGGTGCAGTGGCTCATGCCTGTAATCCCAGCACTTTGGGAGGCCGAGGAGTGCAGATCACCTGAGGTCAGGAGTTTGAGACCAGCCTGGCCAACATGGTGAAACCCCGTCTTTACTAAAAATACAAAAATTAGCTGGGCATAGTGGTGCATGCCTGTAGTCCCAGCTACTCGGGAGGCTCAGGCAGGAGAATCACTTGAACCCGGGAGGCGGAGGTTGCAGTGAGCCGAGATCGAGCCACTGCACTCCAGCCTGGGCGACAGGGCAAGACTCCATCTCAAACAAAAAAAAAAAAAAGAAAAGAAAAGCAAAAAAAGGGCTGGTGGGGCGCAGTGGCTCACGCCTGTAATCCCAGCACTTTGGGAGGCCTAGACGGGCGAATCACGAGGTCAGGATATCGAGACCATCCCAGCTAACACGGTGAAACTGCGTCTCTACTAAAAATACAAAAAACTAGCCGGGCATGGTGTCAGGCGCCTGTAGTCCCAGCTACTCGGGAGGCTGAGGCAGGAGAATGGTGTGAACCCAGGAGGCGGAGCTTGCAGTGAGACGAGACCACGCCACTGCACTCCAGCCTGGGCGACAGAGCGAGACTCCATCTCGCCTATTTCCTGGTTAGCACAGTATTCCACAGCCTGGGAATAAGAAGTTGATTCCCTAACAGGAAAGCATCAATCTCCTTTTCTTAGAAAAATAGACAGACCTGACTTTAAAACTTAGTCATCCTACTCTTCCAAGCTATTTGATCTTATACAAATTACCTGCTCAAAGTCTTGGTTTCCTCATTTGCTGATAAGGAACAATTATGCCTACTTCATAGAGAGGTTATAAGGATTCAATGAAGATATGCCTGTAAAATACCTAGCACAAGTGCTCATGTCTTTCTTTTTCCTAGGACCTTCCTTCTGATGATGCAATAATATTTGTCAAGGAGTTCAGGAATAAAAAACAAACACAAAGACAAAGATAAAAAGCTTGTGGATGAGAAACTAGATGTGCCTTTCGTGTGGAAACTCTGTTCTGGATGTCCTTAGACTGTAATTTAAGGAGACTCATAATGGAGATTTGAGATTTAATGCATATCAGAATTTGTATGGAAGTTGAAATAGCCCAAGGAGAGGATCTAGAATGAAAAGAAAGAAGGACTGAGAAGGAATTTGAAGCAATACCCACATTTAAGGAGCACTAGGGGAAAGGGGAAGGTGCAATTCTTGAAGAAGGTGTAGTTCTTGCAGTATTTTGTGTGTACACGTTTGCGTGTGTGTGTATGCTATTAAAATAATCTCAAGCTTGTTAGTTCAGCCTCTTCCCCTTAAATATAAAGAGCTTCCCCTCACCAGCCCCATTTTGTCATACTGATGTCCGGGGGCATGGTTACAGAGGATGCTCATACAGCGTAATGAATGAGGAACCCAACAGAGTTGTGGCGAGGCAATTGTCAGTTTAATGCATACGCAGGAAGGAGCAAGGCCTTCTCCATATCTCTGTGAGAAGAGATTGGGGTAGACCCTGGAGTGCTGGTAATGGGCAGGTTGTCATTCAGGTGAAGGCCTGTCTGACAGGGAATGAGGAGTCATTGGGGACAGAAATCTCCTAGCTCTGGGCCCTCTCTCTCATGGACAACTTCAGGGATTAGCTTTTTAGGTTCCTAAAGGCCCCTCTGGAAATCCTTCACATTGCTACATTTCTCCCCAGTTTTTCCCCCCACATGGTCTTTATGCCTCCTCATATACATGCCTGCTTCCTAATCAAATCAAATCAAAACTGTTTTCTTCTTCTTTCCCCTTGGTTTGATGGTCGGTCATACCCAGGACCCAAGCAGTTAGTAATTGAAAACTGATGCCTCTTTCTAAGATACTCCAACCCATCCAGAAATTGTCTTTCATCTTTCTATTCAGTAAATAAAAGAAAAAAATAAGTCTCCATATCAAGAAAAACTAAAGATTCATACCTTGCTCTCTCTATATATATATTTTATATATATATATAAATTTTTTTTGAGACAGTCTTGCCGTCGCCCAGGCTGAAGTGCAGTAGCGCGATCTCAGCTCGCTGCAGCTCCATATATATTTTAAACATTGTTGAGATTACATATTACATATAGTTTTGTATCCTGCTTTATTTAATACTATAGTTTGAGAACATTTTCATATTATCAAGACATCCTAAACATCATGTTTAACAGCTATATAATTGATCATTTCATATTATAATATTTTTCACCATTCCTATCTCTAGTATCCTGGTCTTTAATGCACATAAGACTGACAAAATAGGCTGGGCACAGTGACTCATGCCTGTAGCCCCAGTGCTTTGGGAGGCCCAAGGCAGGCAGATGGCTTGAGCCCAGGAGTTCGAGACCAGCTGGGGCAACATGGCAAAACCCCATCTCTACAAAAAATACAAAATTAGCCAGGTGTAATGGAACACGCCTGTAGTCTCAGCTCTCCAGGAGGCTGAGGTAAGAGGATCACCTAAGCCTAGGAAGATCAAGGCTACAGTGAGCCAAGACAACACCACCACACTCCAGCCTGAGAGCAACACGCTGTCTCAAAAAAAAAAAAAAAAGGGGGGGAGGGAGGGGGACTTACAAAATAGAACAGGTAAATTCTAGATATTTGTTGAAAAGCACAATCTCAGTCTCATTTCTCCCAGCATCTATCAAAGGCTATAAGTCCACTCACTCTCAGGTATCCTACAATCCCCCAAGCAGTAGGGACCTGGGTGCCTGAGCCATATCCTGGTTGCTTGTTACCATGTTTTGATGTTGGGCCATAAGCCCTAAGAGAAAAGCTGGAAGCCTCAACCCAGTGGAAGTGATTGTATTCGTCTGTGCTCATGCTGCTAATAAAGACATACCTGAGACTGGGTAATTTATAAAGGAAAGGGGTTTAATTGACTCATGGTTCAGCATGGCTGGGAAGGCCTCAGGAAATTTACAATACATGTCCTTCTTCACATGGTGGCAGCAAGGGTAAGTGCAGAGCAAAAGGCGGAAAGCCCCTATAAAACTATCAAATCTCATGAGAACTCACTATCGCAAGAACAGCATGGAGGTAACTGCCCCCATGATTCAGTTACCTCCCACCAGGTCCCTCCCATTACACGTGGGGATTATGGAAACTACAATTCAATATGAGATTTGGATGGGGACACAGCCAAACCATATCAGTGGTCATCTTGCCTAAACAAGGATGCTGTTGAGGTCATTATCCATTAGTTCACACAGTGTCTCTTTTTACAAGAACCTTTTGTGTTCACAGAATAGATCTATGTCTGGTCTTACTACCTAGAATTGTTGGCTTCTTCTGAGTAATTGGTCTGCTTTTATCTTATGAATACTGTAAATTGTATAACTGATCAGATTTCCTTTTATCCACAGGCTGCTAGAAAGTTTCTAGCCAATTTTGTGGTCCTCTTAGCAAGTGTATAGGTCAAATTATATTTCTTTTTGGCCTCATTCCTGGCTCTGTTTTATGCCTATCTTTGCCATTGTTTTTCTCTCTCCTACAGAATACTTGAGATTGTCTTGCATTTTATACAGCTCTGCCTGCTGCCTTAAGCCTCTTCTGAAACTAGGCGGTTGAGCATACTGATTCAGAGCCTGCCTCTGACGTTAGAGCCACTGTGCCTCCGTTTTTTCTGTACCTCAGTTTCCTCCTCCATAAAAAGGGAATACAGTATTGCTTCATAGAGTTCTGATGAGGATTAAATGACAAAATACATGTAAGGACCTCAGATGTGTGACTAGCTTGTAGTTAAGTGCTTAAAATAAATTTTAAAATAATTAAAAAGAAACTAGCCGGGCGCAGTGGCGGGCGCCTGTAGTCCCAGCTACTCAGGAGGCTGAGGCAGGAGAATGGAGTGAACCCGGGAGGCGGAGCTTGCAGTGAGCTGAGGTCCGGCCACTGCACTCCAGCCTGGGTGACAGAGTGAGACTCCGTCTCAAAAAAAAAAAAAAAAAAAAAAAAATAATTAAAAAGAAATCATTGTAATCATTCTCCTATTATTGGAGTTTAACCTTGTATAGAACTTACTCCAAGTAGAGTTACTACTAGGTCCAAGAGTATGAATGTTTTGAAGGCTGTGAACTAGTTTATGTGTCAGTTGGAGTGGAAAAGAACTCCAGCTTTCCCATGCCTTTATCAGTGCTGAATGCTATTACTTTTAAAACTCTTTGCCAATTTGGGCCAGGTGCGGTGGCTCACACCTGTAATCCCAGCACTTTGGGAAACTGAGGCAGGCAGATCACGAGGTCAGGAGATCGAGACCATCCTGGCTAACACGGTGAAACCCTGTCTCTACTAAAAATACCAAAAAATTAGCCGGGCATGGTGGCGGGCGCCTGTAGTCCCAGCTACTCGGGAGGCTGAGGCAGGAGAATGGCCTCAACCCAGGAGGCGGAGCTTGCCCTGAGCCGAGATCGCGCCACTGCACTCCAGCCTGGGCAACAGAGGGAGACTGTCTCTCAAAAAAACAAAACAAAACAAAACAAAACAAAACAAAACTCTTTGCCAATTTGACAGGTAGAAAAGGGGTATCATCTTATTGTCCTTCCAATGTACATTTTATTGGTAACTAATGAGATTGAACCTTCTGACTCAAAACACTACATTTATTTGTTTATTATTTCTATTCTCTTTCTTTCCATCTTTTGCAATTTTTCCATTGAGGTCTTTGTGTTTCTTTTAATCTGTTTAAATAAGATGATGGACTCTTATTTTCTGTCTCCAGTCGTCTGCTGAGAGGGAGTCAGAGTACAGGGGCTTGAAAGGAGTAAGAGTCACAGGAGGAAACAGAAAAAGGGTGACAAAGAACACATAAATGATCAGGCCAGCATGTGAGTCCTGCAGAGTGAGCTGTCATCTGATTAGCCGAGAATGGATACACAGTTCTGAAATCTAAACACAGTTTATAGAAGAACATCCCCATAATCTGTCTCCTCTTGTCCTTTTAAAACATGACCAATTCCTGAAAAAAATCGTTTTGTCCTTTGAATGGAAATAAAATTCCTTGAATCACAAAGTAATTTTAAGATGCTAATCAAACACTTAGCTGTTGCAAAGACTGTTTGCAGATGAGTAATTATTTTTGTTGCCATGGAACCCCAGCTGATGCTATGGGCATGGAATCAGCTTACACAGATCATTTTTATTAAACCAAGTCAAACCAATCAGTATAGCTACTAAAATCATTTCAGTTTAAAATGCTTTCTCTCATTGCTGGTGGAGGGAAGTTAGATGGTTTGACACTGTTTTTGCACATCCAGCTCAACTTCTTAGTTCTCTTTTTTGACATTTTTGCTTTTTCTGTTCTTTTTCTTTTTCTGTTCTTTTTCTTTCTTTTTTTTTTTTAAATTTATTTGTTTTTGAGTCAGAGTCTTGCTCTGTCACCCAGGCTGGAGTGCAGTGGTGCGATTACAACACATTGCAGCCTCAACCTCCTAGGCTCAAGCAATTTTCCCACCTCAGCCTCTCAAGTATCGGGGGCTACAGGTATGAGCCACCACACCCAGCTAATTTTTTATTTTTTGCAGCAACAATGTCTCACTATGTTGCCCAGGGGCTGGTCTGAAACTCCTGGGATCGAGCAAGCACCCTGTCTCAGCCTTCCAAAGTGCTGGGATTACAGGCTTGAACCACTGCACCCAGCCTGTCCTTTTTAAAAAAAATTTAATAAGTGCAAAGCACATGCCATAATAGTGTTCTGATTTCTCCTAATAAAGACCCTGGGTATCTCAGCCTATTTTCATGAGGATACTGAGTACCAAAATATACTGTGGGCAGCCCATGATCACATGCTAGACAGAGCGACACAAGCCTCATATACAACTTCTTTAATGTGCTACTAGAGTTTTTGGGTGACTGAGGAGAACGCAGTTACAAGCTCTTGGTGTTTAATTTGGTAAACAAACTTGAAGGTTGATCCCATTGTGCTTTTCTTTAACTTAAAAAAAAAATAACAGCGGGGCATGGTGGCTCACACCTGTAATCCCAGCACTTTGGGAGGCTGAGGCAGGAGGATCATTTGAGCCCAGAAGTTCAAGACCAGCCTGGGCAACATAGCAGAAACTCCATCTGTAGAAAAGTTTAAAAATTAGCCAGACATGGTGGTACACACCTGTAATCCCAGCTACTTGGGAGGCTGAGGTGGATCACTTGAGCCCAGGAGATTGAGACTGCAGTGAGCTGAGATTATGTGATTGCACTCCAGCCTGGATCACAGAGCAAGACCCTGTCTCAAAAAAAAAAGAAAAGAAAACACAAAAACATGATTTGTATAGATAGATAGATAGATAGATAGATCGACAGATAGATAGATTTACCCCTTACAACACCCCCAGACCCCAGGGTAATCATAAAATATTATTATTATTATTATTCCCATTTTATGGTGAGGAAATGAAGGCACAGAGAAGTTATACGCCTTACGTGAGGTCTTACAGCTGATAAATGATGTTTGTCAACTGTGAACTGTCTTTCCTAGGCCAGGTACTCCTCTCTCACTCCACTTTCTACTACTTCCTCCTATCCTCACTGAGTGTCTATGAATTATAAGTCATATTCTCTACCAAAATGCTATGATGGAACAAAACAGTGGACTAGTAGTCACAAGACTTGGATTCATGTCCCATGTGGCCATGGTGAAGTCACTTAACCCCACTGTGTTTTGGTTTTATCATCTGTCACATAAGAAAAATAATAATACTCATATAACCCCCAGGGCAGTCACAGAAATCAAGTGAGATGATGGAGGTGAAAGATCTTTGTAAGGTGAAAACTTTAAGCAACTCTGATGATTTTTCATACCTCTGCTAGTGAGTGTTGTCAGGGAAGTTTCACAGAAGAGGTGATATTGGAACCAAGTTGTGAAGTGGGGATGTGTATTCTAAGATAATCACAGATCATTTACTGAACAACTCCGGTGTTTCAGGCTTTGTGCTAAGAGCTATATACACATTGTCTCATTTAGTGCCGTCAACAGCTCTATCAGCTCTTTCAGGTGGGCCCTACTCACACTGCTCACATAAAGGCCTGCTAGCATGATTCAAGAATGGTTTGGTTATGTCGCTGTCAACTAGTCACAGCCCAAAGAGAGAGTGCTGGTGGCTGGAACAGTAAACTGCGCAGACTTTGAAGGTAGCAGCCCAGGTCCTCAGAATGAGTAGATCTGCAGGAGCCAAGCCACGCACTGTGAGCTCAATAAAGACACAACGGGAACAATTCCCTTTGGTCAGTGGCCACATCCTGTGAGGGTATAGCCTGGGGCATAACTGGCACGTCAATTCCATCGGGCTTTTTCCATTGCATTGGGAGACTTTGGAGAGTTTTCTTAATTGGTTTTGACACTGATTCTGGTTTAAGCCTTGTCTGCCCTTCGTTACACCAAGAGCACAAAAGCATAAAAAGACTAGAAACCCTGGATTGCCTCCAAAACAGACCCGCAACTTATAAAGCAACAAGCTAGTGAATGCATTTTAAGGCATACGCAATGCAAAATGAGCCACGTGAAAAAAACATAGTTGGTGATTTTTTTTTCATGTTTCTAAACATTACTCCTGAAGCATTTAGTACAACTGAAAAATTGGAATGGACAACTGAAGCAACTGCTACACAAAACATGAAATGGCAAGGGCATGAGGGACAGGCTTTCCAGACTATGAGAGGATATCGTGAAGCTGAACATGTAGGGCCCCACGGGAAGAAATCTGGTTGAGCAATGTGCACAGGGTGGGATGGGGGATAACTCATATCACAACATAACCAACTAATTTTTAAAAATCACTTTTTCATCTCAGGACCAGAGATTCTATGACTCAGCCCCAAGACAAAAACGAAGAAATTCTGGCCCCTTTTGATTGTTTACATGAATGTGATGGGCAGAATTCTAATGAGATAAGCAAGTGAGGCTGGGTCGCTCTGGCATGTGACTAAGGCAGGATTGATGCATTCGTTACCCATCTTGTTACATGGAAAATATTCTCCATGATATACCTGTTCCACCCTTCAGCTGTGGCTGAGTATAGACAGGTAGAGGTGCACTCAAAGCCACTTCCTTCCATAAGACCAGGGGTATGAGCTCAGAAGGACTCCTCATGGAAAACAAGGGAGGTGGGCAGAAGAAACTTGGGTCATCAGGAAAGTATCTGTGTCGAGCTACACTTATTTTGACCTTTTACCCTAAAGAGAATGCTCTCTTAGCAATCTTTCCAAAAATATATATACAGACTGGGACAATGAATGCTGAGTGATGGCTCCATTATTAATACACCAAACCATGTTTAAAGCTATTTACTTCATAATATTAGGTCCAAACCATACTTGGCTCTTCTGGTTGGAGGCTGAAAAATGAACATTGTAGGTGCAAACAATCTCTTTTTTTTTTTCTTATTTTTGAGGGGGAGTCTTGCTCTTCTTGCCCAGGCTGGAGTGCAATGGCACGATCTCGGCTCACTATAAACTCCACCTCCCAGATTCAAGCATTTCTCCTTCCTCAGCCTCCCAAGTAGCTGGGATTACAGGCATGCACCACCACACCTGGCTAATTTTGAATTTTAGTAGAGACGGGGTTTCACCATGTTGGTCAGGCTGGTTTCAAACTCCTGACCTCAGATGATCCGCCCACCTTGGCCTCCCAAAGTGCTGGGATTACAGGCGTGAGCCGCGGCGCCCGGCCAGTTGCAAACAATCTCTAATGGAACATGTTTGAGACCAAAGGGAATGATTTTCGTATGTCTTCATTGAGCTCGCCAGTGCATGGCTTGGGTTCTTGTAGATTCATTCATTTTTGAAGACATGGGTTAACCTGTTCAAAGCCTGTGCAAAATTCTGTGATTTTTTTTTTTTTTAAAAAGACAGGACACAGAATAAGTTGAGTTAGGAGGATCCTGTGGAATGATAGTTATAGTGACTAACTATAGCCAACTGTGACCCACTTCTAACTAAAGGCAATATGCATTATCGATCAAAAAAATAACCTGACTGGGCTCAGTGGCCTGTAATCCCAGCACTTTGGGAGGCCAAGGCGGGCAGATCACCTTATAGTAATAAGGTGGATCATCTTATAGTAATGGTAAGAGTCAACCTAGCCTACAGTGGGAAATTGAACTATGGTCACCGGTTGGCCTTAGGAAAAATTACAAAAGATGGGAGCAGGAGAGGGGAAATAGGTCAATCCCGAATCATTCAACTCAACTTATAATAAGGAACATGTTCAAACATTGAAAGGGAAGGCAAAAAGAATAACAAAATGGATGATCAAGTCATGAATAGAAAATATTTAGTTGTTTTATAAATGTTACACCTTCTTCACATTGGAGTTCAAATACATATGGAAATAAGAAACGTGTTATTGTGGTTCTCCTGTATATACGGGCATGTAAAAGGTGATAAGTCGTTATAACTGGGACTGCAAAGCTATTGAACCAGCCATTTACCATTGCAGAAGCTGTGCATTTTGCAATATATGGGTGTGGATGGGTCAAATGTCCTTCTTAGGGATTCCCCTCTACCTTCAGGAAGCCACCCAGCATGCTAACCAGAAAGGGATTGAGGCAGCTACTACAAGTGCTTTCTCTTTAATGAGCACTGGAGACTTTTAAAGTTAGCATGGGCCAGCAGCAGTGGCTCACACCTGTAATCCTAGCACTTTGGGAGGCCGAGAAGAGGGGTCACTTGAGCCCCAGTGTTCATGACTAGTCTGGGCAACACAGGGAGACCCTGTCTCCACAAAAAATTAAAAAATTAGCCAGAAATGGTGGTGCATACCTGTAGTTCCAGCTACTCAGGAAGCTGAGATGGGAAGATGGCTTGAGCCTAAGAGGGTTGAGGCTGTGTGAGCTGTGATCATGCCACTGCACTCCAGCTGGGGCGACAGAGCAAGGCCCTACCTCAAAAAAATAAAATAGGCCGGGCGAGGTGGCTCAAGCCTGTAATCCCAGCACTTTGGGAGGCCGAGATAGGCGGATCACGAGGTCAGGAGATCGAGACCATCCTGGCTAACATGGTGAAACCCCGTCTCTACTAAAAAATACAAAAAAACTAGCCGGGCGAGGTGGCGGGCGCCTATAGTCCCAGCTACTTGGGAGGCTGATGCAGGAGAATGGCGTAAACCCGGGAGGCGGAGCTTGCAGTGAGTTGAGATCCGGCCACTGCACTCCAGCTTGGGTGACAGAGCAAGACTCTGTCTCAAAAAAATAAATAAAATAAAATAAAATAAAATTTAAAAAATAAAATAAATAAAATTAGCATCATTATGTTAGAAATGAGTTTCCAGTGTTAAAATTGGTAGTGGTAGGCCAGGCGCGGTGGCTCACACCTGTAATCACAGCACTTTGGGAGGCCAAGGCAGGCAGATCACAAGGTCAGGAGTTCAAGACCAGCCTGAACAATATGGTGAAATCCCATTTCTACTAAAATTACAAAAATTAGCCAGGCGTGGTGGTAGGCACCTGTAGTCCCAGCTAGTCGGGAGGCTGAGGCAGGAAAATTGCTTGAACACGGGAGGCAGAGGTTACAGTGAGCTGAGATTGTGCCACTGTACTCCAGCCTGGCAACAGAGCAAAACTCCATCTCAAAAAAAAAAAAAAAAAAAAGGCTGGGCACGATGGCTCATGCCTGTAATCCCAGCACTCAGGAGGCCGAGGAGGGTGGACCACCTGAGGTCAAGAGTTTGAGATCAG
Organism: Macaca nemestrina; assembly: GCF_043159975.1. NCBI lineage: Eukaryota > Metazoa > Chordata > Mammalia > Primates > Cercopithecidae > Macaca > Macaca nemestrina. Next base: position 110,088,354 of record NC_092134.1, read on the forward strand.
CCTGACCAACATGGTGAAACCTCATCTCTACTAAAAATACAAAAATTAGCTGGGCATGGTGGCAGACGCCGGTAATCCCAGCTACTCGGGAGGCTGAGGCAGGAGAATCACTTGAACCCAGGAGGCTGAGGTTGCAGTGAGCCGAGATCGCACCACTGCACTCTTCAGAGCGACACAACGAGACTCTGTCTCAAAAATAAATAAATAAATAAAAATAACCTAACATTTAGGTAAGTTCAAATGATGTTATGTCAGTTAACAACTATGTTCAATATTCATTTCACTCTTCCTGCTTTGTGTAAAAGTTGTGGTATTTTGGTAGTGTTGACTGTTCCACCTGGTGGCTCTTGATCAAGTCTTTGAGAGGGGCCTGTAAATAGTGCCTCTCTTCCCATCTGGGTTCAGGGCCCATTGAAAAAAAATCCAAAGGGAATAGTCAAATCCTATATCACCTGAGAGCATGGCGGGGACAATGATCAGGATATAAACCCAAGCATTCGAGCAGGGAGCGGCAACCCCCTTTGGGTCCCCTCCCATTTTATGGGAGCTCTGTTTTCACCCTATTAAATCTTGCAACAGCAAAAAAAAAAAAAAAAAAAGAAAAGAAAAATAATCCAAAGGAATAAGGGAAATGGAGGTTCAAATATTGCTTTTATTACTAATAAAGGGTAGTTTGAAAGATGAAGCTTTTTATGAAAGACCCAATGATGGTGCTAACTCCCTATGCTCCAGTCTACTGTTCCTGTCCTCAAAACAGCTCACCTGAGGGCAAACTGGATACTGCAGAGATGACACATAACCCCACTGGCCACCTTCATTGGACTGGGAAGACAGAGAAGTAGAAACAGACCAAACTCTTCATGCTTGGGGCCTTCGATAATTTAACTTCACCAAATCAAGAAACGAGGCCCAATGGCTGTCATCAACAGTCAGGCAACGTGTCCAGTCCACACAGAGAATAGTAAGAGACAGAGCAAGTGGCATTATCTCAAAACACCTAGTATTAAGAAAAAATACATCCACAAATACCTTACGCGGTGGTCCATCATCAGATCACTGTCCTTCCATGTCCTTAGACCACAGTCAAGCAAAAGGCAAGAATTAGCTGCTCTTCAGGAGCCTCCTCCTCCGACTCAGTCCATCCCCACCAGCTACACCTTTTGGGTAGAGGATAAAGGATGTCCCGAAAGTGTCTGTGAGTCTGGGGCCTCTCTCCAGTTCCACAACATAGCACTCCGGGCACAGTGTACAGCTAACCACGATTGTCCCCACTGGAAACACTGCCACCTCCAGAGTATTATCTGGGAGCAGATCAGTATTCCGCACCAGCTTACGAAGTAATTCTCATTCTCCGCTCCTTCCAAACTTGAAGTGCTCCTTGTTTCTGCTCTTAGCTCTTCACTTATGCAAACATAAACCCAGGAATGTGAAACTGAAGTCATCTCCACTTTACAGATGATGAAAAGGTAAACCTTGTCTTTTGTTTTGTTTTTGAGATAGGGTCTCACTCTATGGCCCAAGCTGGAGTGCAGTGGCATGATCATGGCTCACTGCAGCCTTGACCTCCTAGGCTGAAGTGATCCTCCAACCTCATGTGCCATCACACCTGGCTAATTTTGTTTATTTTTTGTAGATACAGAGTGTTACTATGTTCCCCAGGCTGGTCTCAAATTCCTGGGCTCAAGTGATTCTCTTTTCTCAGCCTCCCAAAGTGCTAGGATTACAGGTGTGAGCCAACACACCTGGTGAACCTTGTTTTAATAATCAAACTCTAGATTTGAAAGCAGGTCTTCAGTCTATTTAGCAAAAACTCTAAACTTTTCAAAACTCAGCATTTACCTCTAGAGATGAAGTGTTTTAGGAAGCACACAAAAAAATCATACAGCTCAGGCTTTGGAGGAATATAAAAGGAAATTGTATTTTAAGTGAATTTCTTTCTCAAAAAAGGAAGCAGATTGAAAGTGTTATTTTTTGCACTGTTGGTTCATTAGATTAGGACATAAATATGGCTCAGCTGTTGTCTATTTTAGCAAAATAGACTCAAGGCTCATGGAATGAACTGAGTCATCACTGTGGCTTCTATCCAGACCAAAAACAAAGTTGAGATATAATGATAGTCATGGAAGCATTTTAAGTGTTAGAATTTTGATGAATTTCAACATTTTATGTAGAAAAAAAGAGTAACATTTAAAAACACAGCAAATTGCTTATTGTTTCTAGTATATCTTAAAGAGCTTATAATATTTGGTCAAAAATATGTAGACACTGGGTAGGATTTTGTTGTTTTGGGGATCACCACAAGAAAAGAAATACAGTGGGATAGTGAGATTCATTGTAAGTGTAAATCTTGACATATAATGTTTATAAAAACAAGAGTTAGCCAGGCACAGTAGTTCATGCCTGTAATCCCAACACTTTGAGAGACCAGGGTGGGAGGATCACTTGAGCCCAGGAGTTCGAGACCAGCCTGGGCAACATAGTGAGACTCTGTCTCTATTAAAATTAACAATTGGAAAAAAACAAAACAAAACAAAACAAAACAAAAACAAGACCTAAATGGAAATGAAAACAAAGTTTTCACCTCTACAACTTTAGGCAACCACCACAAGTACTGAGCATTGTTTCTTAGGAAATTGGAAAAGAAAGTTAGTGTATATCAGAAACTGTACGTATTAAATATTTTTGTAGGTTTTTTTAGTTTTGCTTTTTTAGAGACAGGGTCTCTCTCTGTCGCCCAGGCTAGAATGCAGTGGTGCCATCATAGCTCATTGCAGCCTCAAACTCCTGGGCTCAATCAATCCTCCTTCCTCAGCCTCCTGAGTCACTGGGGATAGAGGAGTGAACCACCACAAACCGGCCTCAATATTTTTCGACTTCACACTACACAACTCTGAAGCATTATCCCTATTTTAGAGATAACAAAATTGGTGCTCATAAAGTTAAGATATATAACCGGAAGAGCCAGAATCCAAACCCAAGTTTGTCTTTTACAGAGTTCTCTGCTCTTCCTGGGGCCTCTTCTACAGACTTAGATATAAACCAAGCCCTGGCCAGGCACAGTGGCTCACGCCTGTAATCCCAGCACTCTGGGAGGCTGAGGTGGGCAGATCATTTGAGGTCAGGAGTTCGAGACCAGCCTGGCCAACATGGTGAAACCCCATCTCTACTAAAAATGCAAAAATTAGACAGGTGTGGTGGTGGGCACCTGTAATCCCAGCTACTCGGGGAGGCTGAGGCAGAAGAATCTCTTGAACCCAGGAAGCAGAGGTTGCAATAAGCCAACATTGTGCCACTGCACTCCAGCCTGGGTGACAGAGCAAGAATCCATCATAAATTAATTAATTAATTAATAAAATAAACCAAGTCCCTCACTTTAACCAGAGGTCATCTCTGAGCTCAGATTGCGGCTTCTTAACATATGTATAGAGGCCAGGTGCAGTGGCTCATGCCTGTAACCATACCACTTTGGGAAACTGAGGCAGGTGGATCTCTTGAGCCCAGGAGTTCAAGACCAGCCTGGGAAACATGACAAAACTTCATCTCTACTGAAAAAGATACAAAAAATAGCCAGGCATGGTGGGATGCACCTGTAGTCCCAGCTATTTGGGAGGCTGAGACAGGAGGATTACCTGACCCTGGAAGGTCAAGACTACAGTGAGCCATGCTGGCACCACTGCACTCCAGCCTGGGTGACAGAATGAGACCCTGTCTCAAAAACAAAGATTAAAGATTCAGTCCCAGACTCACCAACAATGGCATCAAACTCAGAAAAGATACCGGTTGAGCATTTTATCTATCAGGTATTCTGACATATCTCAAAGTTGTGGAGTGTATAGTATGGACAGAAATCTTTAACAAAATAAACCAAATTGACGAACAAACAGCCAAAACAAAACAAACAACAAACAAAAACTCCTTTTCAGCAAACAGCTAAAGGCAACAGACCTGAGATTTTTAAAGTGTTGCCTACTAACTGCCTCTGATATTCAAATAACGTTATTTTAGTCCAAAGCAAACACTGAATTTGGTGTCAGTGTTAGCTGAAATGTGCTAAAATTTTTATTACCGATGTTCCCTTTTTCCTTTAAAAGTTTGTCTTAATTTTCTTCATCCTCTTGAGTGTTTTAACTTACCTATTGAGACCATTGTTTTATGAGCATGAAATCCCTATAAGATGATGTTAATAAGAAAAGCATGATTCCCTTTAAAGTAACTTCATAGTCAAGTTTATGAAAACCAGGCAATTTTGCAAAGAGAGGTACATGTCATCTTTGAGGACATTCACTAATGAAAATTGGATTCAGTAACCTCCAGTATAGCTGCTAATGAATACATTGAGAAAATGGACTAGAATCTGCTATGTTTGAAGATTTCAGAGAGTAGACATATTGCTGTACCGCGAAATATAGATAGTTCATTTGTACACTTGTCACAGTTCTCGCTGAGAAGTGTTGTCAAAGGAAAAACAGGCTCTGAAAATGAATGAACAGGGCAGGTGTGGAATTCAGAGAGGACTTCACTCCAGTATTTGGTTTCTGGCAGCAGCAGGAAACCTTCCATCTGCCACTCGGAGACTCCCTGCCAGTGGATTGACATTCTCTGCTGTCAGTACCTTGTGAGTGGGGGTGAAAAGCTCTCCAGAATCTTTCAAGAAAAGTAATATCCTTGTTACTTGTCAATGTCCTTGACAGCCTGTGGGACAAACTGTCATCTTAACTGGTGGTACTAAAATAATGAACATTGACCTTAAGGGAAAAAAAAAATCTAACAGTTTAGCACAGAATATTCGACTGAGAAACTTATGAGGTTTTTCTTAAGGTGTTAAAATGTGCCCATTACTAAGGTGCAGAATTTGGGAACTGTTTGAAAGCATTTTCCCATCCTTTCAGTTCAACAAGACTTCTCATAACCAGTTAGAAGTCTCTTTATGTAACATCTCTTATAAGATCACAGCAACATAGAAGAGGTGTCCCACACGTTGAGTGTTTTTCATACACTCATGTAGAAAGAGAAGGACACCAAGTGTCCTTCTCATGCCAATAATCCTGACACTGGGAGGCCGAGGCCAGAAGATTGCTTGAGCCCAGAAGTTTGCAACAAGCCTGGGCAACATAGGGAGACTTTGTCTCTGCAAAAAATAAAGATAAAAAATTAGCAGGTGTGGTGGTGTATGCCTATAGCCCCAGCTATTTAGGAGGCTGAAATGAAAGGATCACCTGAGCCTGGGAGGTCCAGGCTGCAGTGAGCTGTAATCACGCCACTGAACTCCAGCCTGGGCCACAGAGCAAGACCCTGTCTCAGGAAAAAAAAAAAAAAAAAAGACAAGGAAAGCTTCATTTGGCCATATTCCTCCAGAAGTAAACTTAGAATAGGTAAATAATAATTGTAACAAATAACTAGCAAAAGATTTATATCAAAAACTGTAAAACCCAGGCATGGTGGCTCATGCCTGTGGTCCCAACACTTTGGGAGGCCAAGGCGGGAGGATCATGAGGTCGGGAGTTCAAGACCAGCCTGGTCAACATGGTGGGGCCCCATCTCTGCTAAAAATACAAATACTAGCAAGATGTGGTGGCGCGCACCTATAGTCCTGGCTACTTGGGAGGCTGAAGCTGGAGAATTGCTTGAACCTGGAAGGCGGAGGTTGCAGTAAGCCAAGACTGCGCCATTGCACTCCGGCCTGGGCATCAGAGTGAGACTCTATCCAAAAAAATAAAAAATAAAAATAAAAATAAAACAACAAAACAAACAAACAAAAACATAAAATGCCTCAGACATTCAGAGTAGGAAAAATGAACAAAAATATGATTAGACATTTTGCAGGAAAGGGAACCATATCTTCAATAAACGTCAGTTCAATCTCATTACTAATAAAGGAAGATAAAGACAAAGATGAAATTCAAGTTACCCTCATTCAATTTGCAAAAATTCAGAAGTCTGGCAACAGCAAGTATTGAAGAGAATGTGGGTCAACCATTCTACTGTACCTTGTTGGTGGAAGTGTAATTTGACACAACCGTTCTGAAAAAAACCAGAAAGTATTATCTTGTGAAGTTGAATTTTCACATACTCTACAACCCAGAAATTTCACTTCAAAATATGTGTGTACATGTGTATGTGTGTGTGAGTATGTACAAAAAGACATGCACCAGGAGACATATACAACAATATTTTCAGTAGTACTATTTGTAGTAGCAAAATAATGGCAACAACTCCAATGCTCATTGACAGGAAAATTGATAAATAAATTGTAATATATTTGCACAAAAGAATATTTTGTATATGCCAGCAAAATTGAATGAACTGTAGCCTGCATAACAACTTGAACAAATCTTGGTAACATTATGTTGAAAGAAAAAAAGCAAGCCTCAGAAGATTGTGTACAGCATGATACCTTTTTTCATAAATTTTAATAAAAACTAAAACTAAAAATATTTTAAAAAATTAACAAAGTACTTGAACTAGATCACCGTCTTATGTTTTTAATGTTTGTGATTTTTTTTTTTTTTTTTTTTGAGATGGAGTCTCACTCTGTCGCCCAGGCTGGAATCCAGTGGCACCATCTCAGCTCACTGCAACCTCTGCCTCCTGGATTCAAGCAACTCTCCTGCCTCAGCCTCCCGAGCAACTAGGATTACAGGCGCCTGCCACCACTCCCTGCTAATTTTTGTATTTTTAATAGAGAGGGGATTTTACCATGTTGGCCAGGCTGGTCTTGAACTCCTGACCTTGTGATCCGCCCACCTCGGCCTCCCAAAGTGCTGGGATTACAGGTGTGAGCCGCTGCGCCCAGCTGTGAATATTTTAATGTAAGCTTATATACTGTGCTACCTAAAAGAAATTTTAAGGACAACAGCTTCACCTATGGCAAGAAGTCACCATTTACCCCTTCTCATTTCACAGAGGGCATCATTCATTCATCATGCTCCTCATTTCCAAAATTCCACCTCAAAGCCATTCTAGCACTACCAGTTTTTTGCAGATGCTGCTGAATTCCAATCTGTACTCCCTGCCTTACAGTAGTAACTGAATGGGCAGCTCTTCTGTAAAGAAAGAGCCTTCCTCAAGGAGGACTTGGCGGATCCTGTTATTGGCCCCATCTCCCTTTCCATCCTGCAGTCTGGATACTGGAAAACTAGGAACTCTGTTTTCTAAATCCCCTTGCCCAGTGGAACTGTGGGAATGGGGGTCACTGCAAAGATACCCAAATAGGGTAATGCTTAGTAAAGCCGTGGGTCAGGGCCACTCTTAAGACATCAGAACTGTAGAGCCATTAGCATGCAACACTAGCCTGGGAGAGCCATAGACACAAGACTCCAACCCATGAGAGCTGCACCCAGCAAAGCCATGGGGGTAGGGCCACCAGGAGCCTTGAGAGTCCAGTCCTCACCCATTGTGTCCAGATGGTCTGACATGGAGTCAAAGAAGATGGCACTCAGGCCTTAAAATCTAATGTTGTTGGCCCCATTAGGTTTTGAGCTTTTACTTGGGACTTGTTATCCCTTTCTTCTTTCCTATTTCTCACTTTTGGAATAAGAGTGTCTATCCCATGCCTATCTCCATTGTATTTTGGAAACATGTGACTTGTTTAATTTCACAAACATGAGCTAGAGGGGAATTTGCCTCAGGTTAAATCATGCCTTGAGTCTCAACCATATCTGTGCAAGATGAGACTCTGGACTTTTGAGTAGATGATTAAACAAGTTAAGACATTTGGGGCTACTGGCATGGAATGAATGCATTTTGCATGTGAGAAGGATATTTTGAGGGGATGGGGGTGGAATGCTATGGTTTGAATGTTTATGTACCCTCCAAAGTTCCTGTTGAAACTTAATCCCCAATGTAACAGTGTTGGGAGGCAGGGCCTAATGAGAGGTGGTTAGATCATGAGGGCTCTCCCCTCGTGAATGGACTAAGTTTGCCATAAAACAGGTTTACAGGAGTGTGTTCTCTCTCTCCTGCACTGCTGCCCTGTGAGGACTCAGCGTTCCTCTTCTCTGGAGGATGCAGCAACAAGGCATCATCATGGAACCAGAGACTCAACCACTGGTGCCTTCATCTTGGATGTCCTAGGCTCCAGAACTGTGAGAGAATAAATACCTGTTCCTTATAAGTTACCCAGTCTGTGGTATTCTGTTACAGCAGCACAGAATGGACTAAGACAAATCCCTTTCTGCTTAAATTAGCTAGATTGCATTACTTTGCTTGGAATTAAGAACTCTGACAAATACAAGCCTGCTCCCTGAATTGCAAGAGCATTTTGGGGAATCCAATAGACCCGGATATGAAAACTGGCCTACTAATTGCTGGCTAAGAGGCCTTACGCAAGCTCTCTAACATTACTGTACTTATGTTTCCTCTGCTATAAAGGATGGTGGAGGAGGAGGATAATACCTACCACAATGGGCTATTGTGAAGATTGAATGAGGTAATGTCTGTAACATATGTGGTGTGGTGCCTGGCACATAGTAGGTCCTCCATATATCATCGTTTTCTATATTTTAAAAATACAATATTTTGTTGGAGTGGAGGACCAAACCTTTTAGAGAAAAGTGCAGCTGAACATCTAGTGGTGGGCAAGAACAAGTATACAACTTAAAGCTAGGACACAAGGAAAAATAAAATTCTGAGAGAGGTTGGGGCCAGAAGTATGTGCATGTGAGGACGCAGTAAATGTCGTATGAGATAAAGCCTAGAAATAAGACCAGACTGATGTGTTAAAAGAAGAAAATTAACTACAAGTTAGAAAGGCATGCTTTTCTACTTGGGAGGCTGAGGGAGGTGAATCACTTGAACCCGGGAGGCAGAGGTTGCAGTGAGCCAAGATTGCGCCATTGCACTCCAGCCTGGGCGATAGAGTGAGACTCCGTCTCAAAAAAAAAAAAAAAAAAAAAGAAAGAAAGAAAGAAAGAAAGAAAGATAGAAAGAAAGAAATGCGTGCTTTTGCAAATAAAAGAAAACACAACTTCAGGCTTAAACAAATAATAGGTAATTTTTCTCACAACATAAGTTCAGAAATGGATTGTTGCTGGCATCAGTTCAACTGCAAAATGATGCCATCACGGATTCAGATTTCTTCCCACCCTGCTGTGCTTGGCATGTTGGCATTTGTCCTCATGTGTGCCATCTCAAGGTTTCAAAGAGGCCGCTCCCGCTGTTCCAGGAATGCCCCCCGTTTAAGCTGATGAAAAGGGAGAGGGGGAAAAGGCTTTTTTCTCTGGTATTTTTGTGTGTTTTTCGGGAAAGGAATCCCTCTCAAGTCAGCTCCACTTCCATCTCATTTGCCGGACTGAATCATGTATCCACTCTAAATAATTAGTCAAGGGAATAAGATCACAGGAACACTACGATTTTTTTTTTTTTTTCGAGACAGAGTTTCACTGTTGTTGCCCAGGCTGGAGTGCAATGGCACAATCTCTGCTCACCACAACCTCCGCCTCCCGGGGTCAAGCGATTCTCCTGCCTCAGCCTCTCAAGTAGCTGAGATTACAAGGATACACCACCATGCCTGGCTAATTTTGTATTTTTAGTAGAGACGGGGTTTCGCCGTGTTGGTCAGGCTGGTCTCGAACTCCCAACCTCAGGTGATCCACCTGCCTCGGCCTCCCAAAGTGCCAGGATTACAGGCGTGAGCCACTGTGCCCAGCACACTATGATTTTTTTAAATGCCATGTTAGGCCAGGCACAGTGGCTCATGCTTGTAATCTCAGCACTTTGGGAGGCCAAGATTATCAGATTGCTTGAGCTCAGGAGTTGGAGACCAGGTTGGGCAACATGGCAATATGGCAAAACCCCATCTCTACAAAAAATACAAAAATTAGTTGTAGTGGCATGTGCCTGTGGTCCCAGCTACTTGGGAGGATGAGGTGGGCAGATGGCTTGAGCCCAGGAGGTTGAAGCTGCAGTGAGCCAAGATTGCGCCACTGCACTCCAGCGTAGGTGACAGAGCAAGACTCCATCTCAAAAAAAAAAAAAAAAAAAAAAAAAAGTTAAAATTAAAAAATAAATAAAATGAAATATTATGTTAGCTTTGTGGTTTAAAAAGGGAAAGTCATGACAGAGTCCCACTCCAAAAAGGTGGACAGATAAGAGTAAAATAAAGCAACAGAGTCACGCTATCTTTTTGCCACTCATCACTGGAAGTCCTTGTGAAGTGCCAAGCAGAGGAGCCTTTCTCAAAACCATACATAGCTCCAGTCTCCAGATCTGCTGGGAATTAAACAGTGAGCTGGCAGGGAGATGGAAGTAAGCCTAGAACAGACAAGCTGAGACTAAGAAAACATATTGGTGATAGACGCAATGCCCACAGTGAAGAGAGTATCTTAAAATTTAAAAGTTCAAAGCTAAGGAATCCATTCTGATAGACAGGAACCTCAGCACAGGAGTCTATGGGTTCTGGTGAAATTTGCTGTCAAAATTATGGTACCATTGTGGATTCAGGGACAGCCAGGACACACAACAAAGCTGTGGCTTCCGGGAACTGAGGCCAACTCCACTGGGAAGAAAAGAGAAGGCTAAAAGGAGCTATGCAGAAAATCTGGTTCATCACCAAATGGGCTAGGTTAATGGTGAGACTCACATCCTAGTAGGCACCTAAGAAGAATCCCATTCAATCAAACTAGACACATAAATTGCGGAGTGAGGAAGGGAGAAGTGGGAAAGTACCTCTGAAATTTTCCCTAGGATCACTTCAGCAGACCAGCTCCAGATCCCTCCCAGATGTTGGAGGTCCTAACCCAGTCAGATTTATTTTTCCTTGACTGTGCAGGGCTAGAGCCAAGCTATGACACTCAACTGTTGAAAGAGGGAATATTAATTCCTTCAACATACTTGAGCATTCGTTAGGTGCCAAGCACCATTCTAAGTGCTGGAGATACAACAGTAGACACGATTACATCTGGAGTTCATTGGTTCCCCTTGAGTAATTATGGGGGAAAAAATAACTACTGACAAAGGCTACAGCTTACCAAGGCTTCAGCATCCCCTGACCTGAAAAGAAATGTGAGTCTCATGTAGTGATTAAAAATGTGTAAAACGCCATCCCTGTCTCCAAGGTGTGATGGCCTAAAGGGAAAGTTTCAATGAGGACACTCCTCCAGGAGACCTCTAAAGAGGCATAACCACCAACACAGAGACCACAACAGCTTCAGGAAACCAGCACCCCTGCCTCTCAGGGACTGTTCCAACGCTTTCACATAGGGCAAGGGCTGCATCTAGAGCTACCCTTACTCTAGAACAGGGAAAGGCAGCTGGAGCATCCTCCACAAATCACCTGCCCTCTCTCCTTTGCTTCTTACCAGTTATGTTTCCAGAGTCTGATATTCCTCTGGTAAACAGTGGACATCACCTGGTGATCAGTATACATCAAGAACAAGAGCACTAATGATAAATGTTATTAATACTAGAACTGTCATGCAACTGTCTACATTTCTTTTTTTTCTTTTTGATACAAAGTCTTGCTCTTGTTGCCCAGGCTGGAGTGCAGTGGCACAATCTCGGCTTACTGCAACCTCCACGTCTCGGGTTCAACTGATTCTTCTGCCTCAGCCTCCCCAGTAGCTGGGATTACAGGTGCCTGCCTCCAAGCCCAGTTAATTTTTTATTTTTAGTATAGAAACAGGTTTCACCATATTGGCCATTCTGGTCTCAAACTCCTGACCTCAAGTAATCCACCTGCCTCGGCCTCCCAAAGTGCTAGAATTTCAGATGTGAGCCACTACGCCCAGTCAACTGTCTAGATTTCTAACAGCTGTGTCCAGGACTTCAATCTTTTTTTTTTGGTATTCTTTTAATCATTTGAAAGGGCTTCACTCTTTACCTGAATTACCTACTATGTGCCTGAAAATGCTTTCCTGCCACTGATTGCTTGCCTTACTAATCCAATGATCTCAATTACAAATATGAATGGAGGCCCTGAAAAACAGTTCAGAAACGCAAAGTTACTCATGCAAACCACCAGTTTCACATTCCGTTCACCAGGTACTCTGTTAAAGCATATGTTATCAGGGCACATGTAACTTTCAGCCAACACCATTTCCCAAGGTGGTAGAGAATTAACATGCATTACTAAAATCAACATTCCAGTCTTTTCAACAAATGGTGCAGGAACAACTGTGAATCTTTTTTTTTTTTCCTTTTCTTTTCTCTATCTCTCTCTCTCTCTCTCTTTTTTTTTTTTTTTTTTTTTTTTTTTTTTTTTTTTTTAATGAGACAGGGTTTGGCTCTGTCACCCAGGCTGGAGTGCAGTGCAATGGCACCATCTCGGCTCACTGCAACCTCTGCCTCCTGGGCTCAAGCGATCCTCCCACCCACCTCAGCCTCCCAAGTAGCTGGGACTACAGATGCACGCTACCACACCCAGATAATATTTTTGTATTTTTGGTAGAGACGGGGTTTCACCAAGTTGCCCATGCTAGTCTCGAACTCCTGGGGTCAAGCAATTAACTGTCTTGGCCTCCCAAAGTGCTGAGATTACAGGTGTCAGCTACCACACCCAGCCTAAATTCTGCATATCTATATTGGAAAAAATAAACCTCAATCCCTACCTCACACCACACACAAAAATTAACTCCATATGGATCATAGACCTAAAGATAATTACTAAAACCATACAACATAGGGAAAAAAAAATATTTACAACCTTGCCATAGTTAAAGATAACTTAGGACATAAAAAAGCACAAACCATAAAAGAAATAATTGGTAAGTTGCATTTTTATCAAAATGCAAAACTTCTGCTCTTCAAAAGACAAAAATTAAGAAAATTAAAAGGCAAGCCACAGTCTGGGAGGAATCATCACGATACATATATATGACAGAGGACTGGTAGTCAGAATACATACAAAACTCTCACAACTGGCCAGGCGTACTGGCTTATGCCTGTAATTCCAGCACTTTGGGAGGCTGAGGCAGTCGGATCACTTGAGTTCAAGAGTTTGAGACCAGCCTGGCCAACATGATGAAACCCCATCTCTACCAAAAATACAAAAAAATTAGCCAAGCATGGTGGTATGTGCCTGTCGTCCCAGCTACTCTGGAGGCTGAGGTGGGAGGATGGCTTGAGCCCAGGAGGCAGAGGCTGCAGAGAGCCAAGATTGCACCACTGCACTCCAGCCTGGGTGACAGAGCAAGAATCCATCTCAAAACAAACAAACAAACAAACAAACAAACTCTTACAACTTAGTAATAAAAAGATAACCTGACTGGCTGCCCAAACCAAACTTGGCTTCCCAGAATTGGCTGACAGAGCAAAAGCTTGTTTAACTTGAATTTGAAAAGGACACACAGTAACTCCTGATTTTTCACTCCTCACTCCTCACTCTTTGAGGAGGCTAGTGAGAGGAGTCATATATGGTGTTATGGGCTGAATTGTATTGTTTCCAACCCTCTCCATCCCTTGCCCAAAATTCATGTGCTGAAGCCCTGACCTGCAGTACCTCGAAATGTGACTGTGTTTGGAGATAGGGCCTTTAAAGAGGTAATTAAGTTAAAATGAGGGGAAAACCCCAATCCTATACAACTGATGTCCATAGAAGAGGAAATTTGGACAGGTACAGAGCAAAAGACCATGTGAAGACACTGAGAAAATGGCTGTTTCCAAGCCAAGGAGAGAGGCCTCAGAAAAAAACAATCTTGAGCTCAGACTTCTGGCCTCCAGAACTAATCTCCCAAGAAAGAAATTCTTAGAACTGCCCTAGGAATATCTACGAAAACAATGGTAAAATTTTTAAAAATATTGTCACATGAGTTACCTGTCTCCTGCTGCGATCTGGTGACCAAGGTGAAATACCATTGTATGGTGTACTAAGCAAGCCACAGGGTTTCCAGCCCATGCAGAGTCGTTCCCTCTCAGCCAGGTGAACTCCACATCTTTTCCATCATAGCCCTCTGGTAAAGGAAATGGAGCCCTGGTCAGTGCAAAGACGTTGCAGATTGAACTAGTCTAGAAAATGCTATAATATGTAAACAGCATGAGTTATGTCTTCATGGTGATAAGTCCAAGGACAATTCCTGCAAAACTTGGCATGATTTCTCAAGTGCAATTGCAATGTCTGTTCAAAATGAAGCAACCTGCTAGGACTATTTGCCGTCAATTGAGAACAGGTCCTATGCTAGATATTGTGTAGATCAGGTGAATGATAAGTCTTTAGAAGTGGTCTCCCGCATTATTTAAATGTTATTATTGAACACATATCCATGAACACACAAAGCTTATGTTAAATACTGCCTTTCAAGACTGTCTAATAGCTCTGGTGGTATTTTCAGGAAGCAGAATGTAGAATTGATCTGTTCATATTTTCACATTGGCATAAATGCAAAACTAAAACAAAAAACCTGCACTCAGCTGCTTTCTTAAAGTCTGTAACATGTGTGTTAAATAAATCTTAAGGCCGGGCGCAGTGGCTCAAGCCTGTAATCCCAGCACTTTGGGTGGCTGAGACAGGCGGATCACGAGGTCAGGAGATCGAGACCATCCTGGCGAACATGGTGAAACCCCGTCTCTACCAAAAAATACAAAAAACTAGCCAGGCGAGGTGGAGGGCGCCTGTAGTCCCAGCTACTCAGGAGGCTGAGGCAGGAGAATGGCGTAAACCTGGGAGGCGGAGCTTGCAGTGAGCTGAGATCCAGCCACTGCACTCCAGCCTGGGCGACAGAGCGAGACTCCGTCTAAAAAAAAAAAAAAAAAACTTAAAACAGTTTAATTAATACAGTTGATAATAGTAACAACAGTTACCCTTTGAACACTTATGTTAAATACTTTATACATTATGTCACTAGTGTTCTTGCAAACTTGCAAGGTAACCATTTCTTCAGTTCTAAGATGGACATGTCTTCACATTTTCTGAAGTCGAGATGGACTTTACAGTTGATTATATATATGTATCTATATATAGAGATTTATATAGATCTACATATAGAGATTTTTATATACATACATAGTAGAGCTTATATTTTTCCTAAAATGCTACTATCCAATAAATTCTGTTCCATAGGAAAAAAAATGACAACTCATTTTCTTAAAGTGGGTGAAAGATTTGAACAGACACTTTTTTTTTTGGAGACAGAGTCTTGCTCTGTCCCCTAGGCTAGAGTGCAGTGGGGTAATTTCGGCTTACTACAACCTCCGCCTCCCAGTGAATAGATGCTTTTACCAAAGAAGATATATGAATGATCAATCAGCACATGGAAAAAATGCTCAAAATCATTAGTCATCAGAGAAATGCACATTAAAACCACAATGAAATATCACTATCCACCATTAGAATAGCTAAAATTCAATACTGTTTCTCACTAAAAAGCACCATACCTAATCCAGGTCCAGAGCAGAAAAGGTACAAAACAAAATTGGAAAAAAAAAAAAAGGAAGAAAAATAAGCTTGAAACAGCTTGTATCAGAAAGTAAAAACACTATCAAAGGCTAATGATGGGGCACATCAAATAACAAAAAAATTCCATAAGCCAGCTTGAAGAGGCTCCCTTTGGTCAAAGATAAGGTGATTTGAACATCAAGAAGAATTACGATTTCAACTGATTAAAATAAATAAGAATATTACTCTGGGGGCTGAGGTGAGAAGATTGCTTAAGCCCAGGAGATTGAGGCTATAGTGAGTTGTGTTCGCACCACTGCACTCCAGCCTGGGTGACAGAGTAAGACTCTGTCTCAAGTAAATAAATAAATATATAAATATATTAAAAGTCATAATTTTTTTAAAGAAGAAGAAAGAACAAACACACCATAGTGAATGAATACAAGCAAAGGTTGCTGTGCACCAACTCATTACTCCAAAAACTGATACTTAAGGGGAAAGAACCGAGATTTTATATCACCTTTCCAGTATGAACAGTATTTCCTGGTAATCAACCCTACCAGATAAGAGTTCTATATAGAATAATTACAGATAATAAATTGTGTGTATTAGAAAGTCAACATTTTGTAACTCCTAATAAAATGACTTAAATACTGGTTATCAATAGATGACAAAATCATTAGGTAAAAGGTTGATGCCACCACTTGAACTGGCTGATCCACCTTAGCAGCCACTATAAGTGAAACAAACAGCTATTGCACGCTTTTGAATATAAGGCAATATGAAGCACACAGCACTACCATGAAGTAGTCATAAACTAAGCAATACAAAGCAAAACCTTAAACCTGAATCTATTCAAGCCTGTCGTCTACAAGAAAAATAGAAGATAGAGGAAAAAGTTAGGTAACACTAGGAGGAAGTATTTAGTCAAAGTCAGAATTTAGGACATCATGCAGGACAACTAACCTGTCTTTGTAATCAAGTCAATGGCATTAAAAAAAAAAAGGGGGGGGGGGCTCTAATAGAATTTGTAGAAACTCAACATAATCTAACCTTACTGAGGATGTTGAGTAAAGTGACTGACCAAATTTACTGTCACATAGATTGTCAACCTAAAATAACCAAAAGGCTCAGGATCCGGTTAAAAGAGTTTATTATACTACTCAGCCATGAAAGAGAATAAAATCATGTCTTTTGCAACAACATGGACGGAACTGGAGACCATTAATTTAAGTGCAATAACTCAGAAACAGAAAGCCAAATACCGCACATTCTCACTTGTAAGTGGGAGCTAAATACTATGTCCACATGGACATAGAGAATGGAGTGATAAACAATGGGGACTCAGAAGGGTGGGGGGCTGGATGCAGTGGCTCAGGCCTGTAATCTCAATACTCTGGGAGGCCGAGGTGGATGGATCACTTGAGGTCAGGAGTTTGAGACCAGCCAGATCATCAGGGTAAAACCCAGGAGGTTGAGCCGTGAGAATCGCTTGAACCCAGGATGGGCAATAGAGCAAGACTCTGTCTCAAAACAAAACAAAACAAAACAAAACGAAGCAAAACAAACAAAAAAAAAAAAAAACAAGAAGGGTGGGAGGATGCTGAGGGATGAGAAATTACTTAATGGGTACAATGTACTATTTGGATGATGGCTACACTAAAAGCTGCTATGAAAATATATCCATGTAACAAAACTGCACTTGTACTCCCTAAATCTACAAAAATAATTTTTAAAATAGCTTATTCAAGTGCAAAGTGTGAGGGTGGCTGTATGGGAAAACAGGGATACCAAAGAATGGCGATGAGTGCTCCCCAGTGTGGAGAAAGGTAGGGGTCGTTTACATAGGAAAAAAACAGGAGTGCTGAACAGAATTACATTTTCCATACAAGGCTAACAAACAGATATAAGATCTGATTGGTTATGATCAATTACACTCTAAGTGGTTGCTTAACATTTCATATAAAGAGGTAGATAAAGAGTGTCTATCTCCAACAAGATTTAATCTAGGTTTGAATAAAGCATAGGGAGTCTGGTTAATGTATAACATCTCAGCACAAAGGTCAGGAAGCAATGGTCCTGCACCAGACAAGAAAAACAGCCATATTATGTGAGTCAGTTTCCGGGACTTAATTTTTCCCCTTAGCATAATAAATCTGAAATGTTCTTTTCTTCTCACAGATGTTCTGTTAGAGACAACTGTAGGAAGTACTGATGAAAGAAATATGAAAACAGAACATCAAAGTAAATTTATTGAATCAATACTGACTGTTCACCAAAAGTAGGATGATGTAAAATAATTGGAGCTTTAACTCCAGATTAAATAGAGCTGAAAATACATCATAGCTTTGTAATCACTTGTGGGCTATCTGAATACATGAATTTAAATAATTTTTTTTTTTTGCTTAACAATTAAATTAGCTAATTCTATACTTATGAATTGGCATTTTCCCTTGGGTCTTAATTTCTTGTTTCTCCAACATGATGTTTTTTTCATAGACAAGGTCTCACTCTGTCGTCCAGGCTGGAGTGCAGTGGTGCAATCGTAGCTCACTGCAGCCTCAAACTCTTGGGTTCAAGCGATCCTCCTGCCTCAGCCATCTGAGTAGCTGGGATCACAGGCATGTGCCACCACACCCAGCTAATTTTTAAATTTTTTGTAGAGACAAGATCTCACTATGTTGCCCAAGCTGGTTTCCAACTCCTGGGCTCAAGTGATCCTCCCACTCAGAGACCAGACACAGTGGCTCAGGGCTGTAAAGCCAGCACTTTGGAAGGCCAAGGCAGGAGGATTGCTTGATGCCAGGAGTTTGAGACCAGCCTGGGCACTGGACAACATAGCAAGATCCTGTGTCTACAATTTTTTTTAATTTGAGACAAAATTTACCTCCATCACCCAGGCAGCAGCACAGTGGCATGCTCTTTGATCACTGCAACCTCTGCCTCCTAGATTCAAGCAATTCTCCCACCTCAGCCTCCCCAGTAGCTGAGACTACAGGCATGCACCACCTATGCCTGATTAATTTTTTTTTGTATTTTTGGGTTGTCTTTACAAATTTTTTTTTTTTTTTTGAGATGAAGTCTCACTCTATTGCCCAGGCTGGAGTGCAATGGCATGCTCTCAGCTCACTGCAACCTCTGCTTCCCAGGTTCAAGTGATTTTCCTGCCTCAGCCTCCCAGGTAACTGGGATTATAGGCTCGCACCACCAGGCCCGGCTAATTTTTGTATTTTTAGTACAGACGGGGTTTCACCATGTTGGTCAGGCTGGTCTTGAACTTCTGACCTTGTGATCCACCCTCCTTGGCCTCCCAAAGTGCTGGGATTACAGGCATGAGCCACTGCACCTGGCCTACAAAATTTTTAATTAGCTAGGCATGGTGCTGTGCACCTGTAGTCCCAGCTATTCAGGAAGCTGAGGCAGAAGGATTGCTTGAGCCTGGGAGTTCAAGGCTGCAGTGAGCTGTGACTGAGGTACAGCACTCCAGCCTGGCCCCCAGAGTGAGACCCTTCCTCCAAAAACAAAACAAAACAAAATAAAAATATTTAAAAGACAAAAAAGAGATGCAATGAGTGGGCCTTTTTTCTTGGTTTGCTTCATACCCTGATTCAAACAATCCAATAGCATAAATATAATTTTAGACATTTAGAAAAATTTAAGTAAGGACTCACTTTAGAAATCTGAATATGGGTCTGGGCACAGTGGCTCACGCCTGTAATCCCAGCACTTTGGGAGGCTGAGGCAGGCGGATCACCTGAGGTCAGGAGTTCAAGACCAACCTGCCCAAGATGGTGAAACCTGTCTCTACTAAAAATACAAGAAATTGGCTGGGCATGGTGGCGGGTGCCTGTAATCCCAGCTACTCAGGAGACTGAGCCAGGAGAATTGCTTGAACCCAGGAGGCAGAGGTTGCAGTGAGCCAAGATCGTGCCATTGCACTCCAGCCTGGGTGACAAGAGCAAAACTCCGTCTCAAAAAAAAAAGAACTTTGAATATGGGTATTGGATGATATCAAAAGAATATTGTTAATTTTGGCTCAGGAACTCCTCCAAGTCTTTGCTGCTACATCCTCAGGCTGCAGGCTAACTGAGATGCTTCCATTTAACCTTCTTTCTCCCTCTCCTTCACTCCGGGTCAGCCTTGCATGGGTCTGATAAGGCTGATCACTGTGACTGCTCTCTCAGCCTTCCCCGACTTCCTCCTTGTTTCCTTTCACTCTAGTGTTTCCCCAGTGAAATACGTCAAGTGTAATCCCATCTTGCTGTCTGCTTCTCAGAAGAGCCACACTAGTTGTTTTCTAATGCTTAATCCTGCTTCATATGCCTATGTTGGTTTCCTTCTACCATTTCCATATCTCTTTCACTTGTGTCTTTGTAACTTGCCCAGCACTCCTCCCTGAGAAGGCTGTGGTGATATGTACAAGCATCACTCTTCAAACCAGTGTGCACAGGAGGAGGCCCAATATACATTCATTTGGTTCTTCAAATATCAGTAGACAAGATTGAGATTGTAACAAATTCAAGCCATGGAAACTAGTTTATTCAAAGACTGCTTTTTGCATATGTCAAAATCTTATCCCAGCTGTGCCTGAAAGACTCAGGCATCAGGCAGCCATAGGCCCATATTTTGACCCCTCTCAGTACAGAGAACAGCAAGTCAACTCACCACAGCCCGTTTTCACTATTTGTTTGTTTGTTTTTTGAGATGGAGTCTCACTCTGTCACCCAGGCTGGAGTATGGTGGCGGAATCTCTGCTCACTGCAACATCCGCCTCCAGGGTTCAAGCAATTCTCCTGCCTCAGCCTCCCAAGTAGATAGGATTACAGGCATATGCCACCATACCCAGCTAATTTTTGCCTTTTTAGTAGAGATGGAGTTTCACCATGTTGACCAGGCTGATCTCAAACTCCTGACCTCAAGTGATCCCCCGCCTTCGCCTCCCAAAGTGCTGGGATTACAGGCATGAGTCACCACCCCCAGCCTTTTTTTTGCTGTTTTTTGAAACAGGGTCTCACAATGCTGCCCAGGCTGGACTCAAACCCCTGGGCTTAGGGGATCCTGCCTCCTCAGCCTCCCGAATAGCTGGAATTACTCAGGAGGCTGAGTAGCGCACACCATCATGCCCATACATATGATTTCTCCCTTCACATCAGCCTGATAAAAATCCCCATAGACTCTGTATGAGTATTCTATCATACCCTTTGGGAGGTTGTAGAGTTTGAAATTAAAGTCAATAGGTTCCAACAAACATTTATCAAAGATGGGATTTCCACTCTGCGTGTTAACCATTTGCAGTTTTGTTAGGCATATGGTTCATTCTTGCCATCAGCAGATGTTTTAATTAAATAAAGAAGGACAAAAAACAAACAAACAAAAAACTCACAAATAAAGTCAATAGGTTCCAGAAACATACAATCTGTATTGAAATCCCAGTCCTACTTCTTCATACTTTATAAACCTTCATTTCCTGGTCTGCAAGTCAGGTTCTGTAACTTAGGTTTCTGCCTCATACTGTTGCTAGGATCAGAACAGTGTTTGATACTGACTGGCCCGTGCTCAGAGTGCCCTCAGTGCTCACCAAGTTATTTTCACTTGACACAGTGGAGCAGGCATCTCCACTCACTCTTTCCTGCTGTCTACCATTGACTTTGTTCTCAGAGACTTTTCGGGGGCAGGATGGTCTCCATTTGGGGGATGCCTAGGGACAGAGTACACAGCAGGAAGGACCATCGGAGAAACTCCCGGCTGAATATAGTAGGAAAGAAAGATTTGCTCAGCAAGATGCTGATAATGGCTACAATGATGTCTTCCACAAGAGAGTTTGGCTCTTCCACATGAGAGTTTCTGTTCTCCTAGCTTCCATGTGCAAGCCGCAGTAGTCAACTCCAGTTGATTTAAGCTGGAAAAAAAAAAAAAAGTTAATTCAACAGATACTGTGTTTCTCCGAGAATTGTTTGGAAGCCTAGAGAACCGTGCTCTCTTGCCAGCAGGTGCCAGAGTGGAAGCTTATCATCCCTATTTCTTCGATCACTGGCTCTAAAGTCAAAAGGAAGACGAGAACGTTGCCAGACCTGGGTCACATGGCTGAGGCAACACAGGCTGGAAAAATCTAGTTTCTGGCAATCTCTGCCTACAACTAAGACTTTTTTTTTGAGATGGAGTCTCGCTCTGTTGCCCAGGCTGGAGTGCAGTGGCCGGATCTCAGCTCACTGCAAGCTCTGCCTCCCGGGTTTAGGCCATTCTCCTGCCTCAGCCTCCCAAGTAGCTGGGACTACAGGCGCCCGCCACCACACCCAGCTAGTTTTTTGTATTTTTTAGTAGAGACGGGGTTTCACCGTGTTAGCCAGGATGGTCTCGATCTCCTGACCTCGTGATCCGCGCATCTCGGCCTCCCAAAGTGCTGGGATTACAGGCTTGAGCCACCACGCCCAGCAAGACTTTTATTATTATTATTTTTAATAGAACCTTGCTCTGTGGCCCAGGCTAGAGAGCAGTGGCACCATCTCCACTCACTGCAGCCTCCACCACTCAGGCTCAGGCAATCCTCTCACCTCAGCCTCCTGAGTAGATGGGTCTACAGGCACGTGTCACCATGCCTGGCTAATTTTTGTATTTTTTGTAGAAACGGGTTTTTGTCATGTTGTCCAGGCTGGTCTCTAACTCCTGGACTCAAGCTATCCACCAGCTTCAGCATCCCAAAAGTTCTGGGATTACAGGCAAGAGCCACTTCCTTCCTCCTCCTTCTCTTCCTCCTTCATCTTCTTCCTTTTTTTGTTTGTAGAGACAGGGTTTCACTATATTCCCAGGCTAGTCTTGAATTCCTGGGCTCAGGTGATTCTCTCACCTTGGTCTCCCAAGTGCTGGGATTACAGGTGTGAGCCACTGTGCCCAGCCTTTTATGTGAGATATTAAATGTAATTGTTTCAGTCATTTTTAATTTGGATTTTCTGTTACTAGCAACCAGAAGCATCCTAACCCATTTACTGAAGCTTAGTAAAATTGAGTAATTTGCAAGTACAAAGATTTGCACTAGTACATCACACTCTTACCTACCATTTCTTTCCCATATACAGAAAAGAAGCATTAATTCTTAGTGAAGAATGGTTAAAAATATAAGCTCTTGCCTAGCCAATGGAAGGTTCAAATTCCCAAGAAATGAACGTGCTCTTTTAAGACAGGGTCTCATTCTGTTGCCCAAACTGGAGTGCAATAGCATTATCATAATTCACTGCAGCTAACCCTGGGGCTCAAGACATCCCCCTGACTCAGCCTCCTGTGTGGCTGGGACCATAGGTGCATGCCACCATGCCTGGTTTTATTTATTTATTTATTTATTTATTTTGAGACGGAGTCTCGCTCTGTCGCCCAGGCTGGAGTGCAGTGGCGTGATCTCGGCTCACTGCAAGCTCTGCCCACCAGGTTCATGCCATTCTCCTGATTCAGCCTCCCAAGTAGCTGGGACTACAGGCGCCCACCACCACGTCTGGCTAATTTTTTGTACTTTTAGTAGAGACAAGGTTTTACTGTGTTAACCAGTATGGTCTCGATCTCCTGACCTCATAATCCACCTTCCTCGGCCTCCCAAAGTGCTGGGATTACAGGCATGAGTCACCATGCCTGGCCTATTTTTTATTTTTTTGTAGAGACAGAGTCTTGCTATGTTGCCCAAGCTGGTCTCAAACTCCTAGGTTCAAGGGATACTCTTGCCTCGGCCTACCAAAGTGCTGGGATTACAGGTGTAAGTTAAAGTAAACATGGCGAAAATTCAGTGATTGAATCTGGGTTAAATGGCATAAAGGTGTTCACTGCAGTATTCTTTCAACTCTTCTAAAGGCTTAAATTTTTTTTCAAGATAAAAAATTGAGAAACAAAATACAGCATTCAAATACTTCAAAACATGAGTCTTACATAAATATCAAATAAAGTGTCAAACGTGAATGTAGCTTAAAGGTTTATTTAACTCATCAATGAGGGGGACCAGCTGGATGGAAAAACTGGTTCTAAGGAGAATTTGAGGAACCACATATGTATCACCACTGGAGGGAAAACAGAACACCAGCATGTTTGCTAAATTAGATACAAGACTGGTTAAATTTAGCTTAAAATGAAAATGAAAACTGGGTGCGGTGGCTCCCGCCTGTAATCCCAGCACTTTGTGGGGCTGAGGCAGGCAGATGCTGGAGCCCAGGAGTTCAAGACCAGCCTTGGCAACATGGCAAAACCCCATCTCTACAAAAAATAACAAAAATTAGCCAAGCATGGCGGTGAGTGCCTGTAGTCCCAGCTACTCACTCAGGAGGTTGAGGTGGGAGAATTGCTTGAACCCAGGAGGTGGATGGAGGTTGCAGTGACCAGAAATCTCACCATTACACTGCTGCCTGGATGACAGTGAGACCCTGCCAAAAAAAAAAAAAAAAAAAAAAAAAAAAAAAAAAAAGAAGGAAAGAAAGAAGAGAAAGAAAGAAAGAGAAAGAAAGAAAGAAGAAAGAAAAAAGAAAAAGAATGAAAGAGAGAGAGGAAAGAAAGAAAAGAAAGAAAGAAGAAAAACTATTACCTTTGGAGTTCCAACTAGACAGAAATCATTTACATCCGTACAAAATATCATTACAAACTATCGGCTGGGTGAGATGGCTCCTGCCTGTAATCCCAGCACTTTGGGAGGCAGAGGCGGGTGGATCACCTGAGGTCAGGAATTCGAGACTAGACTGACCAACGTGTTGAAACACTGCCTCTACTAAAAATACAAAAATTAGCCAGGCATGATGGCAGGCGCCTGTAATCCCAACTATTAGGAGGCTGAGGCAGGAGAATCACTTGAACCCGGGAGGTGGAGGTTGCAGTGAGCCGAGAGATCACGCCATTGCACTCCAGTCTGGGCGACAGAGTGAGACTGTCTCAAAAAACAAAAAAAAACAAAAAAAAAACTATCAATCTGTTAACATTTAACTTCACAGAATCAGGGTCCTAACTGATTTGAGAGCAAAGACTCTGAAAGTGGTGCCCCGTGGCCCTTGGTGGGGAGGGCCCTATACTTTCAAGAGGCCTCCAAGGTCAAATTAGTTGTATAATAATTATTATATTTAGCTTTTTTTTTTTTTTTTTTTTTTTTTTGAGACGGAGTCTCGCTCTGTCGCGCAGGCTGGAGTGCAGTGGTGCGATCTTGGCTCACTGCAAGCTCCGCCTCCCGGGTTCACGCCGTTCTCCTGCCTCAGCCTCCCGAGTAGCTGGGTCTACAGGCGCCTGCCACTAAGCCCGGCTAATTTTTTGTATTTTCAGTAGAGACGGGGTTTCACCATGTTGGCCAGGATGGTCTCCATTTCTTGACCTCGTGATCTGCCCGCCTCGGCCTCCCAAAGTGCTGGGATTACAGGCGTGAACCACGGCGTCCGGCCAATAATGATTATACTTAGCTTTCATTCTCTCATGAGTGTAAAGTGGAATTTTCTAGAACCTACATAATGTCACAACATATTGAATACAGAACTGATTAGAGAATCTGTCTTCTAGTAGGTCAGATATTAACGAGATTTGCAAAAAAGTAAAACAAGGGCATTCTACTCATATGTTTTATTTTTGGAAAATGCAGTTATTTTAAAAATATATATTATTGGCCAGGCTCGGTGGCTCACACCAGTAATTCCAGCACTTTGGGAGGCTGAGGCAGGTGAATCACCTGAGGTCAGGAATTCAAGACCACCCTGGCCAAGATGGTGAAACCCCATCTGTACTAAAAATACAAAATTAGCCGGGCATGGTGGCGGGTGCCTGTAGTCCCAGCTCCTCGGGAGGCTGAGGCAAGAGAATCGCTTGAACCTAGGAGGAGGAGGTTGCAGTGAGCCAAGATGGCACCACTGCACTCCAGCCTGGGCGACAAGAGTGAGACTCCATTTCAAAAAAAAAAAATTATATATATATATATACACACACATATATATATATACACACACACACATATATATATATATACACACACACACACATATATATATATATATATATATATATATATATATATATATATATGAAGATTAACCGGACCTGGTGGCTCACGCCTGTAATCCCAGCATTTTGGGAGGCTGAGGCAGGCAGATCACTTGAGGCCAGGAGCTTGAGAACAGTCTGGGCAACATCGTGAAAGCTTGTCTCTACAAAAACCACAAAAATTAGCCCAGTGTGTAATCCCAGCTAGTTGGGAGGCTGAGGCAAGAGAATTGCTTGAACTTGGGAGGCGGAAGTTGCAGTGACCCGAGATTGCACAACTGCACTCCAGCCTAGGTGACATATTTTTCTGTCTCAAAAATAAATGATAAATAAATAAAATCTACTCTCCTGTTCATGGACTTTTAGATTGCCCCCACTTTTTCTACAATACCAACAATGACATCATAATCGTGTGGGAATACATAAAATATATAGCCGTGTATATACACATATATACACACATACTGATATATATATATAGAGAGAGAGATAGATTCCATTATTCATATAGGGAAGAGTTTTTGACTCCAGTTTTCTATCCCACATTGATCAGAAGACTTAAAATACACAAAAAAGGTGTCAGGTGTCACCATAGCCATTCGTGTTTGTAAAATCTCCAGCACTCCAGCCTTCCCCAAGGGGCTGGTGAGAGGAGAAAAATGTCTTTGTCCCTACCACTTTTCCCCACCCGCAGGTAGCCCAGAACACAGAATAATGCTGCCCTACCGCGCCCCAAGAAGCAAGGCAGGTTTAGTCCGCAGCAGAGCTTTTTGGTTCAGTGACTCTCTACAGTGCTAGTACTGCCCTCTAGAGGGCAATTTGGAAATTTTTTGAAGTCTGTACCAATGATTTAGAAGGCTGGCAGGATTTGCATGGGCACGGCTGAGGCCAGGGACACTAAACAATGTGTAGAACAGCCTCCAAAAGCAAAATTGTTCCCCAGCTCAGGTGAACTTTTAGTGTCCCTCCACCCATTTATGAAGGTTAAAAAGCTGTTTATAATTATCTGAGCTTAAACCTAACTTTTTTTTTTCTTTTTTTTTTTGAGACGTCCCCATGCTGGGATTACGACTTAGGGTGGCAGATGCAGAAGAAACTCCACGCGTAACCAGACAAGGTAGTGTGCGGATGCAGTCCCAGCTACTCAGGAGGCAGAGATGGGAGGACTGCTTGAGCCCACATGTTTGAGGCTGTAATGAGCTATGACTGTACACTGCACTCCAGCCTGGCTAATGGAGTGACCTCATCTCTTAAAAAAAAAAAAAAAAGTCAAATCCATGTGTATGTGGATCCACATGGTTCAAACTCACGTTGTTCAAGGGTCAGCTGCAGTCTCTAGGAGGGCATAATCTACTTGTGGATATAATGTATTCTTAGAACTTTTGAGAATATATTGTAACACAGATTACCATAGACAAGGTTTCCATAGCCCATCATTACCGTTTCTCTGAGAAAATAAGTTCTTGCTCCAAGAATTTATCAAGCCTCCATCACTGATACTTTAAAATAAAAAATACTTTTGAGACGGGCGGATCACGAGGTCAGGAGATCGAGACCATCCTGGCTAACACGGTGAAACCCCGTCTCTACTAAAAAATACAAAAAACTAGCCGGGCGAGGTGGCGGGCGCCTGTAGTCCCAGCTACTCGGGAGGCTGAGGCAGGAGAATGGCGTAAACCCGGGAGGCGGAGCTTGCAGTGAGCCGAGATCGCGCCACTGCACTCCAGCCTGGGAGACAGAGCGAGACTCCGTCTCAAAAAAAAAAAAAAAAAAAAAAAAAAAAAGAATTTGTGCTTCCTTGAAGTAACAAAAAATACAATGAAAATATCGTTAAAGTAATCCCAGCACTTTGGGAGGCCGAGGCGGGCGGATCACGAGATCAGGAGATTGAGACCATCCTGGCTAACACGGTGAAACCCCGTCTCTACTAAAAATACAAAAAGAAATTAGCCGGGCGAGGTGGCGGGCGCCTGTAGTCCCAGCTACTCCGGAGGCTGAGGCAGGAGAATGGCGTGAACCCGGGAGGCGGAGCTTGCAGTGAGCCGAGATCGCGCCACTGCACTCCAGTCTGGGCGACAGAGCCAGACTCCGTCTCAAAAAAAAAAAAAAAAAAAAAAAAAGAAATTAAAAACACGCAGTGGCTTACGCCTGTAATCCCAGCACTGATGAGAATTGATGATTTGTAAGGCATGACTCCTCAGACTCCTTAGATAGGAATTTGGGCAAAAAAAATCAGAGCTTCGTCCTCAACATATAGGCCCAAGCATCTCACTATTCATTATGCCTTCTGGTGTTATCATACCCAAGTAATGCATCCAACAGGGGGTCCCAGGGTCCCTAAGGATACCAAAAATTTGTAAATGCTTGAGTCCCTTATATAAAATGGTATAGTATTTGTATATGACTTACACACATCTTCTTGTGTCCTTTAAATCAAGCTTGTCCAACCCGCAGCCCAAGACAGCTGTGAATGTGGCCCAACACAAATTCATAAACTGTCTTCAAACATTATGAGTTTTTTTGCTATATATATGTATTTAGCTTATTGAAAGAAACCAGACACATTCCTCCATATATCTCCCAACTCCCTGAGCCCAGCACAAACACATTCCTCCATATGTCTCTCAACTTTAGAAAAACAACACCTGGGAAATCTCCGATAAGGACACAGCGGGAATCAATAAAAAATGCTAAATGTATAGTGTTAACCAATTATAGTGCTGTAACCAAAAGAATTCCCTTGTTCCTCTGTAACTTTACATATCCTGTTTACATCAGGCTATAAAAAGGCAAGCACTCGCATTGTTCGGGGCCCTCTTGTACGCTGTGGAAGGTTTCAAGTATGCCCTGATAGCTGCCAACTTTGCCTGTCACGGGGCTCATGACTATAATCCCAGCACTTTAGGAGGCTGAGGCAGGAGGATTTCTTGACCCCATGAGTTTGAGACCAGCCTGGGCAACACAGTGAGATCTCATCTCTACAAAAAATTAAAAATAAAATTAGCCAGGCTTGGTGGCACATACCTGTAGTCCCAGCAACTTGGGAGGTTGAGGTGGGAGGATTGCTTGAGCCCAGGAGGCTGAGGATGCAGTGAGCCATGATAGTGCCGCTGCAACTCCAGCCAGGGTAACAGAGTGAGACCCTGTCTCAAATAACTGCCAGCTTCTCTCATTTCTGTCCCAGCTTCCAATTTAGGACCAACAAGAGAAAGCCAAATATGTACCCCTAACCAATCCCATAGGATGCGCCACTTCTAGTTAGCTGCCTACAACTTCCCCAGGTCAACAGCCTCCAATCAGGGTGGACCTGAAACTTTTTGCTTTTTCCACTATCAAGTTTTCGAAGTCCTCTGCTTGACTTTGAGTTTTTACCAAATGGCACATGATGGTGGCTCGCTCTCTTGCTATAGCAAGCTCTGAATAGACAGCCTTTATTTGTTCTTCTGTAGGTGGTCTTTATTTCCATACAATCAAGTCTAAGCTGCCACCTGGACTATCTCAAGCCTCCTAAATGATCTCACTCTTCAACTCTTCTCTAATAAATAAGCTGATGCCAGTTACCTAAATCTTTCAAAGCATATAAAACATAGAGCTGATGAAAATATTGCATTGTGCCGGGCGCGGTGGCTCACGCCTGTAATCCCAGCACTTTGGGAGGCCGAGGCGGGCGGATCACAAGGTCAGGAGATCGAGACCACGGTGAAACCCCGTCTCTACTAAAAATACAAAAAATTAGCCGGGCGCGGTTGTGGGCGCCTGTAGTCCCAGCTACTTGGGAGGCTGAGGCAGGAGAATGGCGTGAACCCGGGAGGCGGAGCTTGCAGTGAGCCGAGATCGCGCCACTGCACTCCAGCCTGGGCGACAGAGCGAGACTCCGTCTCAAAAAAAAAAAAAAAAAAAAAAGAAAATATTGCATTGTGTTTGTGGCTGCCATGGTCAGTGCCTCCATCCACACTCCTGACTCTGTAGTGTATGCCTGGCTGATTTCCATGACAAGGGCTGCGCTGGCAGCCTGAACTGTAACACTCCCACAGCAGTTCATAACCAGCTCCCGCACTCATCCTGTGGGTAACTCTGGGGCATGCTCTCTACACTGATTCCCAGGGTTCTGCAGCAAGATGCAGCGACAGCTGCTCACAGTAGCAGCTGGATTGACGTCTCACCCTTTTCTTAACCGCCTTTCCCTTCCATCCTTATCTCGCGTCGCCATTCCTCCACTAGTGTTTCCTGAGATCACCTCCCAATGAATTATTAATACTTGCTTTCAAACCCTTTCTCAGGGTGTGTGTCTGTGGGAACCCAAGAGAATACAGCCAGAATTAGAAATAACTCAAATCATCTTATTCAAATAACTAACAACTACAGGAGGAAGAGGAGACCAAATTGCCACTCCCTGCATAGGTTTTCACTAATATATATGCTTAGCAGGAATAAGGGAAAGAGAGTACCCAAGTTATTTTAAAAAGAAGTAAAAAAAAAGAAAAGAAGAAAAATTGTTAATGCCATTTACAATTTTAAAAATGACTGCATGTTGTTCATTAACAAGCATTTTCTAGTAACAAATAAGTTCTATCACTTCGTGCAATTATTTAAGGCTTTTGAATTCATACAAAACTAGGTAAAAGATTACAATGGGAATGATTAAAGGCAGAATTAGCAGTAAAGTAATTTAATGGGGGAGACAATTGGCTTTACATGGAATGGAAGAAAATGTGACAGAAAATCTATCATTTGTGGTAGATGGGGGAGTATTGTGCCATTAGTAAAATAGTAATATTAAAAACAAAAAAGCAAATGTTTGTTTGTTTTTGAGACAGAGCTTTGCTCTTGTTGCCCAGGCTGGGGTGCAATGGTACAATCTCGGCTTACTGCAACCTCTGCCTCCCAGGTTCAAGCGATTCTCCTGCCTCAACCTCCCAAGTAGCTGGGATTACAGACGTGTGCCACCACACCCATCTAATTTTTGTATTTCTTTTTTAGTAGAGACGGGGTTTCAGCATGCTGCCCAGGCCGGTCTCGAACTCCTGGCCTCAGTTGATCCACCCGCCTTGGCCTCCTAAAGTGCTGGGATTACAGGCGTGAGCCACCCCGCTCGGCCTATTTATTTCTTTTGAGACAGGGTCTGGCTCTGTCGCCCAGGCTGGAGTGCAGGGGTGAGATCACGACTCACTGCAGCTTCCACGACCTGGGCACAAGGGATCCTCCCACCTCAGCCTCCTAAGCAGTTAAGACTACAAGTTCACGACACCACACACGGCCAATTATTTTATCTTTAGTAGAGATGAGGGCTCACGATGTTGCCCAGGCTGGTCTTGAACTCCTGGCCTCAAGAAATCTACCCACCTTTGCCTCACAAAGTTCTGGGATTACAGGTGTGAACCACCACACGCAGCTTAAAATACCTTTAATTAACTTCAAAAATAGCAACAATAAATACAATTATTTATTTATTTATTTATTTTTATTTTTGAGACAGAGTTTCACTCTGTATCCCAGGCTGCAGTGCGGTGGCGTTATCTTGGCTCACAGCAACCTCCCCCTCCTGGGTTCGAGTGGTTCTCCTGCCTCAGCCTCCCGAGTTAGCTGGAATTACAGGCATCTATCACCATGCCCAGCTAACTTTTTTTTTTTTTTTTTTTTTTTGTATTTTTAGTAGAGATGGGATTTCACCATGTTGGCCAGGTTGGTCTCAAATTCCTGACCTCAAGTGATCCACCCACCTCGACCTCCCAAAGCGCTGGGATTACAGGTGTGAGGCAGTGTGCCAGGCCTCTTTCTTTCCTTTCTTTACTTCCTTTCTTCCCTTTCTTTTCTTTCCTTCTTTCTTTCTCTTTCTTCTTTTCTTTCCTTTCCTTCCTTCCTCCCTCCCTCTTTCCTTCCTTCCTTTCTTCTCTTTCTTCCTTCCTTTCTCTCTTTCTTTCTCCTTCCTTCCTTCCCTTTCTTTCCTTTCCCTTCCCTTCCTTCCATCCTCCCTCCCTCCCCCCTCCCGCTCTCTCTTTCTTTTCTTCTTTTCCTCCCTCCCTCCTTGCTTCCTTCCTTCCCTCCTTCCCACCTTCCTTTCTTTCCTACAGGGTCTCTCACTCTCTCGCCCAGACTGGAGTGCAGTGGCGCTATCTCGGCTCACCACAACCTCTGCCTCTCAGGCTCAAGCAATTCTCCTGCCTAAACCTCCCAAGCAGCTAGGATTACAGGTGCTCGCCACCATGCACAGCTAATTTTTGTATTTTCTTTTTAGTAGAGACAAGGTTTCACCATGTTGTCCAGGCTGGTCTCAAACTCCTGACCTCAAATGATCCACCCACCTCGGCCTCCCAAAGTGCTGGGATTACAGGCATGAGCCACCCAGCCAGGCCTACTTATTTTTTATTTATTTATTTTTGAGATGGAGTCTTGCTCTGTTGCCCAGGCTGGAGTGCAGTGGCATGATCTCGGCTCACTGCAAGCTCCCTCTCCCGGGTTCACCCCATTCTCCTGCCTCAGCCTCCTTTGTAGCTAGGTGGGACTACAGGCGCCCGCCACCACGCCCAGCTAACTTTTTATATTTTTAGTAGAGAGGGGGTTTCACCATGTTAGCCAGGATGGTCTCGATCTCCTGACCTCGTGATCCACCTGCTTCGGCCTCCCAAAGTGCGGCGATTACAGGCGTGAGCCACTGCGCCCAGCCACCTGTTTATTTTTAAGACATAGTTTTACTCCCATCACCCAGGTTGGAGTGCAGTGGCCTGATGTGGGTTCACTGCAACATCTGCCTCCTTGGCTCAAGAGATTCTCCCACCTCAGCCCCATGAGTAGCTGGGATTACAGGCACACGTCACTGCACCCAGCTAATTTACAAATAACACATTTTTATCTTTTTTTTTTTTTTTTTTTAGACGAAGTCTCACTCTGTCACCCACGCTGGAGTGCAGTGGCACAATCTTGGCTTACTGCAACCTCTGGCCTCCTGGGTTCAAATGAGTCTCCTGCCTCAGCCTCCTGAGTGGCTGGGATTATAGGTGTACACCACCACGTCCTGTTAATTTTTTTGTATGTTTAGTAGAGACAGGTTTTTTCTTGTTTGTTTTTTGTTATATGTAAAACATATTTATTTAGAAATAGAATGCTTGTTCCTTGGTGGTACAAAGAAGTAGACACGAGCATAAATTTAATTCTCTTAGCAAGGCAGTCTTTACTTTCTGTAAAAGTAAAGATGGAATAATGGCGAGAGCACACCTGAACAATGGAGGGAAGTAATTTTTATCCTGTACACAGTTTGTCCCTGCTATTGTGTCCTGTCTCCATTGGCTGGAGCCAGACCTCACAATCTAAACTAAAACCCGATTGGCTAACAGTTTAAAACTTTTCTAAATAGGCAAAGGCAATAGAAAGACAAAGGAAAAGAGGAAGTTGCTTACGAAAGGACTTAGAAAAGTGATAACAGTCTTAAATAAGGAAGGGGCATAGGCTGCGAGCCGGGACTGTCCTGTGAGCATGTCTAGCACAGATACCTTGGTTAAAGTATAAGGACATAGAATGTACTACGTGTTTGTGAGCATGTCTAGCATACAGTTAGTCTTCAAAAGAAACTATTATTTCTAACACTTAAGATTTATTCTTTAACAAGAAGGGAAACTTTGAAGAGGAACTTTTTACTTTCTACAATTTCCTTGTCTTGTTTTTATAGCTTACGTCTTCAAACTTTTTTTTTTTTTTAATATGTCTTGGCTTAGTTGTTTTGATTAGCTTTTAGATGTATGGTATAACATAACATAACATCTCATAAGGAGAAGTATACTTATTACAGTTGCTAGAGAAGTAAGGACTGAGGCTATAGTCTCTTTCTATTGGCTGAACTATTTCTCAAGCTAATTTGAAATAGGGTTGTTAATGCTGGAATTTTTTACTAACTTATTTAATAAGGCAGTTAAGTCCTGGGAGGGTTCTTGTTATGCCCCCATTGGGAGCAGTGTTGTTTGGGATAAAGGTGCAACACTGAGTTTTGATTATAATATAAACACTACCTTTCCTTGTTAATATTTTATTTAAAGTTATCTTATTTTCTGAGGCTATTTGACTAGTGGATTTTAATTGTTCAGCTATTTCTTTAACAGCATGTTTAGTATAGTTAATAAATTGCTGCTGGTTGTAATAAATGTAGTTTATTTAATCTGCATTTTTATTAATTGTTACTCACTAAAACAACATTGACTTAAACCTAGCAGCTATTTGATCTCTGGTTTTAAATTTATTTGGTACTCTGCGAGGAACTCTAATTGCGTCTGAATAGACATGGGAATCAAAATATCTATGAGGGGCTGCTTCTTTTGAGGCTTCTCTTATTTGCTTATGTCATAATTTCTCTTTTTCTGATTGATGAAATGCCAGGGTAAAAGGGATAGCTAATTGAACTAGAGCATGAGTACTGCTCTCATTATTTGGCAGAGTGTCTAGTAAAGGGTTTTTTACAATATTACTATGCATCTGCTTGGAGATGAATAACGGTGGACTGATGGGTTCGCTTTTGGAAGTGCCTGACCTCGCTACATCTTGTTAAGTTTTCAAGGTAGGCTAAATTTTCCTTTTATTGTTGGAGATACGAGGTAAAATTGGTCTTGGAAGATGGAGGCTGAATGGTCCTCAGGGGGCTGACCCACAGGGTACTGCACTTTAGGAAATAGTAGAGAGAGTTTGGCACAGTTTACTCTCTTAGGCTGTAGGATTTTGAAAAGGAGCTACCATGCAGTCCGTGTCTTGTCGATTAGAGGACTATCTGAGTGGAAAGGGGATAACTTGCACTTCTAGCCTACTGTGCGCACAAGCGTAACAATTGCTTTCATTTAGAGTGTGGACAGAATAGTTAATCTATTTTAGCTAGTCATTTACATCTTGATACTTCGTTTTAATTGTTGTGGTTTGCTTTAGATTTTTTTACTTTTACTACAAAAACTTTGGTTTTGTCATTTGGTATGAGAGGAGTAATAACTAAACAGGTATTTGAGTAATAACTAAACAGGTATTAAAAGTAATAATTTGAGGTGAGTTAGATTTCGTTACATTAATAAGATGTGGAGTAAAGGAAAGGAAAGAAAAAGAAAAGATAGATGAAGTTTTCTTAGCTTTAACTTGGTAGGACTTGACCCTGGAGCAATGGCCTATGACTTTGGTGGTGATGGCCTCCCAAAGTGCTGAGATTACAAGCATGAGCCACCGCGCCTGGCCCCAGATGTATACAAATCTTTCTAAAGCCTCTTGTAAATTTGTAAAACCCAGGAATGTCTTTCTCAAGGACTTGAGATCTCTTTGAAATATAAGCAGCAAAAATGATAGTGCCCCTATCTACCAGTGATACAGCTCCGATGAGTGGAGGAACACCAGGGTTCTTGGTCCTCATGCTGGTTTAGATAAAACGACGCGGACACATGTGGAGTGGTTTTAAGGAGTGGAGAGCTTGAGAGCTTAATAGGCAAGAAGAGGCAAGAAGGAAGGGAGAAGGAAGAAGCACCCCTGTAAGAGACAGAGGGAGGGAGGTTCCAAAGCTGAGAGAGAGGAACCCCACCTGCCACAGATACCAGCTAGGTATATATATACAGAGGCTGGAGGAGGCGGTGTCTGATTTGCATAGGGCTCAGGGGATTGGTTTGACTAGGCATGTCATTCACCTATCCTGCCAAAAAGCTGACCCTCCTACCCTAGTCTTTTAATAGGCAAATACAGGGCACCTTGATGTTCTAACACACGTGGGGATACGCGGGGGCGGCCATGTTTCCAGGAACATGTGGGGAAAGGGCAAGAAGGTAGGGGAATCACCATGTTTGGGTGGACCTAGTTTCTAATAGTTTCTAATGGCTTGTATTTGCATATCAAAGGTTGGCGGCCTGTTTCTATACAGGCCTATACAGGGGCTATACAAGAAACTTTTCCCGAGATGCTTTAAAAAACGAAAACTTTCCGACAGGGTGCAGTGGCTCACGCCTGTAATCCCAGCACTTTGGAAGGTCCAGGCGGGCGGATCACGAGGTCAGGAGATCGAGACCATCCTGGCTAACACGGTGAAACCCCATCTCTACGAAAAAATACACAATCTCAGCTCACTGCAACCTCCGCCTCCCAAGTTCAAGCGATTCTCCTGCCTCACCGTCCCGAGGATCTGGGACTACAGATGTCCACCACCACGCCGGCTAAGTTTTCATATTTTTAGTGGAGACGGGGTTTCACCGCGCCCTGCTTAGTCACGGTTTTTTAGCCTGTGTGTGTGTGTGCAGACACAGTTCCCTCTTCTGAGACACAACTAAGATTCTGTTAAGGTGGTATTCTCCGTTGCTGCAGTGAATCTAAGTAAACACAGCTTTACTTGATCAACAGTTTAATTTTCTGATCTTCTTTCGGATTTGACAGTTAACACCAACAAGTGTCATTTCACTCGTACTAACAATTACCTAAATTATAAGAAACTTTTTTTCTTGGAGACAGGATCTCGCTGTCTCATCCAGGCTAGAGTGCAGTGGTGCCCTCACAGCTCACTGCAGCTTCCATCTCCTGAGCTCAAGTGATCCTCCCACCTCAGCCTCTGGAGTCACTGAGACTACAGGCACTTGGGCACCACTGGGTCTGGCTTTGGTTTTGGTTTTGTTGTTGTTGTTGTTGTTGTTGTTTTGTTTGGTCTTAAACTTCTGGGCTCAAGCAATCTTCCCACCTCAGCCTCCAAAAGTGCTAGGATTACAGGTGTGAGCCATCAAGCCCAGCCATAAAACCTTTTCTTAACAGCTTTATTGAGATAGGATTCACAGTCATTCAATTCGTCCATTTAAAGCATACAATTCAATGGTTTTTAGTCTATTCATAGAATTGTGCATCCATCATCACAGTCAATTTTAGAATATTTTTATCATCTCCAAAGGAAAGCACGTACTCTTTGGCTGTCACCCCCAATCC
This sequence comes from Macaca nemestrina, assembly GCF_043159975.1. Lineage (NCBI taxonomy): Eukaryota > Metazoa > Chordata > Mammalia > Primates > Cercopithecidae > Macaca > Macaca nemestrina. The sequence continues at coordinate 110,124,553 of NC_092134.1, forward strand.
TTCCACCAACCCTTCCTGCCCTAAGCACTAGGAAACCACAAATCTACTTTCTGGGTCTATAGATTTGCCTATTCTGGGCATTTCATATAAATGGAATCAGACGATATGTAACACTTTGTGACTGCTTTTTTCATTTACCATAATTAATGTTTTCAAGATTCGCCCAGGTTGTATAAGTACTTCATTTCTTCTCATTGTTGAATAATATTCTAATGCATACATTTTCCACCTTTTGTTTATTTGCTCGCCAGCTGATGGACATGTGCATTGTTCCTCATGTTCTTTATACATCAAGTCCCAGTCCTCTATGTGAGATGAGATTGCCTTTCAATTCTTTTTTTTTAAAATTTATTTAGTATATATATATATGTGTGTGTGTGTGTGTGTCTGTTTTGTTTTTGGTTTTGTTTTTGAGATGCAGTCTCACTCTGTTGCCCAGGCTGGAGTGCAATGCCACTATCTTGGCTCACTGCAACTTCTGCCTCCTAGGTTCAAGCAATTCTCCCACCTCAGTCTCCCAAGTAGCTGAGATTAAAGGCGCGAGCCACCATGCCCGGCTAATTTTTGTATTTTTAGTAGAGACGGGGTTTCACCATATTGGTCAGGCTGGTCTCGAACTCCTTACCTCAGGTGATCCACAGGCCTCGGCCTCCCAAAGTGCTGGGATTACAGGCATGCGCAGCGGCCCACCCCCTGGCATGGCTTTTAATTATTAACCTTTTTTTTTTTTTTTTTTTTTTGAGGAAGAGAGATATTTTTATCACAGCTCCAAATTATTTATTGATTTGCTCATGGAGGTAATCCCTGCCAGAACACTATATTCTGAATGTTCATAACAAAATGAAATAATTTTTTCTGTTTTTATTTTTTGCAGTTAGTTTATAACACTGTCCAGAAGAAATGGTTCTGATTATACAGTTTTTCTGATTATACAGTTTCTGTTAAATTATATTGTAGGGGATCAGAATATGCCACCCCCAAATAAGGACTGTTTTGAGCTGAAGATGATTCAGGAAGAGCAGATGCAAAAAAAAGAGAAAAAGAGAGAAGGAAGGAAGGAAGGGAGGGAGGGAGGGAGGGAAGAAAAAGAAGGAAAGAAAGAAGAAAGAAAGAGGAAAGAAAGAGAAAAAGAAAGAAAGGAAAGAAAGAAAAGAAAGAGAAAGGAAGGAAAGAAAGAAATAGAAAAGAAAGAAAGAAAGAAAGAGGAAGGAAGGAAGGAAGGAAGGAAGGAAGGAAGGAAGGAAGGAAGGAAGGAAGGAAGGAAGGAAGGAAGGAAGGAAGGACAGGAAAGCAGGCAGGCAAGCCCTACTCTTCCCTTCATTTGCTTAAAAAGACTTTAGTGAAAACTCTAGACTCTGTCCGGGAAGACTGAGAAGAATCTGCATAAGAAACCTTACTGAAACAACCCTGATCTTCCATTTGTTTCTTCCCAGTTTGCTACCCCTGGAAACCTTCACCTTCACCTTTGTCTCCTCACTTCTTTACAAATTTCTTGTTCTTTTGTTAAACACAAATTCTAACTGCTTCTTTGATGGTATTATTTATCACTGAGTTTCCATATGTTTACTTGTCAATCTGGTTTTTGTCAGTTTAATTTGCAGTTCCCACCCCTAGGAGGGCAGAGAAAAAGGGTTCTTTCCCTCCCCTACAAGATGAGTATAAGCTTTTGTTTTTTTTTTTTTGAGTCTTGCTCTTGTTGCCCAGGCTGGTGTGAAATGGTGTGATCTCAGCTCACTGCAACCTCCGCCTCCCGGGTTCAAGCAATTCTCCTGCCTCAACCTGCCGAGTAGCTGGGTCTACAGGCGCGTGCCACCATACCCAGCTAATTGTTATATTTTTAGTAGAGATGGGGTTTCACTATGTTGGCCAGGCTGGTCTCGAACTCCTGACCTCAGGTGATCCACCCACCTCAGCCTCCCAAAGCTCTGGGACTACAGGCGTGAGCCACCGTGCCTGGCCGAGTAAGATGTTTTTAACATCAAGAGTAAGTTGTCTTATGAGAAAAATAAAATAATCAAAAACCATCTTCAAATAAGAAGAAACATTTTTTAAGGAGACTTCAGGATGGGAGCATATGGAATTAGAACTGGGAACCCCCAAATCTGAGACAGGTCTCAGTCAATTGAGGAAGTTAAGGTCCTGTGTCCATGACACAGCCTCAGAAGGTTTGTTTTGTTTTGTTTTGTTTTGAGAAGGAGTCTCACTCTGTCACCCAGGCTGGAGTGCAGTGGCGTGATCTCAGCTCACTGCAACCTCCACTTGAAGTCTTTCTGAGTTCAAGCTATTCTCCTGCTTCAACCTCCTGAGTAGCTGGTATTACAGATGTGAGCCACCATGCTGGCTAATTTTCATATTTTTAGTAGAGACAAGGTTTCATCATGTTGGCCAAGCTGTTCTGGAACTCCTGGCCTCAAGCGATCTGCCCACCTGGGCCTCCCAAAGTGCTGGAATTACAGGTGCACAGCCAAGAGGTCTGGATGACATATGCCCAAGGTGGTCAGAGCATAACTTGGTTTTATACATTTTAGGGAGATAGGCGACATCAATCAACATATGTAAGATGAACACTGGTTCCATCTGGAAAGGTGGGACAACTCGAAGGAAAACTGGGACAACAGGAAGAGGTAAGGAGGCTTCGAGGTCATACGTAGATAAGAGACAGATGTTCCCATTCTTTTGAGTTTCTGACTAGCCTCTCCAAAGGAGGCAATCAGATACACATTTATCTCAGTGAACAGAGGGATGACTTTGAATAGAATGGGAGGCAGGTTTGCCTTAAGCAGTTCCCAGCTTTACCTTTTTTTTCCTTTTAGCTTAGTGATTTTGGGAGGCCAAGAATTATTTTCCTTTCACACAACCTTCTTACCCCCTTTTCAGTTCCTTCATCAATGTATGTTTGCTGAAGAGTGAGTAAAAAGTTAATGAAGGCCGGCACGGTGGCTCACACCTGTAATCCCAGCACTTTGAGAGGCTGTGGTGGGCAGATCACAAGGTCAGGAGATCAAGACCATCCTGGCTAATAGCGTGAAACCCTGTCTCTACTAAAAATACAAAAAATTAGCCAGCTGTGGTGGCAGGCGCCTGTAGTCCCAGCTATTCGGGAAGCTGAGGCAGGGGAATGGCTTGAACCCGGGAGGTGGAGGTTGCAGTGAGCCGAGACCGCACCATTGTACTCCAGCCCTCCAGCCTGGGTGACAGAGCGAGACTCTGTCTCAAAAAAAAAAAAAAAAAAAGAAAAAGAAACCCTAATGAAATTTAGGAGACACCCTTTCTTACTCTTAACTTCAAAATACACAAAATAGCAGTGTGAGGCAGTGTTAATCTTCTTGCCTGTGTTTGTAATCTGACTCTGGCACTTGTCATCCATGTGTCTTTGGGCAAATTATTTTATGTATTTTTGTTTGTTTTTTGATTTTTGATATTTTTGGTTGCAGGGTGGGGAGGGGGGCAGCCAGGGTCTTGCTCTGTTGCCTAGGCTGGAGTGTAGTGATGTGATCTCTGCTCACTGCAACCTCCACCTCCTAGGTTCAAGCGATTCTCCTGCCTCAGCCTCCCGAGTAACTGGGATTACAGGTGTGGGCCACCACGCCCAGCTAATTTGTTTATTTTGTATTTTTAGTAGAGATAGAGTTTCACCACCTTGCCCAGGATAGTCTCGAACCCCTGGCCTCAAGTGATACACCCTTTTCAGCCTCCCAAAGTGCTAGGATTATAGGCATGAGCCACCGTGCCTGGCCTGGGCAAATTATATAACCCTTCTTAGTCTCAGTGTCTTCACCAAAAATAGGATTATAATATAGGCTTGTTGCGAGATTTGTATTATGCAATGTAATGTTTCACAACATGTGGGCATCAGTATAAGGAAAAGGCATGAAATCAAATGAGAAAGTATCTTTAAATTATTTTCAATTTCATGCAATTAAATCAAGAAGAGTCCTGGTCTGTGCTGATAAGATTATTCATTAATACCTCTCTCTAAAACATTCGAAAGACAGGGAGAGTGGGTAATCATCTGCCTAACTTTTTAAAATAAATCTGATTTAGCATTTATTAATTTGAATAAACTTACTCCACCCTCTCCAACCTCCTTACCCCTGAATTCTGTTCCACTGCCTAGGCTTTAGGTCAGGCTCAAGGACAAGTTACTTAGATTTTATTTCTATCTTCTGCCTTAAAAAAAATAGATAAAATTGTCCTTGGCCTGAGGGGTAAACAAAATCAAGTTATAAAGTGAATATTGCTCTCCAGCCAGGGTGTCCCACTGTCTTAGCAAAAAATTGGAAGGAAGGGAACAGATAAATGATTGGGAACTGTAAACAACCAAATATTTTTCATTTTCTAAAAGTGGGAAATCAAAAGGTGCAAATATTTGGTTAGGTGTTTACATTTTCATCGCCATTGTTGACGTTGTGGAAGTAGGAGCAAGCTGACACTAGGAACAAGTTTTGGACACTAGGAAGAGTTTTGGACTGCAACAGCCAAAACTCTTGGCTTTCTGTGGCTGGGGTTATTTGCTCTTTCTTCCTTCCTCCTGCTCCTCCCCTGTAAGCCCCCCATCTTCCAGCTTTCCCAGTTGTAAAGGTAAACTGAGACTGGAGCCGAACCGGGAACGAAGACACAAGGCAAAGGGCAGTGAGAATAGCCTTTATTAGGACTGGCAGGCGAGGTTCCTCGGTCCAAAGGTGCGGGCGGAGGAAGTCGCCCTGAGGGAGGAGGGTAGGGGCTTTTTATAGCGGGAAAGGTAGGGAAGCTGGTTGTGCAAACAGGCCCTGGGGGGTCTTGAAACTACTAGGGCCGGAGTGGAGTAAGGGTCATGAGGAAGGGGTCTTTGGAAACTGTTAACCAAAACTGCTGTTTACTAGCTTGTGGAATGTAGGTGAGCTGCAGGTCATAGGGGAGTATGGTTGCCCAGCCGGAACCTCTGAGGTATGCAAGTCTGCCGGTGTGTTCAAAGAGGAAGGGAAGTTTTGAACAAAGGGCCTGGTAGGCCGGGTGGCGCCGCCATGTCGGGTCTAGATCCGTGCCTAACACCAGGGAAGTGCCTTCTCCTTAGGGCCTTACTTCTTAGAGAGTGAATGTGCTTCCCTCTTCACCATTATAGGGTGCACTCCAGGCAAAACTTGTCTTTTTTTTTTTTTTTTTTTTTTTTTGAGACTTTGTCTGGCTCTGTTGCCCAGGCTGGAGTGCAGCCGCGGGATCTCGCATCAGTCTCCGCCTCCCAGATTCAAGCAATTCTCCTGCTTCAGCCTCCCGAGTAGCTGGGGACTACAGGCGCGCACCACTAGGCCTGGCTAATTTTTTGTATTTTAGTAGAGACGGGGTTTCACCATGTTGGCCAGGGTGGTCTGGAGCTCCTGACCTCATAATCAGCCTGTGTGGGCCTCCCAAAGTGTTGGGATTACAGGCGTGAGCCACCGCGCCCGGCCTTAAAATTATTTTTAAAAAATAGAGATGGGGTGGGGGGCCGTCTCACCATGTTTGCGTCTGGAATTCCTGGGTTCAAGCAATCCTCCCACCTCAGCCTCCCAAAGTGCTGGGATTATAGGTATGAGCCACCATGCTTGGCTGAAACATGTTTTAAACATGTTTTAAAAGTTTATCCTAAACTTTTGTGCAGATTTGCATTCTGTTCTAACATACACTCCTGTTTGTTTCATTTTATTTTATTAATTATAAAAAATAGAGGGCCGGAGGTGGTGGCTTATGCCTGTAATCCTAACACTTCGGGAGGCCGAGATGGGGGATCACCTGAGGTCAGGAGTTTGAGACCATCCTGACCAACATTGTGAAACCCCGTCTCTACCAAAAATACAAAATTAGCAAGGTGTGGTGGCACTTGACTGTAGTCCCAGCTACTTGGGAGGCTGAGGCAGGAGAATCGCTTGAACCCAGGAGGCAGGGATGGCAGTGAGCTGAGATCGGGCCATTACATTCCATTCTGGGCAACAAGTGTGAAACTCTGTCTCAAAAAAATAAATAGGCCCGGAGTGATGGCTCATGCCTGTAATCCCAGCACTTTGGGACGCTGAGGTGGGCGGATCACGAGGTCAGGAGATTGAGACCATCCTGGCTAACACCGTGAAACCCCATCTCTACTAAATAAACAAAAAATTAGCCGGGCTTGGAGGCGGGCGCCTGTAGTGTCAGCTACTCAGGAGGCTGAGGCAGGAGAATCGCTTGAACCTGGGAGGCGGAGGTTGCATTGAGCCAAGATCACGCCACTGCACTGCAGCCTGGGCGACAGAGCGAGACTCTGTCTCATAAACAATAAAAAATAAAAATAAATAAATAATAGAGATGGGGTCTCCCTATATTGGACAGGTTGGTTGAACTCTAGACTTCAAATGATCCTCCCACCTTGACTTCCCAAAGTGCTAGGATTACAGGTGTAAGCCACCACACCTGGCCTCCTGTTTGTTTTCATTTTAAATTCATAAACTTTCAGGAAAATTTTTTCCCAGGTTTATTAAGGCGTAATTGACAAAAATTACATATATTTAAGCTGTACAACATCATAATTTGGTACACGTTGTGAAATGATTACCACAACCAAACTAATTGATATGTTCTTTACATCACACAGTTACCTTTTTTTTAAATGGTCTGTGTCTGGCTTGTTTTTTATTTTGTTTTGTTTTGTTTTGTTTTAGACAGAGTCTCAGAGTGCAGTGGCTCAATCTCAGCTCACTGTAATCTCTGCCTCCCAGGTTCAAATGATTCTCATGCCTCAGCCTCCCAAGTAGCTGGGGTCACAGGCATGTGCCACCATACCCAGCTCATTTTTGTATTTTTAGAAGAGATCGGTTTTTACCATGTTGCCCAGGCTGGTCTCAAACTCCTGAGCTCTGGCAACCTGCCCACCTCAACCTCCCAAAGTACTAAGACTGCAGGCTTGAGCCACTGTACCTGGCTGCTTACCTTTTTTATAATAGCCATCCTAACAGGTGTGAGGTGATACCTCATTGTAGTTTTGATTTGCACTTTCCTGATAATTAGTAATGTTGAGCCCTTTTTCATACACCTGTTGGCCATTTGTATATCTTCTATGGAAAAAGGTCTATGCAGGTCTTTGCCCATTTTTCAATTGGGTTATTTGGTTTTTTGCTATTGAGTTATATCAGTTTCTTACATAATATTTGAGATATTTGAGCTTGGAAGTGGACATAAAATAAAAATAAAGAAAAAAAGGAGAAAAAAAGAAAGAAAATAGTTGTGATATTAACCCCTTATCAGATATAGAGATTGTAAATATTTCTCCTATTCCATAGGTTGCCTTTTCATTTTGTTGATTGTTTCCTTTGCTGTGCAGAGGCTATTTACTTTGATGTAATCTCAGGAAAACTTTTTTTTCAAATCTCTCAATCTAACAATTAATGCATTAGAAAGTTTCCACCTCCCACAATGGTCTGTGATCCAGACTTCAACAGAACTCAAGGAATACACTAGGATTTAAAGTTACAGAGCAGGCCAGGCACGGTGGCTCATGCCTGTAATCCCAGCACTTTGGGAGGCCGAGGCAGGCGGATCACTTGAGGCCAGGAGTTCAAGACCAGCCCAGACAACATGGCGAAACATCATCTCTACTGAAAACACAAAAATTAGTTGGGCATGGTGATGCGTGTCTGTGATCCCAGCTACTCGGGAGGCTGAGGCATAAGAATTGCTTAAACCCGGGATGTGAAGGTTGCAGTGAACTGAGATGGCACCACTGCACTCCAGCCTGGGTGACAGAGCAAGACTCCTGCTCAAAAAAAAAAAAAAAAAAAAAAAGTCAAGTCAACTCAGAGAGCAGTGATTATATCCTGACCTTCCTACTAGCTAATAGTCAAACCTTGTGTTAGTCATTGGTATCTATAATTCAAAGATGCAATGTCTGCCTTGAAATCAAACACTAGTTAGAACTTGGTCAAAGGAAGATCACACAAAACACTTTTTTATCCAACTAGCACTTATTAAGTACCTACTATGTGCCAGGCACTATTCTGTATAGTGTAGAATATGGTCAAAAGTACAAGCACTGGGCCAGGCACAGTGGTTCACGCCTGTAATCCCAGCATTTTGGGAGGCCAAGGCAGGGGATCACCTGAGGTCAGGAGTTCGAGACCAACCTAGCTAAGATAGTGAAACCCTGTCTCTACTAAAAAAAAATACAAAAATTAGCCAGGTGTGGTGGTACGTGCCTGTAATCCTAGCTACTCAGGGGGCTGAGGTCAGAGAATCACTTGAACCGGGGAGGCAGAGGCTGCAGGGAGCCAAGATTGCGCCATTGCACTCCAGCCTGGCAACAGAGTGAGACTCCATCTCAAAAAAAAAAAAAGAAGAAGAAGAGCGCTTGAGGGCTGCAAAAAAGGCCAGTGTAACTGAAGTGAAGTAAACTTACACAAATGTCCACTGCATCCAAAAGAAGACACTTAGAGCTCTGGAAGGGGCCCTGGACACAAGCTATTTGAAATATAGGCAGATATTAATCATTGTTACTGCTACTGGATGGGATTTTAGATGATTTTTAATTTCTTTTGAACTTTCTACATCATCTCCTGAAGGCCTAATCCCTTTGGAATTAGGTGATACAACAAACTTTAAAAACTGTAGAGTGAAACTCTTCTTGTTTTTTTTTATAGGTGAAGTAACTGAAGGAAGAGAACTTACACTTCTAGATGTTGCAGAAGCTTAAATTCTGGTTGCCTGAGGCCCAGTCTAGGGGGTCATGGTAGCAGCAGGCTGAGACCGATAAGCCTCACCAGCCTCCTGAAGGTGCTTACTGATCATGTGCCAGGACACTCCTATCACCAACAGGCATGCGGCAACTGGAGGGCAGTGGTTAAAACAGCAGGTCGGCAACAGAGATAAGCCAAGACAGAAAAAGCTGGGGAAGAATCTTTCGGCCCACAGGAACTTTTGGATTTTTTTTTTTTTTTAGATGGAGTCTTGCTTTGTTGCCCAGGCTGGAGTGCAGTGGCGCAATCTCGGCTCACTGCAACCTCTGCCTCCTGGGTTCAAGCGATTCTCTTGCCTCAGCCTCCCGAGTAGCTGGGATTACAGGTGCCTGCCACCACGCCCGGCTAATATATATATATTTTTTCTGAGACAGAGTTTTGCTCTTGTTGCCCATGCTGGAATGCAATGGCATGATCTTGGTTCACTGCAACCTCCGCCTCCCAGGTTCAAGCGATTCTCCTGCCTCAGCCTCCCGAGTAGCTGGGATTACAGGCATGCGCCACCAGGCCTGGCTAATTTTTTGTATTTTTAGTAGAGATAGGGTTTTACCCTGTTGGCCAGGCTGGTCTCAAACTCCTGACCTTAGGTGATCCACCAACCTCGGCCTCCTAAAGTGCTGGGATTACAGGCATGAGCCACTGTGCCCAGCCCAGCTTTTGGAATTGCATCTGGTATGAGAGGGTCAGAAAAGTGGGACTCCTCCAAGTCATTCTAATTAAGAGTAGTTGTAGCTAAGCCTCCTAAAAATGTATGTTAAAACTTGCCACAGATTACTGTTTTGCAGCTTTTCTAAAGGCTGTTGAAAATGTTTCACCGCTGCAGACTGCTGTAATTGGCGCCAATGGTTGAGAAAATTTAAAGTAAAAAGGGCTTTCAGAATTTGATATTTTGGGGAATCTTGCCCATCTCCCCTTTTTTGTTTTAAAAGTTGTAATTTTAAGGTAGCATTGGCTCTTTCAATAATTGCTTGACCTTGACTGTTAAATGGAATACCAGTGGAATGACGAATAAAGAAAGGAAGGCAGCCAATTTACGAGAGCAATAAGCAGGGGCATTATCAGTTTTTAGTTCAGCAGGAACTCCCATAACCGCAAAGCAAGTAAGTAAATGAGTAATAACAGAGTCAGCCTTTTCAGAAGGCAATGGTGTAGCCCATTGGAAATGTGACCAGGTATCAATTGTATGATGAACATATTTTAAACGACCAAAAGAAGGAACGTAAGTTACATCTATTTGCCAAATGTGATTTTGTTGAGTGCCTCGAGGATTAATACCTGGACTTTAAAAAGGTGCAATAATAGGAGCACAAGATGGGCAGGCTCTGACAATAGCTCAGGCTTGACGGCGTGTTATAGAAAATCACCGTTGTAATCCTAAACTATTAGTATGATGTAGTTGGTGCTCATCCTGAGCCCGTTGGACACTTCCAATAAGTAAGGAATCAATCTGGTTATTCCCAAAAGTTAAAGGTCCTGGCAACGCCAAATGGGAGCGAATATGAGTAATGAAAAGGGGGGCAGTGCAAGGAGTAAGAGCTATAAATAATAAAGAAAATAATTTTTGTAAAGGAGTTGGAGGAAATAATGGTAAAGAAGTTTGAGATATATATTTAGTTACGTATACAGCGTATTGGGAATCACTAACTATATTACAAGGGGTTTGAGGCCAATCTTGTAGAACCATAAGAATGGCAAAAAGTTCTCCTTGTCGTACTGATTCAAATGGGTAGTGAGAAATTTTGAATTATCTGATGTCCAGTATCCAGCTTTTCCAGCTTCCATTGCTGGAAGCATCAGTAAAAAAGGTAGGACTTTTAACCGGAGTGTAAGAGAGGATTATATGGCAATAAAGAATATTGTTGCAGAAAAGCAAATAGTTTATTACTACGATAATGCTGAGAAAAAGAACCAGTATACTCAGCGCAAGCCACTTGCCAACCCTCATGAGTTTCCAATAGAGATTCAATGTATTGATTAGATAATCGGGTAATAATTTTTATAGGGTCAGCACCAAGCAACTGACGAGCTCGATGTCATCCTTTAATAATTAATTCAGCCAATTTATCAATATATAGGTGAATTTTTTAAATGGCTTTATTAGCCAAAAACAGCCACTCCAGAATATTATTATCTTGGTGTAAAACGGTCATTGGCGAATGGGGAGTATGAAAAAGACACAACGAAAGTGGAAGATTGGGTGCAATATATTCAAGGTGAGCTTCACTAATTCTATTTTCTACAAATGACAATTTTTTTTTTCTGCTACAGGGGATAATTGACGAGAACTATTTAAATGTGAATCTCCTGTGCTCGCTTCGGCAGCACATATACTAAAATCTGAATCTCCTTCCAAGGTAGCAAATAGATGTTGCAATTTGTAAGTAGGGATGCCTAAGATGGCATGAAGCCAATTTATGTCTCCTAACAGTTTTTGAAAATCATTAAGGGTTTAAAGTTGATCTCTTTGAATTTGAACTTTTTGTGGCCGAATATGCTTTTTTGCTAAAAGGTATCCCAAATATTGAATAGGAAATTGAGTCTGTATTTTCTCAGAAGAAATATGTAAATTATATTGCGTTAATTGTTGTTATAAGACCTGAAAAACTTGACCTTGTAGGACTTCGTCAGGAGTTGCTAATAGAATATCATCCATATAATGGTATATTAACACAGTAGGGAATTGACATCTAACAGGGTTTAAGGCTCTATGAACAAACTCTTGACATAAAGTAGGACTATTAAGCATACCTTGAGGAAGAACTTTCCATTGATATCTTGGAGTAGGCTGTCCATTATTATATTTGGGAACAGTAAAGGCAAATTTTTCACAATCTTGGGGTTGTAACAGGATAGTAAAAAAAACAATCTTTAAGATCTATAACTATTAATTTCCAATTTTGTAGGATAAGAGCTGGATTAGGAAGCCCAGGTTGTAAAGTCCCCATAGGTTGAATACAAGCATTTACAGCTCTAAGATCAGTTAATAAGTGCCATTTTCCTTTTTTTTTTTTTTTTTAATGACAAACACAGGGGAATTCCATGCAGAAGTACTTGGTTCAATATGCCCCTCAGCCAATTGTTCCTTAACTAAATTCTTTAAAGCCTTAAGTTTTTCTTTAGATAATGGCCACTGTTCCACCCAAACAGGAGTTGTAGTTTTCCACTTCAATTGTAAAGTTTGAGGCTTGTGGACGGTGGCTAAGAGTTTAAAGGATTGTAGCCCATTTTGAACATCATATTTTTGGCAGTTGAAGAAATATGAGGAATGCTTAAAAAGGCACCAAATTGTTGTAAAAGATCACGGCCCCAAAGGTTAATATTAATGGGAACAATATAAAAGAACACTTTTCCTTGTTGTCCTTCAGGTCCTACACAGCTCAGGGGCTCGACACTTTGGTAGACTATAGAAGCAGTACCTAGGCCGGATAGAGTAACCGATACTTGTGTCTTTTTCCAATGATCAGGCCATTGAGCCAAGCATATAACAGATACATCCGCTCCTGTGTCAACTAATCCCTCAAAAAGTATCCCATTAATTTGCAATGAACATAAAGGTTTTTGATCAGAAACTAAAGTTTCCCAGAAAACAGTTTTCCCAGTACTACCGAAACCTCCTTGACGAGACACATCTCTAGATAAGAAAGGAAAAAAAAGGCAGTAAAAGCAATTGTGCAATACGTTCCCCTGCCTCTAGGTGCATACATTGTGAGACTTGTACCATAATAAGGATTTCATCAGTAAAATCAGGATCAATAATTCCTGGGACCACCATTAACCCCCGCATAGCGCTGTTGCTTCGGCCTAACAAAAGTCCTACATGTCCCTTTGGCAAAGGGCCACACACTCCAGTAGTTAGTAATAGCGAAGTCAGCAGCAGCACTCTGCTTAGTTGCAGCATAAAGCTGGGAAACAGGGGTAGGGGGTGATACCCTTAAGGATGACTCGAAGTCATTCCTTGATGTTGTCCTGTATTGTAATTGTTGGAGCCCCAAGCCTGCGGGGCCCAGTTCCCGTTTCCCGGGAGGGGTGACAATAAATTTCCACTCTTATCAGTTTTTGAACGACATTCATTTGTCCAATGTCGACTTTTTCCACATCGTTTGCACTCCCCAGAAGGTAACTTTTTCTCTTTAGCAGTTGGGGAGCCCAGTTTTTTCCGGCATTCTTTCTTAAAATGACCGGGTTTCCCGCAATGAAAACATATACCTTGTTTAGAATTACTCTTTAAGGCCTTAGAAAGTGCTCCAGTGAACAATTGAGCATTGTAAATAGCTCCTCCAACACCTGCACAAGCCCGAATATACTCATCTAAATTAGCTCCACTGGCCTTTAAAGGTCTTAATAATTTTTGTTGCAGCTTTCATTTATTTCAAAAATTTAAATTGTAGGGCTGTAAAAGTCACATTCTGGCCACCGTTTGGGAACTGAGCATTGGGGCCGAAAGCAGCCCGTGTTATTGGGAATAGATCTAATTCCTTGAAATCATCCTTTTCCTTTGATTCCTTCTTTTCTCCTACAGGAGGAAAGGCACAGAGAAAACCTGACCTGACATAGGCAAAGAGATTGGAGGTGGAGCCAAAGGGAAATCTTTTTCCAAAGGAGCAGAAGGGAAGGTAACAGGGAAGGCTTGTGGCGGAAGGAGAAACAGGAGCAGCAGCACCTTGCAATTTTAACAACTGTTGTAACATCTCTAAAATACGCTGCAAATCAGAATTTCCTTCAGATGAAGGACGCATTAGCTCTTCTTCTAATTCCTTGTCCTCAGCAACCGGGGCATAAATATGTTTCTCTCTAGGATCATTCCTCTCTAAAGCTTCAGATGCCTCACCTCCCGTGGCAGTATTGCCACGCTCTGAGTCCATTTCAAGTAACTCTAATGCCTGAGTAATGGAACTACACAAAGTCCACAAAGTCAGAGGCATCGTTTGCCCTCCCTGATGAGCTTGACACGGGACTTTAACCACTTGTAACCATTCCTTTCGATTTAACTGCACTTTGGTTTGATATTGAAACCGATAACAATGTTGTTCAACATGGGCAAACAATCGCTTCAAAGTCTTTTATTTTACTTCTACTCCTATAGACATCAACAATCCCTGGAGTAACTGCAAATATTCAGAGGCCAGAGAGGTGGAATTCCCCATAATTTTCCCGTGGGTCCCCCTTTCTTTATTTACCTGCCCGGGGTGTTCCCCCTCCAGTTCCTTGCTCTCATGGAGCCACGGACCCTGCTCGCTGCACCAGATGTTGGGGTCTGCGTGTTTCCTAAGCAAAGGAATGAACACACAAGACAACACAGGACGAGACAAACAGGAGGAGACAAACATGGCGGCCACCCCGAATGACATGCTCTGCTTTATTTTATACAGTTGTTTGTGGAATGTTGCCAAGTCACAAGACACATTGTTGTTTTTCTGACTGTTCCCTGACTTTCTGGAGTTTCAAGATGTGTACACATAAATCAGCCCCCAGGGTCTGCTGTTTGTGGCTGGCTCCTTTGTCCTCCCTGTTTGCAGGGAAGGAACGCCCTGCTTCGTTTGCAAGAGCAGGACTTATCGGGAACGTCTCATTTGCGAGAACGTAGTCCTCTACAGCTTAGTGCTGGCAGGACCATGTCTGGCAGGCAAATTCATATTTGCAATATGTTTCTATTCCCAAAGGGACAAATTGCTTCTCCTTCCGTATAGAAAGGGTCCAATGTATCAATCTACCACCAAGTGGCTCATTGGTTCCCTGGAGAATAGTGTGATCAGTCAGGGGCCCGGCACAGCCTTGACTATTGGTGCATGGGCAGAGAAGCCTCAGTGAGAAGTCCATGCAGACCTCCTTTCCTGTTGCCATGGCACTTTATAAATGGGCCTATTAAGCACCAGGGTGGCTGGGGAAAAAGGCTGACAGCCATAGGACTAGCTATCTTACCCACCTGATTGAAAGCCTACTCTGCAGTAGATGCCAAACAGGGTATTTTCTACATATGTTCCAGTAGTTATTTACCATTGCTTTTTGCCTGTCTGCACTATGCCAGTTTGCAGATGCTATGAAGTACTATTTTTGCTTTTCATTTAATCATGCCCCAGAATTTGCTCTTGTAAAGGCTGTGGTGTATTATATCACAGTATAGATAACTCAAAAGCTATTTATTTATTTACTTAATTTATTGAGGCAGTGTCCTACTATGTTGTCCAGGCTGGTCTCAAGCTCCTGTGCTCAAGGGATCCTCCCACTTCACCCTCCTGAGTAGCTGAGATTTTAAAGCCTCTTAAAAGAATTACTCTCATCTGCTTCTGGTAGCAAGATGTGAGGTTGGCTTTATCACTGTCTTTTAGGGTCATCTCTAAGTGAGGCTATGTAATACTTCCAGCTGGACCCAGCAGACTGTGCAGACCAATTCATAAACCAGGACCCTCCATTCTTGTTTTCGGTCAACTCTCATGAAGCCTTATGTGTGGACTGAGGGAAAGCCAGAGAAGCAGAAGGAAGAGGTGTTATGGAACCCTGAGCAAGCTACTTGCTTGTATGTTTTAATTGTGTCCTCAGGAACTGCTTGGGCTAGTCTTATATATACTATTTTCATTTAACAATGAAATGCTGCTGCACAAGTCAAATTTTATGGTTTTTGGAATCAGATAACATCAAATTCATGAACAGTTCAGGTTTTACAATTTGTGTTCAAATGGAATGTACTTGTCAGAAAACAGGACATGGTCATAGGGGGTTCTAGAATTCTCCCAAAAGCAAGAGGTTTCATACAGAGTAGAAATTCCCTGTACCATTGGGCCTGCTGGGCCACTAGGCCTGAGGAGCAGGGCATGTTGCATCACAGCCTGGTCCTGCTGTGGAGTCTTTGCTTGCTTGAGGCTTCACATAAAATTAGAGCTGTGTGGGCTGGGCGTGGTGGCTCACGCCTGTAATCCCAACACTTTGGGAGGCCGAGGCGGGCAGATCATGAGGTCAGGAGATCGAGACAATCCTGGCTAACACGGTGAAACCCTGTCTCTACTAAAAAATACAAAAAATTAGCTGGGTGTGGTGGCGTGCGCCTGTAGTCCCAGCTACTCAGGAGGCTGAGGCAGGAGAATGGTGTGAACCCGGGAGGTGGAGCTTGCAGTGAGCCGAGATTGCGCCACCACACTCCAGCCTGGGCGACACAATGAGACTCTGTCTCAAAAAGAAAGAAAAGAAAAGAAAAGAAAGAAAAGAAAAGAAAAAAGAAAAGAAAAGAAAAGAAAAGAGAAAAGAGAAAGAAATTAGAGCTGTGTGAGTTACTTAATAAATTGCTTAGGGTGGCATGTCCATAGATGGTGTACGTTCCCTCCAAACTTCACACAGGCTCATCAAACATTCCTCTTTCTTTGTGGTAGATAGTACAATATACACAAGACTACAATCAGACCCTAAAAACTTCACGGATGTGGTCAATCATGAATTTTTATTCAAGATTTCCTTCCCATCCCCTGTCATGCATGTGTTTTATTAAGTCTTGTAGGATGTATATTATTTTCTGCTTGTCAGGTCCAATTAGCACATCATCAAAGAAATGGACCAATGTTGTGTGGGCTATCAAGATGACAAAATCCACTCTATTATAACAGAAAGCAGGATACGGCCAGGCATGGTGGCTTATGCCTGTAATCCAGCACTTTGGGAAGCTCACATGGGAGGATTGCTTGAGCCTGACCAGACTGGGCAACACAGGGAGACCTCATTTCTCCAAAAAATAAAAAATTATCCAAGGATGGTGGTGCACGCCTGCGGTCTCAGCTACTCGAGAGGCTGAGGTGGGAGGATCACTTGAGCCCACAAAGTCAAGGCTGCAGTGAGCTGTGACCACACCATTGCACTTGAGTCTGGGTGGCAGAGCAAGACCGTCTCCAAAAAATAAAAGCAACAACAAAAGAATCACTAGACATTTATATTTTATTTGAAAAAAAGTAGAATATTCAAAGACAAATATCTAAGCTTAAAGTAGCCACAGCCAAGTATACTAAATGTTAATGGTCCATGTCCTAGAGGTTGAAAGATTCATGATCAGGAGAATATAAGGCAACCAGGTGCTGAGTCAGCCCACAGGGGAATGCAGATTAGACCTTAGGCAGGCTTTAATAGGGTCTTAAAGATAAAATAACTATCCTGTCTAGGCACAAGCTTATAGGAATCCCAGTGACAGAGATACACATTTTCATTTTTTTGAGACAGAGTCTCACTCTGTCACCCAGGCTGGAGTGCAATGGCATGATCTCAGCTCACTGCAACCTCTGCCTCCTGGGTTCAAACCATTCTCCTGCCTCAGCCTCCCAAGTAGCTAGGATTACAGGCACATGCCACCATGCCTGGCTAATTATTTTGTATTTTTAGTAGAGATGGGGTTTCACCACATTGGCCAGGCTGGTCTCCAACTCCTGACCTCAAGTGATCTGCCTGCCTCGGCCTCCCAAAGTGCTGGGATTACAGGTGTGAGTCACCGTGCCAGAACCAGATATACATTTATGGAAATTATTCATCTATCCTGTAAGACTGTGCTATCCAATAAGGTACCCATAGCCAAATAGCCAGAGGTAGCTATTTAATTAAACTAATTAAAACTAAGGCCAGGCACGGTGGCTCATGCCTCTAATCCTAGCACTTTGGGAGGCCGAGGCGGGTGGATCGCTTGAGGCCAGGAGTTCAAGACCACCCAGCCTGGCCAACATGGTGAAACCTGGTCTCTATTAAAAATACAAAAAATTGATGGGCGTGGTGGCATGCACCTGTAATCCCAGCTACTTGGGAGGCCAAGGCTTGAATCCGGGAATCACCTGGATCTGGGAGGTGGAGGTTACAGTCAGCTGAGAGCATGCCACTGCACTCCAGCCTGGCAACAGAGCAAGAAAGATTCTGTCTACAAAAAATAAAATAAAACTAATTTAGTTCTGCAGTAGTCACAAGTGCCCAGCAGTCACAGGGCTAAGACAGTGCAGATACAAAACTATCAGACAGTTTTGCCATAAAAACTCAGGGTGAAAGGAATAGCACAGTGATATTCCCCTAAATACCTAAGGGACAAGGTTCTTAAAGGCCCATCAAACCAGACAGGACATTCCCCGTGCATGTTCTGCCGGTTGTTTAATGTTAGCTTTTCCCTGTCTGCACTATGCTGGTTTGTAGAGATATAAATGTGAATGAACCTCAGCCTCCTGAGTAGCTGAGAGTACAGGCACCCATCACCAGGTCCAGCTAATTTTTTTTGTATTTTTAGTAGTGATGGGGTTCACCATGTTGGCCAGGCTGGTCTCGAACTCCAGACGTCAGACCTCAAGTGATCTGCCCACCTCAACCTTGCAAAGTGTTGGGATTACAGGCGTGAGCCACTGCTCCCGGTCGGATTTCCACTTCACTTTTAATCACTCCCCAAAATTTGCTCAAGAAGGGCTATACAATACTGCAGAATAAGCAACTCAAAAGCTAGTATTTTCTCAGTTGTTCCTGGTGGCAGGATATAATCAGTTTGGCTGCAATATCAATTAATTCTTTTTTGGTCACATACCATAATATCACAAGTGTCTCTTAATGCTTATTTCCGTAATATCCCCAATCACTTTTGTATATTTTTTGATATTTAGTTATATACTAACTGCTTCATATAGTGATAAATGATGGATTAGTTTTTTGGTAGGGCTTAAAATCCTTATTAATGTGCTAATTATCAACTTATCAGCTCGCCCATCTGTCCGTAGAGGAGGACATGAGAGCGTAGCGTTGGTCAGAGTGGGTTTGAATCCTGGTTCTGTCATGCACCTGGACAAGTTAACATTTTTAAGCCCAAATGTTCATTCCTCAGTAGTCATTCATTTACTTATAGAATAAATATTCATTAAGAAAACAAGACAGGAATTGGGTACAATGGTGAATAAAACAGCTTTCTTTTTAACATTGGGGATAAAGATACCTGCATGTCAGGTTTGTGTGTGTATTAAATGAGATAACTATATACCAAGGATCAAGCAATAAATCGGCATAGCACTTGACAAATTCGCAAAAAATGAGCAACTCCCAGAACAACGATTATCAAAAAGACAAAGAAAACTGTTGACAAGGATGCAGAGAAAGGAGAACTCTTACATACACTGTTGCCGGGAATGAAAATTAGTACAATCATTATGGACAACAGTATGGAGGTTCCTCAAAAAACTAAAAACAGCCAGGCAAGGTGGCTCACCCCTGTAACCCCAACACTTTGAGAGGCCAAGCAGGGAGGATTGCTTGAGGCTAGGAGTTTGAGACCAGCCTGGGCAACACAGTGAGATTCGTCTACAAAAGAAAAATTAAAAAAGTAGACAGGTGTGGTGATGTGTGCCTGTAGTCTCAGCTACTTGGGAGGCTAAGGTGAGACCACTTCTCACCTGGAGCGCCACCGCACTCTAGCCTGGACAACAGGACCAGACTGTCTCAAAAAACAAAAATAAGGCCAGGAGCGGTGCTCACACCTATAATCCCAGCACTTTGGGAGGCCAAGGCGGGTGGATCACCTGAGGTCAGGAGTTTGAAACCTATCTGGCCAACATGGCAAAACGCCGTCTCTACTAAAAGTACAAAAATTAGCCAGGTGTGGTGGCAAGCATCTGTAATCCCAGCTACTCAGGAGGCTGAAACAGAACAATAGCTTGAACTTGGGAGGCAGAGGTTGCAGTGAGCCAAGACTGCAGTACTGCACTCCACCCTGGGCGGCAAGAGCAGGACTCCGTCTCAAAAAAAAAGAACAATTACGTATGAATTAAAAACAACAGTTTGGTGCTTTGTGTGTAAAAAAACCCAAAAAGTAAAATATTAAAAAATGAGCACCTTTTATGTGCTAGCCTGTGATGTCCATTTTTTTTTTTTTTGAGACGGAGTCTCGCTCTATTGCTCAGGGTGGAGTGCACTGGCGTGATCTTGGCTTACTGTAACCTCCACCTCCTGGGTTCAAGCAATTCTCCTGCCTCAGCCTCCGAGTAGCTGGGATTACAGGCATGTGACACCACACCAGGGTAATTTTTCTATCTTTAGTAATTTTCTATCTCTAGTATTTGTATTTTTAGTAGAGACGGGTTTCACTATATTGGCCAGGCTGGTCTCAAGCTCCTGACCTCAAGTGATCTGCCCGCCTTGGCCTCCCAAAGTGCTGGGATTACAGGTATAAGCCACCATGCCTGGTCTGTGCTGTCCAACTTAATTGCTACTAGCCATGGATGGATGGTTACTGAGCATCTGAAATGCTAATCTAAATTAGGATGTACATGTGTAATACATACCAGAACTCATTCTCAATATAAAGTGTATTTTAATAATTTTAAAATATTAATTACATGTTGTTTTAAATATATTGGGTTAAATTGTTGTATTTTTTATTGTTTTTTTTTTTTTTTCAGACAGTTTCACTCTTGTAGCCCAGGCTGGAATGCAATGGGGCAATCTTGGCTCACTGCAACCTCCACCTCCCAGGTTCAAGTGATTCTTCTGCCTCAGCCTCCCCAGTAGCTCGAATTTCAGGCTCATTCCACCATGCCCAGATAATTTTTGTATTTTTAGTAGCAATGTGGTTTCACCATGTTGGCCAGGCTGGTCTCAAACTCCTGACCTCAGATGATCCACCTGCCTCAGCCTCCCAAAGTGCTGGGATTACAGGCGTGAGCCACTGCACCTGCCTTTCTCTCTCTCTCTACACATATATATATATATACACACACACACACACATATATATATATTTTATTTTGAGATGGAGTCTCACTCTGTTGACCAGGCTGGAGTGCAGTGGCACAATCTCGGCTCACCACAACCTCCACCTCCCAGGTTCAAGCAATTCTCCTGCGTCAGCCTCTTGAGTACCTGGGATTATAGGCGCCCACTACCACTCCTGGCTAATTTTTGTATTTTTCAGTGGAGACGGTTTCACCATGTTGGCCAGGCTGGTCTCGAACTCCTGACCTCAGGTGATCCGCCCACCTTGGCCTCCCAAAGTGCTAGGATTACAGGCATGAGCCACCACGCCTGACCTGTTATATTTTTTAGACGGTGGCTTGCTGTATTGCCCAGGCTGGATGGAGTGCAGGGGCGTGATCTCGGCTCACTGCAGCCTCTACTTCCTGGATTCAAGTGATTCTCCTGCTTCAGTCTCCCAAGCAGCTAGGATTACAGACATGCACCCCCGTGCCTGGCTAATTTTTTTTTTTTTTAGACAGAGTCTCGCTCTGTCGCCCAGGCTGGAGTGCAGTGATGTGATCTCAGTTCACTGCAAGCTCCGTCTCCCAGGTTCACGCCATTCTCCTGCCTCAGCCTCCCGAGTAGCTGGGACTACAGGCACAAGCCACCACACCCAGCTAATTTTTGTATTTTTAGAGAGGCTGAGGTGGGCGGATTGCTTCAGCCCAGTTCACCATCCTGGGCAACATGGCGAAACCCCATTATCTACAAAAAAAATCCCCAAAATACAAAAATTAGCAGGCTGGTGGCACGGGCCTGTGGTTCCAGGTACTTGTGTGGCTAGGGTGGGAGGACTGCCTGAGCCCAGGAGGTGGAGGTTGCAGTGAGCCGTGATCACGCCACTGCATCCCAGCCTGGGTGAGAGACCCTATCTCCCAAAAAAAAAAAAAAAAAAGAAAAAAGTATTTATTTTTACAACCGTAAAAACTGAAGACTACCAAGAAACATTTATCAGTATCTATTCCATGAGAACTTGAAACAAATTTTGAAGATACTTCATTTTAAAATGATGAACCCATTACATTTATATATATATATATATTTTGAGACTGAGTCTCGCTCTGTCTCCCAGGCTGGAGTGCAGTGGCACGCAGTCTTGGCTCACTGCAACCTCTGCCTCAGACTCCTGAGGAGCTGGGACTACAGGTGAGTGCCACCACACCTTTTTTTTTTTTTTTTTTTGAGACAGAGTCTTACTCTGGTGCCCAGACTGGAGTGCAGTGGCTTCATCTTGGCTCACTGCAACATTAGCCTCCCGGGTTCAAGCAATTCTCCTGCCTCAGCCTCCTGAGTAGCTGGGACTACAGGCACAAGCCACCACACCCAGCTAATTTTTGTATTTTTAGTAGAGGCAGGATTTCACCATGTTGGCCAGGCTGGTCTCGAACTCCTGACCTCGTGATTCACCTGCCTTGGCCTCCCAAAGTGCTGGGATTATAGGCGTGAACCACCAAGCCCACCAATGTTTGTATTTTTTAGAAGGGACGGGGTTTCACCATTTTGGCCAGGCTAGTCTCAAACTTCTGACCTTAGGTGATCCGCCCAGCTCGGCCTCCCAAAGTGCTCGGATTACAGGCATGAGCCACTGCACCCAGCCAAATGTTTATGAAAAATACTTACCAGGAGAATGAGGAAAGATGGGCAGTTGTATATTTTTGCAAATCTGATTTAAAAATATATATAGTACATAATATTTGACAGTGATAATGACTGTTAGTGGTTTGTGTTTAGTATATTATGCTTTTTATGTATGTTAATGTATTCCTACTTATCTTTTTTTGAGATGGAGTCTCACTCTGTCGACAGGCTGGAGTGCAGTGGTGCAATCTCAGCTCACTGCAACCTCTGCCTCTGAGGTTCAAGCGATCCTCCTGCCTCAGCCTCCCGAGTAGCTGGGACTACAGGCGCGCCCCACCATGCCCAGCTAATTTTTTGTACTGATGGAGTTTTACCATGTTGGCCAGGATGGTCTCAATCTCTGGACCTCATGATTCGCCTGCCTCATCCTGTCAAAGTGCTGGGATTACAGGCATGAGCCACCATGCCCGGTTTTCTACTTTTTAAAAAATTAAAAAATATTTTTAAAATTTAAATAAAATAAAAAATAGGCTGGGTGCGGTGGCTCACGCCTGTTGTCTCAGCTACTCGGGAGGCTGAGGCAGGAGAATCACCTGAACCTGGGAGGCGGAGGTTGCAGCAGAGCCAAGGTGCCACTGCACTCCAGCCTGTGCAACAAAGCAAGACTGTCTCAAAACAAACAAACAAAACCTATAAAACAGCCTCAGCCAGGTCCTTCAGGTGTTCCAGAAGGCATTGTTATCATAACAGATGACAGCTATATGCATGTTACTGCCCTTGGTGACCTTCCAATGGGGCAAGATGTAGAGGTGGAAGACAAGTGATACTGATGATCCTGACTACATGCAAGCCAAGGTTAATGTTTTTCTGGTTCTGTGTGTTTTTTGAAGGGGGACAGGACTGAAGTCATCCTCCCACCTCAGCCTCCCAAGTAGCTGGCATTACAGGTGCACACCACCAAACCCGGCTACTTTTTGTACTTTTTGTAGAGACAGGGTTTCAGCACATTGTACTGGTCTTGAACTCTTGGACTCAAGCAATCTGTTCGCCTTGGCCTCCCAAAGTGCTGGGATTACAGGCGTGAGCCACCATGTCCGGCCCTGTTTTAGTTTTCAATTTGAAAAAAAGTTTAAATTAAAAAAACAAAAATTAGTAAAAAAGAGCTTATACAAAAAGTATAAAGAAAATTTTGAAAAGGCCGGGTGTCCTGGCTCACACCTGTAATCCCAGTACTTTGGGAGGCTGAGGCGGGCAGACCACCTGAGGTCAGGAGTTCGAGACCAGTCTGGCCAACGTGGTGAAACCTCATCTCTACTAAAAATACAAAAATTACCTGGGCAAGTGGTGGCAGGTGCCTGTAATCCCAGCTACTCGGGAGTCTGAGACAGGAGAATCACTTGAACCCAGGAAGTGGAGGTTGCAGTGAGCCAAGATCACACCAGTGCACTCCAGGCCTGGGCGAGACAGCAAGACTCTGTCTCAAAAAAAAAAAAAAAAAAAAAAGATTTTGTATAGCTCTACAGTGTACTTGTGTTTTAAGCTGTTATTAAAAGTTAAAAAGCTAAGAATTTGGCGGACAGGCACAGTGGCTCACACCTGGAATCCCAACACTTTATCGTGGGAGGCCCAGGTGGGAGGACTGCTTCAGCCCAGGAGTTCGAGACCAGTTTGGGAAACACAGCAAAACCCTGTCTCTACCAGAAATACAAAATTAGCAGTTTCATAACCCTGTCTTGAAATGAATTAAAAAACTAAAAATTAAAATTAATGGTCAGATGTGGTGGCTCACGCCTGTAATCCCAGCACTTTGGGAGGCCAAGGTAGGTGGATCACCTGAGGTCAGGAGTTCAAGACCAGCCTGGCCAACATGGTTGAAACTCTGTCTTCAGTTAAAATACAAAAATTAGCTGGGCGTGGTGGCACATACCTGTAATCGCAGCTACTCGGGAGGCTGAGGCAGGAGAACAGCTTGAGCCTGGGTGATGGAGGTTGCAGTGAGCTGAGATTATACCACAGTACCCTAGCCAGTATGGGAAAGAGAGCAATACTGCGTCTCAAAAAAAAAAAAAAAAAAAAAAAAAGTTAAAAATTTAGAAAGTTTATATAGTTACCATAAGCTAAGTTCTACTGAAGTTTTAAATAAATTTAGTCACAAAAAATTAGCTGGGCATGCTGGGTTGTGCCTGTGTTCCCAGCTACCCTGGAGGCTGATGTGACAGGATTGCTCGAAACAGGGAGGCAGAGGTTTCAGCCAGCTGAGACTACAGCAGTGCATTCCAACCCGGGTGACAGAGTGAGACCCCGGTTCGCGATAAAAAATAAAAATAAATTTAGTGCAGCCTAAGTATATAGTGTTCATAAAGTTGATAGTAGTATACAATAATGTCTTAGGCCTTCACATTCACTTGCTCAGAGCAATGCACTGACTTGCAAGCAACCTCCAGTCCTGCAAGCGCCATTTATGGTTCATATTAAGTGCCCAATACAGGTACATCATTCATTCTTTCATTGAGATGGAGTTTTGCTCATGTAGCCCAACCTGGAGTGCAGTGGCACAATGTCGGCTCACTGCAACCTCTACCTCCTAGGCTCAACTGATTCTCCTGCCTCAGCCTCCCAACTAGCTGGGATTACAGGCACGCGCCACCACACGCAGCTGATTTTTCTATTTTTACTAGAGCCGAGGTTTCACCAAGTTGGCTAGGCTGGTCTCGAACTCCTGACTCAGGTGATCCACCCCCCACTTGGCCTCCCAAAGTTCTGGGTTTACAGGTGTGAGCCACTGTGCCCTGCACCATTTATTTTTATACTGTATTTTTACAGTAGCTTTTCTATGTTTAGACCCAAATACTTAACTACTGTTATAATTTCCTACAGCATTCAGTACAGTAACATGATGTCCACATTTGCGGCCTATAAGCAGTAAGATATACCATACAGATTAGGTATGCAGTAGGACATCTAGGTTGACTACACCTTATTAGAGATACTTGGGACAAAATATTTCAGGTATTTTTGGATCTTGGAATATTTGCATTACACTCACCACCTAGGCATCCTTAATCCAAAGATACAAAAATCCAAAATGCTCAAATGAGCATTTTCTTTGAGTGTCACATTGGCATTCAAGAAGTTTCAGATTTTGGAACATTTTGGATTTTATTTTTTTTTTGAGACAGAGTTTTGCTCGTGTTGCCCAGGCTGGAGTGCAATGGCACAATCTCGGCTCACTGCAACCTCCGCCTCCAGGGGTCAACCAATTCTCTTGTGTCAGCCTCCCAAGTAGCTGGGATTACAGGCATCTGCCACCACACCTGGCTAATTTTTTTGTATTTTTAGTAGAGGCGAGTTTTTTACTAGAGATGAGGTTTCGCCACGTTGGTCAGGCTGGTCTTGAAACTCCTGACCTCAGGTGGTCCACCCAACTCAGACTCCCAAAGTGCTGGGCTTACAGGCATGAGCCGTGCCCAGCTCTGAATTTTCGATTTAGGATATTCAACCTGTACCATCTAGGTTTACACAAACCTAGTACATTCTAGGATAGTCACACAAGACCAAACTGGCCAGGTGCAGTGGCTCACACCTGTAATCCCAGCACTTTGGGAGGCCAAGGCAGGCAGATCACCTGAGGTGAATCAATCTCTTTTTTAGGCATTTAAGCATGATAATATTTACAGTTTTTTATTATTTAAAAAATGAAGTAGGCTGGGCGTGGTGGCTCACGTCTGTAATCCTGGCACTTTGGGAGGCTGAGGCGGGCAGATCACTTGAGGTCAGGAGTTCAAGATCAGCCTGGCCAACATGATGAAACCCCATCTGTACTAAAAATACTTTAGCAAGGCGTTCTGGTGTGTGCCTGTAATCCCAGCTACTTGGGAGGCTGAAGCAGGAGAACTGCTGGAGCCCAGGAGGTGGAAGTTGCAGTGAGTGGAGATCATGCTACTGCACTCCAGCCTGGGCAAAAGAGTGAGACTCCATCTCAAAAAACAAACAACAACAATAAAAAAATCACCTAGAGCTGTATTTCTCAGAACATATCCCTGTCATTAAATGATGCATGACCGCAGTTGTTTCCTAAAGGTTGGTTGTAATATGAAAGCTAAAAGCACAAGAAATTGCATTGTTTCATTAAAATCCATTGGTCTGCCTTGTACATAGTTTTTAAATGAAAATTATATATACATATACAGCATTAAGATTTTATAAAAATAACCAACATGCTCTGGGCATGGTAGCTCACATCTGTAATCCCAGTACTTTGGGGGTCAAGGCCAAAGGACTGCTTGAGCCCAGGAGTTCAAGACCAGTCTGGACAACATGGTGGAATCTCATGTCTCCAAAAATGTATGTATTTTAAAATTACATGCTCAGGGCTGGGTGTGGTGGCTCACATCTGTAATCCCAGCACTTTTGGAGGCTGAGGCAGGCAGATTACGAGGTCAGGAGTTCGAGACCAGCCTGACGACCAACATGGTGACACCCCATCTCTACTAAAAATACAAAAATTAGCTACGCGTGGTGGCGGGCGCCTGTGATCCCAGCTACTAGGCAGGAGAATCCCTGGAGGTTGCAATGAGCCAAGATGGCGTCACTGCACTCCAGCCTGGGCAACAGAGCGAGACTCCGTCTCAAAAAAACAAACAGGCAGGGAGTGCTGGCTCAGGCCTGTAATCCCAGCACTTGGGAGGCTGAGGCGGGCGGATCACCTGAGGTCAGGAGTTTGAGACCAGCCTGGCCAACCTGGTGAAACCCCATCTCTACTAAAAATAAAAAAATTAGCTGGGCATGGTGGCAGGCACCTGTAATCCCAGCTACTCTGGAGGCTGAGGCATGAGAATCACTTGCACCTGGGAGGCGGAGGGTGCAGTTAGCCAAGATCACGCCATTGCACTCCAACCTGGGCAATAGGGCGAGACTCGATCTTGAAAAACAAAGAAACAAAAAAACATAAAAAAATCCCAAAGATTAACAAACAACAACAACAAAACCAAAAACAAAATTATGTGCTCACTTTGGCAGCATACACACTAAAACTGGAAGAATACAAAAATTAGCAAATTAAATAATTTTTTTAAAAAAATTAGCCAGGTATGTTAGCACACTGTAGTCCCAGCTACTCAGGAGGCAGAGGTGGGAAGATTGTTTAAACCCAGAAGCAGTGATTGCAGTAAACCGTGATCACACCACAGTACTCCAGCCTTGACAACAGAGTGAGACCCTGTCTCAAAAGAAAAACTCCGACCCTTTTCTAGTAGATAAAGTAAAACTAGAAACAGTTACTTATATCTTGCCTTCCACACTTTCTTGAAATTTCCTGAACCTAGTAAATTTTTTGTGTTCTCACATGAATGCAATCTAAAAATACATACTGTCACAGCTGCTGTGGCATTTAAGCTTTTTTTTTTTTTTTTTTTTTTTTGAGAAGGAGTCTCATTCTGTCGCCCAGGCTGGAGTGTGGTGGTGCAATTTCGGCTCACTGCAAGTTCTGCCTCCCAGGTTCATGCCATTCTTCTGCCTCAGCCTCCTGAGTAGCGGGGACTACAGGCGCCTGCCACCACGCCCGACTAATTTTTTGTATTTTCAGTAGAGACGGGGTTTCACTGTGTTAGCCAGGATGGTCTGGATCTCCTGACCTCGTGATCCGCCTGCCTCGGCCTCCTAAAGTGCTGGGATTACAGGCGTGAGCCACCTCGCATTTCAGCTTTTGAAAGCACTTTCCAAAATGCGTCCTTTTAAAGGTAGGAAACTAAAAAGAAACTGAGCTGTGAGGGTTTCAAATTAGTTTTTTAAAAAATAAATGTTTATTTCAAGTATGAAAAGTAATGTTTAAACGTTGTCCCAAAATTGTGTTCAGTTTCACAAGTATAAAATAAGACTTCCGAAAAACAGTTTACAATTAGTTATAAAACACTTAAGAATATATTTTGACATTCACATCACAGTGGGTATTTTTGAAAAATAAGTTTTGCTAATATAGCTTAAAAACCAAAACATATTTACAGTCCCATTTAAATAAACAAGTCCTTAACTGAGGAACAGTCCTCCCTCAGGATGGATAGAATTTCAAATTGATTTGTATAAGCACTCCTTTTAAAATAATGGTAAACCTGGCTCAATAAAATAGAAATTCAAATACCTTATGGTTTCCTCGGTGAATACCATCCGTTTCTTACACATGGCTACCCAAAGTTCTCAAGCCTTTTCAATTAAGCACTTTCAATGAAATACAAAGAAAATGGGAACCAAACTCTGAGAAATCTTTATCATGGCATTTCTCATTAGCAAAATATTTTGAACAGAAAAGGAAATTTCTCAGTGACAATTACAAAACCACATCTTATAATTATTTCACAGGACTGCTACCAAGGCTTCTGCTTCTCTTCTCCAGGTACATCTGTCTGTAGGTTTGAAACATTTCTTTTGAATCTCTTACTGGGTTTTGTAGCATCTCAAATCCATCTGCACTGAAGCTTCTCTTTGCGAGTCTTGAATTAACATTATCTAAGGGAAATAAAAATTTTACTTACTTTATTTCTCTTAATGTTAGCTGTGATCAATATATAATCAAAATTCAGAAGGAAAATATATATTGGTGGGATAAAAAATTAAGGCAAGGAGTTAAGCAAAAGTACCACAGCTCTTCACCTACAGAATTGTAAGTTACATATACATGATATCTTGCCTTTCTTTTGAGGGCTGTTTTCTACTCCTACCTCCTTGCCCCATCTTCATTGCCCTGGGCTGTTCTGTTCTACCTTACTCTTGGCTCAATAAAATGTATCATTGCATATCATTAATATGAATCATTAATATGAATGTGACTTTTTAAATGGCTATCTAAACTAGCAATACGAAGAGTACAAATACGAGTCGGTCCCAAACAGTACATGAAAAGGATAGGTTTCATATTTTGGTCTCACCATGCATTAGATATTCTAAAACATGTCTATAGTTTCCTGTTTCTTTAGATCATTTCAATGTTACATTAGCTTTAGTGTCCTTTTTTCATAATGACCCGTCACCTATTGAAAATATGTTGAGGCTGGGTGTGGTGCTTCACGCCTCTAATCCCAGCACTCTGGAAGGCCAAGGAAGGCAGATCACATGAAGCCAGTTTGAGACTAGCCTGGCCAATACGGCAAAACCCTTTTTTTCTAAAAATACAAAAATTAGCTGGGCAGAGGTTGCAGTGAGCCGATATCGCAACACTGCACTCCAGCCTGGGCGACACAGCGAGGCTGTCTCAAAAAACAAACAAAACAAAACAAAACAAAAAAAGCTGAAAATATATTTAATACATGTAATCTACTGAATATCATAGCCTAGCCTACCATAAACACGCTCAGAACACTTATGTCAGCCTACAGTTGGGCAAAATCTAACACAAAGCCCATTCTGAAAAAAAAAAAAAAAAAAAAAAAAAGTTCAATGTCCCGTGATTTAATACTATAGTGAAATGAAAATTAATAATGAATAGCGAAAATGAAAACCAGAATTGCTGTATGGGTATGCGAAATACACTTTCTCCTGAATGTGTATCACTTTCATACCATCATAGTCAAGAAATCCTAAGTCAAATCACTGCAAGTCAGGGACTATCTGTACATTTCATTCCTGCTGCAGCTTTTTCCTTCTGAATAATGGGGTCCTGTTTTGTCTTTTTCTATCTGTGTGAGTGGAGTATTCTGTCCTGTTAGTTCTTTAGATCTGCTGCAAAGTCTTCCACTTTCTTGTTTGCTTTCTTTCAGAATTAGTAACACTAGTAACATTAGAGGCCCAAGATGGGTCTCTAAGTTGCTTTCCAAGAAATTCTTGTCATTTCCTCTTTATCTCTTTACTCTAACTTAGGACTTCAAGTCTGCTGCAACCTTTGCTACCGAATTTAGACATCTGTTTCTCCTGTGGGGTTTTTTTTTTTTCTGAGACAGTGTCTTGCCTCTGTTGCCTAGGCTGTAGTGCAGTGCTGCATCAGAGCTTATTGCAGTTTCAACTCCTGGACTCCGGTGATCCTCCTTCTTCAGTCTGCCAAGCAGATGGGACCACAGGTGCACACCACTTCGCCAGGCTAATTTTTTAAAAAGTTATTTGGAGAGACGGGGACTCCTGATGTTGCCCAAGCTGGTCTCAAACTCGTGGGCTCAAGTCATCCTCTGGCCTTGGCCTCCCAAGTGCTAGGATGACCCTCATGGGCCCCGCACCAGGTCAGATGTATGTTTCTTTATAGCAGTTTGGGAGTTCGTGGCATTTTTTTCTCAGTTCATAGTTGGTTCACTGTTCTCCAGCCTCTTCGTCTAAGATGTATAATTCACTATTTCCCAGAAATCCCTTCTCCAGAACCAGCTTCCTTCATCCCTAATACGCATTTTAAAAATGCCCATGCAGCCAGGCACAGTGGCTTATGCCTGTAATCCCAGCCCTTCGGCGGGCCGAGGCCAGTGGATCACCTGAAGTTGGAGTTCAAGATCAGCCCGGACAACATGGTGAAACTCTGTCTCTACTAAAAATACAAAAATCAGCCAGGTGTGCTGGTTCACGCTACTCAGGAGGCTGAGGCCGAGGCAGGAGAATCACCTGAACCCAGGAACCGGAGGTTGCAGTGAGCTGAGATTGCACCACTGCACTCCAGCCTAGGCAACACAGCGAGACTCTATCTAAAAAATAAAAAATAAATAAGTAAATAAAAATGCCCATGTAGCAGCACCTGAGATTTTTTTCTTCTCCCTTAGGTCTCACCTATTTGTGTCTTGTCATGCTATGACAGAGCTATATGACTTGTCTCCTGGATTGTCTCACCCAGCTTTGCCTTAGTGTACTCGTGACCTGGCTTGTATTTTCTTTTCATCATGATTTTGAGTATTTCAGCCTCACATTCACCATGCATTGCTCATCCTGCTGTGCTGTCTGCACATGTCATTCAACTCATGCTTATCTCTGAGCGTCTCTGGTCAATCTGTGTATCTGTCTTTTGAGTGTTTTCAGCTTCAGATTCCAAACATGCCTCTCGCTTTCTCTTTGAGATAATAATCATGCCTCTCCTGTTTCCAAGCTTTTTCTTACTCCAATCTTCGTGCCCATTTGTATCTTTCTCATTTTTGGCTTTCTGTCTTCCAACCCGAGAGGGGCATTGTTTCCCACTCTCAGGTCTCTCACTGCTCTTCATTCCCTCCTCTTTAGTTATTTGTCCTGTCCTGATTAAGAGTGCATTTCTTCGTTGATGCAAGTTTTTTCCCATATGCATGTTTCAATGCTAACTGACTTTTTTGAGACGGAGTTTCGCTCTGTCGCCCAGGATGGAGTGCAGTGGTGCGATCTTAGCTCACTGGAACCTCTGCCTCCCGGGTTCAAGTGATTCTCCTGTCTCAGCCTCCTGAATAGCTGGGATTACAGGCGTGTCCGAACTCCCGACCTCATGCGATCTGCCTGCCTCAGCCTCCCAAAGTGCTGGGATTACAGGCATGAGCCACCTTGCCCAGCCTCTACTCAACTTTTACATGCCTGCTTCTGTGTATCTGTTTGAAGCTCTCTTCACAACCTTTGGCAATTCCTTTTATAAAATGTGCTGCTGCTTATTGTTTCTCTTGGTGAGATTCTGCTGCTCTCCATTTCTGAGGCTCTGAACCTCTCTTTGCCTATTGTTTTTGAGACGGAGTCTCGCTCTGTCGCCCAGGCTGGAGTGCAGTGGTGACATTTCGGCTCACTGCAAGCTCCGCCTGCTGGGTTCACGCCATTCTCTTGCCTCAGCCTCCCAAATAACTGGGACTGCAGGCACCTGCCACCACGCTTGGCTGGATTTTTGTATTTTTAGTAGAGATGGGGTTTTACTGTGTTAGCCAGGATGGTCTCGATCTCCTAACCTCATGATTCGCCTGCCTCGGCCTCCCAAAAGTGCTGGGATTACAGGCGTGAGCCACCACGCCTGGCCCCCTCTTTGCCTGTGTAATGAACCAAAACTAAGACAAAACTCTTGAGCAGGTACTATTTAAATCATATACTCGGCTGGACGCAGAGGCTCATGCCTGTAATCCCAGCATTTTGGGAGGCCGAGGTGGGTGGATTACTGAGTTCAGTAGTTTGAGACCAGCCTGGCCAACACTGTAAAAGAAACGCAGTCTCTACAGTTGTTATACTGTATTGCTTTTTAAGTATCTATTTTTATGGTTGTATTAATTTTTTTTCCCAAATATTTTTGATCCACAATTGTTTGAATCCACAGATATAGAACATGCAGATGTGGAGGGCTGACTATACCTCACCCACAATTAATGGACTTTGAAGAGAGGGGACCAGATTCAAGTCCCTATTCAGTAACTAGAAATGAAACTTAAGTCAGATGATGTAACTTCTCATCTATAAAATGGAAATACCCTTGTCTAAATTGTATTGACGATAAATCAAATTAACATGTAAATAATTGAATCCAGGGTCTGGCAAACTAAGTCAAGCCTGCTGCCTATTTTGGTAGATAAAGTTTAATTAGAGGCCAGGCACGGTGGCTCATGTTTGTAATCCCAGCACTTTGGGAGGCCGAGGCAGGTGGACTACCTGATGTCAGGCTGAGACCAGCCTGGCCAACGTGGTGAAACCCCACCTCTATTAAAAATACAAAAATTAGCTGGGCATGGTGGTATGCACCTGCAGTCCCAGCTACTTGGGAAGTGAAGGAGGAGAATCGCTTGAATCTGGGTGCAGTGAACCAAGATCACGCCACTGCACTCCAGCCTGGGTGACAGAGGGAGACTCTGTCTCAAAATAAAAAATAAAAAAATAAATAAATAGTTAATCAGAACACAGCTGAAACTCATCTACATATTATCTGCAGCTATTTCCTTGAAACAACAGAGTCAGGGCAGACACCTTATGATTCAGAAAACCTAAAGTATTTGCTGTTTGGTCCTGTTAACAGGTAAAATATGCAAACCTCTTAGCTAACTCATTGTAATAAGAATTATTTTCCTGTTAAAAGAAAATAAATCTCAGCTTTTCATTCCACAGCATGACAACACAAAAAAGTGTCCTCCTACCACTCAAACACAAACACTGAATGACTGAACAAAAAAAAATGGATAAAATCATACTTTACAATCGTATCATAACTATAATCCAACTTCCATATATCACATAGGGAGATAAGTAGAATCAAGATTTAAAAAGATGATGACTTTACCTTTCTCTTGGCTGTCTTTCTGTGTCCTTTTCTTTGTAGCAACACATTTTAACCAGTCTTCTTTTGTACTTTTTATTCCTGAAACTATTTAAATATTCATTTTCAGAACTCTAGATATTGCTAATCATCTCCTTTAATACTAAAACAAAGGAAAATCATGTAAGCTGAAAATAGATTTTGGAAGGCACTAGATACAACCATATATAACACAACCCTAAATAAAGGACTGGAAAAATGATTTCTCCTATTTGAAATGCCTATCTCAAAATTAAAAATGAGTTTATCTTTACTATGTAATTATGTTCCCCTCACATGGGCTGAACAGGTTAATACATCTCAAGATATTAAAGGACACGAGATAGAAAGTTACACTGCCCCCACCCACTTCCAATGTTCTGATTATATCCACAACTCAAGTTCTAAGGATCCAAATGAAAGGACCTACTGAAATCACCAATTTTTTACAAATGAATATATCCCTATCTCCTTTTCCAGGAAAATGTATCCTGTTTATGCTATTGTTTTATGAACCCCAAAAATATGGTCAGAAAAGCAGAGCAAAGGCTCCAGTTTTCATTTAAATCCTTCCATTTCCCAATCTGAGTTTCTCAGCACAATGCTTTATATATAATATCCACTACTTCTAAATGTTCTCTTAGTACCACAAATAACTAGTTATCAATTTTCTCCTTCCTTCCTGCACTACGTTGAGAAGTCTACCATTAAGCTACCTAATATTCATAACTGCCAGCTTGGCTTTACAGATTTTTAAAAAATTCGAACACTGGACAATACTGCTTTCATGGTTCTTCTATCTTATGAGTAGGCTAGATGTTACCATTTTAACTATCGTGATAACGCAGTCATCAACTGTTTCAAAGAGGACAATTAGTTGACCCATTTCCAAATGAACAAGAAGACTTCAGTATTAATCATTATTTATCCTCTAACATTCAGAAGAAAATTTCAAGTTCACAGGGCTTTCAAATTACAAGTCCAAAGGAGAATTTACAAAACCAAGACTCTTAACGTTATCAGCTACTTGACACTTTTCTGACATGCCCACAAGGAATGTGGAATGTTTTTCACAGTACAGCCTTCTTGGCACTAACTGAAATATTTCTATCTGGCAAGTTTTATATAGCTTGTCATGACTACCAATTTTCTACAATTTACAGTAAGGTGGCAATAAACATAAAACAAATATTGCCCAATGAAATACCGGTTTACCAGGCTAAACAAATACTAGGTAGCGGCATAACACATTGAAGTCTTTCCCAGCAGCCCAGACAGCATGAGAGGTGCTAGCCCAAATATTGACCTACAACTCTTTACAATGTTGTAGACACCACCAAGAAAATCATACTGGACCTTGCACAGTGGCTTGCTCCTTCCTGGGATGAGGCTTTACATCCTTCCGTTCCTCCACAGAGTTTGTATTCTTTAGTAAGATATCTGGACATAATTTAAACTCCAGCATGTTTGATTTTTCTGTGTCACCTCTCACAGGTAAAGAGGTCTTATGTTTATTTTCCTGTCTCTTCTCTTTATCTTTATGAAGCTTCCTGGGTGAACTTTCTAATTTGGTGAGACAAATGCTCTCACGTTCCGTGCATTTAAACGCAACTCTATTCAGATATAATTTATTTTGATCTTTTACTTGGGGAGGCATTTGGCTAAATTGAGCTTCATTGCTTATATTGGTTAATTTCTTGTCTAATTTAGTCTTATCAATCCATATTTTGTCAGGCTGCTTCCCACTAACTTTAACATTTCTTAGAATGTTGTATGTTTTAGACTCCTGAGAATGGTGGATTGTGAGGTTTTTACCATGGCTTGTCAAGCCATTTAATGATTCTTTAGAGGTCTGTACACCGCTGCTGTGTTTCTCATTTGATTTCCCACAACTTCCGACCTGCACAGCAAGTTTACTTGGTCTCATATGTTCAGAATCACATGGTACATTTTTCAAACAGATTTTCTTCGATGCTTTATTACTCATAGCTTCTTTATGCTTCTGCCTTTGTAAATACTCCTTAGGAGTTAGAATTCTACTAAATTTAGATGAACTCGCTTTCGTGTCTACAGACTTAGTATTTGATACTATCTTTTCTTTAACAATGGCTCTTTCGTTTGGGTTTGACAAAGAGTCACCTAATTTGAATGTAGCTCCCACACTTCCTTTCTGTTCTTGTTTATCATGTTTCTTCTTCTTTACTTCCGTATCTAATACATTCCCTTGGTCTAACTTCCGTTTTTGTCTGAAGCTAACTGATTTGAATTTCAATTTTACCTTTTCTGGTGATGATGACTGTCCCAAAGAACTATGCTTCTTATATAGATCTTTATTTGGCAAAAAAGTTGTTTTTGCTTTTAATGGACGTGAGTTCTGTGTTATATGTTTCTTCTGTCGGGTTTCTTGAGAAGCTTGTTCATAAGATGCTGTCATTTTATTACTAGAGTGAAAGGTTACCTCGTGAAACCTCAGTGGTTTATTTTTGTGATTTTGCAAGGGATCTAGTTTATCACATTTAGATGAAAACTCACCAGCAGTTAATTCTTGCTCCATCCTTGGCAAGCTTTTATGTTTTGTTTTGGATGTCTCTTTTCTATTGGTGTCTTGTAGTTCAGGAAAATGACTTTTCCCATCGGGAGAAGTTGGAGGAGTCTTTGGATTATTTACAAGGCTCTTAAATTGAACAACAGTGACATCTCTATCAGAGGTTCTCTCTCCTTGTTTACAACTGTTGGTCTCCAAAGAACACTGCTCTTTTTGTTTCTCTTCCTCTGAAGTTGAGTTCTTGATGGAATTACACTGACACTGGGGTACTCCTTCGTAAACCATGGAGAGCCATCCCAACGCACAACAGTGGATATCGTCTTTCTCTGAGTCCAGTACCACAGAATCACGACTTTCTCCTCCTGCAGGTGCCTGGGTAACTACTTCTGTGATGGGCTCATCTTTCTGAGGTTCCGTCAAGTCGTCTACTACATAGGGTTGATCATCCTGTTCAGGAAATATTTCTTTCATTTGCTCTGAGCTTAATACTGTAATTTGTATTTGATCTGCTGGGTCTTTGGAGTCAGAACTGGTTTTATCAGCAGTTTGATCTTCTGAGGTCTGGTATGCAGTTTGCTGGCCCACAGAACTTTCACGTGTATTCACAGCCTCAATGCCATAAGGAAACTCTTTTAAAAGTTCTGACAGCTGGTCGTGTAGGTATAAGACAGGTGCCTTATCATTGTGAATTTCATTTCTTGCAGGATCTTGGGGAGTATAATTGCTGGATGCATCTATTTCCTGAGGGTAAATATCCTCCTGAATAGCAGCCAACGAGCATGTATCATTAGCTGTGCTTTTTTCAGTGGCATGCTCCACACTACTTTTCTCTAGAATTCCTCTGTTTGTTTCAAGATTGTTACAAGATGACTCTAAGGGTGGCTCTAACTTTGACTGATCACATATTTTATGTGAAACATCTGTGCACTGTACAGGTTTATCTTTTTGAAAACCAAAGTCTTTATTTTCAGCTGTATTATCTAATTGTTTTTCTGGTTCTCTGCTGCCATTCCCTTGCTGATTGGGTACAGAAGGTTTCTGTGGCTCAACCATTTTCAAAGGAAGAGAGCTGAATATCTTTGCTATTTGGGAATTGTAAGAGGTATCACCTTCAACCAGAGAACAAATATTGTCAATCTGTAATATATCACTACTCACAACAGTACTATTCCTTGATTCCTGTGAGGTCTGCTGATCGTTCATAGGAGAATGCATAGCTGACTCTAATTTGTTATGCTTCCCTTGATTGACATTAGGTGTAACTTCTGAATTACCATTTGTTGACTCATTCTGCTTTTCCTTCTGAGTTAGTGGAAAAATCTTGGTTGATGTTGCTGTACTTGCTACTGGTCCGCTAACGTCGACTTTCAAAGCAGCAGCTGCCTTTGCGTTTTCTGCCAATTGATTTTGTAGACTACAGACACTACCTTCTTTAATAATGGGATACACTGTTTCAGGTAATACTGCAGGTGTTATTCCTTTGACAGACAATGTTTTGACCTCTGACAGAACTAACGGTGACACTACAGCAATCTGAAGTTCTGTTCCCTTTGTTATATTTATACCTGAAGACTCATAATTGTGCACTACCATCGATAAAGCTGTCTGCTGTGAGGGATTACTTATTTTATTCTGAGAATTTGAATTTCCCACAACCGAACAAGGACTCTTAATGTGGATGTTAGCAGGTTTTGAAATTCCAACTACTGTTGTGTTTGTTCTGAGTTTATCACACTGCTTTTCTTTTGTAGTTTCTGAAGGTTGCTTTTTCCACAGGGAAAGACAGGTTGCTAGCACTTCCATGGAACAGCTGTCACTTTTAGCAGGCATTCCTTTTGTTGAGGATTCTTGTCCACTGCAAAAAGAGTTGTCCAAAACCTTGCCACTTACATTAGAAGTACTTGGAGTTTCCATGGTCTTCAAATTCAGTTGGTTACCAGTCATTTGGGTATTTGGATTCATTTCACAACTGTCTAGTTTAGAATCCTGAATAGTTTGATTAGCATCTTTTAATACTGTCTTCTGAGTCTTATGTGCCTGTGAAAGCAAAGCAAGAAGTAGCATATTTTCATTTTGAATTTTTGATTTATATTCCTCAGTGGATATGGACTTAGGAACAGAAATTGTTTCACAAACTGCTGGTGAATTCTGCTCAACTTTGGTAACATTTTCTGATGAAAGCCGAGTATTCAATACTGCCTGGGTCATCTCAACAGTTGATGTCTTCGAAGTGAGAACTTTCACATCATGAGACGGGTCTGGCATTGGCCACTTTTCAGTATAGACAGGATTTGGTAAAACAGAATCAACTTGGTTAAACCTTCTGCAATTGACTTCCTGAATGTCAGAATTCATCATACATTGAGTCTTATTTGTTTCTGTAGATTCCACTACTGTTGGTGGTTGTCTCTCTGCATTCTCTGGCATTACTGGAGTTACCTGGGGTCCAGACTGGATTTTGGTAGTTTGTTTTAGAGACAACTGAGAATTCTGAGCTGGTTTACTGTAAGAAGTATTAGTCATTTTAATACAACCTGCTGCCATCAAAAGATCTTTATTGATTTTAATTTTCCTTGCAAGTTCTGAAAACTTCTGTTTTATTTCTACTAATGTTTTAATATCCCTTACTAGCTTTTCTTTTGTGACATTTGTGTCCAGTACTTGATTTGAAGTTGGATTACAAGAATCCGTTATTTTCTCTTCATTAGTTTGAGCAAGAGTCTGAATACCATCCACAGAAGATCTAATGGGATCATTAACAGGTTGTTTGCTGCTGGTATTTACTTTCAAGTTAGTGAAATTTCCAATTGTGCTGACATTTTCATTAGGGTTTTGCCACTGCTGTTGAAAGCTGGTCCTTATTTCAGATGAGAGCATTTCTCGACTCTGAGGAACTTCCATAGACAAGTGTTTAGTAACATGCTGAGTACTTTGCAAAGGCTGGCTTATGTACCTACAGTTGTAAGGAGGAGGAGGAGGTCTTTTGTCAGTTTGCGTGGCATACTGCTGTGATGGTACAGCTGCAGTCTGCTTTGATGGTAAAGTTAGTACAGAATTTGGAAGCTGACTGTTTTTAACTTGTAATGATGTACGTGGCATAAAGTTTTGTTTTTGAATGGTAGAATCTTGTAAAAAGCTTTGTGGTGAGTAACGGTACAGCTTTGGAGGTGGTCTGTAATCTGGATAAGTCAGTCCCTTAGATATACACTGTTGTGTCCAATCAACCTGTTGCTCTGAAAAAGACTGGTTTACTCCCTGATTTCCTTGGTAAACTGCAGGAAGTCGTGTAGGATTAGAAGGGATCATTTGCATTTGCATAGAATAGGTATCTGATGTTACCAGTTGACTCTGTAGTGCAGGCATATTGGGTGCATTAGTTCCAAAATCAGTTTGATGAGATACAGTTGCCCCTATATGAGAATGCACAGGATTCCTCATTGGTGAGTTCAACCATACATTTTGTGTAACTCCTGACGACATCTGCAAATTGTGAGTTAGTTGTTTGGGTCCGTTAACATTTGCATATGTTATTCTTTCTACTGAAGTGTGTGAGGCCACAACTGTCCCGTTATGCATATCAGAAACAGAGATTTGTTGAGGATAATTTTGGATATTCAGCAGTGGCTGTGAAATTGGATTTGAATTACTGGGATACATGCATGCTTCTTGATTACTTCCAGGATAGCTGAAAGAACTTTGAGGTGTTGCGGTAATTTGGTTTATCAAAGACTGATGCAAAAAAGGTGGCTGGCTTTTAGGATACAGTGGTGGTAATGTAGCACTCTTTGGTTTTTCATTCCAATTCATTGTCGGTTTGATATAGTAGCAGTGTATTACAAGTCAGTTGTAAGTCAGTTACAAGTCAGTTGTTTGTATGTCAGGAATCTGTAAGAAATAAAGATATTTTATTAAAATGCTGTTTTGCCTAGATAGAATATCTAAGAAAATTAGTAACTGACTGTCCATCCTAATTACTGAATCTTCAGAGCAGCCTCATCTTTAATTTGGGAAGTGGTAGAGCAATAGATACAACAATAAATAAGGCAAGTGTCAATGAAATTTCTAAAGTGTTTAACAGAAATTCATTCCACAAAATAACAGCTAGCTTTCTGTTACATTTAAATGCCAATCACCTTCTGTTTTTAATTTTTTTTTTTTTAATTTTTATTTCTTTTTTTTTGAGATGGAGTCTCACTGTCGCGCAGGCTGGAGTGCAGTGGCGCAATCTTGGCTCACTGCAAGCTCCGCCTCCCGGGTTCACGTCATTCTCCTGCCTCAGCCTCCCCAGCAGCTGGGACAACAGGTGCACACTGCCACGCCTGGCTAATTTTTTGTATTTTTAGTAGAGACAGGGTTTCACCATGTTGTTAGCCAGGATGGTCTCGATCTCCTGACCTCATGATCCGCCCGCCTCAGCCTCCCAAAGTGCTGGGATTACAGGCATGAGCCGCCACGCCTGGCCTGTTTTTACTTATTTTTAAGACTCTCTTCTAAGTAATCCATGCTAACTGTATTTTTTTAAAAAGCTAAGATGACAATAAGAATGAGAATTTTTTTTAAAAATTCAAACATATGGCTAAAAAACATTCTTACTGTTCATTCGCAAAGTCTAAACTCCTCAGGGCTATTCAAGGTTACTTTAATGAACTCAGTCAATTTCCGGCATAAGGATGGGTGCTGTGGTTCATGCCTGTAATCCTAGCACTTTGGGAGGCAGAGGCAGGTGGATTGCCTAAGGTCAACAGTTTGAGACCAGTCTGGCTAACATGCCAAACCCCATCTTTATTAAAAATACAAAAAATTAGCTGGGTGTGGTGGTGCACACCTGTAATCCCAGCTACTCAGGAGGCTGATGCACAAGAATCACTTGAACCTGGGAGGTAGAGGATGCAGTAAGCTGAGATCATACCACTGCACTCTAGCCGGGGTGACAGAGTGAAGATTCTGTTTCAAAAAAAAAAGGAAAAGAAAATTTCTGGCACAAGCAAACACTAATTCATAAATATCTTGTTATTCATAATGAACTCTGTTTGCACACACCTGAGTCTATGCTACTGAGGTGGCTTAAAGTGGGGGCCCCTAGATACCATCAGGATAGAGCTGATAGTCACCAGGAATACCAAGTACTAGAGGGTTGGAACTTTTAGTTCTAACCACTGACCTCCATAAAGCTGGTGGGGGGAGCTGGAGATTGCACTCTATAAAAACTCTCAACTGGGTGTGGTGGCTCATGCCTGTAATCCCAGCAGTCCGTGAAGTTGAGGCAGGAGGATCTCCTGAGCCCAGGAGTTCAAGATCAGCCTGGGAAACATAGTGAAACCCTGTCTCTACTGAAAATTAAAAAATTAAAAAAAAAAAAAAAAAAAAAAAAAGCCCGTCATGGTAGTGCATGCCCATAGTCCCAGCCACCCACTCAAAACAGAAGGCAGTATGGGAGGATCATCTGAGCCTGGGGGTCGAGGCTGCAGTAAGCCATGGTAGCACCAC
This sequence comes from Macaca nemestrina, assembly GCF_043159975.1. Taxonomy (NCBI): domain Eukaryota; kingdom Metazoa; phylum Chordata; class Mammalia; order Primates; family Cercopithecidae; genus Macaca; species Macaca nemestrina. Next base: position 110,165,776 of record NC_092134.1, read on the forward strand.
TCCACTCCAGCCTGGGTGACAGAGTAAGACTGTTTTTTTAAAAAACAAAACAAAACTCTTGAACATTGAGATTTGATGAACCGAGCTTCTGGGTTGGTGAACAGAACACACTGAAGTGCTGGGAAGGTAGTGACCTCAGAGAAAGCATGCCTTATTTGCTTTATAGCCAGTTGGTCAGAAGTACGAGCCTGGACTTGTGACTGGCTTCAAGTGGGGGCAGTCTTGTAGGACTGAGCCCTTTAATTTGTGGGTTCTGATGGTAATGTCAGGTAGACAGTGTCAGAATTGAATCGAATCACAAACCATCCAGTTGGTATGTGGAAAGAATTGGTCAGTTGGGAAAAAATTCCCACACATCTAGTGTCAGAAGCATTGTGGGGCCGGGTGTGGTGGCTCACGCCTATAATCCCAGCTACTCGGGAGGCTGCGGCAGGAGAATTGCTTGAACCTGGGAGGCTGCAGTGAGCCGAGATTGCGCCACTGCACTCCAGCCTGGTGACACAGCGAGAGCCCATCTAAAAAAAAATCAAATCCCCTACATAATTAAAAAATTATAAAGGATAGAAATTTCTTTTGAAGTAGGTGAAACAATTAAATAGTAACATAGAAGATGCCACTATCACTCCTATTAATCATTTTACTGGAGATCCCAGCTGCTATAAAGAAAAAAATATTAGGAAGTATAAGAAGCAGAGAGGAAAACACAAAACTGAGTATCAGATATTATATAGAAAATCCAAAACTATGTAGAGATTTTCTTTTTGTTCTACTGTTTATTACAATCCCTGAAAATAAGGTCAATATGCAGGAATATTATCAGCAGTAATTTTTAGAAATACCATAAAAAAACAAATACTTCAAAAATGAAGGATGTGTCACATCTCTAACAACAAAGAACTGAGTGTAAAGATATGCCATGTTCAAGTTTTTGAAGGCAGCATTAAAGATGCCAATGATCTCAAAATTTAGGTCAAGCGCAGTGGCTCTTGCCTATAATCCCAGCACTTTGGGAGGCAGAGCTGGGTGACTGTTTGAGGTCAGGAGTTCAAGACCAGCCTGAACAACATGGTGAAACCCTGTCTCTACCAAAAATACAAAAAAAAAATTAGCCAGGTGTGCACATCTGTTGTACCCGCTACTTGGGAGGCTGAGGTGGGAGGATTACTTGAGCCCAGGAGGTGGAGGTTGCAGTGAGCTGAGATTGCACCATTTGCACTCCAGCCTGGGAAACAGAATGAGATCTTGTCTCAAAAAAAAAAAAAGAAAAAGAAAAAGTAATAAAGAGTCAATGCAATTCCAATAATCCCACTGGATTTTTTGGTGTAAATTTACAAGCTTGATTATAAACTTTCCACAGAAATGCAAAACAAGCATGAATAGTGAAGACATATATACACTTTCATATATACAGACACTTGTTTTATGACAAAGTTAGGAAAAAGTTCTTTTCAATACATGAAGCTAGGTCAATTGGTTATCTATATGCCACAAATGAAAATAAGCCTTATCCAATTACACACCCAGAGACATACACAAACAAATCAATCCCAGGTAGATTATCGTTTTAAAGTTTCCAGAAACAGGCTGGGCATGGTGGCTCACGCCTGTAAATCCCAGCACTTTGGGAGGCTGAGGCAGGCAGATCACCTGAGGTCAGAAGTTTGAGACCAATCTGACCAACGTGGTGAAGCCCCGTCTCTACTAAAAACGCAAAAATCAGCTGGGCATGGTGGCACATGCCTGTAATCCCAGCTATTCATGAGGCTGAGGCAGGACAATCGCTTGAACCAGGGAGGCGGAGGTTGCAGTGAGCCAAGGTCGCGGTGAGTTGAGGTCGCACCACCGCACTCAAGCCTGGGCAACAAAAGCGAAACTCCATCTCAAAAATAGAAGAGAATATCTTTATGCCTTCGGGATAGGGGAAGGTTTGTAAAACAGGACACAATGAACAATAAGAAAAAAGGTCCATAAAATGGACTGCATCAAAATTAATCACCCCTGTTTATCAAAAAACACCATTAAGGAAGTGAAAAAGTAAAGTCACTCTCTAGAAGAGTACACTTACAGTACATACCAAAGAGCTCATATCCAGCCTGTATAGGGAATTACGTAAAAAGAAAAATGTAGACAACTCAATAAAAAATAAGCATGAAGCTTAATTAAATACCATGTGATAGACACTACAGTTGATCCTTGAATGTGGCTTTGAAGTGCGTGGGTCCACTTATATGTGGATTTTCTTTTGTCTCTGCCACCCTGGAGACAGCAACACCAACCCCTTCTCTTCCTCCTCCTCTGCCTAGTCAAGATAAATGTGATGAGGATAAAGACCTTTATGATGATCCATTTCCACTTAATGAATAGTAAATATATCCTCCTCTTCCTTATGATTTTTTTTTTTTTTTTTGAGATGAGTCTCGCTCTGCTGCCTAGGCTGGAGTGCAGTGACATGATCTCGGCTCACTGCAACCTCTGCCTCCTAGTTTCAAGCGATTCTCCTGCCTCAGCCTCCCGAGTAGCTGGGATTACAGGGTCCCGTCACCATGGCAGGCTAATTTTTGTATTTTTAGTCAAGACAGGGTTTCACCATGTTGGCCAGGCTGGTCTCGAACTCCCGACCTTGTGATCCACCCGCCTTGGGATTACAGGCGTGAGCTGTAAAGTGCTGGGATTACAGGCGTGAGCCACCGCATCCGACCCCTTATGATTTTCTTAACAAAATTTCCTTTTCTCGAGCTTATTCTAAGACTACGGCATATAATACATGTAACATACAAAATGTGCGTTTATCAACTATTTATGTTATTGGTAAGGCTTCCACTAAACAGCAGGCTGTTAGTGATTAAGTTTTGGTGGAGTCAAATGTGGATTTTTTTTTTACTGCACAAATGTCAGTTATCCTAATTCCTATGTTATTCAAGGGTCAACTATATTTAAATGGCAAAATTTTTGGTTAAGTGCTAAATCCATTATTAATGTCAGAAATGTAAATGAAAACCATAAGGTGGTAATACTATACACTCACAATGGCTAGAATTTTTTCAACTCTCAATACCAAATGTTGGCAAGAAAGTGGAACAAATGGAACTCTCATACAATGGTGATAGGAGTATATAATGACCCTTAAATTGACCAACACTTTGGAAAGATGTATGGCATCATCTACCAAGGGTTAATAAACGCAAGCCCTGAGACCTAGAAGTTTCATTCCTAGGTTATGTACCAAACAGAAATGCATAATTATAACACTGCCAGCAGCATTAGGTGCAGTAAGCAAAAACTGGAAACAAACAAAACAGAAATGTATTCATATTAATGAAACACTATAGTAACAAAAATTAATAAACTCAGCTATATGCAACAATATGAATTAATCTAACAAACACACTACTGAGTGAAAAAGGCCAGAGACGAAAGAATAAACCATGATTCCATTTATATAAAGATTGAAACACAGACAAAACCAATCATCTAGGGACTGTAGTGGTACTTTTTATAAGGTGTGATGGAAGAGCAATTGGTAGTAAGTAGCATGAAGACAGCTTTTGACCAGGGTGGTGCTTACACACAAGTATGTTCCCTACATAACCCACTGGGCTATACACTTACCATTTTTACCCTTTCTTAGGTATGTTTTGATTTCATAAAGTTATTTTTTAAAACTCTTATAATAGTAGATGCATAGTATTATGCATTTATCAAAACCTGTAAGACCCACAAGATACAGAGAAAACTCTAAAGTTAGTGAGGGACTTTAATAACAACATATCAATATCACTAATCCAAGTTGCTAACAGTGAAAGAGAGTTGTGGAGATGGGAGGTTCCTATAAAGCTCATATATGGGAATGCTCTGTACTATAAGCTCTATTTTCTTTTTCTTTTTTTCTTAGACGGGAGTCTCGCTCTGGCGCCCAGGCTGGAGTGCAGTGGCACAATCTGGGCTCAGTGCAACCTGCACCTCCCAGGTTCAAGCGATTCTCTTGCCTCAGCCTCCTGAGTAGCTGGGACTATAGGCATGTGCCACCATGCCCAGCTCATTTTTTGCATTTTTGGTAGAGATGTGGTTTCACCATGTTGGCCAGGATGGTCTCAAACTCCCTCCAGACCTCATGATCCACCTGCCTCGGTCTCCCAAAGGGCTGGGATTACATGCGTGAACCATCATGCCCGACCTCAATTTTCTTTAAACCTAAAACTCCTCTAGCAAAGAAAGTCTATCTTAAAAAAAAAAAAAAGGCCGGGCGCGGTGGCTCACGCCTGTAATCCCAGCACTTTGGGAGGCCGAGGTGGGCGGATCACGAGGTCAGGAGATCGAGACCATTCTGGCTAACACGGTGAAACCCCGTCTCTACTAAAAATACAAAAAACTAGCTGGGCGTGGTGGCAGCGCCTGTAGTCCCAGCTACTCGGGAGGCTGAGGCAGGAGAATGGCGTGAACCCGGGAGGCGGAGCTTGCAGTGAGCTGAGATCGCGCCACTGCACTCCAGCCTGGGCGACAGAGCGAGACTCCGTCTCAAAAAAAAAAAAAAAAAAAAAAAAGGCAGCCACCATATACTGACACTCATGTTGCCACTCTCACACGTTAGGACTTTGTTCCTCACTGGTTTGACTAGTCTACAAGGTTGGAAGCAGAATGGGTCACAGTGTTCACTGACAGCAGAAAAGCAGTACTTCTAAGGAGAATTAATGATGCCTAATAACTGCCCCTGCCCCGCTCAGTGTCCCCTGGCTTTTACGTCCACCTGGAGGAGGGAGTCTCATCAACTGAATTGTACCCTCCCCAAAATTCACACATGAAAGCCCTAAGTCCCAGTGTATTTGGAGATAGGGCCTTTAGGGAGGTAATTGGTTAAGTGAGGTCATTCGAGTGGGGCTTTAATCCGAATAGTATCCCCCATAGGAAGAGGGACGCCAGCGACGTTGGCCTGCAGAGGAAGGACTATGTTAGGACACAGCAAGAAGACAGTCACCTGCAAGCCACTGAGAGAGAAGCTTCAGGAGAACAGAAATCAAACATACTGACCCTGGACTTCCAGCCTCCAGAACTGGGAGAAATAAATTTCTGTTGTTTACACCACCCAGTCTGTGGCATTCTGTCATAGTAGCCCACAGTAAGAAATACATACTTGGTCTCTGCCCAGGATTCCAGACACAGGACAGCTAAAACTCTTGTAGACTGGGGTATACAATCTTTTGCACTAATATGTGGTCTTTGAACTAGGTTCCTGACACAGATCTCCTGAGACCTCTATAATCTCCTAGGAGTGTCTGGTAACATAGAGGTGACCATAGGGTGGACAGGGCATGGAAGCGCTCACATATGCATTCCCCCATGCATCTCTTCCACCTGGCTCTTCATCTAATAGCCTTTATAATAAGTAAACTGTTTCCCTGAGTTCTGTGAGCTCTAGCAAATTAATCAAATCCACAGAGGGAGTCTTGACAATCCCCTCTTTGTAACAGCTTGGTCAAAAGTACAGGTCACAACCCAGGACCCGGGACTGGCGAAGTTAGGGGCAGTCTTGTGGGACTGAGTCCTCAACCTGTGGGCTCTGATGCTTTCTCCAGGTAGATGGTGCCAACATGTAATTGAATTGTAGGATACCCAGTTGTTGTCAGCTGGAAAACAGTTTGCGGATGGGGAGAAATCCAAATACAGTTTGGTGACCAGAGGTGAAGTGGTCAATTGCGTGAAGAAGTTTCAGTTTTCCTATCTCAAACATAGCCCTAGCAAATTAATACAGAGCATATGGGTAGGAAGGGAAACCGTCTTTATGTTAACTTGGGTTTTTTTTCTCCATCCCTCTCCTTTACTGGCATAGAAGAAAACTGAAAACTGGAAAAGCACTCCTGAACGACCTAAATTGATGTTGCATTCTTCGGAAGATTGCCTCTAGCTACGCAAAGAGATTGTGAAAGGAAAATACAATCGACCCTTACACAACACAGGGATTACGACTTAGGGTGGCAGATGCAGAAGAAACTCCACGTATAGCCAGACAAGGTAGTGTGTGGATGCAGTCCCAGCTACTCAGGAGGCAGAGATGGGAGGACTGCTTGAGCCCAGATGTTTGAGGCTGTAATGAGCTATGACTGTACACTGCACTCCAGCCTGGGCAATAGAGAGTGACCTCATCTCTCCAAAAAAAAAAAAAAAAGTCAAATCCATGTGTATGTGGATCCACATGGTTCAAACTCAAGTTGTTCAATGGTCAGCTGCAGTCATAATCTGCTGGTGGATATAATGTATTCTCAGAACTTTTGAGAATATACTGTAACACAGATTACCACAGATAAGGTTTCCATAGTCCATCATTACCATTTCTCTGAGAAAATAAATTCTTGCCCCAAGTTCTCTGCCAGCCTCCATCACTGATACTTTAAAATAAAAAATACTTTTAAAAAGAATTTGTGCTTCCATGAAGTAACAATAAATACAGTGAAAATATTGTTAAAGAAATTAAAAACATGAGGTGGCTCACGCCTGTAATCCCAGAACTTTGGGAGGCCGAGGCGGGCGGATCACAAGGTCAGGAGATCGAGACCATCCTGGCTAACACGGTGAAACCCCGTCTCTACTAAAAATGCAAAAAATTAGCTGGGCGTGGTGGCGGGCACCTGTAGTCCCAGCTACTCGGGAGGCTGAGGCAGGAGAATGGCGTGAACCCGGGAGGTGGAGCTTGCGGTGAGCCGAGATCACATCACTGCACTCCAGCCTGGGGAACAGAGCAAGACTCCGTCTCAAAAAAGAAATTAAAAACAAAAAAGCAAAAAAAGAAATTAAAATGCTACATTAGAAAATACTCAGTTATGCAAAATAAATCCCACTAAGGAATAAAAAAGGAATAAAAAGAAATGAGACATAAAAACAAAAACTGAGGTAAATGTAATTATATTAAAAAATCACATTTTTATATAAACAATTCTGAGAATATAAGAATAAAGCTTCCCACACTTCTGACACCAGATGTGTGGGTGTCTCACCCCACGTAACAAGCAATCGGTTCTGCAGTGTACACACCAGGTGGGTGTCCTAATTCATTTTAATTCCGAGACCATCTATATGAAGATAGTGTCAGATCTCATAAGTTTAGGGCTCAGTCCCACAAGACTGCCCCCTTTTTATTTTTATTTTTATTTATTTTTTTTCTTGAGAATGAGCCTCACTCTGTCGCCCAGGCTAGAGTGCAGTGATGCGATCTCTGCTCACTGCAAGCTCTGCCTCCCAGGTTCACGCCATTCTCCTGCCTCAGCCTCCCGAGCAGCTGGGACCACAGGCGCCCACCACCATGCCTGGCTAATTTTTTGTATATTTAGTAGAGACAGGGTTTCACTGTGTTAGCCAGGATGGTCTCGATCTCCTGATCTCATGATCCACCCACCTCGGCCTCCCAAAGTGCTGGGATTACAGGCGTGAGCCACCGTGCCAAGACTGTCCCCACTTCTGATGCCAACACCAAGCCCCAGGTTATTTTACCTGTGCTTCTGACCAACCAACTGTAAACTGGGGTTCCCATGATCCGCTCCTTTGGTTTGACTAATGTGTTAGAGCAGCTCACAGAACCCGGGGAACACCTTATCAGTTTATTTATAAAGTGCATTACCAAGGATATAGATCAAGAGATGTAGAAGGCAAGGTCACATGAGAAGGGGCACATAATTTCCATGCCCTCTCTGGGTGCGCCCCCCTCTAGGAACCTCCACTTGCTCAGCAATCTGAAAAGCCTTCCAAACTCTATCCTTTCCAGTCTTATGGAGGCTTCATTGCACAGGTTTGATTAATTAAACCATTGGCTATTGGTGATCAACTTAACCTCACCCCCTCCCCCTCAACCAGGTGTACCCTTTTCAACCCTAGAGTTCACAGGTGTAAGAAATAAATTCCTTTTCTTCATAAAGGCCCCTGTTTCAGTTACTCTGCTATAAGTAACAGAAAATGGACTAAGATAGACAATTGGTACCAGGAATTAGGAGTAGGGCTGAAAAGTCCCAACCCTTTAATCGGGCCTTGGTCTTTCAGGTGACCAGCCCTCCATTCTGAAACTAGGGGATGCCAGCCATAAGTCAACTTATTAGCATACAAAAAAAACCAAACAAACATTTATCACTTTGGAGATTGCACGAATTTTAGGACTTGTATGCCTGAAAACAGGGATAAAGACCAGAGATATATTTCATAATATCACAATCCAAAAGACAGAGAATGTCAGTCTGGATTTTAAAAACTATCCAACTATACGCTATTGTCTCCAGGAGATACACTTTAGATCCAAAAACACAGACTGAAAGTAAAACAATGAAAAAATATCACACAAATAGCTCCAAGAAAGCTGGAATGCAGGCCAAGTGCGGTGGCTCACACCTATAACCCCAGAACTTTGGGAGGCCGAGGTGGGTGGATCACCTGAGGTCAGGAATTCGAGATCAGCCTGACCAACCTGGTGAAACCCCGTCTCCACCATATACAAAAAATTAGCCGGGCACAGTGGTACATGCCTGTAATCCCTGCTACTTGGGAGGTTGAGGCAGGAGAATCACTTGAACCTGGGAGGCAGAGGCTGCAATGAGCTGAGATTGTGCCACTGCACTCTAGCCTGGGCAACAACAAAAGAAAGTTGGAAAGCCTATATTAGTGTCAGACAAAACAGACTAAAACAAAAAATGTTGATAAAAAGATGCATTCTATAATGATAAAAGGATCAACCCACCAAGATAACAATTACAAACATATGTGCACTGTTGTCTAACACGAAGGTTGTTGAGGTAGAAATAATCTGATAAAAGTTTACTGGAGAGCAGATGTGAGGATCAATCTGAGAAGACATACCAACAGAGTTTGAAGTGTTCTGGAGTCCGCTACGAGTTGGAAGGCTTTTATGGGAAACTTTAGGAGAAGGGAGGGGGACTCCTAATACTCAAATTGTTGTTTTTCGTTGGAGGATACAATACTGAGGTTATAATCATTGGCTACTGATTGCAACATATAGGCTAAAATGTCTATGTGCAAGAAAACTTGCATCAATAAAACCTGATGATTTACAAATAAAAGCAGCACCCTTTTGAGCGTTAGGTTATGTATTGATCAGTATATCAATTTGAGGAATGCGTAAGATTCTTTACTCAAGGACAGGATGTCACCACCTTGTATCACAAGACCTCCCCAAAGCAGGTTAATCTGGAAGCCTGTTTACTTAAAACTGTCAAATGTGATCTGTAGGTTATTAATACCTAAGAGAGCATCAAAATACAAAAAGCAAAAACCACAATTCACCAATAAGAGTGGAAGACTTCAATTCCCTACTTTCAATAATGAATAGAACAAATAGGCGGAAAATCAACAAGGAAGTAGATGTCTTAAATTCCCACCCACATTCCCTTCCAGTGAGGGTGAAAGAAAAAGGCCCAGAATACCTCAACATGTAGGTGGGTGACTAACTGTCCATTAGTTGACTTCTAGGTATAATTCTGCTTCTCTTCTTCTGCAGATTACTGCGGATTGAATCCAACAGTACAAGTATTCTTGGAAGTTGTGAATTGCAAAAATTAATTTGTGAATCAGGAAATAATTAGAAGTAAACAGCTGCAAGAAAGCATAAATATAATTATGGTTGTGGATTTTCATATCAAAGATCTCACTAAGATTAACAATATCTGTGAAAATTTAAAAATACTCTATATCCACACAATGCAAATAACTGAAAAGCTGTTAACCCAACAGCTTCCTTTATTTGTAAACTGGGCTTACTACAGAAAATTACAAAGCAAAAAGTAATCTAAAATAATACCTATAAGGAATAACCATATACTATCCATGTTAAACATACATGCACAAGCACACATACACATGAATAGAAAGAACTATAAGAAAATAGACCCAGGCTGGGCACAGTGGCTCACGCCTGTAATCCCAAAACTTTGGGAGGCCAAGGCGGGCAGATCACTTGAGCTCAAGTTCCAGACTAGCCTGGGCAACATTGTGGTAGTGCAGGCCTGTATTCTCAGCTACTTGGTGGGCTGAGGCATTGGGTGAACCCAGGAGGTTGAGGCTGTGGTGAGCGGGAATCATGCCACTGCACTCCAGACTGTGCGACAGAGCAAGAAATGTCTCAAAAACAAAAGAAAACCAACCAAACCAGAAAATGAACCTAACACTGTGCATATGGCATGGTGGCCAGGTCTGCTGTAGGTCAGATAAAATAGCAAAAAATAGAATATGGAAGTATAAACTGAGTCACAGCAAGAATTTGGTTTTTTTTTTTTTTTTTTTTGAGACAGGGTCTCACTATGTCACCCAGGCTAGAGTATAGTGGCATGATCTCAGCTCACTGCAACTCCGACTCCTTGGCTCAAACAACTCTCTCACCACAGCTTCCCAAGTAGCTGGGACTACAGGTGAATGCCACCGTGCGGCTAATTTTTTTTTGTTTTGTAGAGATGAGGCTTCGCCATGTTGCCTAGGCTGGTCTTGAACTCCTGAACTCAAGCGATCCACCCACCTCAGCCTAAGAATTGTTTTATATATAGGGGTTACCACTGGCCAGGTGTGGTGGCTCACACCTATAATCTCAGCATGCTGAGAGGCTGAGGCAGAGTCCAGCAGTTCAAAACCAGCATGGGCAACACAGTAAGACCCAGTCTCTACAAAAAAATAAAAACAAAAATCGAAACATTAGCTAGGTGTGGCGGTGCATGCCTATAGTCCCAGCTACGTGGGAGGCTGAGGTGGAAGGATCACTTGAGCATGGGAAGTTGAGAGTGCAGTGGGCTATGGTAGTGTCACTGTACTCCAGCCTGGATGACACAGCAAGATCTGTCTCAAAAAAGGAAAAGTGGGTTGACAATTTATTAAAGGTAAGAGCAACATTATTAGAGTAAATCAAAGTACTATTAACAGCCAATACAACAGGCATAAAAAAGTCTTTCAGGCCAACCCAAAAGACACACGCCATCTAGATAATGTCTAGCAGGTTTCAGTGTTTTCTGAATAAACAAACATTATCTCAACACCACATTAAAGAGAAGTCCTAATGTAAACTTCTAAATGGGAAAAAGTCCTGACCCCTTCTGTTTCCTTTTCTATCTATGCCAACCACAGACACAGCATGATTTCATCTGTAAGCATTTCAGTACCTAAAACACATAGGACTTAAGAAATATATAATATACATTGAAATACTATTCTCATACCTAAAATATGTAAATTTGCTCTGGTATTTTAAATTGAAAACTTCCCTTATGGCTTTGTAAGTTCCATCTCTTATGTTCCACAAAGCAAAGTTTATTTGAAGAGTATCCACTGACATGGTTAAATTGAGAAAAGTCTATTTTCCATTGAAAACCTGATTTGCAATATAAGCATTAGAAAAATTAGAGATACCTCTAGAAAGTTAACAAAACCACCACTACTAACAATTCAGTGTAAAAAGCTACTTTTCAGGAATTCCAAATGTAACACAATTTATTCAACCTGTACTAGCTCTGGCTTTCTGTATCCTTAGTCACAGAAAAAATTAGCCTATCAGTCCCTAAATAGGCTTTTGAGAATCCATTTTTCTAAGCCCAGATGGTCCTGGACCACAATGCAATGGTATGACTTAATAATTTTGACTTTACAATGATGCAAAAGTGATACAGGCATTCAGCAGAAATTGTACTTTGAATTTCTATCTTTTCCCAGGCCTGTGATAGGCAGTATGATATTCTTCCACGCTGAGTGGTGGCAGCAAGCCACAGCAGCCAGTCACGTGATCACGAGCATTAACAATCAATACCGAAAAAAAAATCCCTCCTGCAGAGGCAGGCTGGTGTTTCGGTGGGGCGGGGGGCGGGGGCTGCCCCTCCCACAGTGCGTTAAAACAAAACAAAACAAAAACGATCAATGGTGTACTGTGCTAGCTAAGTTTTTTTGGATGTTGTGTTTTCCCATCCCATCGTGTCTATAAAACCCCATTTTTGACTTTATTTTCTACTTAATATGGGTTATTGAGATGTAACTCCATCATAAGCTGAGGTACATCTGTACTATTATAAACAACTAACTTTTGAACATCTGTATGTAAAGAACTATGCGGAATGCTTTATATACTTTATCTCATTTAAATGTTACAACAAATTAACAAAGACTTGCAATCGTCCCTCTACAGCACAGTGGTTAGAAGGGGCAGAACAGTTCTCTACACTTCTGTAAGTGCAGTCAGCAAAAGGCCAAATGGATTCATGTATTACTAAGTCCAACAGCAAAATCAAGATCAGTATCCTCAGCCCCACAGGATGACACCAAGTCAGATGAGAACACCAAACTGTGGCCATTTTATAGCCAGCAACTATACCTCCCAAGGTGGTAAAGTCCTATGCTCAATTGAAACCAAGGAGGCAGATGAGAAACAGCTTTGTGACTGTTTCTCACAGGGCTGCTTTTCTCTCACTTTGTTCTTGGAGGACCTGCAGGGTGTCCGGCCAGAATATGGGTCATCCTGTGATTAAGCCTAAGCTTTGCCTCCATGGTCTATGAGAAGAGCAAGTCATCAGGGCACCATGGTGAAGCTGTTCACCTACAACTCTGCCTTCCAATCTTTCATGTATCCAGCTATAAACTCTATTCAGAACCACAGGCCATCTGATCGGATACCCTAATCCATTGTACCTTGTCTTAAGCAACAATGGATTAAAAAGTGCCTGCAATGGTGATTCCCAGCAGGATGATCACACCTATTGTGGAGGATATACCGCAAGGTTCCCCATGCAGAGACAACTAAATATATCCCAACTACAAAGCTTCACCAGTGAGAGTGACAGGGCTTTCTCCCTTAAAAAGGAAGAAATAAATTGCTCTACTTTTTCTGACTCATTAACACAGGTACAGCAAGAAGTGCTCGCAATCACATCTATCTTGACTGGCCAGCAGGAAGTTCAGACCAATGCAACAGACTATCATCATTCAGGCTAGCATACTGACACTAGTCTGTTGTGCCTTCAGAGCAGAGATGCCACAGACAAATTTTAGACCATGTTTTATATTGTATTATTCCCTAAAATGGGAATTAAAGACAATAGAGAATACATGAAGTGGAAGCCACTTACCCTACCAGAATTCTGCCAAGTAATTCATTTTGGAGCCCTCTGGATACCCACCTCAAGGAAACATCTACTAGATCAAGCTTGTCCACTCTGCAGCCCATGGGCAGCATGCAGCCCAAGATGGCTTTGAATGAGGCCCAACACAGATTTATAAACATTCTTAAAACATAGAGAATTTTTTTTGCAATTTTTTTTTTAAAGCTCATCATCTATTGTTAGCGTATTTTATGTGCGGCTCCAGACAATTCCTCTTCCGAAGTGGCCTAGGGAAGCCAAAAGATTGGACACACAGTGTACTAGAGGTCTGGTGATCTTAAATATCTGAAAAGTGCTGACAAGTACCCCCAAGTACACATGACACATCAGTGTGTGGCAGGCGGGTACAAACCATATTAAGACAATACTGTGTTGAGGTAAAAACTGTATTCGAAGTATAAGTATCGCTTCCTTTTTTTATTTTTTTTTTTTTGAGACAAAGTATCGTTCTGTCACCAGGCTAGAGTGCAGTGGCGTGATCTTGGCTCATTGCAACCTCCAGCTCCTGGCTTTAAGCGATTCTCCTGCCTCGACCTCCCCAGTAGCTGAGATTACAGATAGCGCCACCACACCCAGCTAATTTTTGTATTTTTAGTAGAGATGGTGTTTCACCATGTTGGCTAGGAAGTATTGCTTCTTATAATAGGAGTAAGCCAATTTTCGGCCACTGGAGATAGACAAAAGGCCTTCAGTGGAACAGAAGAGTTCCTCTAAAGCATGCAGTTGAGGGTAGTTGTCCAGGTTCTTGGCATCTTAACGAAGAACTGAACAAACTACACAAGCAAGGCAGCCAAAGCAGAGATTTATTTTAAAGTAGAGTGCACTCCACAAGGTGGGAACAGATGCAGCAAGTGGCTCAAGACAGTCAGTTACAGAATTTTCTGCGGTTTAAATACTCTCTAGAGGTTTCCCATTGATTCACTTTATGTAAGTGAAGTAGTGGCCAGTCACTAGCCTGATTGGTTGTGGGAGGGGACCAATCAGAGGTACTTTCATTTTCTGACTGCCACTCAGCAACTTCCACGCAGAAAAAGGAGGGGCTGAAAAGGGAGTAGCCGGCAGGGAGCAGTGGCTCATGCCTGTAATTCCAGCACTTTGAGAAGCAGAGGCACGCTGATCACTTGAGGTCAGGAGTTCGAGACCAGCCTGGCCAACATGGTGAAACCTCGCCTCTACCATAACTACAAAAATTAGCGCGGCGTGGTAGCGGGTGCCTGTAATCCTAGCTACTTTGGAGGCTGAGGCAGAAGAATCGTAGGCGGGGGTTGCAGTGAGCCAAGATCACACCACTGCACTCCATCCTGGGCAACAGGGTGAGACTCCGTCTTAAAAACAAACAAAAAAACAAAACGACAAAACTACAATAGATAAAACCATATAGTACTGACACAGGACAGGCATCAATCAATAGAATAGAACCTAGAACCCAGAGATAAACCTTCACTTATGGTCCCTAGTAAGGAATGAGAAGAATCCAGGATATCTTAAAAACTTACAACTTGACAATCCAAAGACAACACAAATTTAAGGCCAAAGGTTTTGAATAGATACTTCTCCAAAGAAATCAATATGCACATACAAAGATGCTTAACATCACTAATCATCAGGGAAATGCAAATCACAATCACAATGAGCGACCACTTCAGGCTCACTTTAATGGCTATAAAAGTTAACTATGGATGTAGACAAATGAGGACTCTAAAACACTGCTTTATAAAATGGTGCATGTCTATTCACAATAGCAAAGACCCGGAATCAACCTAAACGCCCATCAATGGTAAACTGGATAAAGAAAACAGTACACATACACTAGGGAATACTATTCAGTCATAAAAAAAGAATGAGATCATGTCCTTTGTAGGTGCTTGGAGCTGGAGGACATTATCCTTAGCAAACTAACACAGGAAACCAAATATTGCATGCTTTCACATAAGTGGGAGCTAAATGATGAGAACACATGGACATGTAGAGGAAACTAACACACTGGGACCTACAGGCGGGTGAAGGGGGAGGATTCAAAAAAAACAACCAATTGGGTACTAGGCTTAATACCTAGGTGATGAAATAATCTGTACAACAAACTCCCATGACACAATTTTACCTATATAATAAACCTACACACGTACCCCCAAACGTAAAACAGAAGTTAAATAAAAAATAAAAATAAAACAGTAAATCTACTTTGGATAACAGTCTGGCAGTTCCTCAAAATGTTAAACAGTTATCATAACCAAGGAATTTCACTTCTAGATATTTACCCAAAAGTACTGAAAACACACATCTACATAAATATATGAATGATCATAGCTGCACTATTCATAGTAGCCAAGAGTGAAAACATGTCAAAGGTCTGTTAACTGACGAAGAATAAGCAAAAGTGGTATATCCATACAATGGAATATTTGGCAATAAAAACGAATGAAGTAACATACATGTGTTAACATAAATGAGCCTTGAAAACATGCTGGGGGAAACCACATCACACTACATATTATGACTTTAGTTACATGAAATGTTCAGAATACGCAAACTTACAGAAATAGATTAATGGTTACCTGGGGAAAGGTGCATTGGAGAAAATGGGGAGTTACCACTATTGAATATGGAGGTATTTTGGGGGTCAATAAAATGTTCTTAAATTGATAGTGGTGATGGGTACACAAATCTGAATATACTAAAAACCACTGAAACTGTACACTGTGTGTAAATGGGTGAATCAATGGCTTATAAATTTTATCTCTAACTATAGTTACAAAAGGTATGCTCTGAACAACTTGAAGCTGCTTGCATATGTATCTGGAGATGTCAGGGCTGCCCAGTGGAGAAATGGTCTGCCTGAGAACCAAGGCAGAGGACAGCAGAGCTCAAAGATACAGTGTCCCAAATCTTTAAAACTTTCCTTCAGATTTAGATCCTGGATCTATCAAAACCCAAAGGTTCTGATCCATGAACTTTTTTTTTTTTTTTTTTTGAGACACAGTCTCGCTCTGTCGCCCAGGCTGGAGTGCAGTGGTGTGATCTCAGCTCACTGCAACCTCTCCCTCCTGGGTTCAAGTGATTCTCCTGTCTCAGCCTCCTGAGTAGCTGGGACTACAGGCACATGCCACCATACCCAGCTAATTTTGGGATTTCACCTTGTTAGCCAGGGGTGGTCTCAATTTCCTGACGTCATGATCCACCTGCCTTGGCCTCCCAAAGTGCTGGGATTACAGGCATGAGCCACTACGACTGGCCCATGAACTTTATTTTCTGAGACAGAGTCTCACTCTGTCACCCGAGCTAGGGTATAGTGGTGCGATCTTGGCTTACTGCAACCTCTGCCTCCCGGGTAGCTGGGATTACAGGCATGTGCCATCACACCAAGCTAATTTTTTGTACTTTTAGTAGAGACGGGGTTTCACCATGTTGGCCAGGCTGGTCTCCAACTCCTGACCTCAGGTGATCTGCCCACCTTGGCATCCCAAAGTGCTGGGATTACAGGTGTGAGCCACCACGCCCGGCCCTGCTCCATGAACTTTAAAAGTATGTCATCTAATGAATTCTCCTCTGGGGCTTGGAAAATAATAATCTCCTTATGGTTTCTGTTTCTTGAAACTTAACTGGACAATACAACTTCTTTTAATACACTTTGTCATTTTAATCACAAGACTTTATTTACAAATGAAACCTTGTAATTTGATACACCAAAAGAATCTAAGTTACTGTCATTAAATTTTTGCGATCATGAAAACCAGGAGCATAAAATGTATAGTTCCAATCTCACTTGAGATATTTACCTCAACAGCCTCCAACTTTGCTCTTCACGTACAAGTACACTTAAGGTATTAGGAATAGTATAAGTATTGCATAGTTGCCACCCAACAAAGCATTTAGAATTCCTCAAGGTCCAAGATTCTTTCTTCACAACCTCCTTCCAAAGTGAATGTTAACTTGCGTATCTATAGCCAGGGTTAGTCGACTATTCTCCTGGACTTATCTCAAAATGAATACACTCCCTGTCTGTTTTACATAATAGAGTGTGCCTCTAATGGGGAAGGGAGGGAGGCCTGATTAGATTCTTGAAATTCACCTTCATAAATACCTTTTTTTTTTTTTTTTTTTTAAAAGACAGAGTCTTGCTCTGTTGCCCAGGCCCACAGTGCGATGGGGTGACCTCAGGTCACTGCAACCTCTGCCTCCCGGGTTCAGCCACTCGAGTAGCTAGGATTACAGGCGTGTGCCACCACGCCTGACTCATTTTTGTATTATTAGTAGAGACAGGGTTTCGCCATGTTGGCCAACTTGAGTCCAGGGCTGGTCTCGAACTCCTGGCCTCAAGTGATCTGCCCGCTCCAGCCTCTTAAAGTGCTGGCATTGTAGACATGAGCCACCACACCTGGCCTACAAGTAAGTTTTAAGCAACATTAAATCAATTCCCTAAGCATTTGAGCTCCAACTATCTCCAAGACACTGATAATCTAGGAGGGAAGAGAGATTCCTGTACAACCACAGAGATAATGTAGAAGAACAAAGCTTTGGGGCAAGTTTGTCCTGCCTAGGAATTCAGTGGAGGCATTTTTTATTTCAAACAACACTGCAGGTAAATCCAGATGTGGACCAGTAGTGACGGATACTTTCTAACAAAACAGGACCTACAAAAAAGAGAATCTAAGAGGATCTACAGTGATGGGTTTAATCAACAAAAAGCTCATGAAATTAGAGCTTAAATGAACCAGCTGAATTTCTGCTAAGACAGCATTACATGTCCCAGGCCACAAAATCTATTTCCTCTAACATGACAATAGCTAACATTTATTGGGCACTCACCATGTTTCAAGAGCTGTTTAACTGTGATATGCATGAAACTCCTGTAACTCTACCATAACAATCCTATGACATTAGTACTTTTCCCCATTTTATAGATGAGAAAACAGGCAGAGGTTTATTTTTCCAGGGTTGTACAGATACTGCTGAGTGCTACAGCTAAGATTTAAACCAAAGCAGTGTGGTTACAGGGACCATGATCTTTATCATTAGGTGAGACTTCCTAAGACATTTTGTGGTTACAGATGAAAGCCCTGGACATGCCCACTTTGGCTGTACAGGATGCATCCTTCAGAGTGGTGCTCTGTGCCACATTCCCCTATGTGCCACCAACAGTAATAAAATATAATAAAAACAATCACATAAGAAACACAGCACAGACAGAAGCAGACCTCTGCCCAGGTAACTTCCACTACAATTACCTTACCACAGACCTCTTTCTCATTTTGCTAAGATTAACAACTGATTTTTCAGTACTATGCCGACAACATTTCTTCTTCTCAAGCTTTGTTGTCAAATCCATTGAGTCCCACAGTTTAATTTTTAACCAATGTTGATTCACTGAGCTAGTAATTTTAATTCGGTAACAGGTAAATTACTCCATAGTTACATGTGAATAACTGCCTGGTTAAATCAGGGTGGGTTTCTTAGAGGTGATAATACTCACCGTTAAGCACAACTTTAGTCTTTAATTATTGTGTATGTTCCCATTTCACTCCAAACACATCAGTCCCCCTCCATACAGTATTTACTTCTTTGGTCCTAGGGACAACAAGAAACGTTTTAAAATAAAAGAGGACATGCTAATGTGTTTACTAGATATGACACTGCTGTGCAAAACTGTTTTCTTTTAAGGCTGCACAGAAAACATGCTAACTTTACTGAATTCTTATTAAGTGTCCTAACTAACAGAAATAGAAACTAGGTCTGGCCTGAAAACACCATTCACTTAAGTCAGAATCTATGTGCGCTCCTCTAGGTCGGCTATTGTAGTATCATTGCAAAACAGTAACACTTTATCTCTGCACTTGTCTTTATTGGATTAATGTTAAATAGAAAAAAATCCGACTGCAGAGGGGAAAAAAACCTAAAACCTTAACATACATGCACATTAACAATGAATGAAACATGATTAAAGCTAACACATTTAGCAGAAAAATACAATCTCCAAACAAGCTCTGCGGCCCGCCTACTGAGATGCACCGGCCCCCCACAAAACGAAAACGCGCCTCAAGCTCCTACACATCCTTGTCTTAAGACGGTTATGCACTCGATGTACTACAAATTGTTTCCACGGAAATTATTCCCCGAAAGTTTGCTGCTAAACTCAGGACCCTAAGGACGTTTGCTTAGGGAATCCGTGTCCCTCGAGAACACCTAAGATGGGTATGCGTTTGTGCATTTAAAAATGCCTCAAGGAACTATTGCCGAGGAACAGAAAGCATCGCCGGCGCTTTGCGTTCGCGGACCACTTGGAGACAGATGCCAGTACAGCAATTCCGTTCCAGGAGGCTTCGACTTAAGAGGGCAGGGGAGGAGGAGAACGCTCGGGAAATAGGAAAACAAAGATTTTTTTTTTCCACTCCAGTGACAGCAAAGCCTTAAAAACATAAGCAGCTCTCATACCCACCCGCCTCACCAGCCGCGCCTCGCAGTTCAACAAAACGCGTCCTCGCCCTCGCCACTCGCGACCTCTATCGCGCAGCGCCAGGCAATGAGGGAAAACAGCCAGCGAGGCCCGCCCTCCGGTGCAAGGCTCGGCGTCCGCGGAGGCCCAGGGCCGTCCCCAGTACGGCGGGCAGAAGAGAGCGCGGCGACTGAGCCCAGCTTCGGGCGGCGGACTGCGGGACGCGCGAGCCGGCGGGGCCCGAGGCCCGGGTTCCGGGGCCGCCCGCGACTGCGTTCTCGCCGCAGAACAAAAGCGCTCCGCGCGGCGCGCCGGCCCCGGCCGTGAGCGCCTCTGGCTCCCGGCCCCCGCCCCGCCCGCACCCCGGAAGGCGAAGGAGGGACCTCGGGGTGCTCGCCTCACACTTACCGACAAGGGAAAAGGACCACCCCAGCAAGCAGGGGTAAAGCCGGCGGCCTCCCGGGCCCCAGAGTTTAAGTCAAGTGAGGTCCGCCTCCAGGGGCGGGTCGAGGAGCCAGGCCCAGGATCCAGGAACAGCTAGGCTCCGCCTCACGCCCGAGGCGGTGTCTACGAGGGCCGCGCCGCCGCGGTCCTAGTGCCACCCGAGAAGCCGCGGAACCGGCCAGCGGATCGCACCAGGGCTTGCAGAGCGCTTTCATCTGCCCGACGCGGAAATCTCCCGCAGCGATCTTCTACCTTTAACCGGCATCCGCAGCACCCAGAGGGCATGTTAAAGAGAGATTGAGAACCGCCAGCAAAACTACTGATTCAGTAGGTTTGGGGTGGGGGCTGAAAATGTGCATTTCTAACAAGTTCCTGAGACCCACTGTTGTTGCTGGCCTCAGGACCAATTTTTTCTATAAAGCGCATGGGAGTCAGAGTGCACCCAAGAGACTGTTAACCCTTAAAAAAAAGAAAATCAACAGCTTAGAGGCAAATAAGTGTGAAAGACAGTGGATAATCTATTTGGGGCTTCTGAAAGTCCCTGAGGAAAGTTGACTTTGGAGACCAGATCATGAAGCACGACCTCTTAATTGCCAACCTTTTGTTATAGATTAACTCCCTTATTTTCTTGTTCCCAGCTCAGACCAGATGGCATCTGAGATAAAATACGCCTTGAATAAGATAAATGACCCCTTGACTATTACATCCTTAATGTGGAATGTTAAATAGACCCTTCCCAAAAAGAAACACTGCCTAGAACCAATTAAATTGCTATACGTTAACCTTCTATGGAAAATGTTGACATCCTGTTAAGCTTCCCAGACCCTGCCTGTATAAACGACCCTCAGACTTCTCGCTTTCGAAGCACTGACCCCCATCTTTTGGAGTCTGTGGCCTATCAGGTCGCCATCCTCAAAATTTGCACTCAAACCAATATTTAATCATATTGCTCGAATCTCATTATTAAGGTTTACATAAGCGTTTACTTAGTAATGAAGGTTGCAACCAGGATAGCAAATCAGAGATTGTGCCACTGGAGAGGAGCAAGGGAGCTTATGTTTATAGGAATTTATTTGTTACATAAATTGTCAGATTATTTCATTGGTGGATTAAACGAAGAAGTCTTTAATCATTAGTAGAAGGGTGCATTTGCGTCTGTCAGAAACAAAACAAAAAAAACTATATACAGAATATTTTGTGTGTGTGTGTGTGACAGAGTCTCGCTCTGTCGCTCAGGCTGGAGTGCAGTGGCACGGTCTCGGCTCACTGCAAGCTCCGCCTCCCGGGTTGACGCCATTCTCCTGCCTCAGCCTCCCCAGTAGCTGGGACTACAGTAGCCCACCACCACGGCCAGCTAAATTTTTGTATTTTAGTAGAGACGGGGTTTCACCGTGTTAGCCAGGATGGTCTCATCCCTGACCTGGTGATCCGCCCGCCTCAGCCTTCCAAAGTGCTGGGATTACAGGTGTGAGCCACCGTGCCTGGCCAGAATATTCTTTTTTTTTTTTTTTTTTTTTTTGAGAGGGAGTTTCACTCTGTCACCCAGGCTGGAGTGCAGTGGCCGGATCTCAGCTCACTGCAAGCTCCGCCTCCCGGGTTTAAGCCATTCTCCTGCCTCAGCCTCCCCAGTAGCTGGGACAGGTGCCCGCCACCTCGCCCGGCTAGTTTTTTGGTATTTTTTTTTAGTAGAGACGGGGTTTCACCATATTAGCCAGGATAGTCTCGATCTCCTGACCTCGTGATCCGCCCGTCTCGGCCTCCCAAAGTGCTGGGATTACAGGCTTGAGCCACCGCGCCCGGCCCAGAATATTCTTAAAGATTGGGGGTGGCCAGGCGCCGTGGCTCAGGCCTGTAATCCCAGCACTTTGTATCCCGTGCCTCCGTGTGAAGAGACCACCAAACAGGCTTTGTGTGAGCAACAAGGCTGTTTATTTCACCTGGATGCAGGCGGGCGGAGTTAGAAAACAGTCAGCAAAGGGTGGTGGGATTATCTTTAGTTCTTATACTTTTTGAGATAGGCGGTGAAGTTGGGAGCAATGCTTTGCGGGCAGCGGGTGGATCTCACAAAGTACATTCTCAAGGATGGGGAGAATTACAAAGAACCTTCTTAAGGGTGGGGAAGATTACAAAGTACTTTGATCAGTTAGGGTGGGGCAGAAACAAATCACAATGGTGGAATGTCATCAGTTAAGGCTATTTTCACTTTTGTGGATCTTCAGTTGCTTCAGGCCATCTGGATGTATACTGCAGGTCACAGGGGATATGATGGCTTAGCTAGGTCTCAGAGGCCTGACAATTTGGGAGGCTGAAGCGGGTGAATCACTTGAAACCAGGAGTTTGAGTCCAACCTGGCCAACATAGTGAAACCCTGTCTCTACTAAAAATACAAAAATTAGCCAGGTGTAGTGGTGGGCGCCTGTAATTCTCAGCTACTCCGGAGGCTGAGGCGGGAGAATTGCTTAAACCTATGAAGCAGAGGTTGCAGTGGCCATGATGTTATGCCCAGACCGTTTGTTCCCCAAAGAAGACCACCAGAGTCCAGAGTCAAAGCCAAGCGGCAAGGATCTTTTACTGCAAGTTCGAACTTGGTCCCTCCATTCCACAGCATACAAGAGGGCCCCGAACAATGCGAGTGCTTGCCTTTTTATAGCCTGATGTAAACAGGATATGTAAAGTTACAGAGGAACAAGGGAATTCTTTTGGTTACAGCACTATAATTGGTTAACACTATACATTTAGCATTTTTTATTGATTCCCGCAGTGTCCTTATCGGAGATTTCCCAGGTGTTGTTTTTCTAAAGTTGAGAGACATATGGAGGAATGTGTTTGTGCTGGGCTGAGGGAGTTGGGAGATACATGGAGGAATGTGTTTGTGCTGGGCTCAGGGAGTTGGGAGATATATGGAGGAATGTGTTTGTGCTGGGCTCAGGGAGTTGGGAGATATATGGAGGAATGTGTTTGTGCTGGGCTCAGGGAGTTGGGAGATATATGGAGGAATGTGCCTGGTTTCTTTCAATTGCACTCCAGTGTGGGCCACAGAGAGAGTCTGTCTCATGAAACAAAACAAACAAACAAACAAAGATTGGGGATTGGGCGTGATGGCTTATGCCTGTAATCCCAGCACTTTGGGGTGGATCACTTGAGTCCAGGAGTTTGAGACCAGCCTGGCCAACATGGTGAACCTCATCTCTACAAAAAATATACAAAAAACAAACAAAATTAGCCAGGAGTGGTGGCATGAGCCTGTAGTCTCAGCTACTTGGGAGGCTGAGATGAGGGAATCACTTGAGCTTGGGAGGCAGAGGTTGCAATGAGTCAAGATTGAGCCATTGAACGCTAGCCTGGATGACAAAGTAAGAGCCTGTTGCAGAAAAACAATAATAATAATATTGAGACCAGCTTTCTTGGGTTGTGTGTTGAGAAAATGGTTGTGTTAGATATGAATTCTAAATTTCTGTTCAAAGAATCAATATGTCAGTATGTTCAGTTCTTTGCCTTCTACTTTTAAACTTCCTCGTAAAGCAACCTTTTTCGATCACCTGCTCCACCCTGACTCATTTCAGTCACCTGCTGCACCTTGACTCATTCTGATTACATGCCCCACCCTGACTCATTCCGATTTCCTGCGCTGCCTTAACCATTTTTCTTGCCAAACCACTCACCCCATCACTCTCTTTAAATTAGCCCATCAGAATTAGTTTAGCTTGCGCAGTCTAGCCCTAGCCAACAGGGGAACGACAGAGCGGCAGGGGCCACGTGCGTCAGGAATAAGAACCCTTTCACCTCCCTTGCCCAGGTGTGCGCTCACCATTGCTCCATCTGTGAAGGCACACCCTTCTATAGAAGTACATTGCCGCTGGGCACAGTGGCTCACGCCTGTAATCCCAGCACTTTGGGAGGCCGAGGCGGGCGGATCATGAGGTCAGGAGATCGAGACCATCCTGGCTAACACGGTGAAACCCCGTCTCTACTAAAAAATACAAAAAATTAGCTGGGCGTGGTGGCGGGTGCTTGTGGTCCCAGCTACTCAGGAGGCTGAGGTAGGAGAATGGAGTGAACTCGGGAGGCAGAGCTTGCAGTGAGCCGGGATTGCGCCACTGCACTCCAACCTGGATGACAGAGCAAGACTCCGTCTCAAAAAAGAAAAAAAAATGTACATTGCCTTGCTGAGAATTAAGAATATTTTATATTCGAGTGCTATTTCTTTTGCAGTGCCGAAGCTTTATTTATAATAGTTGTTTGTGAAGGAAATATTTTTCACAGTTCCTTTGTGGCCCTCAAAGTTTAGCAGCAGCTCAGCCTGGAGTCAGTAGCCTGAGATGGAGTCACTGATACCAAGCCTGGAAAATTGCTAAGCTGCATAAGGAGACTTTTTTTTCTCACGCTATTGCAGTAAGGACAACATTCATTAATGCAGAGGAATCTTTTCAAAGAAAAGGAAATACACTTAGGGATTTTATAGGAGGAAGTAAACAAGGAAATCTTGTCTGAATGATTAAGGAATGAGAAAGGGCAGAGGTGGTTAGTTAGTGCTTGTGATATAAGAGGGCAGACTATTCCTTTGCCCTTGAGGTTTGTTGATTTGGGTTTTTAATTTTTGTAGTCTTCAATATCTGCGGTATCCACCACCATCACCACCTCCTCTATATGGATCTCCATAATCTTTTCCACCATAATCTCCCCTTCCGCCATCATCTCCTCTGCCTTGGAAACCTCCTCTACCACTTCCACCCCACCTCCTCCTCACTACCCTTCTCCCTCTCCCCCACCATTTCCCCATCCTCCTCCACCCCAGCCACCTCTTCCACTTTCACCCCCACAGCCTCTTCTACTACTACCTCCACCTCCACCACCACCCCAACCACCCGCCACTACCTTGTATCTTTTGTCAAGGGGGCATTTCAGAGGGTGGTGGTTCAATTCCACCTTCTTGCTGTGTCGCCCAGACTGGAGTGCAGTGGTAAAATCTCAACTTATTGCAACATCCACCTCCCAGGTTAAGCAGTTCTCTGCCTCAGCCTCCCAAGTAGCTGAGATTACAGGCACCTGCCACCAGGCCCAGCTAATTTTTTTGTATTTTTAGTAGAGATGGGATTTCACCATCTTGGCCAGGCTTGTCTTGAACTGCTGACCTTGTGATCCGCCTGACTTGGCCCATCTTGGCCTCCCAAAGTGCTGGGGTTACAGGTGTGAGCCACTGCAACCGGCCAAGGCTTGTTAACTCTTAAACTTATAAAATATGTTTTAGAACATGTTTTAATGACATCTTTAATATATCTATAGTAAAAATTATGTTGGTTTGCAAAAAAAACGCCTAAGTTGTAAATGAGGTCATTAGTTCTTTTTCTTTTCTTGATTGCTCACTATAATCTGTTTCCCCTTCTTCTTCTTTTATATTTGAGATGGAGCCTCACTCTTTCATCCAGGCTGGAATGCAGTGGCATGATCTTGGCTCACTCCAACCTCCGCCTCCCAGCTTCAAGCGATTGTCCTGCCTCAGCCTCCCAAGTAGCAGGGATTACAGGACTGCAGCACTACACCTGGCTAATTTTTGTATTTTTAGTAGAGATGGGGTTTCACCATGTTGTTCAGGCAGGTCTAGAATTCCTGACCTCAAGTGATCCGCTTGCCTCAGCCTCCCAAAGTTCTGGGATTACAGGTGTGAGCCACTGTGCCAGGCCTCCCCTTCTTTGTTTGTTTCCCCTTCCTGTTAGTAAAAGTTAGTTGGGTACAAAGTCACTTTGTATGTAGTCTCATGGAATGTAAGTAGAGGTTACATTCCCCTAAGTCTCTCTTGCAGCTAGATGTTTTCAGGTTTCAGTTCTCACAGTGACATATAAAAAGAAATGTTATATGCAACTTCTGTCTAAAGGAATGGCTTACTGTGAAACTTCTTACATTTACTTGGATTGGAATGTGGAAATGGCAGTAACTTAATTTCAACCGTGGAAAAAAAAAAAAAAGATAACTCCTGAAGGCTGGAACTCGTCTCTGTTTTTTTGACCATAAGCCTCTTTGGTAGTTTGGTAGAGCCCATGGACACCTTCTTAGAATAATCTTTTTTTTTTTTTTTTTTTTTTTGAGAAGGAGTCTTGCTCTGTCACCCAGGCTGGAGTGCAGTGGCACAATCTCAGCTCACTACAACCCCTGCCTCCCAGGTTCAAGCAATTCTCGTGCCTCAGCCTCCCCGAGTAGCTGGGATTACAGGCATGGGCCACCGTGCCCGGCTCGTTAGAGGCAGGGTTTCACCATGTTGGCCAGGCTGGTCAGAAACTCCTGACCTCAAGTGATCTGCCTGTCTCGGTCTCCTAAAGTGCTAGGATTATAGGCGTGAGCCACCATCCCGACCAGAATAATCTTTTGAATGCATAAAATAAAATATATGAGATTACAAAGGAAATTAATTCAAAATGAAAGTTATCAAATATTTTTAAAAAATCAAATGTGTAAGCTGTGGTAAGGCTCTGTTTCCCCACCCAAATCTCATCTTGAATTATAATCCCTATAATCCCCATGTATCAAGAGAGAGACCAGGTGGAGGGAATTGGATTATGGGAGTGGTTCCCCCATGCTGTTCTCGTGATATTGAGTGAGTTATCTTGAGATTTGATGGTTTTATAAGGCACTCTTCCCCCCTTGCTCAGCATGTCTTCCTGCCACCTTGTGAAGAAGGTGCCTTGCTTCCCCTTCTTCTGCTGTGATTGTAAGTTTCCTGAGGCCTCCCCAGCCATGTGGAACTGTGAGTCAATTAAATCTCTTCTCTTTATAAATTACCCAGTCTCGGGCAGTTCTTTATAGCAGTGTGAAAACAGACTAATACAGTATTTATGCATTTCTTTAAAGGGGAGAAGGCATGTGGGAAGGAGGGGGTAGGGTGGTGAGGCAAATGGTTATACTTTTGTGGGACTATTAATTAATTAGAGCTCCGTAAATCTACATTTTATACAAGATAAGGTGAATATTCAGAGAAAAAGGGAGTAGAGGAAGAATCAATTATGCAAACGTCTCAGGGTAGGTGGAGGAATGATTTGTTCTGCACCTGGGAAGATAAGCTTGTAATTGACATCATCAGTGTGACTCTAGCAAACTTTAGTTTTAGGAGCTAGACTTAGATGGTACACCTAAAGTTACAATGGACATGTTCTTATTTTATGGGAGGATGTACATGTTGAAAGATTTTGAGGCCAGCGAAGAGTTTACTTGGGAAAAATTATGAGGGCCATCATCTGGAGATGTATGAGGCCTTCTGCCTTTCTGTGAGGGTCTGGGTAATGTGTGATGCTTTGATACCAGGTCGTAAAGTAATAGCTGTCTATTTGGGAAAAGGATAGCAGTGCTGCATGACCCAGTCTCTAGGCATAACTTTCCCTTTGCATAACAAGTTTGGGGGTCCTAAGATGTTTTTATTTCTCCTTTACAAGTCACAGGGACTGCTCAGCTGAATGAGCCCTGCTTCCAGCCGTCTCTCAAGTTTGAATTGTTGGAACCGAACTGTCGATTCCCTCCTGGGCAGGGGTCGCCGCGAAGGATCACCGACACGAGATTCACAGCAGAGAGTTATTTATTACTAGCGTGCTAGGGTCCCAAGCTCTAAGTTGGCCCTGGGACCCCGACTGCTTGTTACAGGCTGTTTATATAGGCAAACACAAGTTCAAACACAGCTTATGGCGCGAAATTCAAACAAAGCTTAAGGCGCAAAATGATTGGGTCTAGCTATGGCCTGAGCAAGGTGTCTTATGCTAATTGGTTAGAGCAGGACCTTATGAGGTTTTTTTCCTGGAGTTGTTGATTCCGGGAACTTCGAGGCAGGGTGGGACCCCCGGAATTGGCAGGGTGGGACCCCATGAGGTTGTTTCCCGGAATTGGCAGGGTGGGACCCTATCAGGGTGGGTCCCTATCGAGGCAGGGTGGGACCCTATCCAGAGCCACCTGGTGTTAATTTTTTTCTATATGAGGCCTAGTTTCTAAGTTTTATGAGGCCTAGTTTCATTCCCTCCTCTTTTTGTGTCAGAGGCTCAATCTTGAGCCTCTTCTTCAGTCCTGAGGGTCTGGTATTGTTGGGTCAGAACCATAGCATGTACTATGTTTAATCTATTTCTAATAAGGGTGAGTAAGCGGTTGAGTATGCATGGCCCGAAAGTCAGGATGAGCGTGAGCAGGATGAGGGGTCCTAAGATGGTGGAGATTAGGGTGCTAAGCCAAGGGGATTGGTTGTACCAATTTTCAAACCAATTTTGCTGAGATTCTCTTTTTTTCTCTTGTCTAATCTTTCTCTTAGTTTTGCCATAGAATCTTTAACTACTCCTGAATGATCTGCATAAAAACAACATTGCTCTTTCAGGGCTGCACAGAGCCCGCCCTCTTTCAGAAAGACAATTTCTAGTCCTCGTCGGTTTTGTAATACAACTTCAGACAGAGAAGTCAAGGACTCTTCAAGTTTTGTGATAGATTGTTCTATGGCTCTAAGGTCTTCATCTATGGCTACTCTAAATTGTTGCAGATGATGGTTACCATGCACTAGGGCTGCTGTCCCGGTCCCAACTCCAGCCGCTACCCCAATTCCTAACATGACGGCGAGGGTGAGGGAGATAGGTTCTCTCTTTGGTCTAGTATGAGTTTTTTGCTCATACCGGAGATCAAAGGAGTCTCCAGAGTGATAGTATACTCGGGGAACAACTTGTACCAACACGCAATAGTGGGTGCCACTGCTAAAAACGGCTGTGGATACACAGGGGGTGAGCCCAGTGTTGCAAGCCCACCAGTCCGTCTCGGAGGGGACCAAATAGTGATTGGAGCTGGGTACTGTCAAGGTTACATTACAAAGATGCTGATGACTAGGGGGCACTTGGCCTATGCAGGTTCCCGACCCAGAAACTTCAGCCAGGGTTAGTTTTCTTTGTTGTTCCCATGCGCATCCAGTAGGATTGGCGGAATTAGTGAAATTATTAGTGGAGGCAATGCCTTCATAGTAAGGGGGGCCTGTTGCCAGACATAGCCAGCAAGAGGAGGTAAATTCTGGCTTTGTCTGGTTTAAAGCGAAATAGGAGCCCTTTATGAGATTTAGGAGCCTGTCACCTATTCCCAGGTCAAGGGGCCCGCGGGTGACGTTTTGGGCTGAGGGTGTGTATTTAGAGGAGGTGGAGATTAAAGGCGGGGAAGTGCTTTTAGGAGCTCTTGGTTGGGGCTCTCTTGGTGCAGGAACCAGGGGCTTCCTTGTTTCTGATAAAACTTGGTTTGGTCCTACTGCGACAGGGGCTGTGATAGGGTTGACTATTAATTTGATTTGGATAGGGATTCCATACAGTGGCTTTTGGTATAAATATAGGCCCTATATTAACCTGGATATCCAACGGTTATCAGATTTTGCTGCATCTTCAAACTTGATGCGGACTAGATTGCAAGTTTTTGAATATCGGGTTCTGGTGCAGCGCTGGACAAAGGACATGGTTATGTACCAGGGTTTCGTGGCCCATTTCCATTCTCCATCATTAGTAGTTATACAGGACCAACTAGCGCAAAACAGGGCATCTATTTCTCCACAAGTTTTTCTCATTTCTCCTGTCCTGAATCCGGGACAGGCATAGAACCCGTTCCGGCTTACGGACACCCTTCTAGCCTGTTTTCTCCATTCTCCCCCTTCCATGTCATCTATCTTTGCTATTTTGTCTAGGTTGAAATAGAGGTCAGGGAACCAAGTCCCCATAGGAGCAATTTTTGAGGTTTTATCTAAGACCTCATGAGTACTAAAATCAATTACCTGCCAGGTCAGGTTATATGGCCGGTGGGGGTTATTACTGCCAGCGACGCAGGGAAGGAGGGCTAGTAATAAGCAAGGGGCTAGATACGAGAGAGTCTTATCTTGAGCGGGTCCTCGGAGCGTCGGAGTCTCCATGTCTTAGGTGGTGTTGGTCCGGGCGTCTCTGGAGCAGCCTTGGCGTGGGATGCGTGGATCCAAGTGGAGATTCCGTCAACCTTTATGGCTGTGGGCGTGGTCAGGAGAACAATGTAGGGTCCTTTCCACCGAGGCTCTAGTCCTTGAGTGCGATGCCGTCTAACGTAGACAGAGTTTCCCACCTGGAAGGGGTGACTGGTCTGTGGATGTCCTGGTTGGTACAGTTCTGCCAAGGGGGCCCAGATTTGGGCCTGTACTGCTTGGAGTCCTTTTAGCCAGGCCTGTAGATCAGTCTTAGGATCGGAGGGGGAGAAGGAATTAAGCAAGGTTGACAAAGGGGGAGGTCCTCCGTAGAGGATTTCATATGGAGTGAGCCCAAAACGGTTAGGCGTATTTCGGGCCCTTAACAGAGCTAAGGATAGGAGGCGTCTCCAATCTTTTAAACCAGTCTCTAAGGTCAATTTAGTAAGGGTCTCTTTTATTGTTCTATTCATTCTTTCTACCTGTCCTGAGCTCTGGGGTCTATAGGCACAATGTAATTTCCAATTAATCCCCAATATCCTGGCGAGCCCCTGACTTACCTGAGAAACGAAGGCCGGCCCGTTATCTGACCTAATTACCTTGGGAAGTCCGAATCTAGGAAAGATTTCTTCCAAAATTTTCTTGGCTACTATGTGTGCCGTTTCTTGCCGGGTGGGGTAGGCTTCTACCCATCCTGAAAAGGTATCTACAAACACCAGTAAGTACTTATATCCAGCATAGTGAGGTTTTACTTCAGTGAAGTCTATTTCCCAATAGACTCCTGGGCGGTTACCACGAGTTCGTTTCCCTTCTGGCACTCGGGTGGCCCCAGCGTTTACCTGCTGACAGACCTTACAGGCAGATGTCACTTGTTCTACGAGGGTACTTGCCTTTGGGATTAGAAAGTCAGTTTTTTCAATCAGTAATTTTAGCTTTCGATTACTCAAGTGTGTCCAGGCATGCATTTGCTGGATCATTGCCAGGGCCTCCTTTTGGGGAAGGACTATTTTTCCTCCTTTTTCCCAGTTTTTAGTGTCTTTGTTTTTTATAGCCCCTATGGCTTTTGCTTCTTCCTGGTCTTCTGGGGTATAAGTATGTTCAATAGTTATGTGGCTGGTTTCCTCAGGTTCTGTGGCTAGGGTCAGTACTTCCGCCATGGCGGCTTGCCTGGCCACTTGGTCAGCCTGTCTGTTTCCTACTGCAACTGGATCCTGTCCTTTCTGATGCCCGGGGCAGTGAATTATAGCCACTTCTTGAGGAAGAAAAAGGGCTTTTAATAAGGCAATTATTTCAGCTTTGTTCTTGATTTCCTTTCCTTCTGAGGTTAGGAGACCTCTTCTTTCATAGATACTTCCATGAGTATGAGCCGTTGCAAAGGCATACCGGCTATCAGTATAAATGTTAGCTTTCTTTCCCTTGGACAGCTCTAGGGCCTTGGTTAGTGCTATTAACTCAGCCTTCTGTGCAGACGTGCCAGGAGGTAGTGATTGTGCCCAAATGGTGTTGTGGCCATCTACTACCGCCGCTCCCGCCCTCCGGGTACCTGAGTCAAGGTAACTGCTGCCGTCTGTGTACCAGGTGTGATCCGTGTCTGGGAGTTCTTGGTCTTTAAGGTCTTCCCGTGTTCCATGGGTCTCAGCCAGTACTTGCCGACAATCGTGTGGACTTGGTTGGTCTTCTGGTACCGGCAGCAGCGTAGCAGGGTTTAGGGTCACCGGAGGGCCAAACTGGACGCGGTCCGTGTCCAGTAGGAGGGCCTGGTAGTGGGTTAGGCGTGCGTTGGTTATCCACCGGTCCGGGGGCTGCCGCACTATGGCCTCTAGAGCATGTGGGGTAATAACAGTCAGTGGCTGCCCAAGGGTTAACTTAGCAGAGTCTTTGACCAGTATAGCGGTGGCTGCCATGATACGAAGACACGGGGGCCAGCCGGCCGCCACAGGGTCCAGCTTTTTAGACAGGTATGCTACCGGTCTTTTCCAAGGCCCTAATTTTTGGGTCAAGACCCCTTTGGCAATCCCTTGCCTCTCGTCCAGGAAGAGGGTAAAGGGCTTTGAGGTGTCCGGTAACCCAAGGGCCGGGGCAGACAAGAGTGCTTGTTTTAGTGCCTCAAAAGCCAATTGATGCTCTGTCTGCCAGGTGAAAGGGGTGCTCTCCTTGGTGAGTGCATAAAGGGGGGCGGCCAGTTCAGCAAAACCGGGTATCCACAAGCGACAGAACCCAGCAGTTCCCAAGAATTCACGTACCTCCCTGGGATTTCGTGGTGGTGGAAGGCGAGCCACTGTCTTTATGCGCCCAGGGGTGAGCCACCTTTTCCCTTCACTCAGGATATACCCCAGATATGTTACCTTGGTCTGACAGAGCTGTGCCTTCTTGGCGGATGCCCGGTATCCTTTTTCACCTAGTGCCTGGAGTAGATGCCTGGTACCTTGTATACAGATTTCCTTTGTAGGAGCAGCCAAGAGGAGGTCATCCACATACTGGAGTAGAGTCACTTCTGGATTTTGGGTCCGGAAGTCGGTCAGGTCTCAATGAAGAGCCTCATCGAAGAGAGTGGGAGAGTTCTTGAATCCTTGGGGAAGCCGGGTCCAGGTCAATTGGCCCGAAATTCCTTTCTCAGAATCTTTCCACTCAAAGGAAAAGAGTTCTTGGCTTTGGGGGGCCAGAGGTAAACAGAAGAAAGCATCTTTTAAATCTAATACTGTATACCAGTTATAGCCTGGTTTTAAGGTGCTGAGTAAGTTGTAAGGATTGGGGACCGTGGGATGGATGTCCATGGTTCTTTTGTTAATTTCTCTCAAGTCTTGGACAGGCCTGTAATCCTGAGTACCAGGCTTTTTTACTGGCAGAAGAGGAGTGTTCCAGGGCGAGCGACAAGGTCGCAACACTCCGAGTTCTAGAAATTTGTTAATGTGCTGCCGAATTCCTATATGAGCCTCTCGGCTCATGGGATATTGCTTGATAGACACGGGCACCGCCATGGGCTTTAAATAAATTATGATTGGGGCTTGATACTTAGCTAGCCCGAGTCCTCCCGTTTCCGCCCAAGCTTGGGGAAAGTCTTGCAACCAAACATCGGGGAGGCTAGTGATGACCGGAGCGTCGAAAAGCCGATGCTCATCTTGCAGAGACACAGTTAAAATTTGGATGGGCTGACCGTCCCGATCTAATACTTGGGCCCCAGTCTCGGAGAAGTGGATTTGGGCTCCGAGCTTGGTCAGAAGATCTCGCCCTAGGAGGGGGTAGGGGCATTCAGGTACCACCAAGAAGGAATGTGTCACCATTCCTTGTCCAAGATTAACTGTCCGGTGGTTAGTCCACTTGTACAATTTTCCCCCTGTTGCCCCCTGGACCCAGGATGTGCGGGAAGATAGGGGCCCGTCTGCCTTTGTCAAAACTGAATGTTGGGCCCCTGTGTCCACCAAGAAGGTGGTGGGATGCCCCCCTACAGAGAGAGTTAGCCGGGGCTCGGGGGGGGCTCCAGAGCCTTGACACCCCTATTCGCTATCTTCACCTAGGGTGAGGACAGCGGCAGGTTTCTTTTGGTCTTTAGGACGCTTGGGGCAATCTTTGATCCAATGTCCCCGTTCTTTGCAGTAGGCACACTGGTCTTTTTCCACTGTTGGCCGCCTCCGCTTCTCTCCCTCTCTCCCTGGTCCTTTCTCTCTCACAACTGCCGCCAGGATTTTTGTTAAATGCTTATCCCTCACTCGGTCCCTATGATCCTCTCGCTCCATCTGTTCCTTCGCTAACCTGGCTTCCTTTTCCTCAGGGGTTTCTCTCTTATTATACACTTTTTCTGCCTCCCTAACCAATTCCTGTAATCCATGTTTGGATTCCATCTAGCCTTTGGAGTTTTCCTTTGATATCTAATGCAGCTTGGTCTATGAATGCCATAGCTACGGTAGCCTTATGTTCTAGGGCCTCTGGATCGAATGGGGTATACATTCGGAACCCTTCCAGAAGCCTTTCCATGAAGGCTGCTGGGCTTTCGTCCCTTTCCTGAGTTATGGTCCTTACCTTGGCCAAATTTGTGGGGCGCTTTCCTGCCCCTTTGAGACCCGCCAACAGAGCCTGGCGATAGATTCGGAGACTCTCCCTACCTGGTGCCGTTTCATAGTCCCAGTCTGGGCGGATGAGGGGAAATCCCTCGTCTATTTCATTGGGAAGTTGGGTTGGGAGGCCTCCTGGTCCTGGCACATTTTTCCGGGCCTCCAGGAGGACTCGCTGCTTTTCTTCAGTGGTTAGGAGGACCTGCAAGAGTTGCTGGCAATCATCCCAAGTGGGCTGGTGAGTGAGGAGAATGGATTCTATCAATGAGGTTAGGGCCTGGGGGTCTTGGGAAAAGGAAGGGTTATGGGTTTTCCAGTTGTAGAGGTCAGAGGCAGAGAAGGGCCAGTACTGGACCGTGCGATTGACAGTACGGAGGGGAAAAAGGGAGGATTGCCAAGTGGAAGGGCCATCTGGGTCCTCAGTCCGCCGCAAGCGGAGACGTGGAGGTGTTGGCGGCGGCGGCCGAGGGGTGAGCTTGGGCGGGGCTGGAGAAGGAGACGGGGTGGAGGGAGGGGCCGAGGGAGAAGTTGGAGAAAGGGTAGGGGCCAAGGGAGAAGTTGGAGAAAGGGTAGGGGCCGAGGCGGTAGAGGAAAGAGCTGGGGACAAGACAGGGGGCAAGGGTGAAGCGTAAGGTGGAGGTCCCAGAAGGGGGTTCTGAGGTGGAGGAGGCAGGGGGTCAAGAAGGAGGATATCCCTCTGGGGTTCATCTGGGAGGACTGGCTTAGGCGGGTCCGGATTCCGATTCTTTGGGGCTTCTAAGGCAAGGAGGGTAGATTGGGATGGGGAAGGGGAATGGAGGAAGGGTTTCACCCAAGAGGGAGGATTTCGGACCAGATCCTCCCAAATAATTATGTAGGCCACCTGGTCCTGGTGTCCGAGTGGCCCAGGATCCATCACTTTTGCTTTAACCTGCAAGATAATTGAGAGGTTAAATGTTCCGTCCCGGGGCCACTCCCCATGGAGGGTTGGCCCTTCGGACGAGCAGAATGTTTTCCATCGTCCCTTACGGACTTCTACAGAGAGGTGGTGGGCTCGAGCCCGGACGTCAGGGAAGTGAGTCAGGGTTAGAGACAAAGGAGTCGTCAACGTCTGTCCCATTTCGTCCACATATAACAAGGACAAAACGAAAGTAACAAAAATAAAGACCAGACAAGTAAGGAGAAGCCGCGCGGCCAGAGAGTGGCGCCACAAGATCACAAAATATTCAGACGGCAGGGGCGACCTGCCTACAGATTTGAGGAGGCTGGCTGAGTCGTCAGCCTTCTCCCAGACTACCGCCAGGGCGTCCCCCGGGGCGTAAGTGGGAAGGTGCCGGACACGTCTGTCCCCCTTCCCCACTTAATTCAGAAGGAGTACTCTCCAGAGTTCAGAGTTAGCCGGCAAGACAGACAGAAGAAAACGAAAGTACCTGGTAGGTCCGTTCAGTCAGCAGTCCGTGGCCCGGGCCAGATGGGTCTCTGCCGGATGGGTCGGGGGTCCTCGGACGACCCCACTTCCCGGCCAACGCACCAAATGTTGGAACCGGACTGTCGATTCCCTCCTGGGCAGGGGTCGCCGCGAAGGATCACCGACACGAGATTCACAGCAGAGAGTTATTTATTACTAGCGCGCTAGGGTCCCAAGCTCTAAGTTGGCCCTGGGACCCCGACTGCTTGTTACAGGCTGTTTATATAGGCAAACACAAGTTCAAACACAGCTTATGGTGCGAAATTCAAACAAAGCTTAAGGCGCAAAATGATTGGGTCTAGCTATGGCCTGAGCAAGGTGTCTTATGCTAATTGGTTAGAGCAGGACCTTATGAGGTTTTTTTCCTGGAGTTGTTGATTCCGGGAACTTCGAGGCAGGGTGGGACCCCCGGAATTGGCAGGGTGGGACCCCATGAGGTTGTTTCCCGGAATTGGCAGGGTGGGACCCTATCAGGGTGGGTCCTTATCGAGGCAGGGTGGGACCCTATCCAGAGCCACCTGGTGTTAATTTTTTTCTATATGAGGCCTAGTTTCTAAGTTTTATGAGGCCTAGTTTCAGAATCATCACCTCAGCCTTGTTTGTTTGTTTGTTTGTTTGTTTGTTTTTAATTCAGGTGAGGTCTCACTCTGTTGCCAGGCTGGAGTGCAGTGGTAAAATTACGGCTCACTGCAGCCTCAATCTCCCAGGCCCAAGAGATCCTCCCACCTCACCCTCCAGGGTAGCTGGGACCACAGGTGTGTGCTAGCACGCCTGGCTAATTTTTGTATTTTTTTTTAGAGATATGGTTTTACCATGTTACCCAGATTGGTCTTGAACTCCTGGGCTGAAGTGATCCACCCACCTCAGCCTCTAGAAGTGCTGTGATTACAGGTGTGAGCTACTGTGCCTCGCCCACTTAAGCCATTTTTTTTTTTTTTTTTTTTGAGACAGAGTCTCACTCTGTTGCCCAGGCTGGAGTGCACTGGCACAGTCTCAGCTCACTGGAGCCTCCGCCTCCGCCTCCGCCTCCGCCTCCTGGGTTCAAGCTGTTCTCCTGCCTCAGTATCCTGAGTAGCTGGGACTACAGGTCTGGGCAACCACGCCTGGCTAATTTTTGCATTTTTAGTAGAGACAGGGTCTCACCATATTGGTCAGGCTGGTCTCGAACTCCTGGCCTCAGGTGATCTGCCCTCCCAAAGTGCTGGGATTACAGGTGTGGGCCACCATGCCCAGCCCCACTTAAGCCTTTGTTATCTTTGTTGTCCTTGATATAAACCTCTGGATGTGATTTGTTTTTACTACTCAAGGTTCTCACAGATGACCTGGGCTCATAGTTCCAAGAGATTTTGGGGGCCTGTATATTTATTTATTCTTTGTTCTTTTTATTTCAATATGAGCTCAATATCGTGGGGCAAATAGAATTAAACAGTGGATGCTGTGGCAGAATCTTACTAAGGACATTCTAGAACTTTAGTGGCTGTTCTGGTGAACTTTGGATGTGAATAAGCTAATCCATTTTTGGCACCTTACAATCACTGGTTAAAAGTTTCCAGATATTCAATAGTGTTTTTAAATGACCAGGAAGAGCCCACCCAAAGGAAAATTCTAAAATAGCTTCTATTAAGGACTTATTAGAAAAGGCCAATAAAAATGTAGAGAACCTAAAAGCCAACCTTGAAATCTCTTCTCTGTCTCTTGCCTAACCTGGGATTAACTTACATCCTAGACCCCTGGCCCTCAACTTCCTCCTGCCTTTCTATTGGGGGAACCTGCCTCCAATATTTCAATGTAGGTTCTTTCTATTTTCCATAAGTGTCGTCTGGCTGAGAAATAAAGAGAGACAGTACAAAGAGAGGAATTTTATAGCTGGGCCACCGGGGTGACATCACTTATTGGTAGGACTGTGATGGCTGCCTGAGTCTCAGACCAGCACGTTTTTATTAAGGGTTTCAAAAGGGGAGGGGGTGTAAGAACAGAGAGTAGGTACAAAGATCACATGCTTCAAAGAGTGAAAAGCAGAACCACTGATAAGAGTCTAACAAAGATCACATGCTTCTGAGGGAACAGGGCAAAGGGCAAAAGCAGAACCACTGATTAGGGTCCAACAAAGATCGCAGGGCAAAGGGCAAAAGCAGAACCACTGATAAGGGTCTATGTTCAGCGGTGTACGTATTGTCTTGATAAACATCTTTTTTTTTTTTCTAGTTGTCAAATGATCCTTTATTGAAATATTTTCCTTTGTGCTTAACTGGCTGGGCATTCCACAGCACCACTGTTGATGTCATCTATCATGTCATGAGGGTGGCGGCCATCAACATTACAGCCCACAGACTGGGCAGTCCCCAGGATCTCTTTAATGGTTCCAGAGAGTTCTCTGGCTAAGGATAGGTGCTGCATCTGTTGAGCAATGTTGATGATCTCATCTAAAGTGATATTCCCACTGTGTTTAATGTTTTTCTGTTTCTTTCTGTCTCTTGGTGATTCCTTGAGGGCTTTGATGGTCAGGGCAGAGGCAGAAGGCACCACCTCAATCTGGGCCTGTCTGTTCTGAATGCTCAGTTTCACTGTAATCCTCAGGACCTTCCGATCACCTGTTGCCTTGGCAATGTCATCACCAGCCTTTTTTGGAGAGAGACCCAGGGGGCCGATCTTGGGGGCCAGCATAGAAGTGGCACCGACTTCACCTCCAGTGCACCTCAGGTATACTTTGATCTCATTGGGGTTGAACTTCGGCAGCATGGTAGAGGCAGCTGGTGTCGGATGAACCCGGATTTGGGATGACCGAAGAAAGTTGCACCTTGGCCTCCTCCGAGCCGAAAGCCAAGAGCGATAAACAAAACAACAGAAAACAGGGTTCGAGAGTAGAGAACCAATCTAACCACAAATTTACCAGGGCTGAGTTTTCCCAACCCTAGTAAACCTGAGGGTTCTACAGGAGACCAGGGCTTATCTCAGTCCTTATCTCAACTGTATAAGACAGACATTCCCAGAGCGGCTGTTCATAGACCTCCCCCCAGGGACACATTCTTTTCCCAGGGTATTAATATTAATATTCCTTGCTAGGAAAAGAATTTAGCAGTATATTTCCTACTTGCACGTCTGTTTATAGGCCCTCTGCAAGAAGAAAAATATTTTTGCCCGACCCCATAGGCAGTCAGACCTTATGGTTGTCTTCCCTTGTTCCATAAAAATCGCTATTATTCTGTTGTTTTTTAAGGTGCACTGATTTCATATTGTTCAAACACACATGTTTTACTATCAATTTGTACAGCTAACACAATTATCACAGTGGTCCTGAGGTGATGTACATTCGCAGCTTACAAAGATAACAGGATTAAGAGATTAAAGTAAAGACAGGCATAAGAAATTATAAAAGTATTACTTGAGAACTGATAAATGTCCATATTAAGATGAAATCTTCATAATTTATGTTCCTCTGCCACGGCTTCAGCAGGTCCCTCCGTTCAGGGTCCCTTACTTCCCGTAACACCTTTCTTCTACTCATTCCCTTCCTGCTGTGTCTTCCTTAGGTCCTCTTCGCTTTCCTCCATTGCTTCTTCCTAAACACCCCCCTTTCAATGGACAATATCCCTTTGTGATGCTTTACACCTAAGTGATGATGATGACCAACTTAGCTAACTTTATTGTTTTAAACCTTAGTCAAGTTCAGGTTTGCATAATCTAGTTAAGAAACTTTTAAATCCTCCTACATAAAGAGGAAAATTCATTGAAGAATTTAGGATTATTTTAAGAATTTATAGGATGGAGGCCAGGTGCAGTGGCTCACGCCTGTAATCCCAGTACTTTGAGAGGCCAAGATGGGCAGATCATGAGGTCGGGAGTTCAAGACTAGCCTGGCCAATATGGTGAAACCCCATCTCTATTAAAAATACAAAAATTGGCCGGGCGCGGTGGCTCAAGCCTGTAATCCCAGCACTTTGGGAGGCCGAGATGGGCAGATCACGAGGTCAGGAGATCAAGACCATCCTGGCTAACACAGTGAAACCCTGTCTCTACTAAAAAAAAATACAAAAAAACTAGGCGGGCGAGGTGGCGGGCGCCTGTAGTCCCAGCTACTCGGGAGGCTGAGGCAGGAGAATGGCGTAAACCTGGGAGGCGGAGCTTGCAGTAAGCTGAGATCCGGCCACTGCACTCCAGTCTGGGCGACAGAGCGAGACTCCGTCTCCAAAAAAAAAAAAAAAAAAAAACAAAAATTAGCCGGGTGCGGTGGCATGCGCCTGTAGTCTCAGCTACTCAGGAGGCTGAGGCAGAAGAATCACTCGAACCCGGGAGGCGGAGGTTACAGTGAGCCAAGATCATGCCACTGCACTCCAGCCTGGGCAACAGAGCAAGACTACATCTCAAAAAAAGAAAAAAGAATTTATAGGATGGATACTGTAATCTCTATCCATGAGTTCATCTCCTTACAGAATTCAGAGATGATGAAACTCTTATATAATTAATGGATCTTCTCTTATGCTCTCCAGATAGAAGATCTTGAAGAATTTTTATTTTTTATAAATATATTTTAAGAGACAGGATTATGCCATGTTGCCCAGTCTGGTCTCAAACTCCTGGGCTCAAGCTGTCCTGCCTCATTCACCCAAAGTGCAGGGATTACAGGTGTGAGCCACTGTGCCCAACCAAATCTTGAAGAATTAGTTAGGGATATAACTTCTCAAAGGATAAATCCAGTTTTATTTTGTTTTTGAGATGGAGTCTCACTCTGTCGCCCAGGCTGGAGTGCAGTGGCACAATTTCAGCTCACTGCAATCTCCGCGTCCCAGGCTCGAGTGATTCTCCTGCCTCAGCCTCCCGAGTAGCTGAGATTACAGTCACCTGTGGCCGCGCCTGACTAAATTTTTGTATTTTTAGCAGAGATGGGGTTTCACCATCTTGGCCAGGCTGGTCTTGAACTCCTGACCTCCTGATCTACCTGCCTCAGCCTCCCAAAGTGCTGGGATTACAGGTGTGAGCCACTATGCCTGGCCATAAATCCAGTTTATTAGACTAAAGTGAATTATCTTGATCATGACATCATCATGCAAAAGAGAAAGTCTCTTTACCTTCAGAGAAAGGAAGTTGTTTATGATTTTACCTGGCCAATTACCAGAATATAATTTAGAGAATTTCTTGGACTCATGATATTGTAGACACTGGATTCTGAATTTGTCTATACTGGCTCCCACTTTATATAATCAAAACTAGTCGACACACCTGAGTTCTTGTCCCAAATAAACTCACTACCCTTAAATTCCCTAATTGTTATAAACTCTACTTTCTGTTTGTGTATAAAAAATCAGGAGAAGTTTTAGAGGTGTTAACAGTATGATGGACATCAAACATCCATTTCTTCTTACATCTTCTCATTTGGCCCTGTAGCAGATGCCTACCTTCTTTGGGTACTTGCAGCTGCAAAGTTAACTAAAGCCACTGAAGACTTAATCTTAGCAGCTTCACTTAACCTCATGGTCAAGCCATTCAGATCTTATTGTTCTTTTATTTTTTAGAGATGGAGCCTTGCTATGTTGCCTAGGCTGGTCTTGAGCTCCTGGGCTCAGCAAACCTTCCATCTCAGGCTCCTGCATACCTGGGACTACAGGCAAAAGCCACTGTGCCCAGCTCAGCCCTCATTCTTGAATGAAAACACCACTTTTCTGCCTCTAGATTTGAGGCAGAAAAATAGGGTCTGGAGGCAGGGAACCTAAGGCCAATTGCTGACTGGATATCAGAGGCCACTCCCTTTTCAACCCCTCCTTTTTCTGAATGGCAGTTGAAAAATGAACGTACAGCCAGGTGCAGTGTCTCACACCTGT
Organism: Macaca nemestrina; assembly: GCF_043159975.1. Lineage (NCBI taxonomy): Eukaryota > Metazoa > Chordata > Mammalia > Primates > Cercopithecidae > Macaca > Macaca nemestrina. The sequence continues at coordinate 110,206,990 of NC_092134.1, forward strand.
AATCCCAACACTTTGGGAGGCTGAAGTGAGTGGATCACCTGAGGTCGAGAGTTCGAGATCAGCCTGACCAACATGGAGAAACCCCGTCTCTACTAAAAATACAAAATTACCCGGGCGTGGTGGTGCATTCCTGTAATCCCAGCTACTCAGGAGGCTGAGGCAGGAGAATCACTTGAACCTGGGAGGTGGACGTTGTGGTGAGCCGAGATTTTGCCATTGCACTCCAGCCTGGGCATCAAGAGCGAAACTCCCTCTCAAAAAATAGGAAAAATGAAGGCACTTCTGATTGGACCTCTCTCACATCCAATCAGACTGACTGTTGGCCACTACTTCATTTGCATGGAACCAATGGGAAACCTCTGGAGAGTATTTAAACCCCAGAAAATTCTGTACCTCGGTACCACTTGCTGGAGATCGCTCCAACCCTGGGGAGTGTACTTTCATTTAAACTAAATCTCTTGCTTTCGCTGTCTTGCTTTGTGTGTTTGTCCAATTCTTTGTTTAAAATGCCAAGAACCAGGACAACTACCCTCAACTGGTAACACATTTTGGTGAGCCAGCCAGGAGGTAAGCCCAAAGTTTGGGATTTATTTTTCTCTTTTTCCTCTTTCTCTTTCTCTCTTCCTTTCCAACTTGGGATCCTTGGTGGACAGTACCTAAGCATGGAGGCAACAGCATGTTTCTGGCCAGGGCCACTCTCCGTGTTTCAGGTGACTTAAACCTTCTTTCCTTATGCTGAATTCTTTCCTTCCCTACTCAACTGGCTAAGGACAAGTCAGAGGGCTTGGACATGTTGTAGATGGTCTGTGTGAGTTATGGGGGTGGATTCATAAGAGGGGATTTATATACAATTTAATCTTGCCTAAATGTAGAGAATTAAAGAATTATTTTAAGTGGGATAGGAAAAAAATCAAAAGGTTGAACTACAAATTAATTATAGAAGTAGGCCGGGCGCGGTGGCTCAAGCCTGTAATCCCAGCACTTTGGGAGGCCGAGACGGGTGGATCACGAGGTCAGGAGATCGAGACCATCCTGGCTAACACGGTGAAACCCCGTCTCTACTAAAAAAAATACAAAAAAAACTAGCCGGGCGAGGTGGCGGGTGCCTGTAGTCCCAGCTACTCGGGAGGCTGAGGCAGGAGAATGGCGTAAACCCGGGAGGTGGAGCTTGTAGTAAGCTGAGATCCGGCCACTGCACCCCAGCCTGGGTGACAGAGTGAGACTCCGTCTCAAAAAAAAAAAAAAAAAAGTCAAGGCCTTCATCCAAGGACAAGAGGGAAAGCTCATGTTGGGCCATCAGTAGTAGAGAGAACCATTCCAAAGTGGTGCTAGCACCCATGTGAGTTTAGTGATGTCTGACAGACTAAGATGGGGCCCTTAAGGGGTACGCCCCCTGGGAACCCCAGTCAGGGGCCAGAATTTTTCAGTGGGATGCTCCGGCTAAAATTTGGGTTACCTAATGAGCCCTTGACTTTTCAAAGTTCTCTTCTCTTTTCCAGACCACTTTGGGCAATTCTCCATTGATTCCACTTGATTCCCCACTTGGCTGCATCCTCTAGCATTGAAATCAATTTGACCCTGACAATCTAAAGAGAAAACATATAATTTTTGTTTCTGCAATACTCTTTGGTCCCATTATGAGCTGCCCAGCCTAGAACAATGGGTGGTCAATAGTAACCTTAATTATGACACCATCCTGCAATTAGACCTATTTTTTAAAAGGCAGGGCAAACGGTCAGAAATCCCATATGTACAGGACTTCATGGCCCTATACCAAAACCTAATAATTCCCCCAAAGGAAAGTCCAAAGGCAGAACTAGATATTGTAGATGACCCCCTTTTACAAGGGCCAACTATCTCAGAGTGGACAGCAACTGCCCCCATATAGCCCCTTGCCAAGTGTTCCTGAGGCTAAAACCCAAACACTGGGGACCCTACTGGGTTCCCCTCAAACTCAGAGGGGAACAGCACATTCAACTCTCCCTCCAGCCCTGCTACCCCTTAGGAAGTAGCAGGAGCTGAGGGGCCAGTCCTAGTGCAGGTCCCCTTCTCTATAACTAATATACAATAATGTAAGGGAAAGCGAGGAAGCTATTCTGAGAATTCCAGGAAATTTGTAGATGGGCTCCAGACTTTGACCTTAGCCTTTGATCTCTCATGGAAGGATATTCAATTCATTCTAGCAAGCTGTTACATCCCCTTTGAAAAGGAATGCATCCTTGAGGCTGCCCTCCAGGAAGCAAATGATTTATTTGCCCGAAACTCTCAGGGCAATCACCCAGGACCAGACACAGTCCCTACTACTGATCCTAACTGGGACTATAACACACCCACGGGAGTGAACAACTGGGCTAAATTTCTTTAGGCTCTTCTTGGAGGAATGAGAAAGGGAATAACTAAAGCAGTAAATTATGATAAAGTAAGGGAGGTTACACAGGGAAAGGAGGAAAATTCAGCCATGTTTCATGGCAGGCTGGAGGAAACTTTTAACAAATATACTAATCTGGACCCTTCCTCTCCCAAAGGCAAAATATGAATGGCACAACATTTCATTAGCCGATCTGCCCCAGCTATTAGACATAAGCTCCAAAAACTACAGATGGGGCCACAAACTAGTCAAAATCAGCTTCTTGATATCACCTTTATGGTGTATAACAGTCGTGACCTGGAGGAAGGAAAAAGGGAGCAAAATAAAACGGCAAGCAGGCCAGGCGCATTGGATCACGCCTGTAACCCCAGCACTTTGGGATTCCGAGGAGGGCGGATCACCTGAGGTTGGGAGTTTGAGACCAGCCTGACCAACATGGAGTAACCCTGTTTCTGAAAATACAAAATTAGCTGAGCCTGGTGGCACACGCCTGTAATCCCAGCCACTCAGGAGGCTGAAGCAGGAGAATTGCTTGAACCCGGGAGGCAGAGGTTGTGGTGAGCCAAGATTGTGCCATTGTACTCCAGCCTGGGCAAGAAAAATGAAAACTGTTTCAAAAAAAAAAAAAGAAAAAAGAAAAAAAAAAAAGAAAGAAAAATAGCAAGCCAAAATTATGGCAGCCATCATTGGCAATGCCCTGAATGCCCAAAGAATGTCCAAAGGAAACCAGAAGGGCCATAAGGATAATGTCAGCAAGGGTTCTTGCTTCAAATGCAAGAAAGCTAGACACTGGGCAAAGGATTGTACTAAGCATATGCCAGGCCCTTGCCAAAACTGTGAGGGTACTGGTTATGACCCCTGGCACTGGAGGATTGACTGCCCCAGCTCCCACTGAGGGGCTCAGTCAGTCAAAACTCTAGCATTGCAAAAGGAGGAATTAGATGAAGACGGAAGGGGCCTGGGCTTTTCCTCACTGCCCCTGTCCAGGAACATTATAATTGCTACTGAGGAGCCCTAGGTAACTCTGGCCGTGATGGGCCCCCAAATTCAGTTTCTTTTTGATACAGGAGCAAATTAGTCTGTCCTTACTGCTTGTGCAGGAAGACTTTCCTCCTAGTTCATGAGTGTTATGGAAATGGAAGGAAAGCCACAAAGAAGATTCTTCACTCCTCCGTTGATCTGTCAATTTGAGAAACAAATCTTCCAACAGGAATTTCTAGTAGTCCAAGCTGCCCAGTCCTCCTGTTGGGAAGAGATATTGTGGTTGAAATAGGGGCACTACTACAACTGAAGCATCAGTCAGTGAAATTGCTAATAGTCAAAAATACAGTGTGCCAGACCACATTAATAAACAGGTTAACCTGCTAACATGGTATACTGGGAAACCAGGGAAGGCTAAAACAAGAGTGCCAGTCAAAACACAGCTTAAAGACCCCAGCTATTTTCCCAATCAAAAATAATACCAAGCCAGGGCCGGGTGCAATGGCTCATGCCTGTAATCTTAGCACTTGGGAGGAAGAGGTGGGTGGATCACAAGATCAAGAGATGGAGACCTTCCTGGCCAACATGGTGAAACCCCATCTCTACTAAAAATACAAAACTTAGCTGGGCGTGGTGGTGCACACCTGTAGTCCCAGATACTTGAGAGGCTGAGGCAGGAGAATCACTTGAGCCCAGGAGGCGGAGGTTGCAGTGAGCCGAGATCACACCACTGCACTCCAGCCTGGTGACAGAGTGAGACTCTGTCTCAAAACAACAACTACAGATCAAAAAACAAACAAACAAAAAAACCAGCCAGGCATGGTGTCTCACGCCTGTAATCCCAGCACTTTGGGAGGCCAAGGTAAGTGGATCACCTGAGGTCAGGAGTTCGAGACCAGCCTGGCCAACATGGTGAAACCCTGTCTCTACTACAAATACAAAAATTAGCTGTGGCACATGCCTGTAATCCCAGCTACTCAGGAGGCTGAGGCACGAGAATCACTTGAACCCAGGAGGTGGAGATTGCAGTGGGCCAAGACTGCATGCCACTGCACTCCAGCTTGGGCAACATAGTGAGACTCTGTCTCAAAAACAAAAATGAAAATAAGAAACCAATTAAGCTGGAAGCAAGAAAAGGCTTCATAGTTAAAATAGTTGAGATATCCAGAGCTGAGATATTACTTACCCATGGGCTCTAAAAACCCTTCAATTCTCCCTGAACATCCTCATCTGACCTGTTCTAAAGGCTTTGAGGGAATACCGGCTAGTACAGGATCTCAGAATAATTAATGAGGCCATTATCCCTGGCCACCCATTGGTGGTGGATCCATATATGCCATCTTGGCTCAGGTGCCAGGGGATGCAAAATAGTTCTCAGTCCTAAACCTAAAAGATGTTTTCTTCTCCATTCCTCTGGCCCCAGAGTCCCAATACCTTTTTGCTTTTGAATGGGAAAATCCTAGTACCAGAAAAAAATTAAATACACTTGGATAGTGCTCCCTCAGGGCTTCTGGGATAGCCCCCATTTCTTTGCCTTAGAGAGGGATCTGAGGGGTCTGCAATTGGGGAATGGGAGTTTAGTATGTGGATGACCTTCTTGTGTGTGGCCAACCTGGGTGGCTTCTGATCAAAATACTATACAAACTTTGAATTTCCTGGAAGATGGGATACAAAGATGGCTCAGATTACCCTCCATTGGGTCCAATATTTTGGATATGTGTTAACACCTGGAGCCTGGCAAATATCCCCAGTATGAGCACAAACCATATGTGGTTTGAGTGCCGCCCCCCACCAACACCAAGCAGCAGCTTCATTCTTTTTGGGGAATGGCTGGGTTTTGCAGAATATGGGTACCAAATTTGGGCTCATACAAAGCCCCTATATGAAGCAACAAGTGGGCCTGAAAATGAGCTAATGGAATGGGCCCCAGAAATGAGAGAAACTTTTGCCAAGCTAAAACAGGCCCTTACCCAGGCTGTCACTCTTGGCATCCCAGACCTAATTAAGCCCTTCTCCTTGTATGTAGCGGAGAAGAGGGGCATAGCTGTGGGAGTACTAGCCCAGAAATTAGGATCAGAACCCAGACCAACTGCCTACTTTTCTTTTTTTTTTCTTTTTTTTTTTTTTTTTTTTTTGAGATGGAGTCTCACACCGTCGCAGAGGCTGGTGTGCAGTGGAACAATCTCCGCTCCCTGCAACCTCCACTATCCAGGTTCAAGCGATTCTCCTGCCTCAGCCTCCTGAGTAGCTAGGATTACAGGTGCCCGCCACCTCGCCCGGCTAATTTTCTTGTATTTTTAGTAGAGACAGGGTTTCACTACATTGGCCAGGCTGGTCTTGAACTCCTGACCTCGTGACCTGCCCACTTCGGCCTCCTAAAGTGCTAGGATTACAGGCGTGAGCCACTGCTCCCGGCCCCAACCTCCTACTTTTCAAAGAAGTTGAATGGAGTGGCCTCACGATGACCAAGTTGCCTGCAGGAATAGCAGTCACTGCTATGTTAGTGGAGGAAGCCACTAAAATCAACCTGGGCCAACTGCTGAAAGTTCTAACCCCCAATCAGGTAAAGTCAGTCTTAGAGATAAAGGGACACAGCCAGGTGCAGTGGCTCACACCTGTAATCCCAGGACTTTGGGAGGTGGAGGTGGGTGGATCACCTGAGGTCAGGAGTTCGAGACCAGCCTGGACAACATGGTGAAACCCCATCTCTACTAAAAATACAAAAGTTAGCTAGGCATGGTGGTGGATGCCTGTAATTCCAGCCACTCAGGAGGCTGAGACAGGAGAATTGCTTGAACCAGGGGGTTGGAGGTTGCAGTGAACCAAGATTGCGCCACTGCACTCAAGCCTGGCAACAGAGCGAGACTTCGTCTTAAAAAAAAAAAAAGATCAGCTTCTTCCAGATTCTGAGGGTGACTGGTTCATAGATGGCAGTAGTTTTGTGTCAAATGGGGGCCGCAGAGCTGGATATGCGGTAGTAAATCACAACACCATTATTGAAGCCCACCACTGCCCCCTGGCACATCAGCACAAAAGGCTGAAGTAATTGCTCTTACTGGAGCATGAATGTTGGGACAAAGGAAAAAACTTAACATCTATACAGATTCTAAATATGCATTTCTTGTGGTTCATGCTCATGCTACAATCTGGAAAGAAAGAGGACTACTACTAACGAGCAAACACTGCCTATAAAGCATAGGCTTGAAATTCTTCAGTTATTACCAACAATACACCTGCCAAAGGCCGTAGCTATAATCCATTATAGGGGGCATCAAAGGGACTTAATTCCTATGGCACAAAGGAGCAGAAAGGCTGATAGAGAAGCCAAAGCTGTAGCCCTCAGGGTGCAATCCCAACAGATCCTAGCACTTCTTCCTTTCTACGACTCCCCAGTAGAACCTGAATACACACTGCAGGAAGTAAGAGTTAATAAAGGAGAGGGGGACAAAAACAAGGATCCTGGTGGTATATGGAATCAAAAGCATATCTGCCTCAAACAGTCCAATGGAGAATTGTAAAAACCCTGCTTGACTCCTTCCATGTGGTGAGAGATGCCACCCTGGCCATGGTTAACGGGCTCTTCGTTGGGCCTAACTTAGCAGGTCTGTCAAGTCTGCTCACTGGGTGCACTTAATAACCCAGGACACAAAATGCCACCCCTAATAGAACTAGTCCAGAGAAGAGGAACTTACCCAGGGGAAGACTAGCAATTAGACTTCACCCATATCCCAGCTTGTAAAGGATATAAGGTTTTTTTGTTTTTGTTTTTGTTTTGTTTTGTTTTTTTTTTAAGATGGAGTCTTGCTTTGTTGCCAGGCTGAAGTGCAGTGGCATAATCTTAGCTCACTGCAATCTCCACTTCCCAGGTTCAAGCCATTCTCCTGCCTCAGCCTCCCGAGTAGCTGGGATTACAGGTGTGCGTCACCACACCCAGCTAATTTTTGTATTTTTTTTTAGTAGAGATGGAGGTTTCACCATGTTGGCCAAGTTGGTCTCAATCTCGTGACCTCAGGTGACCTGCCTGCCTTGGCCTCCCAAAGTGTTGGGATTACAGGCATGAGTCACTGTGCCTGGCTAATTTTATATTTTTTAGTAGAGACAGGGTTTCTCCATGTTGGTCATGCTGGTCTCAAACTCCTGACCTCAGGTGATCTGCCCCCCTTGGCCTCACAAAGTGCTGAGATTACAGGCGTGAGCCACCTCACCCAGCCTAAAGTTTCTCTTAAAAGAAATAATCCCTAAGTTTGGGTTACCTTAGAGTCTCCAAAGTGATAATGGCCTGACCTTTATCTCCCAAATAACTCACAGTGTTGCTAAGGCTGTCGAAATCTGTATTAGTCGAGGTTCTCTAGAGGGACAGTACTAATAGGATAGATGTATATATAAAGGGAAGTTTATTAAGGAGTATTGACTCACACAATCACAAGGTGAGGTCCCACAATAGGCCGTCTGCAAGTTGAGAAGCAAGGCAGCCAGTCTGAGTCCCAAAGGTGAAGAACTTGGAGTCTGATGTTCAAGGGCAGGAAGCACCCAGCATGGTAGAAAGATATAGGCTGGGAGACTAAGCCAGTTTAATCCCTCCACATTCTTCTCCCTGCTTTTATTCTGGCTGCACTGGCAGCTGATTAGATTGTGCCTACCCAGATCGAGGGTGGGTCTGCCTTTCCCAGTTCATTGACTGGAATGTTAATCTCCTTTGGCAACATCGTCACAGATACACCAAGGAACAATACTTATGCATCCTTCAATCAAGTTGACACTCAATATTAGCCATCATAGAATCAAATACTATTTATATTCAGCATGAAGGCCTCAATCCTCCAGGAAAGTAGAAAGGGCTAACCAAACTCTAAAATGAGTGTTAGCTAAGCTGTGTCAGGAAACATTAGAAACTTTGGTCAGTCTACTGCCCATAGCCCTCTGAAGGATCTGTAATACCCCTAGAGCAGAAATTAATATAAGCTCATACCAAATGTTATATGGAAGGCCATTCTTAACTAATGATCTAATTACTGATTCAGAAACAGTCGGTTTAGTAAAATACCTAGCTAACCCAAGTCAGTTTCAGCGGGCTTTACAAAAGTTTGGAACTCAAAGGCTCCCCATACTGGGAACTAACCAGTAACCCAAAATCAAGCCAGGAGATCAGGTACTTGTTAAAACATGCAAGGAGGGATCACCTGCTCAACAATTGCAACCCAAATGGAACGGACCATTTTCAGTGGTAATGGCCACACCTTCTGTGGTCAAAGGACTGGGATTAGATCATTCAATACATCTTTCAAGGATCAAGTCTACAATACCTGAAGCCCCAGACCTGGAACCTGAAGTTCCCATTAGCCACTACACTGTGAACTATGGAAGCCCTGAAGTACCTGTTTAGAAGGCAGCCAAAAGAGAAGCAGCAGCCTACCAATTTTCCTTGGTGTTTTTTGTTGCATAGTTACTATAGGCTGGATAACAATAGCCATGTTTTATATTTTTTGCAGATTAATTTCCATCTTTCAAACGGTTGGAATCACTTCCTTTGTAGTAATTAAACAGAATTTTTATTTTTTATTTTTTGAGAAAGAGTCTTACTTTGTCACCAGGCTGGACTGCGGTGACGTGATCTCCACTCACTGCAACCTCCGCCTCTCGGCTTCAAGTGATTCCCCTGCCTCAACCTCCTGAGTAGCTGGGACTACAGGCATGCACCACCACGCCCAGCTAATTTTTGTATTTTTAGTAGAGATGGTGTTTCACCATGTTGGCCAGGATGGTCTCGATCTCTTGACCTTGTGATCTGCCCGCCTCAGTCTCCCAAAGTGGTGGGATTACAGGCATGAGCCACTGCACCCGGCCTAAACAGAATGTTTTAATTCATTCCTATAACAAATATCCCTGACAGCATAGGTATTCACCTCTGAAATTCCCATTAAATCTTTTAACCAAATTCATTTCCTCTTGTCTAGAGACCATCAATCTTCAGATGATCATGCAACAGGGTTTCCAGCCAGTTCCAAATAAAGACAGCACCCCGGCCATCAAGAAACTACTCTGTTGGCCGGGTGCAGTGGCTCACGCCTGTAATCCCAGCACTTTGGGAGGCTGAGGTAGGTGGATCACGAGGTTAGGAGTTCGAGCCCATCCTGGCCAACGTGGTGAAACCCCGTCTCTACTAAAAATACAAAAATTGACTGAGTGTGGTGGCTCACGCCTATAATCCCAGCACTTTGTGAGGCAGAGGTGGGCAGATCACCTGAGGTAAGGAGTTCGAGACCAGCTTGGCCAACATGGTGAACCCCATCTCTACTAAAAATACAAAAATTGGCTGGATGTGGTGGCAGGTGCCTGTAATCCCAGCCGCTCAGAGGCTGAGGCAGGAGAATCACATGAACCCGGCAGGGTGACAAGAGCGAAACTCCATCTTAAAAAAGAAAAAAAAAAAACTGTCTGTGGGTGGGCACTATGTGAGAATCAAACAAGGAAACTATCAAGCTGCACACACTGCTGAGATTTGTTCAGATCCAGCCATCCCTCAGGCCAAATCTGCACAAGTGTTTGATAGTTTTTATTTGAACAAATTTCTATTTAGTGTGATATATAATTCATTCAAAATTACATCTTCTGAAGCAAAAAAAAAATTTTAAATTTAAGAGTCAGGGTCTTGCTCTGTTGCCCAGGCTGGAGTGCAGTGGTGCAATCATAGCTCCCCTGCAACCTCAAACTCCCGGGCTCAAGTGATCCCTCACCTCAGCATCCCAAGTAGCTAGGACTACCGGCACCATACTTGTTGTTTTCTGAACTATTGTGGGAGAGCCTAAAAGTCACCTCTACTCATCTTAGTTCTTAAGTAGGACTTTCAGCTGGGTCCAGAAATCAAATTGACACAAGACATCAAAAAGAGAAGAGCATACATGTTTTATTAATTTTTGCATGTACATGGGGACCCTCACAAGAGAGTGAAGACTTAAATGACAAAAGTAGGAAGATTTTTTGCTTTTCAGATAAAGTGATAAATTTGTGAAGAAATGACAAGACAAAGGTATCTGGGCTGGAGCAGTAAATTCCAGGACAGTCACTAGGAGATTTATGGAGAGGTGTAAAGCTAGTGGAAGACAAGGGTTAGTGTAGTAAGTTTATTTATAACAGGCCTGTTGTAGCATCAGTTCCCAGTCTCTAGAGATAGGGGTTATTTTCTCACCCTGGACAAAGAAGCATCCTCTTCAAAGGAATTTTTATGGATTGTAACAGGTAGGAAAGGACAGGTCAGCTACCTCTTTCTTTCCTTTTTTTTTTTTTTTTTTTTTTTTTTGAGTCAGGGTCTTGCTCTATCTCCCAGGTTGGAGTGCGGCAGCATGGCATGACCTTGACTCAGTGGAACCTCTGTCTCCCTGCCTCCCGGGTTCAAGCAATCCTCCCACCTCAGCCTCCCGAGTAGCTGGGACCACAGGGCATGCTGCCACACCCAGCTAATTTTTGTATTTTTTGTAGAGATGGAGTTTCACTGTGTTGCCCAGGCTGGTCTCGAACTCCTGAGCTCAAAAAGATCCACCCACCTTGGCCTCCCAAAGTGCTATGAATAGAGGCATGAGCCACAGCACCTGGCCCTTTCTTTCCTTTCTTCTTGACAGTGTCTCACTATTTTGCCAAGGCTGGAGTGCAGTGGCACGATCATGGCGCACTGCAACCTCAAACTCCTGGGCTCAAGTGATCCTTCCACCTCAACCTTCCGAGTAGCTGTGGCACAGGCAGAAATGCAACTACAGTTTCTCAAGTGTCTTCAGCTTGAAACTAATTCAGCAGATTTTGGAGTGGCACATCCTTCATTCCTTCACTATGAATTCATCTCACAGAAATGAGAAGGTAACTGACTTTGCTGTTAGAAGTCCTCGAATTTCAAAATAAACGTCCTGGGCTTAAAAAGTCTGAATGTTATGCTGTGTGTGTTTTGCCTTCAAGTTTTTAGTTTCAGACTAAAGTAGCTAGGGTTATAAGTAATATAAGAAGTGTGATGGCTTTGTACTCTGTCGACTTAGCTAAATTCAAACTAAGCGTCACAGCTTCCTTCCCTGAATGATTCTAAATTACAGTTGATCACAGGAGAAACATGAACAAGTTTTAGAAGCCACAAGTGAAGCATCTGCCATTTTCTTTGTGCTGAAAGTAAGGATATAGTGACAGGCGTTATTGCAGTGAGGCGTTATTGTTGCTGATTCCCTAACTGGCCTTGATGGGGTGGGGCAGGGTGGCATTATGATATATATTGGTTTTCATCCATGGTCCCTGCCTTGGTACAGTCTTTTTATAATGTGGGGTGTGTCAGACCCCAGAGGCAGGCCTCTGAGCTTCTTCTGCCCTCCTTTCACCTGCCCCAAGGCAGGACACTGTTTCCCTCCTTTCTGACTGTGGGTCTTAAGACCCTTGTACACCCTGGGGGAAGGAATGCTGACATCATGAAGCTCCATAAAAACCCAAGAGGGACTGGGCGCAGCGGCTCATGCCTGTAATCCCAGCACTTTGGGAGGCTGAGGCAGTCGGATCATTTGAGGTCAGGAGTTAGAGACCCTGGTCAACATGATAAGACCCTGTCTCTACTAAAAATACAAAAACTAGCCAGATGTCATGGTGCTTGCCTGTAATCCCAGCTACTCGGGAGGCTGAGGCAGGAGAATCACTTGAACCCTGGAGACGAAGGCTGCAGCAAGCCGAGATAATGCCACTGCACTCCAGCCTGGGCGACAGAGTGAGACTCCATCTCATAAAAACAAAACAAAACAAGCAAGCGAACAAAAAATCCAAGAGGACTGGGTTTGGGGAGCTTCCGTATAGCAAACACGCGGACGTTCCTGGAGGGTGGTACACCTAGGGAGGGCGTGGAAGCTTCCCCCAAACCTCACCCTACACATCTCTTCATCTATATCCTTTGCAATATCCTCTATAATAAACAGGTAAACATCAGTAAGTGTTTCCCTGAGTTCTGTGAGCCACTGCAGCAAATTAATTGAACCCAAAGAGGGGGTCATGGGAACCTCAACTTGAAGCCAGTCAGAAGTTCCAGAGGCGCAGACTTGTGTTGTGACTGGTGTGTGTGTGGAGGCAGTCTGGGGTACTGAGCCCTCAACCTGTAGCATCTGACACTCTCTCCGGGTAGATAGCATCAGAATTAGAGGGCGCCCACATGATCTTCACAGCTTGGTATGTGGGGAAAAACATCCACACACACATGGCCACAGAAGTCTCCTGTGTTGATTGTTACGGTGTGAAAGTAGAGGAAAAACACGGTTAGGGAGAGTTTTCCCTACACAGTAGTATCCATGGCTCCTTAAGCTCCTACCCTATCTCCTCCTTCAGCTTTTTTTAGTCCTGGGACAGGTGCTTGGGTGGTTCTGTGGCAAAGGGCAACAGCTTCTCCTGCAGGTCGCCCAATGTCATTGCTTGTCCTTGTGATTTCTAGCCTATCCGTATGGATTCCAGGTCTTGCTCTTCCCTACTTTACATCCAGCCTTCCTGACTGCCAGCCTGGGTGACTTCAGACCTTATACAACCCACAGCCCAAGGCGACAGCCTTGTGTAGACTTCTCCAACAGCTCCCACAACTGTCTATACTCTAATCCCTATGATAAATTCTCTCTATAATCTCTATCATAAACCGTACTCTGTTACTCATAGTGTTTATGTTTCTCTGGTCAGACTCTGACTGATAGTAGGAGTCCATATACTTATGAAATAAACATCTAGCCGGGTGCGGTGGCTCACACCTGTAATCCCAGCACTTTGGGAGGCCGAGGTGGGCGGATCACGAGGTCAGGAGATCGAGACCATCCTGGCTAACATGGTGAAACCCCGTCTCTACTAAAATTACAGAAAATTAGCTGGGCGTGGTGGCGTGCGCCTGTAGTCCCAGCTACTCAGGAGGCTGAGGCAGGAGAATGGCGTGAACCCGGGAGGCGGAGCTTGCAATGAGCCGAGATTGCACCACTGCACTCCAGCCTGGGCGACAAAGTGAGACTCTGTCTCAATAAATAAATAAATAAATAAATAAATAAATAAATAAATAAATAATCTGAAGAGGAATACAAACTTTTGTGCCATATGCCAGACATTTTGCTAAGTGTGCCTTATCTCACTTGATCTTCACCAGAAGACTGTTGTACAGGTGAAGACATTGAGCTCAAAGAAATGAATACATTTTCCCAAGGGTACATTGCTAGACTATGGAAAGCTGTGTAGTCAAGAGAATTTCTACTTATAAACTCTGCCATCTTGTAACGACCCAATGGGTTCACCCTGCTCGCTGCCTAGGCAGACAGGGTCTCACTCTGTTGCCCAGGCTGGAGTGCAGTGGCATGATCTCGACTCATTGCAACCTCCATCTCCCAGGTTCAAGCGATCCTGTCATGTAAGCCCCCCAAGTAGCTGGGACCACAGGTGCACACCACCATGCCCTGCTAATTTTTGTATTTTTAGTAGAGACGGGGTTTCGCCATGTTGCCCAGGCTCCTAAGCTAAAGTGATCCACCTGCGTCGGCCTCCCAGGGTGCTGGGATTACAGGCATGAGCCATGGCGCCCAGCCTGAGAAACAATTATTCATGAAGACCTGGCTGTGTGGGAGATCAGAGTTTTATTATTACTCAAATCAGTCTCCCCAAGCATTTGAGTATTTGGTGATCAGAGTTTTTTTTTTTTTTAGATGGCGTCTCACTCTGTTTCCCAGGCAGAAGTGCAGTGGCATGATCTCGGCTTACCGCAACTTCCGCCTCCCAGGTTCAAGCAATTCTTCTGACTTAGCCTCCCATGTAGCTGGGACTACAGGTGTGCTCCACCACGCATGGCTAATTTTTGTATTTTTAGTAGAGATCGAGTTTTACCATATTGGCCAGGCTGGTCTTGAATTCCTAACCTCATGGTGATCAGAGATTTTAAGAATAAATTGGTGGGTGGGGAAGCCGGTGAGCTGGGAGTGCTGATTGGTTGGGTCAGAGATGAAATTACAGGGAGTCAAAGCTGTCCTTTTGCTTGAGTCAGGTCCTGGGTGGGGGGCCACAAGATTAGATGAGCCAGTTGATCGACCTGGGTAGTGCCAGCTGATCCATCAAGCGTAGGGTCTGCAAAATATCTCAAGCACTAATCTTAGATTTTACAATAGTGATATTATCCCCAGGAGAAATTTGAGGACAGTCAGAATCTTGTAGCCTCCAGCTGCATAACTCCTAAACCATAATTTCTAACCTTGTGGCTAATTTTTTAGTCCTGCAAAGACAGTCTATCACCAGGCAGGAAGGGAGTTTGTTCTGGGAAAGTTAAACTATAAACTGAGTTCCTCCCTGAGTTAGTTCTACCTATACCCAGGGGTCAACTTGGACAGCTTGAAGCAAGATGGAGTTGGTTAGGTCAGATAGGTTTTTTTTGTTTTTTTTGTTTTTGAGATGGAGCCTTGCTCTGTCGCCCAGGCTGGAGTGCAGTGGTGTGATCTCGACTCACTGCAAGCTCTGCCTCCCAGGTTCACGCCATTCTCCTGCCTCAGCCTCCCGAGTAGCTGGGACTACAGGTGCACGCCACCACACCCAGCTAATTTTTTCTATATTTAGTAGAGACAAGTTTTCACCATGTTAGCCAGGATGGTCTCAATCTCCTGACCTCGTGATCCACCCACCTCGTCCTCCCAAAGTGCTGGGATTACAGGTGTGAGCCACCGCGCCCAGCCGGATCTCTTTTACTGTCATAATTTTCTCAGTTATAATTTTGCAATGGCAGTTTCCATCTTGTCTCTCCAAAGAGCATAATCTTTACCTGGTGCCTTCAGAATGAGGAATTTTTACCCCATAGGTGTTTTTACTTTATTCATCTTTGTTTGAAGGGGATCTGAATATGCCACCCCAAAATATGACACATTGTCATAGGAAATTTTTGAGCTGAAGGTAATTGAGAATCAGGAGATGCAGGTAGCTGGGAGTGGTGGCTCATGTTTGTAATCCAAGCACTTTGGGAGGCCAACGCAGGAGGATCACTTGAGCCCAGGAGCTCGAGACCAACCTGGGCAGCATAGTGGGACCTCATCTCTGTGGCAGGCCAATTCTCTCTGACAGTCACACAGACAGGGCTCCATAGCACTCCAGTTACATAGAAGAACTTCCACAGCCCTTGCCTTAACATTGGGCTAACAATTAAGTCTAGGGAAAATCAGTGCCCGGATGTCAGAACCAGAAATGAAACATACGTTCAGTAAGTGCCTTGCACAGGCTTCTCCTAAAACCTGGAGCATGTCAAGATAATGTGGACAGCCTTACATTCCTTGTACCAGGATCTGTCTCGGGTCAACATCTGGGGCGAGTCAAGGTAACACAGACAGTCCTTGAATAGATTTATTTTAAGGGGGAGGGTCTGGAGCAACTCTTAGGACCAAACCGTAGGTAAGATAAAGTAGAAGTAATCACTCTGGTGCCAGGATCCTCCTTAAGTAAATTTAGGAGACATTTCTTAATCACCCTGGTATCAGGACCCTCATGGATTAGGTAGATTTAGAGGGCATTTTTGGCCTCTGACCTAGCTGAAACAAAATTAATTACTTATAAACAGGCAAATGTGATATTGCACGTAGGCATGTAGTCCAAACACATATAAGCATGGGTAATATTGTAATATCTTGAGTTGGTCTGGCGAATAATCTCCGACCTTCTCCCTGTATCCAGTTACAGAAATAAACTCCCTTCTTTCCTAGTCCATCTGCATCTCATTATTTGGCTGTGAGAACATAGAGCCAGGCGTGGTTCGGTTCGGGAACATCTCCACCAAAAAAAATTTTTTTAATTAGCCGAGTGTGGTGGTGCTCGCCTGTGGTCCCAGCTACTCAGGAGACTAAGGCAGGAGGATCACTTGAACCCTGGAGGTCAAAGCTGCCGTGAGCCATGATCATGTCACTGCACTCCAGCCTGGGTGACACAGCCTAAAAGCAGGGCATAAATTTCCCATTGAGGAAGGTGCCTCCCCACCCACCTAGTACCAGGGAGAGAAGAGTGATTTTTACCAAAGATGGGAATTAACACCAAGATGAATTTGCATAAACAGATCTTTCTAAAATAGCCCTTATCATCCATTAATTTCCCCATATGTTTCCTCCTCAGTGCCCCACAATTTGTTCCTTGAAGCCCAAACCCTCTTTCCTTTGTTAAAAAGGTACATAAAACCACAAGTCTAACTACTTCTTTCCTGAGAACTCTTTTGCATGCAAATATTAATAAAAATGGTGTGCTTTTTCTCCTGTTACTATGTCTTTTATTAGTTTAATTTGCAGGCCCACAGTTACAAAACATAACAGGGTTGAGGAAAATTTTTCCTCTCTGACATGTTTCAGTTAAAAAGGAACCAGCCTGACCAACATGGTGAAACCCCATCTCTACTAAAAATATAGAAATTAGCCTGGTGTGGTGGTGCACGCCTGTAATCCCAGCTACTCAGGAGGCTGAGGCAAGAGAATTGCCTGACCCTGGGAGGCAGAGGTTGCAGTGAGCCTAGATCCTGCCACTGCACTCCAGCCTGGGCAACAAGAGTGAAACTCCGTCTCAAAACAAAACAAAACAAAACAAAACAAAACAAAACAAAACAAAGCAAACCAGCTGAAGAAGTTCTTTGATTAACAGCACAGCATGGAAATGTTAGATACTCTTAGCCAAACCTTGAAAGATACTCTCTTATTTAATCACAGTTTTAAATGTTAGCTTGCTTACCTTAAAAAAAAAAAAAAAAAAAAAAGCCAGAAGTCAGATATTCATGATGTGAGATAAAGTTCTTAAGTGTGGAGGGAACAAAAACTACAACTTTTTGTAAAAGTCACAAAAGGCCAACCTATTGTATCGCATATCCTCAAAGAAGAGTCAGGGCATGCTGAAACATGCTGTGTTTTGTTTTTACTAACATTTTCCTTATTACAAAAATAATACATTCTCATTAGATAATAATAAGAATACTTAAAAAAATAAAATATTATCAATATCATTAATGCATTGGTGTTTTTCCTCCTATAACTTTTCTGTGCATAGTTTTCCCTTTAATTACATGTTATAATGTAATCCTTATAAACATAATTTTAATTATTGAATATTTTTCCAAGGAAAAGAAGTATATAGTTTACTAAACCATTTCTGTAGTCGTGAACAAAGAGTTCATGGAGACATTTATTGTGTGTGTGTTTTTACATTGACATTTTAAAAATAAGAACTTCTGAAAAATACAAAAGTCCAAAAAGTTGCAAAAATTCAATTTCCTACTTTCCTCCCCAGAAATAACCACTGTGTAATTTTATTTTGTGCATATCTTTCCAGAAATTTGTCTTTGAACATACAATCATAATGAAAGGCAAAATCCTTACACAAATTGGCTAAATTCGTTATAAGACTGCTCAACTTTCTCAGGGCAAGAAAGACCGGGAACATTTGGGATTAATGTCTCTATCAGGAGGCAAGCATCCTAACAATTTATCAATGTTTACAGATTAATTTATAATCTTATAGGGCAGTAGTGCAGTAGTTTTTCTGTACTTTTGTCAGATGTTGATTCTTGTCGGCTCCCCATATCTGTGGGTTTTATATTTAAGGATTCAACCAACTGCAGATCAAAATATTTTTTAAAAAGTAGTTGGGGGCGGTGGCTCATGCCAGTGATCCTAGCACTTTGGGAGAACAAGATGGGGGAGGATCATTTGAGCCCAGGAGATTGAGACCAGCCTGAGTGACATGGGGAGACTCCATGTCCACAGAAAATAAAAAAATTAGCCAGGCACTGTGTTGTGTGCCTGTGGCACATAGCTACTTAGGAGGCTGAGGTGAGACTGTCGCTTGAGCTTGAACAGTCAAGGCTGCAGTGAGCCGGGATCGTGCCACCGCACTCCAGCCTGGGTGACAGAGCAATACCCTGTCTCAAAAAATAAAAACCAGGCTGGGCACGGTGGCTCAAGCCTGTGATCCCAGCACTTTGGGAGGCAGGCAGATCACCTGAGGTCAGGAGTTCGAGACCAGCCTCACCAATATGGGGAAACCCTGTCTCTACTGAAAATACAAAAAATTGGCCGGGCACAGTGGCTCACGCCTATAATCTCGGTACTTTGGGAGGCCGAGGTGGGTGGATCATGAGGTCAGGAGTTCGAGACCAGCCTGACCAATATGGTGAAACCCCGTCTCTACTGAAAATACAAAATTAGCCAGGCATAGTGGCAGGAGCCTGTAATCCCAGCTACTTCGAAGGCTGAGGCAGGAGAATTGCTTGAACCCGGGAGGCAGGGGTTGCAGGGAGCCGAGATTGTGCCATTGTACTCCAGCCTGGGCAATAAGGGCAAAACTCTGTCTCAAAAAACAAACAAACAAAAAAAAACAAACAAACAAACCAAAACTTAGCCAGGCATGGTACTGGGCACCTGTAATCCCAGCTACTCGGGAGGCTGAGGCAGGAGAATTGCTTAAACCCAGGAGGCAGAAGTTGCAGTGAGCTGAGATCATGCCACTGCACTCCAGCCTGGGTGACAGAGCAAGACTCCGTCACAAAAAAAAAGAAAAAAAAAAGACGAAAAAAGAATGTATTATAGTGCACATGTACATGGGTTTCTTTTGTTTTTTTTGAGATGGAGTCTTGCTCTGTCGCCCAGGCTGGAGTGCAGTGACGTGATTTCAGCTCACTGCAACCCCTGCCTCCCAGGTTCAAGCCGTTCTCCTCCCTCAGCCTCCTGAGTAGCTGGGACTATAGGCACATGCCACCACTCCCAGCCTATTTTTGTATTTTTAGTAGAGACAGGGTTTCACCACATTGGCCAGGATGGTCTCGATCTCTTGACCTCGCCCAGCCAGCACGTGGGTTTCTTTATGGCATATTCCTATGAGCGGAATATAAGCCATTGTGTATGTTCAGTGTCAAAGTGTTTTGCAAAGAAGTTGTACCAGTTTACATTCCCAATAACAGAACATGAAGGTCCCTGTTGCTCACTTTCTTACTCATAAACCATGTTGCTCATGTGGTTTTATCAGCCTTTTAAATTCAGTCATTCTGGGCTGGGCACATGGCTCACGCCTGTAATCTCAGCACTTTGGGAGGCTGAGGTGGGTAGATCATGAGGTCAGGAGATCGAGACCATCCTGGCCAACATGGTAAAACCCCGTCTCTACTAAAATACAAAAAATTAGCCAGGTGTGGTGGCCTGCGCCTGTAATCCCAGCTAATCAGGAGGCTGAGGTAGGGGAATCACTTGCACCCAGGAGGTGGAAGTTGCAGTGAACCGAGATCGCGCCACTGTACTCCAGCCTGGGCGACAGAGCAAGACTCTGTCTCAAAAAATAAATAAAATAAAAATAGCCAGGTGCGGTAGCTCACACCCGTAATCCCAGGACTTTGGGAGGCTGAGACGGGCGGATCACAAGGTCGGGAGATCGAGACCATTCTGGCTAACACAGTGAAACCCCATCTCTGCTAAAAATACAAAAAATTAGCTGGGCGTGGTGGCAAGCACTTGTAGTACCAGCTACTCAGGAGGCTGAGGCGGAGAATGGTGTGAACCCAGGAGGCGGAGCTTGTAGTGAGCTGAGATAGCACTGATACAGCGAGACTCTGTCTCAAAAAAATTAAAAATAAATAAATAAATAAATAAATAAATAAATAAATAAATAAAATAAGCTCAGTCATTCTGGTGGATAACACAGATAACTTTGTGGCTTTCCTCATCACTATGGGGGATAACAGCTTTAACTGTGTATTTGCTATTTGAAATTCCTGTTTTATGTAATGCCTGCTTAAGAATTTAGCATGCTTGGGAAGTGGATGTACATCTTTTCCTTGTTTTCATTATGGATTTACAACTTTGCAAAATGTTTAC
The DNA here is from genome assembly GCF_043159975.1 of Macaca nemestrina. NCBI lineage: Eukaryota > Metazoa > Chordata > Mammalia > Primates > Cercopithecidae > Macaca > Macaca nemestrina. Next base: position 110,227,177 of record NC_092134.1, read on the forward strand.
ATCTTTGAATCACCTAGAATTAACTGTGATGGAAAGTAAGCTGTAGGAGTTCAACTCTCGTTTTCCAGCTGGCTACTCAGTTGTCACAATACTATTTATTAAATAATTCATCCTAGATAAATATAGAATCAATTTTTATGCACATCCATTTTTTATATATTGGCAACTAATAAGAAGTAAAACCAACACTGCAGAGCAGCATACAAGAGAAAGTATTTGAATTGAGATCTTTTATAAATTGCAATTTGAGAGACACAAATCGAGCAAGCAGCTAAATCATGTTCCATCCAGACAAGTCTGGGCAGGGACTTATAAAGGTTCCTGGCAAGTTTGTAAAAGTGGAAAATTTTAGCAGAGTCTATGATTGACAATGCCTGATTGACAGCTTAGATGTCTCTTGGTGATGAACGACCTAATTTGGCATGGCTGTCTTCTCAGGAGATTTGTGATCAGGCCCAGTGTAAACAATTCACATAAAATTCAGCTGCTTCTTTAGGATGTTTGTGATTTCGTCCAATTTGAACATATCAAATTTCATCTGAGTATATGAGTGATGGGGGTCCAACTCCTTATGCACTCGTGGCTCCTTTTTAGAGACCTGTGACATAATCATCTCCATTTTGGATTTCTTTTCAGATTTCTCCCTTTTGATTTAAATCTTTCCTCAGAAACCACCGAGATCAATTATTTCACTAAGCCCTTTGGTGCTGGAATAGATTTGTCCCAGGAAGTCATGTCCCATGGAGGAGGGAGTCATGGTGATGATAGTGGATGATCTGTGTCAAATGAATAGTTTAAATGTGAGCAACAAGGAGGAGTTGAGGATGTGGGCCCCCATTGTGGTGCACATATGTGGATAGGGTAGGATTCATGATTGTAGGCCTAATCTGTCAGTTCCATGTGTTGAGCCACCATAATTTTAGTTTCATTGACAGCAACAGTGTGGCATCAAGCTGACAGAGGAGAAAAGAAAGAACCAGCTAGGAAGGCAGTTACAGCAGGTGCTCAGCAGAATTCTTTCAAACAAAGGAACTACCTAAAAACTCAGGCTGCAGATACAGACGAGGGAACTACCACAGGCAGCTTGCCTAGAATATGCCCATAGCTGCACAGATAAGGAAGCAAGGCCCAACATAGAAGCACCTTTGTTCTTTGTGTAAGCAGCAGCCTTCCAGGAAATAGTTTCTTTTCCTTTTGTGGGCATGTAGATGGTGGGCTGTGGTAAGTACATTCCTTGCCTTTTTTGGGCATACTTTGGACTGTGAGCCAAAACTCTATGAATCATCACTCCAACACTAGGCTGGTTGTGAGCCAAGGCTCCAACTGGTCCTTTACACCATTGTGCCATTTTCTAAGTGGTGCCTTTTCTAAAGACAACCACCAGCCAGCCAGCACACTAGGGGTACAGGGTGGAGCTACCAAAAATTCTCAACTTATGCAGTTTCAGTTATGCAAATAAAATGCCCAGACCCATCTGGTTCCTCTGGGTTCCTCATAACAGCCTTTGTACTCAACTGTAAAATGGCAACCCTCTCAGGTCCCCTCTCTGAAGTGGAGAGCTTTCCTCTTTCACTTATTAAACTTGTGCTCTAAATGCACCCTTGGTGTCCACATTCCTTGTTCTTCTTGATCATGAGACAAAGAGCTCCAGGTAATACCTCAGACAACAAGACTACTTCAAACCATTTCACAAGAATATAGTTTAATGAAGATAAACATGACTAGGATCATAATCAAGAATAACAGGAGAAGTTGGAACCCAGATCTTAAAATATTTCCAATACCTGTAGGAAGTCAACAAAAAAGATCAGAAAATTCAAGATTAACCCAATTAAAAAGACTACCAGAAGGTATACCTTTTAAGGATCTGACTAATCTTGGAATCTTGGCGGTTTCCAGAACTACCTGAATTTTTTAAAATTATTATTTTATTTTTTGAGACAGGCTATCACTTTGTTACCCAGGCTGGAGTACAGTGGTGGGATCTCAGCTCACTGCAGCCTCAATATCCCAGGCTCAAGTGATCCTCCAACCTCAGCACCCCCTAGTAGCTGAGACTACAGGTGTGCACCACCACACTCAACTAATTTTTGTAGTTTTATTAGGGATGGAGTTTCGCCATGTTGCCCAGGCTGGTCTTGAACTCCTCCTGCCTGCCTTGGCCTTCCAAAGTGCTGGGATTAGAAGTGTGAGCCACAGCACCCAGCCTTGAATTTTTTATTTACCCAAGCAGAACAAGAGATGTTGGATATAGCAGACTCCTCCTTGAGCAGTGAGTAAATAATCTGAAGCTATTTTACTATCTAATCCTTCACATGCTAAGAATTCCAAGGAGTTTTGTTGGGTCTAATGTCTCTTCCTACAAAGAGAGAAAATTGTTATTGAACTTATGCAAATGACTATATTGCCATAAAAGAAGATTAATCACAAATGGTTTCCAAATTCTGAAGGAACCAGGTAGACAGAAATGCAAATGTTTCAATTCTGTTCACAAAAGCCTACTTTACCCAATTGATCTAAGCTATAAATAGCTTAAAAGAAGAATAAAAGTTTTCTTGACTCTGAAAAATAAAATATAAAGAAAGTGGAATGTTTCAGATAAAAAGAAGTCATAAAAAAGTTCAATTCTTTATCAGTTGAGTCCCATGTAATTAATTCTTGTTTTTCTTGATGTCGGATTAGGAATCTTCATGAACACTTTAATTTACTCATTAGAGCTCTGGAAGTTTTCACCAAGTCCAATGGTATGATCTCAAAAATTATCAAAAATCTGTATTCAAGAATACTTGTTATGTTTTTTTGTTTTTTTTTTTTTAATGAATTTCCTTGAAGAAGCAGCAAATTTGGCGCTGCATGCAGTGTTTTATGCCTGTAATCCTAGTACTTTGCAAGGTCAAGGTGGGAAGATCACTTGAGCCCAGGAGTTCCAGAGCGGCCTGAACAACATAGTGAGACCTAATTTCTAAAAAAAAAAAAAAAAAGTTAGCCAGCCATGGTGGCAGGTGCCTGTGATCCTAGTTACTTGGGAGGCTGTGGTAGGAGGATCACCTGAGCCCAGGAGATCAAGGCTGCAGTGAGCTATGATCACACCACTGCATTCCAGCCTGGATGGTGACAAAGTGAGACCCTGTCTCCAAAAAAAAAAAAGAAAAAAAAAAACAAATTTTGGACTGCAGCTGTTTATAAACCACCTTTGGAGGAGAATCAAGATCAAGGTAGGCTGGGCGCAGTGGCTCATGCCTGTAGTCCCAGCACTTTGGGAGGCCAAGGCAGGCAGATCACGAGGTCAAGAGTTTAAGACAAACCTGGCCAACATGGTGGAACCCCGTCTCTACTAAAAATACAAAAAATTAGTCAGGCATCTTGGCAAGCACCTATAGTCCCAGCTACTCAGGAGGCTGAGGCAGGAGAATGACATGAACCGGGGAGGCGGAGCTTGCAGTGAGCCGAGATTGTGCCACTGCACTCCAGCCTGGGCAACAGAGTGAGACTCGTTCTAAAAAAAAAAAAAAAATGAAGGTAAAATAACAAATGCTTGTGGATGACAAAAGAGAATAGTCATGGTTAATGATGGAACTGATAAGGAAGTGTGGTTATTTCTGTGGTGTACAACAATTTAACTTAATAATCAGAATTATGACTGATAACATATACCAAGATACATCAGATCTTTTTAGAAATTTTATACAATTTTGAAACACATATTAAAAATGCATTTATACAAATACAACTTCAAGAAGGTAAAATGTTATTTCTTATTTGACAATGTAATACCTCCTGTATAATTTAAGCATAAGTTTATATTTAGGCTATATATTTATACATATATAATACATATACTTTTTTTTTTTTGAGAGAGAGGGTCTCACTCTATCTCCCAGGCTGGAGTGCAGTGGTGCAATCATAGTTCACTACAGCCTCAAACTCTGGGGCTCAAGGAATCCTCCTGCCTCAGCCTCCAGGTAGCTGGGATTACAGGTGCATGCTGCCATGCTGGCTAATAAAAAATATATATATTTATAGAGACTTGGTCTCACTACATTGCCCATGCTGGTTTTGAACTCCTGGTTTCAAGCAATCCTCCTACCTTGGTCTCCCAAAATGGGGCCCATCTCACCCAGCCTGAATTCCTCTCCTCCTAAACTCCAGCTGACTATATGTGCTCCACCTCTCTGCTTCTTTTCTTGTTGACATTAATTTTGCCAAAGATAATGTAAAATTTCTTTGGCCTTTTGGGAACAAGATCTCAAACTGACTCCTCTAAGACTTGTTCTTCCATTAATGTTCCTCCTTCCTCTTGCCACCTTTGCTACCACATGAGGGCAACTAACAAAGACTTCTCTTTGTTTTTGATTATTTTTGTTTAATATTATTGAATTTTTATTAATTGTAGAAAGGGGGTCTCACTGTGTTGCCTAGGCTGGTCTTGAACTCCTGGCCTCAAGTGATGCTCTCACCTCAGCCTCCCAAAGTGCTGGGATTACAGGCATGAGCCACTGAGCCCAGCTGGTAATGAAGACTTATAACAGTCCCGGAACTCCTTGAGGACCCCTTGAAGGCCACAGACTCATTTTCTGGGGGTGGGAGGACCACGGTTTTCCTCTTAGAGTCCCAAGAGTTGTGGGTAGATAGGTTCCTCTCAGGTCTAACTCTCTACTCTTTTTCATATTTAACCTTGATCCTTTTGGCTTTTAGATACATACATGTGAGTTGGGCATAGTGGCACATGCCTGTAATCCCAGCTACTCAGGAGGCTGAGGGAGGAAGATCATTTGAGCTCAGGAATTTAAGGCCACCCTGGGCAACATAGCGAGACCATGTCCCAAACAAAGAAACGAAACCAAATGGACACATACATGTGTATGATATATGTTGTATCTACATGTATTTATATGTCTTTACATATGTTTATGTATTGTCTACATGGTACCAAATTAACTTAAAAATAAATGAGTGCTCATAAATACGTTGAAATATTTTTTAAGTTTTTGTGACTTTAGTAAATCTTTTGGTAGACAAGGCTAGTTTAATATTGTTGATTTAATAAAAAAAACTATGTCTCCTGAGTTGTCAGCAAAATATGCTTGTATTTAACTTTAAGTTTCTTACTTTTATGATATTTACCTAACATACAGTAATAAAAAATGGTTACCCTTAGAATTTTGCTAAGCTAAATTAAATTATGGATACTTGTTGCCTATCTAGGTCATTTCCAAATAAGATATAATGCTAAGACATTAATTACTAAATTTGAGTTTAAGCTTATATACTTTTGGCTCTGTTTGTTTGTTTGTTCGTTTATTTGAGACAGAGTCTCACTCTGTCACTCAGGCTGGAGTGCAGTGGCATGATCTCGGCTCACTGCAACCTCTGCCTCCTAAGTTCAAGGGATTCTCATGCTCTAAAAAGTCAAAAGTCAAAAGTCGATTTTTGACTGTAGAGCTCTTAAAAAGATCTTTTGACCAGGTTTTAGATGGACAAACAACAAACATTCCTGTTTCTTGGCTTCCTTTCTGAAATTTGCACTAAGAACAAGGTTTTTGTTTTTGTTGTTTTTTGTTTGTTTGTTTGTTTTTGCAGGGGTGGGGTATATTTGCCTATTAGAGGTCTAGAATAATCACTATTTTATTTATTTATTTGTTTTTCCTAAGACAACTCTGTCACCCAGGCTGAAATGCAGTGGCTCAATCTCAGATCACTGCAACCTATGCCTCCCAGGCTCAAGTGTCTCAGCCTCCTAAATAGCTGGGACTACAGGCACATGCCACCATTCCTGGGTAATTTTTGTATTTTTAGTAGAGACAGGATTTCACTATGTTGGCCAGGCTGGTCTCAAACTCCTGGCCTCAAGTGATCCACTTGCCTCGGCCTCCCAAAGTGCTGGGGTTACAGGCGTGAGCCACCATGCCCAGCACTAGAATAATCACTACTTAAAGCTGTTGTCTTTGAAATGTTTTAATAAACTTTCTTGTTGAGGGGATGTGGTTCCATTTAGCTCAGGAGAGAAGGCTGAACAAACAAAGGAACAAAGATATACCTGAACAAATGAGAAAACCAACACAAATAAACACACATGAGACCAAAACCAAGAAGCCCTTTTAAACCAAGCCCTTCATTAAAACTTGGCTTTAACCAAGTTTCCCAAAGACGGAGCAAAAGTTAGCAGCCCTTATAAGATCCAGACCCCTCCCAAGGACAGCTTAGAGAACGCTTCCCTAGCAACATCTGGGGTGCAGCCCCACATTTGTTCACCATATTCTCTATGGCCTCAGCTTTTCAGCCGAGTGTCTGCCAGACCTTCCACAAAGGCAAACCTTCCCGTGTGTGCCCAGCAGACAGATGATGAGAAGAGACAGTCACTAAAAGAGGAAAGCAAAAGCTGCCCTTGGGGGTGGAAAGAATTACAAATGGGCACCTGAAAACCTCAAGAGTCACACCAAAAATTCAAAACAAGTAACCAAACCAATTCTTATAAATATTTCTCTCCTGAGCTAAAGATATTCCCTGAGGAAAGGAATTTTTTGGTTGGTCCAGAGAACTTTAGCTCTGTTTCAAATCCAATCTCAGCTGGAATGCTGCTTAACTAATTCCCTAAATGCTAACATTTCAAAAACATGGTAAGGTTTACATCTCCAAAGGACTGAGAAAGGCCTGGAAAATGCTGGAGTGACTTTTGTAAATCCTGCAGCAAAGTTGAGCAGGCAATTTGAACATTTAAAGAATTTTCTGCAGATGTTAAAGGAGAACTCTCCAGAAAAAAAAGTTTTAGCCTTAACAGTCCAAATTTCCAAAGGTTGGCCAGGTGCATTGGTTTATGCCTATAGTCCTAGCACTTTGGGAGGCCAAGGCTGGAGGATCACTTGAGTCCAGGAGTCTGAGACCAGTATGGGGAATATAGTGAGAATGCCATCTCTGCAAAATTTAAAAAAAAAAAAAAATTAGCCACGCATGGTGGCACATGCCTGTATAAGTCTCAGCTACTTGGGAGGCTGAGGTGGGAGAATCACTTGAGTCTGGGATGTCGAGACTACAGTGAGCTGTAATTGTGCCACTGCAATCTCTGCAGTTTGTCTCAAACAAAACAAAACAAAACAAAACAAAACAAAACAAAACAAAATAAATTTTCAAAGGTATAACTGGGACTCAAAACCTGTAAGCCTTTTTATGGTGTATAACCAGATGCATAAATTATGCCTGAAGAGGGTGCAAGTATGCAGTTCCCCTCAAGATCTGAAGTTTCTTCCAAAGGTAGCCTAAGAAAGTAAAGACCCTCATTATTATCAAGGCAATGAAGGGTGAGACAATTAAGACGAATTTCCCTGAGAGGTGGCACATTTGAAAAAACAGACATTTTCAGACCCCCGGCTGACTCACAGCTGGTCATCTGACATAAGCCCCACAATGTATGCTCTCTGAGGTGGTAGAGACTGGAGAATAAATTTGCTGGTGACAAAGCCAAGCTTCTGAAGAAATTAAACAGGATGAAAGGAGAATTTTATGATTTTTCCTTCTTATGACAAGCCCTACAAAGAGACAGCAACAAGGGAAATAAAGACCATCTTTGGAAATTAAAGAGCAATAACCAATAGTACCTGAAGCAGATTCACAAGAGTCACAATTCAAAAAATTAATTGTTTTTTCTTTATTTGTAATTTTTTTTTTCTGCCAATCTGAACCTGGAAAAGAAGAAACAGGGAATTTTTTTTTACCTTCTCTCTTGACCAGGTACCACAGATAGAAGTCTGGGAGAAGCTGGTTGGGTGCAGTGGCTCATGCCTATAATCCCAGTACTTTGGGAGGCCAAGGCAGGTGAATCACGAGGTCAGGAGCTCGAGACCAGCCTGGCCAACATGGTGAAACCCCATCTCTAATAAAAATACAAAAATTAGCTGGGTGTGGTGGCAGACACCTGTAATTCCAGCTACTCAGGGAGCTGAGGCAGGAGAATTGCTGTAACCTGGGAGGCAGAGGTTGCAGTGAGCCGAGATCACGCCATTGCACTACAGCCTGGGCAGCAGAGCGAGACTCCATCTCAAAGACAAACAAATAAACAAAAAAACAAAACAACAACAACAACAACAACAAAACAGAAGTCTGGGAGAAGCTGACTTTAGTAAGAAATCCTACCTATTTCTATTGGCTTCTGCAAATTCTCCCAGGATTCCACTCATAGGTCTTGGAGTGAGTGGAGTGTCTCTACTGGTCCCAAATGAGTTGCCAAATTGTAGAGGAGAAAATATAATTTTTTTCTTTGCCTCATAGGTTCTTATTTGAGACACTCTCCAAAACAATGAAGCCATCCTTGTAATCAAAGCTGGCAACAGAAAACACCTGAAAAAAGGCCTGAATCTCAACCATGTCAGGAGGTTTAGAACACAAGAGACTTACCCAGTGAATTCCAGGGCTGTCAAGATCAATAGATTGCAAAAGGGTCCTGCGGGTACCTTTGCTTGGTCCATGGTGGCACCAGAGATCAAGAGGGAACTTCTCTGTATCCCACTTCTGACACCATGTAATATAAACTAATAAGAAAACCAATGCTGTGGATCAGCAAACAAAAGAGAAGATATTTTAGCCCAGCATGATGGCTCACGCCTGTAATTTCAATACTTTGGGAGGCTTAGGTGGGAGGATCACTTGAGCCCAGGAGTTAGAGACCAGCCTGAGCAACATAGTAAGACATTGTCTCTACAAAAAATAAAATTAGCCAGTCACGGTGGCACATGCCTGTAGTCCCAGCTTGGGAGGCTGATGTGGGAGGATCACTTGAGCCTGGGAGGTGGAAGTTGCAATGAGCCAAGATTGTGCACTGTACTCCAGCCTTGGTGACAGTGCAAGAGACACTGTCTCAAAAGGAAAAAAAAAAAGAAGGTATTTTAATTAGGATCTTTCATGACTTGCGATTTAGGAGACACAAATCTGTTCCATTCAGACAAGACTGGGCAGGGGCTTATAAAGGTTTCTTGCAAGTTTACACAAGTGGAAAATTTTAGCACAATCCATGATTGACAATGGTTGATTGACAGCTTATATGTCTCTGGGCAATGATCAGCTTAATTCAGCACAGCTGTCTCCTCAGGAGGTTGGTGATTAGACCTGGTGTAAATAGTTCAAATCAAATGCAGCTGCTTCTTAAAGACGTTGTAAATTTGGCTCAGTTCAAAGAGGTCAAATTCCTTCTGGGTACGTATGTGACTGGGGTTCAACTCCTTATGCCCTCTTGGCTCCTTTTTAGAGACCTCTGACATAATAATCTCCATTTTGGATGTCTTTTCACTCTATCAATCATCTATCTGTCTGTCTATCTATCTATCTATCTATCTATCTATCATTTATCTATAGTATATGTGTGTATGCATAAATGCTGTTAAGAATTCCTTTGTATTTCACAGAATGCGTAGATTAATTGCAAGATATTTTCCTGTTTTTAATTTTTAATTTTATGTTGAGTCCTCTGATCCAGAGACTGTCTCTCCATTTATTTATCCAGGTGTTCTTTCATATCCTTTTTTTTTTTTTGAGACAGGGTCTTGCTCTGTCACCCAGGCTACAGTGCAGTGGCATAATTTTGGCTTACTGCAACCTCTGCCTCCTGGGCTCAAGTGATCCTCTCACCTCAGCCTCCCAAGTAGCTGGGACTACAGGCATGCACCATCACACCCAGATAGTTTTTCTTTTTTTCTTTCTTTCTTTCTTTTTTTTTTTTTTTTTGAGACAGAGTCTTACTCTGTAGCCCAGGCTGGAGTGCAGTGGCTCAATCTCAGCTCACTGCAACCTCTGCCTCCCTGGTTTCGGTTCAAGCAGTTTTCCTGCCTCAGCCTCCTGAGTAGCTCAGACTACAGGCATATGCCACCATGCCCAGCTAATTTTTTTTTTTTTTTTGAGACAGAGTCTCGCTCTGTTACCAGGCTAGGGTGCAGTGGTGCAATTTCAGCTCACTATAACCTCTGCCTCCCAGGATTCAAGTGATTCTCCTGCCTCAGTCTGCTGAGTAGCTGGGATTACAGGCACACACCACCATGCCCAGCTCATTTTTGTATTTTTAGTAGAGACAGGGTTTCACCACGCTGACCAGGATGGTCTTGAACTCCTGACCTCGTGATTTGCCCACCTCAGCCTCCCAAAGTGCTGGGATTACAGACATGAGCCATTGAACCTGGTTGTTTATATCTTTTTATACAATCATACAGTTTGATGCAGTCTTTATAGTCAGGTAGCCTAGTTTCTCCTGCTGTTGTAAAGAAAATTTTTCCATTGTATTTCCTGATGTATTCTTTTGTTCCATATATTTAGTTGTGATAAGTATATATAACATAAAACTTTGCCATTTTAGGCGGGCATGGTGGCTCATGCCTGTAATCCCAACACTTTGAGAGGCTGAGGCAGGCGGATCACAAGATCAAGAGTTCAAGACCAGCCTGGCCAATATGGTGAAACCCCATCTCTACTAAAAAAATACAAAAATTAGCCGGGCATTGTAGTGTGTGTCTGTAATCCCAGCTACTCAGCAGGTTGAGGCAGAAGAATTGCTTGAACCCAGGAGGCGGAGGTTACAGTGAGCCAAGATTGCACCAGCACTCCAGCCTAGGTGATAGAGCAAGACTCCATCTCAAAAAAAAAAAAAAAAAAAAAAAAGTTGCCACTTTTTAATACTTAAGTTGCTAAGTATTGTTAAAATGGCAAATTTTTCTGTTATATATTTATCACAACTAAATATATAGGACAAAAGAATAAATTCACTATTTCCAATCCACTTAATATAACAATTCAGCATTAAGTACTGTGATTTCTCTGAATTGTATTATTTGGTCTTCATCTTGTTTCCTGACACACAACTTCTAAAATCCTTAGAATCTTCATTAAAAAAAACTATTTATTTATTTTAAAAAATAAAGACAGTGTCTCCCTATGTTGCCCAGGCTGGTCTCGAACTCCTGGGCTCAAGGGTCTTGAACTCCTGGGCTAAGATTACGGGTGTGACCCACCACACCTGGCCTTCTTAGAATCTTCAAAGTGATGTGTCTTTTTGTATGCTAATGAGTTGACTTAAGTTTGGCAGCCTCTAGGTAACTTCAGTGGGGTCTGGTTACCTGAAAAACTAAGGTCAGAATAAGAATTGGGACTTTCAGCCCCACCCCTCAACCTCCAGGGAGCAGAGAAGGGCTGAAGGTTAAGTTGATCACCAAATGCCAATGATTTACTCAATCATGCCTAAGTACTGAAACTTACATAACGAGAGAGGACAGGGTTCTGCGAGCCTTGGAATAGCTGAATATGCAGAGGTTCCTGGAGTGTGGTGCACCTAGAGAGGGCAAGGAAGCTCTCCATCCCTTGCCCCATGCCTCGCCCTATGCATTGCTTCATCGGTATCCTTTGTAATATCCTTTATAATAAATTGGTAAATATGTTTTCCTGAGTTCTGTGAGCTGCTTCAGCAAATTAATCCAACTCAAAGACGGGCAACATAGTGAGACTCCTGTCTCTACAAAAACTTTTTGAAAAAATTAGCTGGGCATGGTCGTGCACAACTGCAGTCCCAGCTACTTTGGGAGGCTGAGATGGCAGGACTGACTGAGGCCAGGAGTTCAAGGCTGCAGTGAGCTGTGATCACACCACTGTACTGTAGCCTGGGCAACAGAGTAGGAATCTCTCTCTCTCTCTTTTTTTTTTTTTTTTTTTTGAGACGGAGTCTCTCTCTGTTGCCCAGGCTGGAGTGCAGTGGCACCAACTCAGCTCACTGCAAGCTCCACCTCCCGGGTTCATGCCATTCTCCTGCCTCAGCCTCCCAAGTAGCTGGGACTACAGGTGCCCGCCACCATGCCAGGCTAATTTTTTTGTATTTTTTTAGTAGAGACGGGGCTTCACTGTGTTAGCTAGGATGGTCTCGATGGGGTTGAACTAGGTGGCCTCTCAATATCTTTGCATCCCCAAACAGCAGCATTATACATTTAGCCCTTAACTAGAAGCCCTCAAGGAAACCCAGACTCTGTGCCTCCTCTTTCATACCTGTCAGGCCACTGATTATGACTTTTCATTTCTAGGCTACTTGCCTTTTCCTTTTTTCTTCTTTTTGTCTTCTTTCCTCCCTTCTCTCCCTGTTTTCTTCCTTCCTCCCCTTTCTTTCATTACCATGAAAAAATTTATCTCATATAATGAGAAGTCCAGATGAAAACACTGCTGCCTTTTAATAGGCTTGGTGCAAAAGTAACTGTGGTTTTTGACATTACTAGTAATGACAATGGCTGTGTGCAGTGGCTCACGCCTATAACCTCAGCACTTTGGGAAGCCAAGGCGGGTGAATCACCTGAGGTCAAGAGTTTGAGACCAGCCTGGCCAACATGGCAAAACCCTGTCTCTACTAAAAAATACAAAAATTAGTGAGGCGTGGTGGTGGGCACCTGTAATCCCAGCTACTCAGGAGGCTGACGCAGGAGAATCATTTGAACCCAGAAGGCAGAGGTTACAGTGAGCGGAGATTGTGCTGTTGCACTCAGGCTGGGCATTAAGAGTGAAACTCTGCCTCAAAAAAAAAAAAAAAAGTTAATGGCAATAACTTAATATGGAATGTATACTTTTTTTTGAAAATCTTTTGGGGAAAGGAAAACACATTGTGATTTTGATTACCCTGAGGATGTGCTAGTATGGCCTGGGGATTTATGTACCTTTAGGGACCACGCTAGAGTAAGCATGCTAATTATAGTGGCTTTTGTCCACTAACTTCAGAAGTAGCCATTAAATAAAGCTGCAACCTAAGTCCTCAGTTTCCTAATCCTCCCTAGGGATTTATTAAGTTTACTTGTTCTGGGATGTTTTTATATGACCAATCTTTATATTTCAACCATCTTGCCTCAGTTACCTCTTCTTGAGTCTTTTCCCACATCCAACTTGTCCTTGGTTTACATCAACCCTTCCAAACTCATACCCTACTAGCTGATCTATTTTTTTTCCCAGTCTTACTTATTACCATTCCAATTCAGGCCTTACACTGCAGCCTCACATACTTCACATACACCATAATATATTATGCTGTAGGCAGTAAAAATTATTTAAACCCTGGCTTCATGGAGTTTGGAATCTTTGGGGAAGCAAGATACATAGACATAAAATTATTATGAATTAATATAGTCTATGGTTGCTTTGAAAATAGTGATATAGAGTGTAAGTCCCTCATCATATGCCATGAATAATGAAAGATTTTAAACAAAAAAAAATTGAAAGTATAAAGATGGTGGCTGGGAGTGGTGCCTCACGCCTGTAATCCCAGCACTTTGGGAGGCCAAGGTAGGTGGATCACCTGAAGTCAGGAGTTTGAGACTAGCCTGACCAACATGGAGAAACTCTGTCTCTACTAAAAATACAAAAAATTAGCCAGGCGTAGTGGTGTATGCCTGTAATCCCAGCTACTTGGGAGGCTAAGGTAGGAGAATCACTTGAACCCGGGAGGTGGAGGTTGTGGTGAGCCAAGATGGCACTATTGCACTCCAGCCTGGGCGACCAGAGTGAAACTCCAACTCAAAAAAAAAAAGATGGTAAGGAGATTTGACAAACTATAGATTTTTACATTTAAAGAATCCTCAAATTAAAAGGTAAATAGAGAACAAAAATTTAAACAAGATGACAAACAGTTAATATCCTTAAGATAGAGAGCTAAATATTAAAAAGTCTTTATGTTCTTAGGAAAAGTTCTACAGCAATGGTAACAAGTAAGTAGCAGAACTGGCTTAACTCACTGAAATCAATGGCAGCTTGCTTTGGTGAAAATGTCTTCAAAAACCATCTAATCAGAGACAGCTGAATGCCTGAAAGGCAGCTAGTCAGCAATAGTCTTGCCAGGACAAGCTACTCTCATCTCTGTAACTAACACAAGCCATAGTTCTAAGACCCACTATTGCCTCTATAATCAATACAACTGTAAAGGTTTAAGGAAGAAGAAAGAAACACAAAAAGTGGCTCAACAGTCACATTCAAGTTTATTTTGGAGAATAAACCTGAGAGGGGATTCTGGCTGGTTTAGGTCAGGAGCCTTCTCTCTTATAGACTAAGGGTCTTTAAGGGTTTAGGAAAGGAAAGCTTATCACAGGTTTGGAGTGTTTCTGGGTGGAGGAGAATTTTATTGTGAGGTTGGGATGTTTCTGGTCAGAGGAGGGATTATCTCAGGGTTGGCATGTTGCTAGTTGGAGGTGGGTTTATCTTGGGGTTGGAATGTTTCTGGTTGGAGATGTCATTTGTGGTTTATGGTCATGCTGACATTGGCCATTAGGGTGATGTTTTTGGGGCTGGATTTAGGCATTTTTCAATCAAGGGGAACTTAAAATGGCGGTGTTTGTCCAAGATGGTGATGCTCTCGCTCTGTCAATCTAGATCCTATAGTTATAAAAGGACAAGGGGCAGTGTGTTCTTTCTGCCTACGTCTTGCTAAGGGGAGGAGTGCAGAAAGTTCTTTCATCTCAGATTGACTGTAGGAATAATGCCATCTGTAGATGTTTTAGGGTAGTTGTCTGTGAAATGGCCATGATCTTGTCAGTTAAAAATCTTTGAAAAAGGTTAATTAGGCAGGGTAAAAACATTAGTCCTAGGCACATCATTAGGAGAGGGCCCAGAAATGGGATGACTCATGTTGTGATTTTGTTCCCAAACCAACAATCTATTTGGCTATTTTGGTATTCCCTTAGTCTTTTAGCCCTTTCTGTAAGTTTTTCATGAGCATCTCTTACTAGGCCTGATTGGTTGAGGTAGAAGCAACATTCCTCACCCAAATGGCAGAGGCCATTTAAGATCTCCTTTTTCAGCCATAAAATCTAGTTCCCATCTATTTTGGAGGATTACTCCAGCCAAGCAGTCTAGTTGGTCTTGGACTCTTATAAAGCTTCGGCCTATATCTTCTAAAGAACCCTGTAGTTCTGTTGAAAGAGCTTTAAAGTGTGTTAAGGAGGTGGCCAATCTGCCTGCTCCCAATCTAAGTCTGGAGGTTATACCCAAGGGATATATATATCTGGAGGTTATATATCAAGGGAATTACATGGATTGCCCTCCTCTTCCTAACATATTGGGCAGATGGAATGGGCAAAGGTTGACTAGGAGGAACTAGTACAATGCAGGGAGAAAGATAAACTAGAGTACATGTTCCGGTACAGTTGGTGGGGAGACAAAGATATGTATTGGTTCCATATAAGAATAATAAGCCTTGGCTGGGTGTGGTGGCTCACACCTGTAATCCCAGCACTTTGGGAGGCTGAGGCAGGCAGATCACGAGGTCAAGAGATCAAGACCATCCTGGCCAACATGGTGGAACTCTGTCTCTACCAAAAATACAAAACAAAACAAAACAAAACAAAAAACCTGGGTGTGGTGGCATACGCCTGTAGTCCCAGCTATTTGGGAGGCTGAGGAAGGAGAATCGCTTGAACCTGGGAGGTGGAGGTTGCCACTGCACTCCAGCCTGGGCAACAGAGTGAGACTCCATCTCAAAATAATAATAATAATAATAATAATAATAAGCCTTTGTTGTAAATATAGGCAGAGATATGGAAAGAAAACAAGTGAATTAAAGATGAAGTGTTTTTTCTTTCTTGTGGTTCATTATTCCAGGTGGACAAGGAGGAGGCCAGAGAGACATCCACTATAGTAGAGATATAGGATGAGTTATTCTTTATACATTTAATATAATCAGATGTTGCACCATTGATATTGAGCCTTGGATAAAGGTGGGCACTAGGGACAGCACAAATTAGGCCAGAGGCATTGGTTGAGGGAGAAGCTGTAAAGTGAGCCAGTTGTGGAAATGCTCCATTTGCGTTAGGTGATATGTGATAGTCAACTTGGTTACTGTGATGGTCAGAGGGGTGTTTAACAATGATAGTGCATTGGTTAGGTGTTAAGGACCCTACAGGGAAATTTCCTTCAGAGGCTGAAAAGCAAAGTGAGGCTTGTTGTAAAAGGGCGCTTTGTGTTTAGTTATGGGCCTTCAATGGGAGGGCCTTGGGGCTTGAGGCATTGTAGGGAATTGTAATAGCTTTGAAATGATTTGTTGGCTTGATTGGCCCTGAGAGTGGGATAATCACCTACCAGGGTGTCAGCTCTTTCAAAAAAGGAAGCTCCTTTTTGGAGTTTATAGATTATGGTTATGTTTTCTGTTAAAAGGTCATGAAAGGGTGTAGGAAGGGCCATATAGGCTGAGGAAGACAGTGATAAGCACATCCAGGATTCTGGAGCAAAGGAAGAGTTAGCTTGCTGCAAGAAGGATTATGTAAGGTTTATAGAGCGTTCCTGTTTGAGAGCAGTGAGGAGTGGTTGTATTGGTGAGGTTGATGTGATTACAGAATTTATATTGAAAGAAACAAGCAAAAGGAGGAAAAAGTTATTTGAGTAGGAGTAAAGTCCTGGAAAGTTCCTTGAAGCCATAAGTCCCATAGAATAGTAAGGAGATGATCAGGATGGATAATGGGAGTTTCGTAATGGTACCAGTAAAAGTCTGTAACAAGGTTGGTTGGGAAGCGATGAAAGTTTGAGAGAGAGAAAGAGACATAGCAGCTTATTTAAATTTCTCTTCCATTTCCTCCAGGATTTGGTGAGGCAAAGGGAAGTGGGTTCTGTGGAGACATAAGAGAAAGCTGAAGGGGTTTTAGATTTGGTTGTTTTGGTATGTAGTGAAGAGAAGTCTGTTTTCTTGAGAGAGGTATAATGAAACTAGCTGAGGAGTCCCTGGAGTTTTGCTCCTGTGGTGTTGCAGGGATCAAGGGACAGGAGAGACCAATGGGTGGGACAGGAGGATTTATTAGGTGTGTACCAGCCCAGAGGATTAATATGTAAAGGCCGAGCCCTGAACAAAGACAGGGCTTGACTTTTATACATGTATCCAAAAGGGAGTTGGCTATACCTGCATCCAAAAAGGGGTTGGCCAGTTTGATGGCGCAAAACCTGTAGGGTGGGCAAGCAAGTTTACAGAAGCAGAACGATGGCAGTTTGTGAAACAGTGACAGGTTGTGCAACTTAAACATATCTTGTGACCTTGCACAGAAGGAAAAACAGGAACTTACAAAACTTTGCAAAATAATTATGAGAATGGCAAGGGGGAAAGGGGAAGCTGAAAGAGGAGAAAAACTTGTTTTTCTCACCCATGCTCCAAGATGGGAGGGAGAGGCTCTGGGGCCCGTCCCTTGAAGGCCCTGGCTCTGCAGACAGTGGTGTCAAAGCCATGCCAGAGCCCTACCTATTGCGGGACCTCAGAGTGAGTTAGGCTATTACAAGAAACTTGTATTTTTTGTATTTTGTTTTTCCCTGCTTCAGTGGGTGTAGTAAAGATGATCTGGTAAGGGCGGGCGCGGTGGCTCACTTCTGTAATCCCAGCACTTTGGGAGGCTGAGGCGGGGGGATCATGAGGTCAGGAGATTGAGACCATCCTGACTAACACAGTGAAACCCCATCTCTACTAAAAATACAAAAAATTAGCTGGGCCTGGTGGCAGGTGCCTGTGGTCCCAGCTACCCAGGAGGCTGAGGCAGGAGAAGGGTGAACCCGGGAGATGGAGCTTGCAGTGAGCAGAGATCACACCACTGCACTCCATCCTGGGGGACAGAGCGAGACTCCATCTCAAAAAAAAAAAAAAAAAAGATGATCTGGTAAGACCCATTCCATTTAAGTGTGAGGGGAGGATTGAGGGTAGGACTGGGATCTTTTACCAGAACCTAGTCTCCTGGCTGTAGGAAGCAATTAGAGGAGTTGGCAATGGGTTGTGGCAGGTATTCATCAGCATATTCCTAAATGAAATGGCAGATGGTTTGTAGAAGAAGGCAAACAAGGCCAGGCACGATGGCTCACGCCTGTATTCCCCGCACTTTGGGAGGCCGAGGCGGGTGGATCACAAGGTCAGGAGATTGCGACCATCCTGGCTAACACAGTGAAACCCTGTCTCTACTAAAAATACAAAAAATTAGCCAGGCATGGTGGTGGGCACCTGTAGTCCCAGCTACTCAGGAGACTGATGCAGGAGAATGGTGTGAACCCAGGAAACGGAGCTTGCAGTGAGCCGAGATCATGCCACTGCACTCCAGACTGGGCGACAGAGCAAGACTGGGTCTCAAAGAAAAAAAAAAAAAAATGGAAGAGTGGAAATGAGAGGGGTTGGTAGAGGAGGGGCTTGACCCTGAGGTGGAGCGAAAGGGTCGAGTGGTCTCCCACACATGAGTTCAAAGGAGCTGGGCATTGAAGGTTTATGTGGGAGCACCAAATTTTAGAAGGGCCACAGGTAAAAGAGTAACCCAGTCTTTATGTGTCTGGAGTGAGTACCTGGTGAGGGTGTTTTTTAGAATGCCATTCGTTTTTTCACCCTTTCTCTAAGATTGAGGTCAGTAGGGAATGCATAGCTTCCAGGTGATTTGCAGGGCTTGTGCAAGTGTTTGAGTAATTTCAGAAGTGAATTCAGGACATTATCAGATTGAAGAGAAAGAGGCACCCTGAACCTGGGGATGATTTCTGTTATTAATTTGAAGGTGACAGAGAAGCTCTTTCAACCCATCCTGAAAAGGTATCAACCAGAACCAAAAGAAATCAAACTTTTTTACTGGGGGCAAATGGGTAAAATCAATTTGCCAGTCCTGTCTTGGAAGGTGTCCCCTTGCTTGATGGGTTGGGAAAGAAGGGGATCTAGTGTCAGAGTCGGGTGAAGCTTTCTGGCAAATAGAGCATTAATGGGAAATGGCTTTCAACTGTTCCTTTATATCTGGGGTTTTATGTATGTAGAAACTTAAGAAATGTTGTAGAGGGGAATGGCTAGTGTAGAAGAGGTTGTGGGTGTCCTGTAAAATACTTGTTTTTTCAGAGTCAGGTAGGACTAATTTGTTTTGTATGAACAGTATGGGGGTTTGAATTGTGCCCCCGCCACAACTAGTTGTTGTATTTGGTGTTCTGGATAAAAGGAGGGGAAATGTTGTGTGAGGGGAAATAGGTATTGAGGAATTGGATGATTGGTTGAGGTGTGCCCAATAGTCAGCCTCACAGTTCCCTAAAGAAATATGGCTTTTATCTGACTGATGTCCTTTGCCATGGATAACTACATCCTTTTCTGGAAGTAGAGCTGCCTTTAGTAGATGATGGATTTGTTTTCCATTAATGATAGGAGTTCCCTTAGCCATGAGATAGCCCAGCATGCTCCAAATTTGGGCATTGGAATGGATGATTTTATAGGCATATTTAGAGTCGGGTATATATTAACTTGTGTTTTTTTTTTTTTTTTTTTTTTTTGCTAGGATTAGTGCTCTTATTAGGGCAACTAATTCTGCTTGTTGGGAGGATGTGCCCAAAAGCAAGGGGGGCAACCTCTACAACTCTTCTTGGTGGGAGAGAGTGGATATCATCATGATAAATGGTAAAATTTGCTATCCATAATTGGAAATATCCCCCAATGATGGCATATCCTGTTTGGAGGGGAGGATTTTTTGATGCACTGCCATCAGTCTGGGGCTCTCTTTGTGTTAGTGGAAGTAAGGTGAGAGAACATGGTGAAAGAAGCATGAGTGTTAGTCGGGGTTCAAAATTGGTGTTGAAGGTAAAAGAGTAGCAGAATTAGTGGGGGAGCATCTATGAAGAGAAATAGAGGGTTGAAAGAGGGTTGAATGTAGGGCTTGCATGTGAGAGGATGAGATGGAAGTGAGCATCTTATGGCTGAGCGTATCTTGTAGACTATGAGAAGAAAATACCTAGAGGGGTTCGTAGAATGTGAGTTTTTGTGCCTCAGGGATAACTAAAGAGGCTGTGGCCAAAGTTTTTAAGCCAAGGGGCCAGTTTTTTAAAATGGGGTCTAGTTGTTTTGAAAAATATGCCACTAGTTGGAGGGAATCTCCCATGGGTTGGTCTAACAGTCCAAGGGCCTGATTATGAGAACTGTGTAAATATAGGTGAAAAGGTCTGAGGGGGTTTGGAAGGCCTAAAGCAGGGGCCTGTAATAAAGCACGTTTTAGGTGAGACAAAATATGATAAAGGTCTGGGTTGGGAGTGAGTGGTTGATCAAGATTTTGTAGGGCTGGGCACAGTGGTTTATGCCAGTAATCCCAGCACTTTGGGAGGCTGAGGCGGGTGGATCACGAGGTCAGAAGATTGAGACCATCCTGGCTAACGTGGTGAAGCCCCGTCTCTACTAAAAATACACACAAAAAAAATTAGCCTGGCGTGGTGGCAGGCGCCTGTAGTCCCAACTACTCAGGAGGCAGGAGAATGGCGTGAACCCAGGAGGCAGAGCTTGCAGTGAGCCGAGATTGTGCCACTGCACTCCATCCTGGGTGACAGAGCGAGACTACATCCAAAAAAAAAAAAAAAAAAATTTCCTTTTGTGTGTTCATAAAGAGATTTAGAGATAATGGCAAAATTTGCTGCCCATAATCAGAAATATCCCACTAATCCGAGGAAAGAAATAAGTCCCTTTTTGTTTTAGGAAATGGAATTTGTTGAATAGCTTGCTTTCATGTCAGCAGAATTTCTTGGGTATTTGTATTTATGATTAATCCTAGATATAAAACTTTTGGAGAAGTTAATTGGGCCTTCCTTTTGGGTACCTGGTACCCACATTCAGCCAAAAAATTTAAAAACCTGGTGGCGTTTTGAATACAATGTTCTAGAGACAGGCTGCAAATAAGTAAATAGTCAACATATTAAAACAAAATGCTAGGCTGTAGAGGTAGTTGGGAGAGGTCCAATTGAAGTACCTGACCAAAATAGTGAGGGCTGCCCCTAAACCCCTGGAGGAGGACAGTCCAGGTGAGTTGTTGGGAGTAGCCTGTGTCAGGGTGAGTCCAAGTGAAACCAAAAAGGTGTTGAGAAGAGGGATGTAGAGGGATAGTAAAAAAGGCATCTTTGAGGTCTAATACAGAGAAATGGCTAGTGCTGGGAGGAATTCATGACACTAGGGTGTAGAGCTTTGGGACAGCAGGACAAACAGGAACAATAGTAGAGTTGATTTGTCACAAATCCTGAACCAGTCTATAGGAGCCATCCAGTTTTTTAAGGGAGAATAGGAGTATTGGGGGGAGAATGGGTGGGGATTAAAATACTGGCAGCCAAAACTTGGGAGATGATGGGCTTGAGTCCCCATAATCCATTAGGGTTGAGGGGATATTGTGGGACCACTATTTAGTGCTTAGGATCCTTCAGTGAAATGGATTGCAGAGTGGTGGGTAGCTGCAATGGGGGAGTTGGTGTTCCATACTATGGGATTTACATGGCTGAGGAATCTGGGATTTAAGTCTGTTTGATGTGGAGTGTGTGAGAAGGGGTTCTGTTCTTGATATAATAATAAATAAGGGTGGCTTTGGTGTAGGTTGATAAATGAATGATTCCTCCCAGTTTGTGTAGGATGTCCCTTCCTAGTAAAGGAGTGGGACAATGAGGAATGACCGAGAAAGAGTGAGTGAGGGTGACTCCCTGAAATGAGTAGTATAGAGGCAGTGTGTTTTATGGGGTTTCTTGTATGCCCTTCATGCCAACAACAGAAATGGATGAATATCCTAATGGGTCTTGATATTCAGTTAATACAGATAGACTTGTCCCAGTATTGAAAAGAAAGGCAATAATCGTACTGGATACTGTCCCAATTACCCTGGGTTCCATAGACTCATTAGACATAAGGGTGAAGGATCCCAGGGATCCTCAGTCATCAGTTGTCAGCACCAACAGTGAAGAGATCCTGTGATGGTTGGTGAACTTTATTATGAGCCACACCTGAATAGGGAAGGTGTCCCCATTGGGGGGCAGTCCATCTTCCTGTGTCCCCAAAGACCACAAGTTGGGCAAGGTTTGGTGGGAGGCCAGGGGTTAGGACAAGTCTTTGCCCAGTGTCCAGGGTTGCCACATTGGAAACTGACTCCCCAAGAGGTGAGGGAGTTTCCTTTTGGGTTATTAGGAGGCTTTGTGTAATTTGACTTTTGGACAACAGAGGCTAGCATCTGGTATTTTAAATGGAGATGTTTCTTTTTAAATTTGTGTTCCTCATCTTTGTTGTTAAAGATACAGAAGGCCAAATTTAGGAGGTCCTGCTGGGGTGTCTGGGGACCCTCCTCTAATTTTTGTAATTTTTTCTGGCTATCTGGGGCAGATTGGGAAACAAATTGGAGGTGGAGAAAAGTTTGACCTTCTTTAGATTCTGGGTCCAAATTGGTATATTTTAGCATAGCTTCAGTGAGGCATGATAAGAAAAGGGCAGGATTTTCCTGGAGCTCTTGTGTAATTTCTGAGTTTTTCATCACTAACTGCCTTATGGGCATTTTTGTCCATGCCTACGAGAAGACAGGTAATCATGTGGTCTCTTCACCTGATGCCATTGTCTCCCTGTTGGTAAGTCCAATCTGGGTCTCTATGGGGGACTGCATCATTGGCTACTGGATTTTGTATAGGGGCTTGATTATGGAGTTCATCTGCGTGTGTTTCAGCTGAATGCCGGATGTGCTATTTTTCGTCAGGAATGAGGGTGGAGGTTAGAATGATATAAATGTCATGCCAAGTTAAATTAAAGGATTAGATTATGTTCATGAATTCCCTGCAATAATGAGATGGATTTTCAGAGAAAGATCCAGGTGCTGTTCGATCTGTGACAAGTCAGACATGGAGAAACGGACATGAACATGAGCAATGCCTTTAGCCCCAGCCACTTACTGGAGAGGGAGAATGGCAGATGTGGTTTGACTGGTTGGAGTAGTTTTTGAATGGGTAATGGGTGGAGCAGGAGGAGGGGCGGGGTTTGGGGCTAAAGGCTTGGGGCAGGAGGGGCCAAAGGGGTGGACAAGCAAGGAACAGATGCTGGGGGCTGAGAGTACAGAGGGGGTTCATCTACAGGATCAAAAGGGGTTTTGGAGGAAGGGGTTTCGGAGAAAGGAGAGAGCTGGGGAGGGTTTTCATTAAGAAGAAGGATTTCTTGAGGGTTGCAAGCCTGACGTGGGGAGGCTTGCAAGCTTGATGTGGGGAGGGTTGGGATTTAAGGTAGAAGAAAGCCTGAGTATAGGGAACTTCTTGCCATTTGCCATTCCTGGTGATAAAGGTGTCAAGGTCCCTGAAAATTTGAAAGTCAAAAGTGCTGTTTTTGGGCCATCGCCTGTCATTATCTGATTTGTACTGGGGTCAGGCTGTGTTGCAATAAAAAACTAAATATTTTGGCTTTAGGTCTCCCTGTAAGCCAAGTTTGGCAAGGTTGTGAAGGAGACACCCCAGTGGGGAGGACGTAGGAATGTGAGATTGTTTGGCACCATGTAGACTGGTAAGAGGAAGCCAAGGGTGCCTGTTTTTGTTCTAGGCCTCCGCAGACAAAAGACAGAGACCCAGAATCCTCTTTACAAAGAGAAGGGTAAAACTGAGGAGACTGGGCGTCCCCAAGATTTCTTCCAACTTAGTCCCACTGGTCCTCTGAGCACTGGAACGGCAGACCTGACTTTCCTGGGTACTGCAAGAAAGTCAGGGAAGGCAAATCTTATCAGTTGGCTGGATTAGTGTCTGATGTTGGGTGTTCTGGTTAGAATTGGCAGAGGGTCGCCCAGACTGGAGCCATGTGAGCGAGAGAGAGAGAGAGAGAGAGAGAGAAGAGGGAGGAAGAGGGGACAAGGGCTAGAGAGCGAAATACCTGTTGCAGGTGGTTGGAGATGGATTCCTGAGACCTGAGGGTTTTGAGAACCCACCAGAGAGTAGCCCCAACCCAAGCCTCACAGTCCCCTTCAGATTAGTTGTCCTCCTCATGCAAATTGCTTGAAAAGTGAAGAGAGAGAAAAGACAAGGCAGGTGGCCAGAGGCCCTTAGGAGCCAGGAGTTATCCTGGGACGAGCTGCCATTGCCCAGTGCTTCCTAGGTTGCAAGAGAGCCTCTGCCCCCAACACCGATTCCAGGTTTTGACACCAAATGTAAGGGTTGAAAAAAGAAGACAGAAACATGAAAAGCAGCTCAACAGTCAAAGACAGGTTTATTTTGGAGAATAAACCTGAGAGGGGATTCTGGCTGGTTTAGGTCAGGAGCCTTCTCTCTTATAGACTAAGAGTATTTAAGGGTTTAGGAAGGGAGAGATTATCGCAGGTTTGGAATGTTTCTGGGTGGAGGAGAGTTTTACTGTGGGGTTGTGATGTTTCTGGTCAGAGGGGGGTTTATCTCAGGGCTGGCATGTTGCTGGTTGGAGTGGGGTTTATCTCGGGGTTGAAATGTTTCTGGTTGGAGATGTCATTTGTGGTCATGCTGACATTAGCCATTAGGCTGATGTTTTGGGAGCTGGATTTAGGTGGTTTTTAATCAAGGGGAACTTAAAATGGCAGTGTTTGTCCAAGATGGTGATGCTCCTGCTCTGTCAACAACCACTAGACAAATGCTTCCCACAAACCTCATAAGATCAGGAGTTTGTTTTCCTTAAGGATATTATGCCTGATGAATATAGTTTTCCTTTAATAAGTAAGTCATAAATATTTATCCTTTTAATTTCAGATATTGAGAGGTAGACGCCTCCTCTTACAGAGGCAGATAAAAATAAGCAAAGATGTCATTAGATACATGTGCAAAGGGCGTGAGACAACAGTCCACAAAGGAGGAAATGCAAATGTCTTGAAAAATGAGGAAATGTTCAATCTTTCAAGTAATCATAGAAATGCAGATTGAAATATTGAGATACATTTTTCTTTTTTAAAAAAGATTAATGCTGGTAAGGGTTTACTGAAATAAATGATACCAACTTAAAGCCTTGAAAAATATTTTATCTCAATAGTTTTATTTTTATCCCTTTGCTCATGAGAGAGAGAAAAATAAATAAAAAAGGAGAAAGAGAGAGAGAAGAGGAGTGAGAGGGGAAGAAGAAGGCAGATACGGGACAAAAGAAAAAAAAAGAAGAAGGAAAAAGTCATTTGAACAAAATTTGGCTATGTCAAAAATAAAGTCAGATCAGGTATAGAACAAGATCCTGGAGATGTCAAACCAAGTGGTAAGAAGCCCATTTTACAGGAGTTACAGCAGTTTATAGAGCATAAAGGAGGAATATTTTGACCTGTGTCAGGATTGGCTGTTATACATTAATATTTCTGTGAGTTCAACCTGATTTGTCTAGAGCTGATTGATTTAATTTTACTGATTCATGCTGATAAGAATGTAAAGCTTATGTTTTATGTTTTATGATTAGAGCTAGCCTTTGGGGGAAATAGGGATGACTTAAAGTTTGGTTACTTGGTTATGGGTGATTGGCTTTGGGGGGTGTATCTTATCAATGGCCTCCATTCTTATTTTTCTTTGACAATCATGCTAATGAGAGATAATAAAAAAAAATGAAAGAGCCCTTTTGGCTGCCTGAGTAGCACCATAGTGGCTGGCGAGAACAATCACCAAAGGTGGCAGAAAGGGAGCCAAGAAGAAAGTGGCTGATCCATTTCCTAAGAAAGATTAGTGTGATGTAAAAGCACCTGCTATATTCAATATAAGAAATATTGGGGGCTGGGGATAGTGGCTCACACCTGTAATCCCAGCACTTTGGGAGGCCCAGGCAGGCAGATCACAAGGTCAGGAGTTTGAGACCAGCCTGACCAACGTGGTGAAACCCCATCTCTACTGAAAATACAAAAATTAGTCGAGCGTGGTGGCACACGCCTGTAATCCCAGCTACTCAAGAGGCTGAGGCAGGATAATCACTTGAACCCAGGAGGCAGAGGTTGCAGTGAGCCAAGATCGCACCATTGCACTCCAGCC
Source organism: Macaca nemestrina (assembly GCF_043159975.1). Taxonomy (NCBI): domain Eukaryota; kingdom Metazoa; phylum Chordata; class Mammalia; order Primates; family Cercopithecidae; genus Macaca; species Macaca nemestrina. Next base: position 110,252,860 of record NC_092134.1, read on the forward strand.
TGGGCAACAGGTGAGACTCTGTCTCAAAAAAAAAACAACTAGCTGGGTGTGGTGGTGGGCGCCTGTAGTCCCAGCTACTCGGGAGGTTAAGGCGGAAGAATAGCTTGAACCCAGGAGGTGGAGGCTGCAGTGAGCCAAGATCGTGCCACTGCACTCCAGCCTGGGTGACAGAGTGAGACTCCGTCTCAAAAAAAAAGAAATATTGGAAAGATGCTAGTCACCAGGACCCAAGGAACCAAAATTGCATCAGACGGTCTCAAGGGTTGTGTATTTGAAGTCAGTCTTGCTGATTTGCCAAATGATGAAGTTAACATTTAGAAAATTCAAGCTGATTACTGAAGATTTTTAGGGCAAAAACCGCTGAACTAACTTTCATGGCATGAATCTTACCCATGACAAAATGTATTCCGTGGTGAAAAAATGGCAGACCATGATTGAAGCTCATGTCAATGTCAAGACTTCCAGTGGTTACTTGCTTCATCTGTTCTGTGTTGGTTTTACTAAAAAATGCAACATTCAGATATGGAAGACTTCTTATGCTCAGCACCAACAGGTCCACCAGATCTGGAAGAAGATGATGGAAATCATGACCTGAGAGGTGCAGAAAAATAACTTGAAAGAAGTGGTCAATAAATGGATTCCAAACAGCACTGGAAAAGTCATAGAAAAGGCTTGCCAATCTATTTATGCTCTTCATGATGTCTTCATCAGGAAAGTAAAAATGCAAAAGCAGCCCAAGTTTAAATTAGGAAAACTCACGGAACTTCAAGGTGAAGTTAGTTCTGGAAAAGCCACTGGGAACAAAACAGGTGGTAAAGTTGAACGAGCTGATGGCTGTGAGTTGTCAGTCCAAGAATCTATTTAGAGTTTAGACTTCTAAAAGTGACAAAGAAAAAGTCCTATTTGTGGGGGTGGGTGGTGGGTGGGGAAAGAATAAAAGAGACAATTCAGGTAAGAAATTGAAGAAGTCTAATAAACATTAAAAAAAACCGCAACCTCAATAGTTATCAGGTGTGAATTACAATAACATATACCACCATGTTTTCATGATTGAATTATAAAGTAATAAGGCTGCAGTAACTGTCTTATGTTCTTCTCTCACTTACTGCTGTCATAGTGGCCCTGATTGTTTCTAATAATGCAATTTGTCTTAAACTATATTGTTTTCTGATTTTAATATAGCTATGCTGGCTTTTTTTTTTTTTTTTTCCTTTGGTTTGGCATGTCTTTTCCATCTACTTACTTCTTTTTTTGTTTGTTTTTCTTTCAGACAGCTTCTCGCACTGTCCCCCCGGGCTCCCGGGTTCATGAGATTCTCCTGCCTCAGCCTCCTGAGTAGCTTTTTACAGGCGCACACCACCACACCTTGCTAATTTTTTGTATTTTTAGTAGAGATGGGATTTCATTATGTTGGCCAGACTGGTCTTGAACTCCTGACCTTGTGATCCGCCCGCCTTGGCTCCCAAAGTGCTAGGATTACAGGGGTGAGCCACCGCGCCCAGCCTGCTTACTTTCTATTCTATTTTTTTGTTTTTCCCTGAGACGGAGTCTTGCTCTGTCACCCAGGCTGGAGTGCATTGGCACGATCTTGGCTCACTACAACTTCTTCCTCCCGGGTTCAAGTGATTCTTCTGCCTCAGCCTCCCATGTAGCTGGGATTAAAGGCGCCTGCCTCCATAACTGGCTAATTTTTTGTATTTCTGGTAGCGATGGGGATTCACCATGTTGGCCAGGCTGGTCTCAAACTCCTGACCTCAGGTGATCTGCCTGCCTCAACCTCCCAAAGTGCTGGGATTACAGGTGTGAGCCACTGCGCCCGGCCCTATTCTATTCTTTTTTGGCTATTATTTATTTTCAACCTTCCTAAGGTTGAAAGACTAAGATGACTAATACCTAAGTGGAGGTCTAAGACTGCTAAAGTCTTTCAAGTAGCCTGTAAAATGCATTTAAAATGTTCAATATATCTTTGTTTTTACTGCTGTAAACTGATCCTTTGTGTCCCCTGCCAAATTCATAGATTGAAATCTTAAACCCCAAGGTGGTGGTATTATGAGATAATCCGGTCATGGGGGTGAAGCCCTCATGATGGGATTAAAGGCCTTGTAAGAAGAGACACAGCGACTTTCTCTTCAGCCCTCCTCCCTCCATCATGTGAGGACACAGCAAGAGGATGGCCACCCACAAAGCTAGGAAGAAGGCCCTAACCAAGCAGGCAATCATGCTGACACCCTGATCTCGAACACCTACGCTCAGTTAGGTGTAGTGACTCGTGCCTGAAATACCAGCACTTTAGGAGGCCAAGGCAAGAGAATCACTTGAGGCTAAGAGTTTGAGGCCAGCCTGGGCTATAGTGAAACCCCGTCTCTACAAAAAAAGTTTTAAGACTCGGTGCGGTAGCTCACACCTGTAATCCCACCACTTTGGGAGGCTGAGGTGGGGGGATCATGAGGTCAGGAATTAGAGACCAGCCTGGTCAATATGGTGAAACCCTGTCTCTACTAAAAATACAAAAATTAGTCTGGAGTGATGGCATGCACCTGTAGTCCCATCTACTTGGGAGGCTGAGGCAGGAGAATCACTTGAACCCGGGAGGTGGAGGTCTCAGTGAGCCAAGATCTTGCCGCTGCACTCCAGCCTGGGTGACAGAGCAAGACTCTGTCTCAAAAAAAAAAAAAGGTTTTAAAATTAGCTGGTTGCAGTGGTGTGTGCCTGTAGTCCCAGCTACTAGGAGGCTGAGGTGGGAGGATCACTTGAGCCCAGGAGTTCAAGGCTGACATGAGCTATGATCATGCCACTTGCACTCCAGCCTGGGTGACAGTAAGACCCGTTTCTAAAAAAGAAAAAGAAACAGAAAAAAAAACCCAAAACGGCCAGTCTCTGTAACTGTGAGAAATAAATTTCTGTTATTTAAGTACTCCGCCTATGATATATTTGTTACAGCAGCCCAAACTGACTGAGACAACTACTAAGGCATTTAGTTTATTCACCTTTAATGAAATTAGTCTCAAAAAATCTATTGCCCTAGTTTATAGTATCTTTCACCTCCCATTCTTATTTTTTTTGAGAGAGTCTCGCTCTGTCACCCAGCCTGGAGGGCAATGGTGTGATCTCAGCTCACTGCAACCTCCACCTCCCTGGCTCAAGTGATCCTCCTGCCTCAGCCTCCTGAGTAGCTGGGATTACAGGCGTGTACCACCATTCCCAGCTAATTTTTGTATTTTTAGTAAAGATGGGATTTTGCCATATTGGCCAGGCTGGTCTCAAACTCCTGTCCTCAAGTGATCTGCCAGCCTCGGCCTCTCAAAGTGCTCAGATTACAGGCATGAGCCACCATGCCTGGCCTTCCTTTTTTTTTTTTTTTGACTTTTTTTTGGTATTAATTATATTCTTCCTTGCTAGTTTGGAAGTTAAACACGCTATTCGGGTTTGAGGTGCTTTTCTTGCTTTTTGTTTTTTGGGGTGAATTTTTGGTTGTTGTTACCCTATAAGCTGCATTGTGATTACTTAAATTATAAAGTTAAGCTATTTCTTTATCTCCTCCAGAACACAGACCTGTCATATATTTTAATGTTATCTTTTTTCTTTCAAATTTAAACATTACTAAACATTATCATTGTTTTATAGTTAATATTTTATACTTACCCAAAGTCTTTTTACATGTTGTTTCTTCTTGTAGCTTCATTTAAGATCAGTTTCCTTCGAGCTAAAATATATATTTTAGATTTTCCTATAGTAAGGGTTTGCTGGCGAAAGAGTGAGTTTTATTTGTCTGAAAACAATTTTATTTTGTCTTCATTAAAAAAAATTTTAGGGCTGGGCGAGGTGGCTCACACCTGTAATCCCAGTACTTTGGGAGGCCAAGGCGGGCAGATCATGAGGTCAGGAGTTCAAGACCAGCCTGGCCAACTTGGTGAAACCCCATCTATACAAAAAATACAAAACTTACCCGGGCATCGTGGTGCATGCCTGTAATCCCAGCTACTTGGGAGGCTGAGGCAGGAGAATCACTTGAACTTGGGAGGTGGAGGTTGCAGTGAGCCGAGATCCAGCCACTGCACTCCAGCCTGGGTGACAAAAAAAAAAAAAAAATTTAACTGGATTTAGAATTCCAAATTTTCAGTTGCTTTTCCTTAGCACTTTGAAGATAACATTTCACTGTCTCGTAGCTTATATTGTCTTTAAGCCAGCTGTCACTAACTCTGCTTCTTTCGAGATGATCTCCTGGCCGGCGTGGTAGCTCACGTCTAAAATCCCAGCACTTTGGGAGGCCAAGGTGGGTGGATCACCTGAAGTCAGGAGTTCGAGACCAGCATGGCCAATATGGTGAAACCCTGTCTCTACTAAAAATACAAAAAAAAGTAACTAGACGTGGTGGTGGGTGCCTGTAATCCCAGCTACTTGGGAGGCTGAGGCAGGGAGAATCACTGGAACCCAGTAGGCGGAGGTTGCAGTGAGCCGAGATCTGGCCATTGCATTCCAGCCTGGGCGACAGAATAAGACTGTCTCAAAAAGAAAAAAAAAAAAGATAATCTCCTTTCTCTTCTGCTCTTTTATAATCGTTCTTTGACATTGTTCTGAAATTTCATCATTTTATGTCTGTATGTGGGTTTCTTTTCTATGTACATAGAACATACCTATGTACATAGACTGAAACATATGCACATAGGTTTATTAACATACATACATGGTTTACTAACATATACATAGGTTAAAACATATAGACATAGGTTGTAAACATATAAACATAGACTGAAAAAAACATATAAAGCAAAAACATCACAAGAAGAAACAGGCTGGGTATGGTGGCTCACGTTTGTAATCCCAACACTTTGGGAGGCTGAGGCAGGCGGATCACCTGAGGTCGGGAGCTCGAGACCAGTCTGACAAACATGGGGAAACCCCGTATCTACTAAAAATACAAAATTAGCTGGGCGTGGTGGCAGATGCCTGTAATCCCAGCTACTCAAAAGGTTAAGGCAGGAGAATCGCTTGAACTCGGGAAGCGGAGGTTGTGGTGAACCGAGATCGCGCCACTGCACTCCAGCCTGGCAACAGAGTGAGACTCTATCTCCAAAAAAAACAAAAAGAAGAAGAAACAGACGAATTTATATTCAATCATATTGGAGGATTTGAAAATTAATAATTGACAGAAAATGTTCATCAAGTAGATCTGATATACATGATTTACCATATTTACTACGGCAGAAGCATAGAACACTGTACTAACAACTGCAAAAATCACATTCTCTGTAAGCACACATAAAATTTTTATTAGTTGAAGACAGATTGGATGTAAATCAAATCTCAAGAAAATTGACAGAATTAAAATGTGGACACTCTCCGACTATAGGCACATGTGAGAGATATTGTAGGTTCAGTCCCAGATCATTGCAATAAAGCAAATATCACAGTAAAGTAAGTTACACAAATTTTTTTGGTTTCCTAGTACATAAAGTTATTTTTAAACTATAATGTAGTCTATTTAGTGTGCAATGGCATTATGTCTAAAAATATACCTTAGTTTTAAAATAGATCTTATTTTAAAAATAGTTTATCAGTAAAAAATGCTGACACAGAGACACACAAGTGAGCACATGCTGTTGAAAAAATGTCACTGATATACTTGCTCAACACAAGGTTGCCACAAACCTTCGATTTGTAAAAAAATACAATCTAGGAAGCATGATAAAGTGAAATGCAATAAAATAAGATATGCCTATGTTTAATGCTATTAAGCTACAAATAAGACCAAAAAAAATAGCTAAAAATTTTCCTTTATGTGCTAGGAAATAAGAAAGACACAAATTAAACATTTTAAATGTAATAATAAGTATTACAAGATGACAGCCAGCACGGTGGCTCACGCCTGTAATCCCAGCACTTTGGGAGGCCGAGGCAGGCAGATCATGAGGTCAGGAGATTGAGACCATCCCGGCTCACACGGTGAAACCCTGTCTCTACTAAAAAGACAAAAAATTAGCCGCGTGTGGTGGCAGGCGCCTGTAGTCCCAGTTACTTGGGAGGCTCAGGCAGGAGAATGGCATGAGCCTGGGAGGCGGAGCTTGCAGAAGCAGAGCTTGCAGTGAGCAGAGATGGCGCCACTGCAATCTAGCCTGGGCGAAAGAGCGAGACTCCCTCTCAATTTAAAAAAAAAAAAAAAAGTAAGCTAAGTAGTGTGTAGAAAGAAATGCATAAACTTGGCTGGGCACAGTGGCTTACGCCTGTAATCCCAGCACTCTGGGAGGCCGAGGTGGGTGGATCACCTGAGGTCAGGAGTTCGAGACCAGCATGGCCAACATGGCAAAACCCCATCTCTACTAAAAAATACAAAAATTAGCTGGGTGTGGTGGCAGGTGCCTGTAATCCCAGCTACTCGGGAGGCTGAGGCAGGAGAATCGCTTGAACCCGGGAGGCGGAGCTTGCAGTGAGCTGAGATCAGGCCACTGCACTCCAGCCTGGGCAACAGAGTGAGACTCTGTCTCAAACAAAAGCAAAAACAAACAAGAAAGAAATGTATAAACTTAAAAGACATATTATTAAGTAATCATTTATAATAAGTCAGAAAAACAGAAAATAAATCCAAAGTAAAAGGAACAAAACAGTTATTTTAAAAGAATACGCAAAATCTGGCAAGAATGATGAACAACAAGAGAGAAATGTGAACATACATTTTACCAAATAAGTTATATGAATGGCAAAAAAACAACATGAAATGATGCTCAGCATCACTTGGTCATTGGCGAAATGTGAATTAAAACCATAAGGAAATATACTTCACACCCCCAAATACCACCTGTACCCCAATAACTTATGGAAATATAATAATAATAATAAACTATATTTCATACTCACTAAAATGACTCAAACTAAAAAGACTAACAATATCAGGTGTGGAAGAGAATTTGAAGCATCAGGAACATTGCCGGTAAGAATGAAAATGGTATTCCTTAGTCCATTTTCTGATGCTATCGTAGAATACTCCAGAGTGGGTAAATTATAATAAAACAAAATTTATTTATTTATTTATTTATTTAGAGAGGGGGTCTTACTCTGTCACCCAGGCTAGAGTGCAGTGGCGCAATCTCAGTTCACTGCAACCTCCACCTCTTAGGTTCAAGGGATTCTTCTGCCTCAGCCTCCCAAGTAGCTGGGACTACAGGCACCACCACGCCTGGCTAAATTTTGTATTTTTGGTAGAGACAGCGTTTCACCATTTGGCCAACCTGGTCTTGAACTTCTGATCTCAAGTGATCCACCCACCTTGGTCTCCCAGAGTGTTGGGATTACCAGCGTGAGCCACCACATCCAGCCAAAATGTATTTGATAAAGTTCTGGAAACTGGGAAGTTCTTGGATTCGACAAGGAGCTGCATCTTCAGGGGCCTCCTTGCTGTGTCATAACATATGAAGGCATCACAGGATAAGAAGAGTGCAAGGCTGGCTTTTATCACAAACCCACTCTTGAGATAACTTATTCCTTCCCACTGTAACCCCACTAATCTGTTAACTCATGAAAAGATTAATCCATTCATGAGGGCATGAGGGCTGTCTCTTAAAATTCTCACCTCCTTTTTTTTTTTTTTAGAGTCAAGGTCTTGCTCTGTTGCCCAGGCTGGGGTGCAGTGGCATGATCATGGCTCACTGCAGCCTTGACCTCCTGAGTTCAAGGAATCCTCCCATCTCAGCCTCCTAAGTAGCTAGGACCACAGGTGTGTGCCACCATGTCTGTCTAATTTTTAAATGTTTTGTACAGATGGGGTCTTACTACATTGACCAGGCTGGTCTTGAACTCCTGTCCTCAAGCAATCCTCTCACTTTGGCCTCCTAAATTTCTGGGATTACAGACGTGAGCCACTATGCCTAGCCTGGTCCCACCTCTTAATAGAGTCACAATGGTAATTAAATTCCAACATGAGTTTTGGAGGGGATACAAACCATAGTGGTATGAATACTTTGAAAACAGTTTGGTGGTTTCTGATTATGTGAAAGACAGAGTTACCACATGACCCAGCAATTCAGCTGTTACATACTTCCCCAAAAGAAATGAAAACATGTCCACACAAAGACTTGTATGCAACTGTTCATTGGAGTTTTTTTCATGGTATGTATCTCCCAACTGGAAACAACCAACTGGTGAATGGATAAACTGTTTTACATCCATACAATGCAAAACTACTTACCAAAAAGAGCTACTTTAGATTTTTCTGTTTGTGAGCCAAAACAAAATAGAAACAAACAAAAAACCTACCAATACACATCACAACATGTATGAATCTCAAAAGCATTATGCTGACTAGAGCTGGGTGTGGTGGCTTACACTTATAATCCCAGCACTTTGGGATGCCGAGTAGGGTGGATCACTTGAGGTCAGCAGTTTGAGACCAGCCTGGCCAACATGGTGAAATACATGTTTTTATTTCACTTTACCGAAAATACAAAAATTAGCCAGGCATGGTTGTGGGCACCTGTAATCCCGGCTACTCTGGAGGCAGAGGCGCAAGAATTGCTTGAACATGGGAGGCAGAGGTTCCAGTGAGCTAAGATCACGCCAGTGCACTCCAGCCTAGGTGAAAGAGCGGGATTGTCTCAAAAAAAAAAAAAAAAAAAGAAAAGAAGAAAAGAAAAAAGCATTATGCTAAATACAAGGAGCCAGACACAAAAGATTATACTATATCATTCCACATTTATAAAATTTTAGAAAAGGCAAATACTGCATATAGTGATAAGAAAGCAGACTGATGGTTAGATTAATGTGAAATATTTTGTCACATAATGCAATGGAAATAACATAAAAATAAAAAAGTGTCTATCATCAAGATAGATTCTAAGGAAGCTTCTACTGATATTTATAATTTATTGTCTATATCAAAGGCTATTTTATTTGTGGCTTTTTGGAGAGGCCAGTGGAGATTAGAGCTCTGCCAAATTACTCTTTTTGTGAAGCTAATTTGCAATCACATTCTTGTTATATGGAGAAAATCCTTGTTCTTGAAGAGAATTCTCGAAGGGAAGGGACGGTTGCTGTCTTACTCTTCGTCATTTTTCCAGCAGATATCTAATGTATATCCACTTGAAGTAAGTCTTATTTGGGCAGTAGCAATATGTGTCAAGGCACTTAACATTGTGTCAAGTGTCAGTGCCAAGCACCATGTCAAGGCAGAGGGAAGATGATTAATGATGTATGCTGAAGAATACTGGAGTCAAAGCTTGGAGAATGAGTTGAGTGCTATGGAAACCCTGATGACAGGGACTACAGTGAGGAAGACCCAGAGCAGCGAAAGCTTTTGCAATCTGGCCAGGAAGACCACTGAATAACTAGGTATCCTGGATGTATGCAGAGGCTCTATAATGAGATTACTCAGTTTATAATTTGGATTAACCTGTCGTTTCTGTGGGCTCACCCAGGAATTTCCCAGGTAGAGAAATGCCTTTGACCACTCCCCTATCTCTTTATCAATACCAGGGTCACGCCTTCTACCTAGCCTCTTTCTTTCTTTCCTTCTCCCTTCTTCCCTTACTTCTTTTTTTTTTTTTTTTTTTGAGACGGAGTCTTGCTGTCACCCAGGCTGGAGTGCAGTGGTACCATCCAGGCTCACTGCAACCTCTGACTCCTAGGTTCATGTGTTTCTCCTGCCTCAGCCTCTTGAGTAGTTGGGACTACAGGGGTGCACTACCATGCCCGGTTAATTTTTGTATTTTTAGTAGAGATGGGGTTTCACCATGTTACCCAGGTTGGTCTCAAACTCCTGACCTCATGTGATCAACCTGCCTTGGCCTTTCAAAGTGCTGGGATTACAAGGGTGAGACACCACGCCTGGCCCCTTTCTTCTTTTTTTTCCTTCCTGCCTTCTTCCCTCCTTCCTTCCTTCTTTCCAGAAATTAGTGTCAGTTCAGCCTGTTTCTTTTTTATTGACTAGATCAGGGGTCAGAAAACTGACCTGCAGCCTGTTTTTGTATGACCACGGGCTAAGAATGGCTTTATCTTTTCAAAAGGTGGAACACAAATCCCCAACATGTCTGTCTTTTGAGTTACATCTCTCCCAATCTGGATCAGTTGCTTTCTACACCGGCTGTTTCTGATCCTGTGATTCTCCTTCACCATTACTTTGCATCTCTCCTGTTTCCTCTATCCCTTCCCCTCCCCTCCCCTCCCCCACTTCCCTTCCCCTCCCTCTTTTGCTCCCTCCCTTCCTCCCTTCTTTCTTTCTTTCCAGGGGAATTGGCAGGGGAGCAGGAAGTCAAATCTCATGTCATCATGTGACTATTGGGACTCCCTCTTCTCATGTTTCTTCTCCTTTGTAGTAGGGGCAGTGCCAGCAGCAGGAGCTACAGAGCCGGGGCAGCAGAGACAACCACAGCCCTGTGGGAGCGCACACTGGCAACTTGCCAATACCCTGGGCAATGGCGCCTTTAATGTCTTTTCCATTCAGTTCACTGATGATCTTGCTGCACTGGTTGTCATTGGCCTTGTTGCCTATATTGTACAGGATCTTCTTGATGTCCTTGGTGCTGGGCAAGGGGTTGCCCCTGAGGGCTGCCAGTAGGTAGGAAGGACGACCTTCTGTGTCCCAGAGGAAAAGCAAGCCACACCTTCCTCTTTTAGTTTGTTCATTTTCTTATTCCTGTGTTGCTGCTGAGAAATCCACAGCAATTCCGACTCCCCTACCACCCTTTTGTGCCACCTCCCTACCCCTTCTGGAAGCCTGAGAATCTTCTGTTTGTCCCAGATATTTTACATTTCACAATTATACACTTTGGTGCAGGACAATTTTAATCTATTATGATGGACACTTTCAATTTGCTCCTTCTATTCTGAGTGTGCTTCTTGAACTATTTCTTTTTTTTTTTTTTGGAGACAGAGTCTTGCCTTGTTGCCCAGGCTGGAGTGCAGTGGCACAATCTCAGCTCACTGCAACCTCCACCTCCTGGGTTCAAGCAATTCTTCTGCCTCAGCCTCCCAAGTAGCTGGGACTACAGGTGTGCACCAACACACCCAGCTAATTTTTTGTATTTTAGTAGAGGTGGGTTTTCACTGTGTTGCCCAGGCTGGTCTTGAACTCCTGAGCTCAGGCAATCCGCCCGCCTCGGCCTCCCAAAGTGCTAGGATTTCAGGCATGAGCCACCATGCCCAGCCTGAACTATTTCATTGTTGATTTCTTCCCCTCTGTTTCACTCTTCCTGGAAATTCTATTATTTGGCTGCTGAACTTCATAGATTTCATTAATTTTCTTACCTTTTTTCTCTCATTTCCTATCTCCTTGTCTTTTTGCCATGCTTTCTGTGTAATTTCCTCAATTTATTTCAATTCTTCATTAAAATGTTCATTTCTTATGTCTTCAACTTCTAAAATTTCTTCTTTGTTCTGTGAATGTTCCTCTTTTTACAAAATAACACCTTGTTGTTGTTTTAAGAATGCAGTATCTTTTCTTATCTTTCTCAAGACTGAGAAATGGAAAACTACAGAAACCACAACTTGAAAAACAGCACAGAAACCACAATTTGCAAAACAGATAAACTACTTCAGCAACAGCTCAGCTTGGGCCCAGGTGTTCAGGAAACATAAAACCACAGACTTTTTCACAGACAGCCTTGCCTAGCCTATCAACACAGTCAGTGACTCAACTTTGCAACTTCTGACCAATTCTTTCCTGCCCTAACTCTACCCTTCCTTCCTGCCCCTCCCCCTACTCTTGTTATCCCCGCCCTAAAAGCATCCTTTGGCTAACTCCTCCCACATGAAACTTCATAAAACTCAAATGCTAAAGCTACTCCGCGTCCATTTGACTGACTTCATTTGCTCACTGTTTCCCTTGCCTGGCACATTTCTAATGAGCTAAGCTTGCTCTTTATTGTTATTCATTTGTTGTGTTTTAATCATAACAGATTTCTTTGCTGCTCTTTTATGAGAAGCTTTTTTTTTTTTTTTCCGAGACAGAGTCTCACTCTGACGGGGTTTCACCATGTTGGCCAGGCTGATCTCAAACTCCTGACCTCAAGTGATCTGCCCGCCTCCGCCTCCCAAAGTGCTGGGATTACCGGTGTAAGCCACCAGGCCTGGTCTTTTATTTATTTATTTTTTTGAGAGGGAGTCTCGCTCTGTCGCCCAGGCTGGAGTGCAGTGGCGCCATCTCGGCTCACTGCAACCTCCACCTCCGAGGTTCAAGCGATTCTCCTGCCTCAGCCTCCTGAGTAGCTGGGACTAAAGGCATGCACAACCACACCCAGCTAATTTTTGTATTTTTAGTAGAGACGGGGTTTCACCATGTTAGACAGGATGGTCTCAATCTCTTGACCTCGTGATCCGCCTGCCTCGGCCTCCGAACATGGTGGAATTAGAGGAGTGAGCCACCACGCCCAGCCCACACCTGGTCTTTTATGAGAAGCTTTCACTGAACATGAATTAGTTTTCTTTCATCCACATAGTATTCTGTTTCTCCAAGGTGCCTTATCTGCTGTGTGCTCTTTGTCTTGCATGATACAGGCTTACTTTAGAGTTCTGGTAATTTGTGGTTTCTTTCGACGAAGAGTGAAGGACTAAAGCTCATTGGAAGTTTGGAGTATATGGAGAGCTCTTGCATTTCTGAGTTTACTTTAGGGCCATTTATTTGTTGGGTAATCTTAAATATCAGTTTGTCTTCTTTCCTCTTGGGCTGCTTAGATTTCTCAGAAAAAAGTGTGACAATCCCCTGCCTAGAGGGTAAAGATTTGGCTGACATGGTTTGAGCACTAAATGATTGATGAAGGCTGTGGGGCAGGAGGCGGGGGCGTAGCAATCAGCGAGCATATGATTGTGTAAACCTCCATTTTTGTTTGTTACCAAAGCCCTCACCTGTACTTGATGTTTCCCAGTCCACAGACTCCAACTGCTGCTGAAACTAGAGAGAAACAGTCATCCAACAGCACGAGAGCGGGTAGAAGACCTGTATCTGTTCGTGATTCTACGATATAATCATTTCTGTTTTCAATTTTTCTCTACTGTTGCCACATAATTCAGCTTTCTCAGTTCTTTTGAGTTAGTCTGCAATCATCTCTTTGCTTTTTAGCTTTCAAAGGTTTATCATCGGCCAGGTGTGGTGGCTCATGCCTGTAATCCCAGAATTCGGGAGGCTGAGGCGGGCAGATCACCTGAGGTCAGGAGTTTGAGACCAGCCTGGACAACATGGTGAAACCCCATCTCTACAAAAAATACAATAATTAGCCGGGCGTGGTGGCATGCGCCTGTAGTCCCAGTTAGTTGGGAGGATAAGGCAGGAGAATGGCTTGAACTCAGGAGGTAGAGGTTGCAGTGAGCCAAGATTGTGCCAGTGCAATCTAGCCTGGCGACAGAGTGAGACTCCATCTCAAAAAAAAAAAAAAAAAAAAGAAAGAAATGTGAGGACTGGAGATTTGGGAGGGTCCAGGGGCAGAATTATATGGTTTGGCCGTGTCCCCACCCAAATCTCATCTTGAATTTTAATTCCCATAGTCCCCACATGTTGTGTAAGGGACTCGGTGGGATATAATTGAATCATGGTGGCAGTTTCCCCCATGCTATTGTTGTGATAGTAAGTTCTCATGAGATCTGATAGTTTTATAAGGAGCTTGCCGCTTCACTTGACTCTCATTCTTCTTCCTGTTGCCCTGTGAAGAAGAACGTGTTTGCTTCCCTTTCCACCATGATCATCAGTTTCCTAAGGCCTCCTCAGCCATGCTAAACTGTGAGTCAATTAAACTTCTTTCCTTTATAAATTACCCAGTCTTGCCATTCGCAGTGGCTCACGCCTGTAATCCCATCACTTTGGGAGACCAAGGTAGGTGGATCACGAGGTCAGGAGATCCATACCATCCTGGCTAATATGGTGAAACCCCGTCTCTACTAAAAAAAATACAAAAATTAGCCGGCCATGATGGCGGGCGCCTGTAGTCCCAGCTACTCGGGAGACTGAGGCAGGAGAATGGCGTGAACCCAGGAGGCGGAACTTGCAGTGAGCAGAGACTGTGCACCACCGCACTCCAGCCTGGGCGACAGAGCGAGACTCCGTCTCAAAAAGTAGTAATAATAAATAACAAATAAATAAATAAATAATAAATAACCCAGTCTTGGATGTGTTCTTATAGTAGTATGAGAAATGACTAATACAAGCTCCTATTTCAATAAGTCATAAAAAGCAGTAAAAAGGCCAGGGCCAGGCATGGTGGCTCATGCTGTAATCCCAGCACTTTGGGAGGCTGAGGTAGGCAGATCACCTGAGGTCAGGAGTTCAAGACCAGCCTGAGCAACATGGCGAAATGCCATCTCTACTGAAAATACAAAAAATTAACCAAGTGTGGTGGCAGGCATCTGTAGTCCCAGCTACCTGGGAGGCTGAGGCAGGAGAATTGCTTGAACCCAGGAGGCAGAGGTTGCAGTGAGCTGAGATCACGCCACTGAACTCCAGCCTGGGTGACAGAGCAAGATTCTGTCTCAAAACAAAACAAAACAAAAAATGGGTCAGGCACAATGGCTCACGCCAGTAATCCCGACACTTTGTGAGGCTGAGGTGGGAGACTCACTTGAGCCCCAGAATTTGAGACCAGCCTGGGCAACATAGTGAGACTCCATCTCTAGTTATATAATCAAAAAAGAAAAAGAAAAAGAAAAAAAGGCAATATTCCTTTAACAGTGTGAGTGTCTCAATGACAAGAAATCAGGTATTTCTATTCCCCTAGAGTTGTTTCTTTTCTTTTTTTTTCTCTCCCTCTGTTGCCCAGGCTGGAGTGCAGTGGCTCAATCTCTGGTCACTGCAACCTCTGCCTCGCGGGTTCAAGCAATTCTCCTGTCTCAGCCTCCTGAGTAGCTGGGATTACAAGTGTGCGCCATCATGCCTGGCTAATTTTTTTTTTGTATTTTTAGTAGAGACAGGGTTTCAGCATGTTGGTCAGGCTGGTCTTGAACTCCTGACCTTGTGATCTGCCCGCCTCGGCCTTCCAAAGTGCTGGGATTACAGGTGTAAGCCTCTGCGCCCGGCCTATAGTTGTTTCTTACTCATCTGAAGAAGGCACTTGACATGTCCTGAAGTGGACAGTTAATTTAGATATTCCGCTGGGCAACTGTTACCTTCCTAAAATCAGATGAAGTGGTGATTAAGTTCAAATTTGTTCTCCCAAATAAGCCCGAAACACACTGAATATAAGTTCTCCATTTTTGCCAGATAATATAACCAAAGAAGAAAAGATAATGTTGGTGTCCACGCTGAATTGGTTGATTTATTCTTTACTAACTATGGAATGAGTATATAATTATAGGTAAATTTACCTTTCATATAGCTTCAGGTATTAATACTCACTCTTCTTGTTTCTTACGTTTTTGTTTTTTCCCAAAATCTTAGATGATTCCTCAGGTGAATTTGTGTAGTTCTCCTCCACTAGTATGTTTCTGGCACAGTTGTTGATATGTTGAACGGGATCTGGTCCTAACAAAATCTCTTTGTACTAGCCTGACATGATTACCGTGACATTCCTTACATTTAAGATCTCCATCAGATGATGATATCTACCAGATGCTGTCTCCCCATTATCACAGCCCTGCAAGAAGGTCTGCTTATCTTTGCAATATATCTGTAGGCATAGGTGTTGGGGGTGACATGAGCTATTTTCTTGTCTCATATTATTTGGCAAGAACTATTCTCACCTGTTTCGGACAAACTACTGGAGCCAAGTGTATCTGAAAAGTACTTATTTGGCCTGTAATAGGAATGTCATCTTAAATAAGTTCCTATCCCAATAAGCCATAAAAAGCAATCAGAGGCAGGCCGGGTGCGGTGGCTCATGCCTGTAATCCCAGCACTTTGGGAGGCCAAGGTGAGTGGATTGCCTGAGGTCAGGAGTTTGAGACCAGCCTGACCGACATGGTGAACCTTCGTCTCTACTAAAAATACAAAAATTAGCTGGGTATGGTGGCAGGCGCCTGTAATCCCAGCTACTTGGGAGGCTGAGGTAGGAGAATTGGTTGAACCCAGAAGGCGGAGGTTGCAGTGAGCCGAGACAGGGTCTTGGCACTCCATCCAGCCTGGACGACAAGAGCGAAACTACATTTAAAAAAAAAAAAAAAAAAAAGTGATTGGAGGTAATTATTTTATTTCTCTTCAACTTTCACTGATATCAAAATGCAATACTTTCACCAGATTTTCTGGCTGACAGGCTAAATGAGATCATCTTCACATTCAACATCTTTCTCTTCAGTTTCCTTCTTTTTTTAAAAAAAGTGTTTTTTTGTAGGTTGTGGGGAGGGGTGTTTGGCTATGTTGCCCAGGCTGGTCTTGAATTCCAGCCTCAAGTGGTCCTCTTGCCTTGGCCTCCCAAAGTGCTAGGATTACAGGAGTGAACCACTGCCTGGCCCAGTTTTCTTCTTTACATCTGGGCTTGGTTCTGTCATTTAAGATTTTCAAATTAGAGCATCTCTTCTTCTTTACACCCAGGCTGGAGTGCAGTGGTGCAATCTCGGCTCACTGCAACCTCTGCCTCCCAGGTTCAAGCAATTCTCCTGACTCAGCCTCCCGAGTAGCTGGGACCACAGGCGCCTGCCACCACGCCCTTCTAATTTTTTGTATTTTTAGTAGAGATAGGGTTTCACTGTGTTATCCAGGATGGTCTAGATCTCCTGACCTTGTGATCCGCCCGCCTCGGCCTCCCAAAGTGCTGGGATTACAGGCATGAGCCACTGTGCCCAGTCGAGCATCTCTTTTTTTCTCCACCCACAGGTAAAGAATATTTCCACCAATATTCTGAATTGTATTTTCTCAAGGCAATTTGATAAATCTGCACATTCTTGTCCTTTAAGCCAAGGGGCTTACCTATTAATAAGTAGGTGGAGCTGTACCTGGATATTAATTCAGTAGCATCACCTACGAGCAAAGTGTCCATTTGGGGTAATCAATATCATTGCTAATTCTATTACAAAATGTTTTGGCATAGTCATCAATGACATGTAATTCCTCAGAATAAGTGGCTGTCATTGCTTCAGTCTCTTCATTCTGCCTCTGGTAGCTCCCTGTGCTCCCTTCAGCCATGTGGCCCCTAGAGCAGCCCTGGGGCTGGTGCTGAGGTCCAGAAGCTCAGGGTGGAATTTTTATTTTCCAAATATTTTTTATCTGTGGTTGGTTGAATCCCCGGATGTGGAACCCACAAATACAGAGGGCCAACTGCATGTATGTGTGCGTGTGTGTGTGTGCGTGTGTGTGTGTGTTTGTGTACATGTTGAATGTTGGTGTTAGTTTATACCTTATGTTCATTTTTGAAAACTATCTTTTTTTGAGACAGGGTCTTGCTGTGTTGCCCAGGTTGGAGTGCAGTGGTACTGATTGAGATACTCACTGCAATCTCAAATTCACGGGCTCAAGTGCTCCTCCTGCCTGCCTCAACCTCCCAAGTAGCTGAGAATACAAGTGCTTGCCACCACACCCAGCTAACTTTAAAATTTTTTGTAGCAGTTGGGTCTCACTATATTGCCCAGGCTGGTCTTGAACTCCTGGCCTCAAGAGATCCTCCCACCTCAGGCTCCCAAAGTGCTGAGATTGCAAGCATGAACCACCACACCCAGTCTGAAATTTGGTATTTTCATTGTATTAGTCCATTCTTGCACTGTTATAAAGAAATACCTGAAACTGGGTAATTTCTTTTTTTTTTTTTTTGAGACGGAGTTTTGCTCTCATTGACCAGGCTGGAGTGCAATGGCATGATCTTGGCTCACTGCAGTCTCTGCCTCTAGGGTTCAAACAATTCTCCCACATTAGCATCCCAAGTAGCTGGGATTACAGGCATGTGCCACTATGCCCGGTTAATTTTGTATTTTTAGTAGAGACAGGGTTTTTCCATGTTGGTCAGGCTGGCCTCGAACTCCTGACCTCAGGTGATGCACCCACCTCAGCCTCCCAAAGTTCTGGGATTACAGGCGTGCACCACTAGAAACTGGGTAATTTATAAATAAAAGAGTAATTGGCTCACGTTTCCACAGGCTGTACAGGAAGCATGCTGGGGAGGCCTCAGGAAACTTTCAATCATGGTGAAAGGCAAAAGAGAAGCAGGCACGTCTTACAGGGCCAGAGCACGAGGAATAGAGAGAGCAGGGAGGTGCTACACACTTTTAAACAACCAGATCTCCTGATAATTCACTCACTATCACGAGAACAGCACCAAAGGGGAAATCCGCACCCAGGATCCAATCATTTCCCACCAGACCCTGCCTCCAACATTGGGGATTACAATTTGTCATGAGATTTAGGCAGGGACACAGACCCAATCATATCATTCATTATGACTCAATTTAAGTATTTCTTAAAATTAAAAAACATTTTTTTTTTCTTGCAGTGGCAAATATTTCTTAATTTTTCTCATGACATCTGCTTGGTCCCAGGAGTTACTTAACGGTGCACTTTTAAGTTTCCAAGTAAATTTTAAGTAATCTTTTTTTTTTTTTGAGACAGAGCTTTGCTCTTGTTGCCCAGGCTGGAGTGCAGTGGCGCGATCTCCCCTCACTGCAACCTCCACCTTCTGATTTCAAGAGATTCTCCTGCCTCAGCCTGCCGAGTAGCTGGGATTACAGATGCCTACCACCACACTCGGCTAATTTTTGTATTTTTAGTAGAGACAGAGTTTTACCATGTTGGCCAGGCTGGTCTCGTACTCCTGACCTTGTGATCCACCCGCCTCAGCCTCCCAAAGTACTGGGATTACAGGCACGAGTCACCACGCCCGGCCAATTTTAAGTAATCTTTAACTTTAAAATTTTAATTGCCAGAAGGTAGAGACTGTGGCCAATAGAATATTCTGATTAGTAGATATTTTTTTCCCTCCATTCTAACTCTAATGCCCTTTCCTCGAGCTAAAGCTTTTCTTCTTAACTCTGTCTTCCTCTAGAGTAAGGAAGACATTTTTGGGAGGTTGTTATTTTCCTCTGACCCCTGGCCACTAGTCCAACTAGTGCAACACATACCTGATACTTAGAGTAAGTGGAGCATAGGATTAAACTGCAACTCATGCCACACATGTCATTTTTAGCCCTCTCCACGGTGCATTGCACGTAGGACTAGTAGATAGCATTTCTTGAAGGCTCACCATGTACTGGACATTGTACTAAAAATATTGTATACAGTATCTCATTTAATCATCACAACACCTTTGTTTTCTTCCATTTGTGCACGAGGAAATGGAGGGAATGAGAAACTGAGTAATTTTCCCCAAGACACACAGCTTAAGGTGATAATACCAAGAGAAGTGCCCAGTGTTTCTGACCACAGAGCCTACGCTATGTGAGCACTCACATGAGATGTGCTGAACAAATCTTATTTTGTCATTTGCTGAAATAAGATTTGTTCAGCAAATGAACACATTCAGGGAATCTGTTCAGTAGTTCTCGGCCAAAATGGAATTTGTTGCCACTGGGTTATGCATCCACATAATCCTCTGTTATCACTTTATATACTACACTTAACACTTGCTGAAAATCCTCAGGAATTTGGAATTATCTTCCTTTCGGACTATTTTCAAGCTGTCTCTGAAACAAGAATGTGAGAAAATACAAGGCTGGTAAATTATTAAAGTTGCTACCTATCTCTTAATGTCAGCGGTTTTCGTGTTACATGTCTTTCTGAGAAACAAATAGACACACCTAACCACATCCTTGTTCTTAAGGCTTCCTGTTAATGCTGTTAAAGCTCAGGAAATTGTGATCTTTCTAAATTACTTAAGATAATTTGCAATCTTCCTCAAAAATCACTTTTGTTGCTTCATCTTGTTGCATAACTCTGCTTTATCCTCATGATAGATCCCATTTTCCACAATTAATTACATATATATTTTAAATTTGTATTGTATATTTATGCTCATATAAAAATAAAATAAAATAAATTGAATACATATGGAGTACACTTTATTTATTTATTTATTCATTATTTACTTATTGTGAGAGGGAGTCTTGCTCTGTCACCCAGGCTGGAGTTCAATGTCACAATCTCGGCTCACTGCAACCTCCACCTCCTGGGTTCAAGCGATTTTCCCACTTCAGCCTCCTAAGCAGATGGGATTACAGGTGCACACCACCACGCCTGGCTAATTTTTGTATTTTTAGTAGAGACAGGTTTTCGTCATGTTGGCCAGGCTGGTCTTGAACTCCTGACCTCAGGTGATCCACCTGCCTCAGCCTCCCAAAGTGCTAGGATTACAGGCGTGAGCCATTGCGCCCGGATTTATTCAAGTTTTATGTGGTTTTTCTCTTTTGGAGTTTTCTTCTTGAATTCAATGACAACAAGGAATGTTTGAAATTATCTTTTTTTTTTTTTTTTTTTTGAGATGGAGTCTCGCTCTGTTGCCCAGGCTGGGGTGCAGTGGCCAGATCTTAGCTCACTGCAAGCTCTGCCTCCTGGGTTTACGCCATTCTCCTCCCTCAGCCTCCCGAGTAGCTGAGACTACAGGCGCCTGCCACCTCGCCCGGCTAATTTTTTTTTTGTATTTTTTAGTAGAGACGGGGTTTCACCATGTTAGCCAGGATGGTCTCGATCTCCTGACCTCGTGATCTGCCCGTCTCGGCCTCCCAGAGTGCTGGGATTACAGGTTTGAGCCACCACGCCCGGCCTGAAATTATCTTTTGATTTTAAATATCTACTGCTTCTACTTTAAAATGAAAGAAACATAATATGTACAAGTTAAAACAATAGAGCTGTTGAAACAATTTACTTTTTTATTGAGACAAAATATATATTACATAAAATATATCATTTTAACCTTTTTTTTTTTTTTTTTTTGAGATAGAGTCTTGCTCTGTCACCCACACTGGAGTGCAGTGGCATGATCTTAGCTCATTGTAAGCTCTGCTTCCCGGGTTTACACCATTCTTCTGCCTCAGCCTCTCAAATAGCTGGGACTACAGGTGCCCACCACCACACCTGGCTACTTTTTTTGTATTTTTAATAGAGACGGGGTTTCACCGTGTTAGCCAGGATGGTCTCGATCTCCTGACCCCGTGATCCACCCGCCTTGGCCTCCCAAAGTGCTGGGATTACAAGTGTGAGCCACCGCGCCCGGCCTTTTTTAACCATTTTTAAGTGTAACATTCAGTGGCATTATGTACACTCACTGTTGCACAACCGTCGCCACTGAACTCCCCCCAGATTGCAGAATTACTTTGGGAACACTATTTTGGTGATCTGAGGATTTTCAGAGGCTTTCAGTTGAATGTTCTTAATATAATAGCCCTCCCTCACTCCATCAATCAAAGAACAGTTGCTAAATATACCTTTTCCCACCATTCATTCTGAGACTAGAGTAATAACCACTGAATGGCTCCATCATGCCATTGGACACACTGGGAAACAGACTCTGGTCAAGGTTCCATCTATCACCTGGGTTCTGTAAACTTCTACTCTGAGTGGTGGACTATCCTGGATTTGTTGTTGTTGTTGTTGTTGTTGTTGTTGTGTTTGTTTCATTTAATCTTACTTTATTTTCTCCTTACTTTATTTTCTCATCTTACTTTATGTCTCCATGGATTAGCATCAGTTCAGAGCCAAAATCAATTAATCCCCCCCAAAATACTTACCTTTCTCCAGTTTATAGTCACACTGGGAAATGGCCCTGCTTGTCTGTGGGGAATGTTTTACTGAAGATCCACAAAACACACCTGTGGTCACATTGCAGTGTCCTTTGGGGTTCCAAGTCTGTGAACTAGCTTAGTTCAAGAAACTGGCTAAGAGTGTGTGAATTCCCACTACAGTGACTTAAACTAGGTTTCTCCCCACTAGACCTAGAATCATTGCCTGGATATGTTAAGAAGTACTTTGGGCTGCCCTTGTATTTAATTCCTACAGTCATGACTGATTACACGATGTTACATATCCCGAGAGGTCATACCCTCTGAGCATACACACTTCATCCCTGTGGGTTACTCTGATAATTGTACTCACCTTGCGTTATGCAATTTGTGTTCCCCCAAAATCTGTAAGTTGAAACCCTAACCCCCAATAGATGGTATTAGGAAGTGGGGCCTTTGGGAAATAATTGGGTACAGATGAGCTCATGAGGGTGGAGCTCCTGCTATAGGATTTGTGTCCTTAGAGAAGAGAAAGAGAGAAGATCTCACTCTCTTTGCCATGTGAGGAGATAGCCATCTGTGAAACAGGAGGCAAGCCTTTACCACAAACCAGCCATGCTGGCACCCTAATCTCAGGACTTCCAGTCTCCAGAACTTGAACAATAAATGTTCATTGTTTAAGTACCCATCTATGGTATTCTGACTGACTAAACCCAAACTGACTAAGACACCTTGTCACTGCAAGCTAAGGATTGCCACTGGCCTCTACCACTCCTGGATCCTTTATGCCAGTTGAGATCAGGAAATTCAATTCCATGGCAACATCTTTTGCCACCATCTCCTACTGGCAAAGAACAGCTGCAACAGAGTTGTTTTTTTTTTTTTTTTTTTTTTTGAGACGGAGTCTCGCTGTGTCGCCCAGGCTGGAGTGCAGTGGCCGGATCTCAGCTCACTGCAAGCTCTGCCTCCCGGGTTTTTACGCCATTCTCCTGCCTCAGCCTCCCGAGTAGCCGGGACTACAGGCGCCCGCCACCTCGCCCGGCTAGTTTTTTGTATTTTTTAGTAGAGATGGGGTTTCACCATGTTAGCCAGGATGGTCTCGAACTCCTGACCTCGTGATCCGCCGTCTCGGCCTCCCAAAGTGCTGGGATTACAGGCTTGAGCCACCGCGCCCGGCCTGCAACAGAGTTTTATAAGAATGCTCAAGTTTCCTTACTATTGCATCCATAATGCCTGGGTATAGGGGACGTCCTCCAGTCTCTTCCAGGGATGAGTGTGTTTCAGAGTGACAGGGCAGGCTATTCATAACAGATTCATGCATCATTCTTGTTTCCCCGGGCCTTTAGACTCCTTCCTCTACTTACATACAGTGTTCATAACAGCATTATTCATAATAGTCAAAAAGTGGAAACAACCCAACCTGTGTTCATTGGCACCATCCTGAGGTTTAGTGTTCATCTGCCCTTTATTTCAGATAAAGAGGTTTTCCTTGCACATCCATTTATTCACCCTGTTACCGAAATGCCAGGGGTTCTGTCTAGGTCCTGCTGCTTGATCACTGAGACAATGGGTATTGCCAGGGAAGAAGGCTTTAGTTGGGTGCTGCAGCTGAGGAGATGGGAGATCAGTTCTAGATAAGTCCCAAATCTATCTCCCTGACTGATTAGGGTTTGTATAACAGAAAAGAAATGTAACCATTTTTGGGAAAACAATAATTAGGGAGGGGTAAAGGGGAGGAGCTGGTCAACAAGAAGCAGGTGGTTGCTTAGGCAATCATGAAGGGTGAGGTGTCTGGCTCCTCATTGTCCAGATGCAGTGATCTGGTAAGTTTCAGTTCCTTGATAATATCTGGGAGGCCTGATGATTGGCTTCATGAGGAAGGAACTCAGAGTAAGACAAATGTAACTTTCTCAAGTTTTAAGACTGGGAGGGTCAGTTTTCTTTCAGTTTCTTACTTTTATTCAAAAGAAACCACAAATATCAGTTCTATCAGACGATTGGGCCACTTTTAACCCAAGGCATCTGAGTTCCTCCTCTTCAAGGTAAGGTGACTTTAAATGTCTACAAAGGTGATATGTGGATTGTCCTAGGATTATGTGCTTGTTTACAGGGTGTGTGAAAATTTTCCCCTGTCATTCCCCCTTCATGATGAAAGATCTTTTTCTCCTTTCTTCTTCCTTCAAGTCTCTGTTTCCTTTCACTTTCCCCTGCAATCAAGCTGCCTGTTCTTCTGTCTTCTCCCTATTCGCAGCTGTAATTATATCTAGTCTTTGTGAATTAAGGAACTGGTTTAAGAAACTGGTTTGTAAGCATGCATTTTAATCCTTTCAAGTCACAGTCAAGTTAGCAATTCTTGAACTTTTTTTCTGCAACATTGTGGCCTAGGGAAAGGGGGGAAAGGAGCTTTTGGGGGATTATTAAGAGAACACAGCACAAAGGTATACATCAAATATAAGCAAATGTATACTTCAAGACCTAACCATGCCACGTCATAACAGAAACACTTTTTTCCAGGACTCTTGTTGGCATCACCCCTTAGGATCCAGATATGTTGGAGAAGATACAAATCATTCTGACTTAAAGAATCTTCAAATCAGTAAATATTTTTTGAGGATCATTGCTGTACCACGTACCATGCAAAATGCCAGGAATACAACAGTTAAACACAAAACACACATGGTTCCTGCATTTGTGGACCATGTTCTTATGAACCTCATAGTACCAGCTAGAATTGTGAAATCACTGTAGGCGCCATCTCTACTCTACTGCAGAGAAGAAAACTTTTGCATATATTGGAGAACTGAGCCTCTAGTCATATTTCAATATTGTCTCCAACTCCCTTTTAAGTCAAGGCCTTCTTCATTACAATCCACGTCCTAGAATAAAAATTTAGACTAGTTAATAGCCTACAAGAGTTGACAAGGCAGAGATACTCAGAGAAAAGAAGGCTTGTCAGAGTTTCCAAGTTCACTACATTGTATATCTCAGATGAGAGAAAAAGCGTTTCTCTTGTTAATTAAGAAATTGCTTTGGAGATTAATGAGGACAGAATGCAGGATATATAAGAGTGTATTCTCAAACCAAACAGCTTTTAACCTGGGAGAATAAAGAGACCCAAAAGTGCTAGTCATCATGATAGTCCTTGTCTAGAGCAGAGAAAACACAGAAGAAAATTTAAAAATATTCTCCCATTCCAATATTTGTGTAATCTTGAGGAAAAGGTCTTTTTAAGCAAAAGACAAAATCTTTTATCCAGAGGATATAGAAGAAGAAAAAGATTTATATTTGGCTACATAAAAATTAAAAACAGCATAGTACAACGTGCAACTAAAATGTTAAAAAACAGAGTATTCTGGGGGAAAATATTTGCAACACTTAAGATTGGCACATATATTTCTTACAAGTAATAAGTCCAACAACTTAATAGGAAAATTGGCATTCTACTGACACTAGTTTGAATTTGGGAAAAAAATTTTAAAAAATTGACAAAAGATATAAACCTACTGTTAAAAGAAAAATAAATATTAAATAGCATGCGTTAAATACTAAACAAAATAAATATTAATGGTATATAAACACATGGGAAGATGTTCAACTGCATTCATAATTAAGGAAATGCAAATTAAAATAGCAGAAAACCATTTTAACTTAGATGGATAAATCTCCATGGTGCTGGGGAATTTGCTGGAAAATAGACATACTTGGAACTATAAATCTTTGTAGCTGCATTGGTGGGCAATTTGGCATTTTTTTTTATGCTTTAAGTTCTGGGATACACGTGCAGAATGTTCAGGTTTGTTACATAGGTATACATGTACCATGGTGGTTTGCTGCACCCATCAACCCGTCATCTAGGTTTTAAGCCCTGCGTGCATTAGGTATTTGTCCTAATGCTCTCCTTCCCCTGGATCCCCACCCCCCGACAGGCCCCAGTGTGTGATGTTCCCCTCCCTGTGTCTTTGTGTTCTCATTGTTCAACTCCCACTTATGAGAGAATATGCGGTGTTTAGTTTTCTGTTCCTGTGTTAGTTCGCTGAGAATGATGGTTTCCAGCTTCATCCATGTCCCTGCAAAGGACATGAACTCATTCTTTTTTATGGCTGCATAGTATTTCAAAACTTAAAACACAATATTCTTTACATCAGTCATTGCCTGTTTGCTTTCTGACCCATTCCCTACCCTTCTGCTCCGCTCTGTCCCACAGGGGCTGAGCCCTGCAAACTACAGTTCCTAGGCCCCTTTGCCAACTGGTTTTCGTTTAGAATCGGCCAATGGAAAGTCCTGGCAGGAGACTGAAGGGTGAATAATTGAATGGGAGATCCAGCATATTTCTTTCCCCTTTCTGCATCTGGGGGCCTTCCCAGCAGCGGCTGCATCTGTCTCATACATGACACCAGGCACGACAGTCCTTCCCACCCAGCTTCTAGCCTCTGGTCACACCAGCTCCTCAATTTGTCCCTCTAGTGGTTTTATGTTGTTGCTGACCTTTTTTTATTATATTTGAGTGGGGGACACAGTTTCACTCTTGTTGCCCAGGCCTAGAGTGCAATGGCGTGATCTTGGCTCACCGAAACCTCCATGTACTGGGTTCAAGCGATTCTCCTGCCTCAGCCTCCCGAGTAGCTGGGATTACAAGCATGCGCCACCACGCCTGGCTAATTTTGTATTTTTAGTCGAGACAGGGTTTCTCCATGTTGATCAGGCTGGTCATGAACTCCTGATCTCAGATGATCCGCCTGCCTCGGCCTCCCAAAGTGCTAGGATTACAGGCATGAGCCACCGCACCTGGCCTAATTTTATTTTTTGTAGAGATGAGGTCTCACTTTGTTGCCTAGGCTGGCCTCGAACTTCTAGCCTCAAGCGCTCCTCCCATTTCACCTTCTCAAAGTGTGGGGATTACAGGTGAGAGCCACCTCACCCGGTCCAACCATTTTTTATTTATAATAATTTTTCCTTCATTCTTAGCTATGTGAGCATCTGCATGCAAATGCCTCAGCACAAGGATACTCAGTGAAGCATTGTTTTTAAGGGCACATGCATAGAAACAGTCCAGGTATCTACTGATTGGTGATTCCTACAATGGAATACTATACAGCAAATTAAAGGAATGAGGTAGATTTATATATGTGGAAAGATAGGCAAGACATTGTTAAGTGAGAAAAGCAAGATGCCAAACAGCATGTACAGTATGAGTTTTTAAAAAAATACACACAGACCGGGTGTGGTGGCTCACGCCTATAATCCCAGCACTTTAGGAGGCTGAGATCTGCAGATCTTGAGGTCAGGAGTTCCAGACCATCCTGGCTAACACGGTGAAACCCTGTCTCTACTAAAAACACAAAAAGTTAGCTAGGTATGGTGGCATGAACCTGTAGTCCCAGCTACTTGCAAGGCTGAGGCAGGACAACTGTTTGAACCTGGGAGGTGGAGGTTGCAGGGAGCCAAGATTATGCCACTGTACTACAGCCTGGGCGACAGAGCGAGACTCCATCTCAAAGAACAAAACAACAACAAACAAAACAAAACAACACAACTGGGTGCAGTGGCTCAAATCTGTAATCCCAGCACTTTGGGAGGCTGAGGTGAGCAGATGACTTGATGCCAGTGTGTCCGGAATTGGTTCCTTCCAGTGGGTTCTTGGTCTCACTGACATCAAGTATGAAGCTGCGGACCTCTGTGGTGAGTGTTACTGTTCTTAAAGATGATGTGTCTGGAGTTTGCTCCTTCAGATGTGTCCAGAGTTTCTTCCTTCTGGTGAGCTCATGATCTTGCTGACTTCCAGAATGAAGCCTCAGACCTTCGCAGCAAGTGTTACAGCTCTTAAAGGCGGTGGGGACCCAAAGAGTGAGCAGCAGCAAGATTTTTTGTGAAGAGCAAAGAAACAAAGCTTCCACAGTAGGGAAGGTGACCTGAATGGGTTGCTGCTGCTGGCTGGGGGGGTGGCCAACTTTTATTCCCTTATTTGGCCCTGCCCGCATCCTGCTGATTGGTCCATTTTACAGCATACTGATTGGTTCATTTTACAGAGTGCTGATTGGTACATTTTACAGAGTGCTACTTGGTGTGTTTACAATCCTTTAGCTAGATAGTGAGTGCTGATTGGTGCGGTTTTACAGAGTGCTGATTGGTGCGTTTACAATCCTTTAGCTACACACAGAACACTGATTGGTGCATTTTTACAGAGTGCTGATTGGTGCATTTACAATCCTTTAGCTAGACACAGAGCACTGATTGGTGCGTTTACAATCCTCTAACTAAACAGAAAGGTTCTCCAAGTCCCCACTTGACCCAGGAAGTCCAGCTGGCTTCATCTCTCACCAGGAGTTCAAGACCAGCCTGGGCAACATGGCAAGACCTGGTTCTACAAAATTAAAAAAATTAGCCAGGCATGGTGGTGCATGCTTGTGGTCCTAGCTACTTGGGAGGCTGAAAGAAGAGAATTATTTGAGTCTGGGAGGTCGAGGTTGCAGTGAGCCGTGTTCATGCCACTGTTTTCCAGCTGGGGCAACAGAGTGAGCTGGGGCAAAAAATAAATAAATAAAATAAAAATTTTAAAAACATACATGCATACATACGTGCTTTAAAAAATAGTGGCTAAAAAACACCCTGGAGATAGACAGCCTGGGATTACATCTCAGTTTCACTACTTGATAACTTGTTGGGCAATTTACTTGAGTTCTCTGTTTCTGTATCTATCCCTAGTTCCTTATCTGTAAAATAGTGATAATAAGCCTCATAAGGTTTTTTTGACTATTACATGAGTATAACTCAAGAGTTGGCAAACTACTAGCCACAGGCCAAATCTGGCTGCTACTTTTTTGTTGTTGTTGTTTAATTGAGATGGGGTCTCTCTCTGTCACCAGGCTGGAGTGCAGTGGCCCAATCTCAGCTCACTGCAACCTCCGCCTCCAGGATTCAAGTGATTCTCCTGACTCAGCCTCCCGAGTAGCTGGGACTTAAGGCGTCCGCCACCACCCCAGCTAATTTTTGTATTTTTAGTAGAGACGGGATTTCACTATGTTGGCCAGGACAGTCTCCATCTCCTGACCTCGTGATCTGCCTGCCTCAGCCTCCTGAAGTGCTAGGATTACAGGCATGAGCCACTGCACCCGGCCCTGTAGCTTGTTTTTATAAATAAAGTTTTATTGGAACATAGCTGCATCCATAGTTTACATATATTCCCTATAGCTGCTTTCATACTACAACAAAGTGTTGAGTAGTTGCAACAGAGACCAAATGCTCCACAAAGGCTAAAATATTTACTATATAACTTTTACATAAAAAATTTGCTGTCCACTGAATTAATGCATATAAAGTGTTTAGGAGAGTACTCGACACATAGTAAATGTTCAATGTTTATGATGCTTATTATATAAACATGGAAAATTTCTGCAAGGATTCCTACTTGGGAGTCTGGGACACCATAATTGACACCATTTGACTTATTCTTTTTGTCATATACCTTTTTTTTTTTTTTTTGAGACGGAGTCTCGCTCTGTCGCTCAGGCTGGAGTGCAGTGGCCGGATCTCAGCTCACTGCAAGCTCCGCCTCCCGGGTTTATGCCATTCTCCTGCCTCAGCCTCCCGAGTAGCTGGGACTACAGGCACCCGCCACCTCGCCCGGCTAGTTTTTTGTGTTTTTTAGTAGTAACGGGGTTTCACCATGTTAGTGAGGATGGTCTCGATCTCCTGATCTCGTAATCTGCCCGTCTCGGCCTCCCAAAGTGCTGAGATTACAGGCTTGAGCCACTGCGCCCGGCCCTGTCTTATACCTTTTTATGTTTGATTCTCCATAACTGATTTCTTTAGTTAAAAAACCAATTAGCAGGCTGGGCGCGGTGGCTCAAGCCTGTAATCCCAGCACTTTGGGAGGCCGAGGTGGGCGGATCACCTAAGACCAGGGGTTCAAGACCAGCTTGGCCAACATGGTGAAACCCGGCCTCTACTAAAAATACAAAAATTAGCAGGCTTGGTGGCGCTCGCCTGTAATCCCAGCTAGTCAGCAGGCTGAGGCAGGACAATCGCTTGAACCCAGGAGTCAGAGGTTACAGTGAGCCGAGATCGTGCCACTGCCCTCCAGCCTGGGTGATAGAGTGAGACTCAGTCTCAAAAAAAAAAAAAAAAAAAAAAAGAATTAAAAAGAATTTTAATTGTCATTAATTATAGAATTTATATTTAATGTCCTTTTACATTAAGATAAGCAGAACTGGGAGGGATCTCGTGGTTTGGCACACTATAAACCCTAAACTGGGCCATGAGCAGTGGCTCATGCCTGTAATCCCAACACTTTGGGAGGCCAAGGCAGGTGGATCACCTGAGGTTAGGAGTTCAAGACCAGCCTGGCCAACATGGTGAAACCCTGTCTCTACTAAAAATACAAAAAATTAGCACGTGCCTGTAATCCCAGCTATTTGGAAGGTTGAGGCAGGAGAATCCTTTGAACCCAGGAGGCAGAGGTTGCAGTGAGCCAAGATCAAGCCATTGCACTCCAGCCTGGGCAATAAGAGCGAAACTCTGTCTAAAACAAACAAACAAAAGAACAAAAAAAACCTAAACTGTAGATTCTAAGATTTATGTGGTTTTGAAAGATACAAAGCTATCTGTGATCTTTAAGGGTCCATCTGGGATGGTTTGTCATATCCAGAGCAACATTTGAGGGCTGGTTCATTTGCAACTTCACTGGAAGGCAGAGAGAACATGAACTGGTATTTTCCACAGCAACTTGTAAAGAGCTTTATCTTTTGTCCCATCTGGCTGGATTGGATACTTACAGCTCTACAGCTGCTCTTTGGAAGAATCTTACAAATTCTGAGGAGAGAGCACTTTGTCTGGAAATCATGCTAAAGTGATCTTTGTAGCTAGTTCAGTTATCTATTGCTAGATAATAAACCACTCCAAACTGCTCCTGTTTCTGTAGGTCTGGGCACCAGGCAGGGCTTGGCTGGATGATTCTTTTAGTTCATGTGGTGACAGCCATGGTCACTCACTAGGAGGGCTTCAGTGAGAGGCTGGACTGGGCTTCTGACAAGAAAATCCACAATGGAGATGGTTATGTTGGAGGTATCTAACTGTTGAGTTGAGTTGAGAAGGCATAAAGAGTTGGACCGCCAGATGAAATTTGACTGGAACTGGACCAAATTGTAAAACCAGCTGCATTTGATTTGAACTGTTTATGCTTTGCCTGATCATCATCCTGAAGAGTGTAAACCAAAAATTACATCCTAAGCCCCCAACCAACTGAAGAGATGGCTGTCTAGGCCGAGGGGACCCCAGAGCAAGCTGAAAAACTAAATTCCAGGCCATGATGGGAAGCAAGGGTTGTACGTACCTCATTATACTCTCTCCCTTTTAAAGTTAGGTACAACAGAGCAGCATTAACCTTAAAATAGAGATCATAAGACTGACAAAACAGACCCTTTGGTAATAAGATACCAAATTCTAACCTGACTCTGGTATAATATCACATGACAGATAACAGACCTTGAAGAAAATTAAAATATTTTGCCCCAAAATATATTTCTTTGGCATATTTTGAAATGGTCCTGAAAAGCCATCTTTTGAGGAAGAAATTTTGCATTGTAGAGGATCTTTATTAATGCAGCTAGGCTTTTCCCAGATCTAGCAGAGATTAACTAAGAGTCTGACACCTGTTAAATTCCAAAAGAGACGTTTACCATCTATTCTCTCTGAAGCCTGCTATCTGAAGGCTTCATCTATATAACAAGAACCACAGCCCACCCCCCTTATCTCAACCCAAGCATTTCTTTCTACTGACTTTAAGTCTTTAGCTTAACTCTTTTGACCAATTCCAAATCAGAAAATCTTTGAATCCACCTATGACCTGTAATGCTCCTTCCTTAAGATGTCCTGCCTTTCCTGGCCAAACCAACGTATACCTTAGATGTATTGACTTGTCTTTGCCTGTAACTTCTGTCTCCCTACAATGTATAAAACCAAGCTGTAATTCAACCACCTCAGGCACACTTTCTCAGGACCTCTTTTAGACTGTTCCCTGGGCCATGGTCACTCATATGGGCTCAGAATAAACCTCTTTAAATATTTTGCAGAGATTGGCTTTTTTTTTTTTTGGCTTTTTTTTTTTTTTTTTTTTTACTGACAAGAGACAGCTATGCTGAACTAGATTGATCATCAAAGACGTCCTAAATTGTTAACTAGTCATCATCCATCACGAACTGTGCTAAAACCTTCCAGATGTGTAAACTCACAGTAGCCCTTCTGAGCCTCTGCCTAATCTCACCAAGATGGAAGATGACGTTCCTATTTGCTGGATCTGTGTCTCCCAAATTGCAATTCCTGAGACCTAGATTAAAATGCATTTTCTTTTGTTTGTCACTCCATAGTGTCGGTTTTATTTGTTATTAGTCGGCTGGCTCGAAAGTCCAAAGAGGCTTCACTCACATGCGTGCAGCCCCAGTGGTCCTCCATGTGGCCTTTCTCTCTCCATGTAGTCTCTTCTCTTTTAGTTGTCTTAGCTGAGCTTCTTTACATCATAGCATGTAGCTTCCTGAAACAAAAATGGAAGCTTCCTGGCCCCTGGAAAGCTAAGCCTAGAACAGGCACATAAAACAAAACTATGTTGGGAGTAAAACCTTTCCATTACTAACTTAGGTTCAAGTGGTGGTAGCGGGCCTGCAAATTTCCTGACATTAGACAGATTAACTAGAGGGAAAAAAAAAATGCTTTATATTCATACATGTGACAGCATTTGAAAGAAGCAGCTTTCTGAAGAGCTAGGGGTAAGGGTATATTACAACAACAACTTAATAGGGAGAAGGACCGGGAAAGCTAGAGCTTCTGTGGGAAGTATAAATGGCCTTCTGGGAAACCAATGGCAGGTATTACAGTTTACGATAATGTTTGTTTATGCAATTTCTCACCCAGGTGCTAACAGTTAGGCTCCTTCCTGGCTGAAAGTTCCCCCAGAGAGGGGATTTATGGCAGCTTCATTCTCCAAAGGCCCTGCCTATAGTCAGATTAAGGGAAGCTCAGAAGAGGCTTCTTTAGGCGTCTATAACTCGAATGTCTTAAAAGAATCATTGTACCATAGGGTGGATTGTGATTCCCTATAACTTCCACCTCATTCTATTCATTAGTCAAGGGAAGTCACAAAACCAGACGAAATTCAAGGGAAGGAAACCGATTCCACCTCTAATGGCTGCAACAGTATGCACATTCAGGGAGGAAAGGAATTAGTAGTGGTCAGTCATCTTTCTGGACTATCGACCACAGTGGCTAAAGTTAACACCTAGAGAGGAAGGTCCTGTTTTCAGTTTCCTTGACTGCTGCTCCAGGTGCCAAACCCTGAAGGATGAGCTGACACTAAAGCCTGAGTGGTTATTTTCTCCACAGGAGAAGAAAGATATTGAAAATGTGGCCGGCCAATTCCCCCTGATGATCACACAGACAGACCTGCATGACAGTCACACAGACAGGCCTGCATAGCACCCCAGTTACACAGACGAATTTCCCCAGAGCTGTCTTAACATTGAGCAAATAGTTAAACCTAGCGAAATTGGTGCCCAGACAGCAAAGCTAGACATGAAACATGTGATCAGTAGGAGCCTTGCATGGGCTTCTCCCTAACCTGGAGCAAACCAAAATAATAGAGACAGCCTTACATTCCTAGTGCCAGGACCCGTCTCGGGTCAATGAAATCTGAGACAGTCAAGGTAACAGAGGCAGCTGTTTGAATAGATTCATTGGAGAGTCTAAGGCAGCTCTCTGGACCAAGCTGTAAAGGAGATAAGATAGAAATAATCACTCGGGTACCACAGTAGACCTAAGGCCTTGAAGGTACTGGGTCCCTCACAGCTTAATCCGACTTAGCAAGCATTTTTGCCTCTGACCTTCTAGTTGAAACAAAATTAGTTACCAGTAGACTTAGGCGAATGCTATACTGCACATAGGCACATAACCCCAACCTATATAAGCACTAAGAAAATCGTAACACTTTGAGTTGGCCTGGTGGGATTATCTCTGGCCTTCTCCCTGTATCTGGTTATAGCAATAAATTCCCTTCTTTCCTAGTCTGTCTGCTTCTCGATATTGGGCCTCAAGAAAATGCAGCCGGACCCGGCTTGGTTCCGGAAACAAAAATGCATATTTTAGGTAGGATGTAATTACGGGGATTGGCAATCAAACACATACAATGTACTGAAACCATGGACTATGTGTAGCATTAGGCAGAAACAGGAAGCACCTAGGATAGGGAAATGGCTGCTTCCTGGAGTCTCTCCACTGCCACTCACCACCGCCACACTGTCTGCTCAGATATGTGGTAAAGAAGCCAAAGCTCACGTGCCCAAGAGTGTCCTGCCCAGGAGGGGAAAAATTATTTTTCCTTCTACCCATCTTAGATTTATTGGCCGGGCCCTGTAAATTACATTAACAAAGGACAGATTAACAAGATAAAAAGTTTATTTTAATTTAATTTTATTTATTTTTAAATTATTATTACTATTATTATTATTATTTGAGACGGAGTTTTGTTCTTGTTGCCCAGGCTGGAGTGCAATGGTGTGATCTCGGCTCACCACAGCCTCCGCCTCTCGGGTTCAAGTGATTCTCCTGAGTAGCTAGAATTACAGGAGCCTGCCACCACGCCCGGCTAATTTTGTATTTTTAGTAGAGATGGGGTTTCTCCACGTTGGTCAGACTGGTCTCGAACTCCCAACCTCAGATGATCCACCCGCCTTGGCTTCCCGAAGTGCTGGGATTACAGGCGTGAGCCACCGCACCAAGCAGAGAAAAAGTTTATTAACATGTGCCACCTGTAAACACATGGGAGCACTCAGTGATGAGTAACTAAAAAGGGTGGCTAGAACTGGGGATTGTCTAGCATCTTAATAAAATGATGAAGGGAAACAGTGACGGGTTAGTCAAAGCACATAAAATGGAGTTGGGAGGACATTTCGGTTTGAGCCTCAGGTCTGTCTTTTTAAAAAATTTTTAAAAATTGATTATTTATTTATAGAGACAAAGTCCTACTACGTTGCCCAGGCTGGTTTAGAACTCCTGGGCTCAAGCAATCCTCCTGCCTCCACCTCCCAAAGTGCCAGGATTACAGGCGTGAGTCACGACGCCCAGCCACCTCATGCATGTCTTAAGCAGAGAATACTAGAGGTCACAACTTCCTGGCTAAACAACTGCCAAAACATCTGTGACTGCTTCCTGCTGAGCTGGGAAGTCCCCAGGCACAGGCCACGTTTTAAACAATTACAGCTTATCTCCTGACTCCAAGACTGCTTTAGATACCATCACACTGATCACAATAATTGAAAAGCAACTTTTTTTTTCCCTTCCCTTTCCTCCTTGCCTTTCCTCACCTCTTCCTTCCTCTCTTTCCCACCACCTCCCCACCCTCTCCCCACGTTCTCACCCCCTCCCTACCTCATCTCCCATTGTCTTTCAGTACTGATGGAGTTGACATCTGACGGTGTGGGAGGCCTATGTGGATTCCAAGCCCTTGGTCCCTTGAAAAGTACAGCCTGAATCTTCATCCTGCCCCCCAGTGCAGCCCAGCCTGCAATCTCATTTATAAAGCAAGTTCAACCTTGGTGTCTCCTTCTCTTGTAACTGTCACCAAAGGTCTTGATCCAACAGGCCCTTTTGGCATCTGGTGGGCAGGGGAGGAGCCAATTGACTTCAAGAAGGTGTGTGACCCACTGTCCACCTCCAGCATCCAGTCTCAGTCCGTGGAAGTCCTTAAGTTCTTTTTCTTTCCAGACCCTGGGCTGAGGTGGTGAGTGAAGGAGCAACCGGAGAGAGAGCAATTGCTTTGCCCTCGCCTCCCCTTCCCTTGCCAGGTCCCATTGTGCTTTCACTCACCCAGTACCTGGTACTCTAGTGCCTGCCTTTCCAACCTCCTAGCTGGCCCCAGGCCTGTTTATCTGCAGGACGAGAACGCTCCCACCTGCCCTGCATCTCCTGTGCTTCTTGGAAGATTTAGAAGAGCTTGGAAATGTTAGGTGCCATGTACTTTTAAAGTTCCATTTTGCAAATGCGAAACCTACCTCCCCAAAGCCCCAGACCTAGCGAAAAACAATTTTTGTAGTCGTCCCTTTCCTGATTCATCCTTTTTTCTTTGAAAGCTGGAGTCTCTCTTTTTGATCTTTGGAGCACTTCTCAAGGTAACTTGGAAGTGTTTTCAGATTGCAGTCACTCACATTTGGCTCAGATAAATTATTTGAAGTTTAAATCATGCCTCAGTTTTTTCTAGGTTCATAAGGAAGAACAAGACATTTGTAGAGAAATGATAACACAAAGGAAAATGACTTTTAAGTTTCTAGGGTGATAAATTGTGGGAAAGTAAATATGTTTAAATGGAGGAACTAATAGATGATAAGAGCTAGTTAATGAAGTTTGAAATGCAGATTCCTCTGGTGTCATCTCTGGGCTGATAAGGATCTACAGTTGTCTCCAGTGATTAACTTTGGTCCTTCCTGGTAGAAAGGGAAGGGCAAACACCTTTAAAAATTTTTGTCCGGGCGAACCAGACGCAGTGGCTCACGCCTGTAATCCCAGCACTTTGGGAGGCCGAGGTGGGTGGATCACAAGGTCAGGAGATCGAGACCATCCTGGCTAACATGGTGAAACCCCATCTCTACTAAAAATACAAAAACAAAATTAGTTGGGCATGGTCGTGGGTGCCTGTAGTCCCAGGTACTCTGGAGGCTGAGGCAGGAGAATGGCGTGAACTCGGGAGGCGGAGGTTACAGTGAGCCGAGATCGCACCACTGCACTCCAGCCTGGGTGACAGAGCGAGACTCCGTCTCAAAAAAAAAAAAAAAAATTTGTGTCCTGACTTGCTGGCGTGGTGGCTCATGCCTGTAATCCTAGCACTTTGGGAGGCAGAGTCAGGAGTATTGCTTGAGCTCAGGAGGTTGAGGCTGCAGGGAGCCATGTTTATACCACTGTACTCCAGCCTGGTGACAGTGCGAGACCCTGTGTCAAAAACAAAAAAGAAAATTATGTCCTGCTTTTAGGCAAATATGGAGGGCAGGTAGAGAAGTTTTCTTGTATCTGCCTCTGCTTCTGATACGGACAGGAGACAGGGAAATACTGGGTAGAAGAGGGTGAATCCCTGGCAAAGACCCCACCCTCAAGCCTGAAGACCGGCGGCCCTAAATGAGTACAGATATTCCTGTTTTCACCCCAAAGAAGTTGCCTTTTCACCCGCCACACCCTCTATCCTGCCCCCATGTAAACCGCAAACCCCAAGCTCCACAGCAGAGCAACCCGTGAGGAGAGGAGGAGACCAGCAGACGGATGGCGGAACAGCACAGCAGGGAAAGAGAGAAGAGGAGGGACATCTGGATGCCAAGAGGAGTTCAGCTGGGGGTGGTAGGAGAGGAGTCCAGCCACTGGGCAGCCTGACTCCAGGGGAAGATCACCTTCCCACTCCATCCACCCACCATCTGGCTCTCCATTCATCCCTCTGAAAGTCACCTCCACCACTCAATAAAACCTCGCATTCATCCTTTGAGTCCATGTGTGACCTGATTTTTCCAGGACGCTGAACAAGAGCTCGGGATACAGCAAGCTATCCTGCTGGCCCTCTGCCCTTGTGAAAAGGCAAAGGGTCCATTGAACTGGTTAATATTCAAGCTGTCTTCAGGCGGCCAAGCTGAAAGAGATTTGGGGTTGCAACTCCTAGACAGTACGGCGGGGCCAGACCCCAAAGCGCTCACTCCAGCTTCTACACCTGTCCGTCTGCATGCTCTCTGTCTCACAAGGGGATTGAGCAGTGAGGCAGCTGAACAGGTGAGCTACACCTCTGTTGCATGTCCTGCAAGGGGAATCAGGGAAGTCTCCCATTTCCCTTCCTTTCAATTGTCTTCATCTCAAAATAATCAATATGCCAAAGTGGCATGTTTGGAGTGGCATGTTTTGCTACTCTTCAGTTCACTTGAAGAATTCATTTGTGGGACTTACCCTTTAAGTTGCTTTTCTATTTCCTTTTTTTTCCCCTTCATTAAACGTCTCAAGAGCAGTATAAAATATAATTTTCCTTCTCTCCACCTCCCTGCCCCATAACCTCCTGTAGTCTAGCCTTTACATTCACCACCCTACTGAGACTCATCAGTTGGGCCTCACAATGGCATTCTAATGAACAAATCCCATGGCTTTCTCTCATTGCTCACAAATCCTCTTATGGCATTTGAGAGTATTGATCACTCCGTACTTGACATATTATCTCTTCCTGGTTTTTCTGGTATTCAAAGCCCTGGTTCTCACCTATCTGACCCTTCTACTTCTCCTTCTGGTATATATGTATATGTATTTTTAGATTAACTTTTTGAAGGCCAGGCATGGTGTCTCATGCCTGTAATCCCAGCATTTTCAAAGGCCAAGGCAGGCAGATCACTTTGAGCTCAGGAGTTCAAGACCAGCCTGTGCAACATGGTGAAGCCCTGTCTCTACAAAAAATACCAAAGTTAGCTGAATGTCATGGTGCACACCTGTGGTCCTAGCTACTTGGGAGGCTATTGATATAGGAGTTAAAAAGAAATTATTTAGGCAGATAATGAGGGTAAGAAAGTCCTCAGTAAGGTTTTCCTTTTAATGAAAAGCAGTCCCCAAATCATTTCTTTTCGAACAAAAGTCAGCCTGTAAAATAGAGCTGCAGACATAGATAAGCCAGCTGGAAGCTTGCACGGGTGAATGCCAGCAGCTGTGACAATAGGAAAAGGCTACCCAGGGGCTAGGCTAGGCATGTTCAACATGGCAGCTTCATCTTCCCTTTTCTGTGTCAACTACATGTACAGTAAGGAGCAGGCAACAAGGCTCTGGCTAGGTAGAAAACCCATTCGCGTAATAAAAGATTAAGGTGGGGTGGCCAGGTCCTTCGTGAACTATGTAAATATCACACCTGGTCCAACCAATCTTTGGCCCTATGTAAATCAGACACTGCCTACTCAAGCCAGTCTATAAAACCCCGTGCACCTCACCATGGGACT
This sequence comes from Macaca nemestrina, assembly GCF_043159975.1. NCBI lineage: Eukaryota > Metazoa > Chordata > Mammalia > Primates > Cercopithecidae > Macaca > Macaca nemestrina. The sequence goes on from NC_092134.1 coordinate 110,291,379, forward strand.
GGAAGACCCACTCGGGCGCCCCTCTCTCTGCAGGAGAGAGAGCTATTCTCTTTTCTTTCTTTTGCCTATTAAGCCTCTGCTCTTAAACTCTTCTCTTGTGTATCCGTGTCTTCGATTTCCTTGGCATGAGACAATGAATCTTGGGTATTTTCCAAGGCAAACGACACTGCTTCACTGTGGTGGAAGATCGCGTGAACCCGGGAAGTGGGGGTGGCAGTGAGCTGAGATCGTGCCGCTGCACTCCAGCCTTCGTGACAGAGTTGAGACCCTGTCTCAAAAAAAAATAATAAATAAAAACTTTTTGAAATAGATTACCTTATAGAGCAGTGTTAGGTTCACAGCAAAATTGAGTAGAAGACACTGAGTTTTTTCTATAAATCCTTGCCCCTACATATGCACATCTCCTCATTATCACCATCTCCGGGACATATTTTGAAAATCATTATTTTCTATCTTCTTGGCTAGCTCTTCTTGTTTCTCTTGCCCTACCCTCCATCTCCATTCCATCAGCCCCAGAGACTAAAAGAATTGGAAATAGACCCAGCCAAGTGGGCGCTGGGGGTGAAAGGGTGCTCAGTAAATAGTTTCTGGTCTCTGTTAGCAAGTGCACCTCAGTGTATGTGGAATGATATGAGACCCACTGCAAAGACCTAGCATTGGTTGGGCCTGGTGGCTCACACCTGTAATCCCAGCACTTTGGGAGGCTGAGGCAGGAGGATTACTTGAGGTCAGAAGTTTGAGACCAGCCTTGCCAACATGGTGAAACCCTGTCTCTACTAAAAATACAAAAATTATCTGGGTGTGGTAATGCATGCCTGTAATTCCAGCTACTCGGGGGGCTGAGGCAGAAGAACCACTTGATCCTGGGAGGGAGAGGTTGCTGTGAGCCGAGATCACTCCAGCCTGGGCAACAGAATGAGACTTTGTCTCAAAAAAAAAAAAAAAAAAAAAAAAAGGGCTGGGTGCAGTGGCTCACACCTGTAATCCCAGCACTTTGGGAGGCCGAGGCGGGCGGATCACAAGGTCAGGAGATCGAGATCATCCTGGCTAACACAGTGAAATCCCATCTCTACTAAAAATGCAAAAATTAGCTGGGCATGATGGCAGGTGCCTGTAGTCCCAGTTACTTGGGAGGCTGAGGCAGGAGAATGGTGTGAACCTGGGAGGCGGAGCTTGCAGCGAGCCGAGATCATGCCACTGCACTCCAGCCTGGGCAACAGAGCAAGACTCCGTCTCAAAAAAAAAAAAAAAAAAAAAAAAAAAAGACGTAGCATTAAGAGCTCTCTTCACCAGACATACCTTCAAGTAAAATTTTCCCAGAAATGGGAGTATCTAAGTCAGGGCTAGGAAATGGGACAGTAGAAGGAATGGTCAATACTGCACAGTCTGTGTTCTGGAGAGGCTGACAATCTTACTGGAAGGAGAAGCTGAACAATGGAATTAGAGACTGTGATATTATGAAATATGTATTTGGCCTTTGTTCTGTTTCCTGGCATAAGAACTCCTACAATCTGTGAAATCTGCAAAGTGAGAAATGTCTTTTTGTATGCGAATAAATTGATTTGTGGCTGGCAGCCGCTAGGCTTCAGAATGGGGGCTGGTCACCTGAAAGACTAAGGTAGGATTTGCTGGTTTGAACTTTTACCCCTACTCCTCAACCTCCTGGGAGGGGACAGGGGCTGAAGGTTAAGTTGATCACCAATAGCCAATGGTTTAATCAATCATGCTTATGTAACAAAGACTCCACAAAAACCCTGAAAGCCAGGGTTCCGAGGTTTTTCGGATGGCTGAACACGTGGAGATTCTTGGAGGGTGGTACATCCAGAGAAGGCCTGGAAGCTCCATGCCCCTTCCCTCACCCCATGCCCTATGCATCTCTTCATCTGGTGTTCACCAGGATTCTTCGTAATATCCTTTATAACAAACCAGTAAAGGTTAGTTAAGTGTTCTTCTGAGTTCTGTGAGCTGCTGTAGCAAATCAGTCAAACCCAAGGAGGGGTTTGTGGGAAACCCCGTGTATAGCTTGGCAGTCAGAAGCACAGGTAAAAACAACCTGGAGCTTGCAATTGGCATCTGAATGGAAAATGGGGCAGTCTCGGGAATTGAGTCCTCAACCTGTGGAATCTGATGCTATCGCCAGGTGGATAGTATCAGAACTGAGTTGATTTAGAAGAAACGCAACTGGTCAGGATTGATGGATCAGTTGCAGTTGAGGAGAAACCCCTACACATTTTGGTGATCAGAGGTCACGGGGGTCTTCTGCACTGATTTTTAGTGAGAGACTAGGGGAAACTCCCTTCTTTTTTCTTTCCTATATTCTCAGAGATCCCAACCTGAGAGGAGAAATTTGAGTGCTGGAACACAAGGATTGCTACCAGCTGCTCCTGGGCAAATGGCCAAATCAACATGCCGGGGATCTGACTGTGACCTTGCCTCTGTGTGTGTGTGTGTGTGTGTGTGTGTGTTTCCAAACTACTGGGGTTCCCAAGAGATAACCACCTAGAAAACAAAAGCAAAGCAAGCAAAACCATAAATAATCAGTCTGGTCTGGTGGCTGGAGGGGACTAATGGGCAGTGATGTAAGAAAGCCATAATGACTGAATCATAGCTATATTTCTAGTTGTATCTTCTTAAATGCTAAAGATTTTACTTAACGTATTAATTAAACGAGAAAAGTAGGAAGATGCTATAACCTGTTCAAAGGAGTCAAAGAAGAAATGTATGTGGAGTAAAGAAATGTAGAAATGATTGTGCAAACTGGCTTGGGGTGGGGCAGGCAGGTTGGCCTCCCCCTGATAGACCACTGTCATATATACAGATAAGAATTACTTTACATAAATTCTTGTATCTCGTTATCAATTATAGTATTAATTACTTTGCATTGCTAATAAACCTATAGAGTTATAAAGTAACTCTCTTAGAATCAGATAACCAGGAAGGATGTAATTTAGAAAACGCAGTTTTCAATGGAAGCACAAATTTCTCCCTAAAATGTAAAAGTCTGAAAGAATACATAACAAAGTCTTTGCCCTGTACAAAAGTGGAGGGGGGCGGCCGGGCCCGGTGGCTCATGCAGGCAATCCCAGCATTATTAGGAGTCTGAGGTGAGTGGATTGCTTTTAGTTCATGAGTTTGAGACCAGCCTGGGCAACATGGCAAAACCCCATCTCTACAAAAAAAAATTAGCCAGGCATGGTGGCATGCACCTCCCAGCTACTCGGGAGGCTGAGGCAGGAGGACCACTTGCATCCAGAGGTCAAGGCTACAGTGAGCCATGATCACACCACTGGACTACAGCCTGGGTGACAAAGTAAGACCCTGCCTCAAAACCAACAACAAAAAATCATTGGGGATATCTAAGTGTTTTCCTTTAAACACTTACGTAAAGTTAAGCGCTTTTACAAGAATATATTCATTGCAAAATTTGCTCTAAAAGAAAGAAACCATGTTTAAAAGTTGACGTGAATTGAGTGCCATATAATCTAAAAGATGAGCACAGCTCTGTAGTCAGTGGCTGGGTTTGCATCCCAGATTCACCCTTTACAGCTGTTTGATCTTAAGTTACATTGCCTAAGTCAGTTTCGTCAGCTGTGAAATGGAATGATATCAATACTGCCCGTTAAAAACATTTTAACTGGGGGCCAGGCATAGTGGCTCATGCCTGTAATCTCAGCACTTTGGGAGGCCAAGGTGGGCAGATCACCTGAAGTCAGGAGTTTGAGACCAGCCTGGCCAACAAGGCGAAATCCCATCTCTACTAAAAATACAAAAATCAGCCACACGTGGTGGCACACACTTGTAATCCCAGCTGCTCAGGAGGCTGAGGCAGGAGAATCACTTGAACTCGGGAGGTGAAGGTTGCAGTGAACTGAGATTGCGGCATTGCACTCCAGCCTGGGTGACAGAGGGAGACTGTCTCAAAACAAAACAAAACATTTTAACTGGGAGGCCATTAGGCTGAGATGATCCCAGCTTTTTGGAGTCCTATGTAAGCAAACTGAGGCCCAGTGTAAGCAGTAAAACAAAACTAGAGACTTAACCAACAGGAAACTGTCAATTCACTTCTAATTAGGGGCTTTCCATGGGTTTCTACCCAAATAAGGGCAGTGTCTACTTGTAGCCAATCAGGAGATCTTTCCTCATTTGAAGATCCCGGAACTCTTGTTAAAAATGTTGACCATAAACATGTGAGTTTACTTCTGGATGCTCAATTCCATTCAATTAGACTACAACCACACAGGTTTCAGTACCACAGCTTTTCATTAAGTTTTTTGTTTTTTGTTTTTTTGAGATGGAGTCTCACTGTGTTACCCAAGCTGGAGTGCAGTGGCACAATCTCAGCTCACTGCAACCTCTGCCTCCCGGGTTCAAGCGATTCTACTGCCGAGTAGCTGGGATTACAGGCACCCACCACAATGCCCAGCTAATTTTTGTATTTTTAGTAGAGATGGGGTCTCACCATGTCAGCCAGGCTGGTCTCAAACTCCTTACCTCAGGTGATCTGCGCACTCGGCCTCCCAAAGTGCTGGGATTACTGGCCTGAGCCACTGCTTCCAGCCCTCATTGTTTTTACATTGCTTAAGTGTGAGTCCTCCAACTTTGTTCTTCTTGATTGAGCATCTAGGTCCCTTGCAATTCCATATGAATTTTAGATCAGTTTGTCAATTTCTATAAATAGCTGGAATTCTGATCAAATCTTCAAATCTGTAATCTGTAGATCAATTTGAGGAGTATTGCTCTTGTTTGTTTTGTTTTTGAGACAGGGTCTCACTCTGTCACCCAGGCTGGAGTGCAGTGGTGTGATCACAGCTCACACTAGCCTTGGCAACCTTGACTTCCTGGGCTGGTAACCTTGATTTCCTGGGCTGAAGCCATCCTCCAATCTCAGCCTCTTGAGTGGCAGGACCACAGGTATGCACCACCACACTTAATTTATTTTTGTTTATTTAATTTAAATTTTTTGGGACGGAGTCTTTCTCTGTTGCCCAGGCTGGAGTGCAGTGGCATGATCTCAGCTCACCACAACCTCTGCCTCCCGGGTTCAAGTGATTCTTGTGCCTTAGCCTCCTGAGTAGCTGGGACTACACACATGTGCCACCATGCCAGGCTAATTTTTGTATTTTTAGTAGAGATGGGGTTTCACCATGTTGGCCAAGCTGGTCTCGAACTCCTGACCTCAGGTGATCCACCTACCTTGGCCTCCCAAAGTGCTGGGATTACAGGCATGAGCCCCGGTGCCTGACTGGGCTAACTCTTAAATTTTTTGTAGAGATGGGGTCTTCCTATGTTGCCCAGGCTGGTCTTGAACTCCTGGGCTCAAGTGATCATCCTACCTTAGCCTCTCAAAGTGCTGGGATTACAGACATGCACCACTGCGCCCGGCTGAGTATTGCTATCTTAACAATATTGTCTCCCAATCCATGAACATGGAATGTTTTTCCATTTATTTGGATGTTTTTTAGTTTCTCTCAAGAATGGTTTGCAGTTTGGGGAGTATAAGTTTTGCATTTCTTTTGTTCAAGTTATTCCTAAATAATGTATTCTTATTGATACTGTTGTAGATGAAACTGTTTTATTAATTTTATTTTTGAACTGTTCATTGCAAGTGTGTAGAAACATGATTGATTTTTGTGTATTGATCTCATATCTTGCAATCTTGCTAAACTTATTTATTAGTTCTAATCTCCCCTCTTAAGGCTTAAACTCTAGTTGGAAATCAGGGTTAGGGGAGGGGTACAGCCAAGGACTTACATTTCTTATTGCTCACACTTCACTTTTTGTTTTTTCATTTTTTATTTCCGTTTTTGTTTGTTTTTTCTTTTGAGATAGGAGTCTTGCTATGTTGCTGAGCCTGGTCTCAACCTCCTGGGCTCAAGTGATCCTCCCACCTCAGCCTCCCAAGTAGCTGGGATTACAGGCACATGCCACCATGTCCAGTCACTTTTTGACATATAAAACTATGCACTTGCATTGCTTTCGTAGAGATAAAAATAATATAAAAAGTATCCTGGCACAGTCTCCAGGACAACTCTTTACAGCTGCCACTCATCAGCTTAGTGTCTTGACAGTTAAGGCCAGGCCAAGTCCCACTGTGACCTTTTCTTCTCCCTAAAGCTGCATTAGGGCTCTTTACCCTAAAGGGGTTAAAAAGAGGGAGAAATATTTATAAATTCTAAAAGTAACTTAAGATAATATTTTAAAATACTTAGCCATTAAAAGTAGGAACTTTTGTTTATCAAGATACAATTAGGTATCTGGCAAAGATGGCATGTCAAATCACTGAAGTAAAGAAAAACTTTGAAAAAATGCTAGAACAAGTGGATAGGCACTTGGAAAATATGTATAAATGAATACTTCACACCATATATAAGAATCAACTTCTAATGGATGAGAGATCTATATGTAAAAAATGAAACTGTTCAAGCACCATTAAAAGTAATAGCAGGGCTGGGCACAGTGGCTCATGACTGTGATCCCAGCACTCTGGGAGACCGAGGTGGGAGGATCACCTGAGGTCAAGAGTTCAAGACCAGCCTAGCCAACATGGTGAAACCCCATCTCTTCTAAAAATACAAAAAGAAAGAAAAAAAAAAAGCTGAGCATGGTGGTGCGCACCTGTAATCCCAGCTACTCGGGAGGCTAAGGCAGGAGAATCACTTGAACCTAGGAGGCGGAGGTTGCAGTGAGCCAATCGCGACACTGCACTCTAGCCTGAGCAACAGAGCGAGACTCCATCTCAAAAACAAACAAACAAACAAATACATAAATAAATAAAATGACAAAACCTCAATCACTTTTGCACCAACATATTAGAAAAAAACATGGGTAGATTCCTCTTTAACTTCAGTGTAGGGAATGGCTTTTGAACTGTGGCTCAAAATTCAGAGGTAATAAAAGATTGTTAAATGTGATGATATGTAAATACTTTAATTTGCATGACAAAAGTACCGTAAAGAAGGATAAAGGATAACTGACAAAAATGGGAGAAAATATTCACACATGTGCCACAGACAAGGAGTGATATCCTTAAAATACAAAAAACGCTTAAAATTTAAGGACAAAAATGGGAGAAAATATTCACACATGTACCACAGACAAGGAGTAATATCCTTAAAATACAAAAAACGCTTAAAATTTAAGGACAAAGGACCAAAAACTCAACAGAAAAATGGGAAAAGATGTGAACAGACAATTAACACACAAAAAAAGATAGAAAAATGTCTCTCAAATGTATGAAAAAATGTCAGACTCATTCATAATTAGAAAAATGCAGATTAAAACAACACTGAGATACCATTCTTACATGGAAAAATTTAGACTGACAAAAATTTAAAAATACAGCCTGACAGTATATTCTGTTGGAGAGACTGTAAGGGAAATACACAGTATTTCATTACTGGTGGGAATGAAAATTGATTCAACATTTCTGGAGGGAAATTTGATAATACCTGAATAAACGGCATATGCACTTACATTTTGACCCAGCAATCTCATTTCTAGAAATTTACCCTGAAGATAAACTTCCAACTATATAAACATACATATACACAAGGTTATTGCAGGTTTTATTTTATTTTTTTTTTTTTGAAACGGAGTCTGGCTCTGTCACCCAGGCTGGAGGGCAGTGGCGCCATCTCCGCTCACTGCAAGCTCCGCCTCCCGGGTTCACGCCATTCTCCCGCCTCAGCCTCCCAAGCAGCTGGGACTACAGGCGCCCGCCACCACGCCCGGCTAATTTTTTGTACTTTTAGTAGAGAAGGGGTTTCATCCTGTTAGCCAGGATGGTCTCGATTCACTGACCTCGTGATCCACCGTCCTCAGTCTCCCAAAGTGCTGGGATTACAGGCGTGAGCCACCGCGCCCGGCCGGTTTTTTTTTTTTTTTAAGACAGTCTTGCCCTGTCACCCAGCCTGTAGTGCAGTGGTGCGGTCTCGGCTCACTGCAGCTCACTGCAACCTCTGCCTCCAGGGTTCAAATGATTCTCCTGCCTCAGCCTCCCAAGTAGCTGGGATTACAGGCATGTGCCACTACGACCAGCTACATTTTGTATTTTAGTAGAGACAAGGTTTCACCACGTTTGCCATGCTGGTCTCAAACTGCTGGCTTCAAGTGATCCATCTGCCTCGGCCTTCCAAAGTGCTGGGATTACAGGCGTGAACCACTGGCCTGGCAACAGGTTTGATTTTAATTGTGAAATATTGGAAGCAACCCAACTGCCCATACATAGAAGAATAGTTGAATAAATTATGGTGCATTGACACAACAGAGCAGTGTGCATCTGTACAAAAGAATGAGGAAAATCTCTACAAATGGCTATGGAGTGATTTCCAGGACATATAGTTAAGTGGGGGGAAAAAAAGTCCAAAGGAATATCTATAGTATGGTCCTCTTAACATGGCTTCTAAAAGTGGTGGGATTACAGGCGTGAGCCACTGCCTCTGGCCTGTATTTTTATCTTGAATACAACTACCATATCATTACTTTTATTGATTCAAGTAGTTTTTTTTTCTTTCTTTTTTTTTTTTTTTTAGCTGGAGTCTCACTCTGTCACCGAGGCTGGAGTGCAGTGGCACAATCTTGGCTCACTGCAAGCTCCGCCTCCTGGGTTCATGCCATTCTCCTGCCTCAGCTTCCCGAGTTGCTGGTACTACAGGTGCCCACCACCACGCCCGGCTAATTTTTTGTATTTTTAGTAGAGATGGGGTTTCACCATGTTAGCCAGGATGGTCTCGAAATCCTGACCTCATGATCTGTCCACCTCGGCCTCCTAAAGTGCTGGGATAACAGGCGTGAACCACCGCGCTGGCCACATAAATCTTATAATTAGCTGAAAGGGATCATTTTATCTTTTCTTGTCCAATATATATACCAGTTGTTTCACTTTTTTGTATTACGTATTCTTATGTATTTATCATAATATTTAAAATCATATAGTTCCAAGTTCTAAAAGTCCATCATTTAAAACAGGAAAAAGAAGAAAATCGTATAAAGGGAAAGATTGATAAATTCTATTATATTAAAATTAAGAAGATACCACAATAAAAATGAAAGTATAAGCTTCAAACTGGGAGACATTTGGCACATAACTGACAAAGAATTATAATTGAGAAAAATATAACTAACTTCTACAAATAAGAAAGAAATATCAAACAACTCGGCTGGGCACAGTGGCTCACACCTGTAATCCCAGCACTTTGGGAGGCTGAGCTGGGTAGATCATTTGAGGTCGGGAGTTGGAGACCAGCCTGGCCAGGATGGTGAAACCCTGTCGCTACTAAAAAAATACAAAAATTGGCCGGGCGCGGTGGCTCAAGCCTGTAATCCCAGCACTTTGGGAGGCTGAGACGGGTGGATCACGAGGTCAGGAGATCGAGACCATCCTGGCTAACACGGTGAAACCCCGTCTCTACTAAAAAATACAAAAAAACTAGCCGGGCGAGGTGGCGGGCGCCTGTAGTCCCAGCTACTCAGGAGGCTGAGGCAGGAGAATGGCGTGAACCCGGGAGGCAGAGCTTGCAGTGAGCTGAGATCCGGCCACTACACTCCAGCCTGGGCGACAGAGCGAGACTCCGTCTCAAAAAAAAAAAAAAAAAAATTAGCCAGGCTTGGTGGCATGTGCCTGTAATCCCAGTTACTCAGGGGTCTGAGGCGCGAGAATCACTTGAGCCCAGGAGGTGGAGGTTGCAGTGAGCCGAGATCACCCCTGCACTCCAGCCTGGGCAGTGCAGCGAGATTCTGTCTCAAAAAAAAAAAATTAGAAAAAGAAATACCAGACAACCCATGAGAAAAATGGAAGAAATGCATATACAGACATTTCATGAGTATACAACCCACAGAAACACGAACAGAAGCACAGTCTTACTACTTAACAGAGAAAGGCAAATTCAAACCATAATGAGATAGTTTTATACCCACCATATTACAAAAAAAAGTAAGAGTTAAGTTTTATGCAATCAAAAGATGGCAAGGATGTGGAGCAATAAGCAACCTTACACACGGCTGATGGGACTCCAAATTGGTGTATTGATTTTGGAAACCAATTTGCCATTATCTAGAAAACCTGAAATGGATGTGCCCTGTGATTCAGCAATTCCATTTACTGGGCATGTGCTCAGGAGAAACTCTTACATGTGGGCACAATGAGGCAAACAAGAATGTCCAAAGCTATATTATGTATCATAACAAAAAACTAGAAACAGCCCTTATGTTCTCAAGTAGAATGGACAAATAAATCCTGATATAACAATATAATAAAATACTGAAAGCAATGAAAATAAACTGCAGCTACGTGAATTAAAATCTATACATTTCACAGACACAATGTTGAGTAAGAAAAAAGCTTGCTGCCAAAAATATATTTATAATATGGTTTCATTCATATTAAGTTAAACATGTAAAAATAAAACTATATGTTTAAAACTATATGTTTTAAGGATACATGCATATTTGATTAAACTATGATTAAATTAAATTAAACCTGATTAGAGAATGAGGAAAACTAAAATCAGGTTGAAGAAATTTGCAGGCAGGATCAGGGAAGAGTCCACTGCGTATTTCTTAAAACTAGACATTTCTTGCCATGACACCTCAGCAAACAAACAAAACTGGATATTTCTTAAACTGGGTGGTGGGTACATTGGTGTTCATTTGATGGTTATTGTCTGTACCACTTGTTACTAAACTTAGCTGCAAATTGGATCGCCTAAAGGGCTTTAAAAAAATACCAATGCTTCATTCCCACCTCAGAGGTTTTTATTTAATTTCATGAGGTCTGGCAAATATTATCCTAAATGGAAACCCTAAAGATTCCTTAAAATGTATTACTCTAAAGATAAAAGGCCTCATTCCTGATGTTTTTTAAAACTTTTCATTTTGAAATAATTTTAGACTTAACACAAAGTTTCCAAAATAGTAGAGTTCCTGTAATATCTTTTACCCAGCTTCCTCTAGTGTTAATACTTTACGCAACCATAGTGCAATGATCAAAACTGGGAAATTAACATTGCTAAATACTGTTCTTCAGCCGTTATTCAAATATTGCCAGTTTTCCCACTAACATTCTTTCTCTGGTCCAAGGTCTAATCCAGGATCCTACATTTCTCTAAGTCATCATGTCTTCTTAGTCTATTCCGATTTGTGACAGTTCCTCAGTCTTTCTTTGTCTTTCATTACCTTGATACTTTTGAGGGCTACTGATTAGTTATTTTACAGAGAGTAGCTGAATTTGGTGTGTCTGATATTTTCTTATAATTAGATAGAGGTTATGCATTTTTGGCAAGAATTCCACAGCAGGTATGTTGCCCCCTTCTTGGTGCATTATGTAAGGGACTACATTATGTTGATATATCTCATTACTGGTGATGTTAACTCTGATCACTTAGTTAAGGTGGTGTCTATGAATTAATCAAGTTATCAAATCTCTCTTATTTCATTCTCAAAGGAAAGCTCATCAATTATAGAGGACCTTTGACTTTGCCTGACTTTGACTTGCATAAGTAAAGAAGTGTTGGATTAAAATACGTGGGCATACAGATATACATGCACATATGTGCACACACACATTAAAGGCAAGCTATTTTGACCCCGTTATATTCATCAGTGATATGGTTTGGCTGTGTCCCCACCCAAATTTCATCTTGGATTGTAGTTCCCATAATTCCCACATGTCGTGGGAGGGGCCTGGTGGGAGGTAATTGAATCATGGGGGTGGATCCCCCGTGCTGTTCTCATGATAGTGAGTGAGTTCTCATGAGATCTGATGGTTTTATCAGGGGATGTCCCCTCTTTTGCTCAGCACTTCTCCTTCCTGCTGCCGTGTGAAGAAGGAAGGTTTTGCTTCCCCTTTCACCATGATTATAAGTTTCCTGAGGCTTCCCCAGCCCTGCAGAACTGTGAGTCAATTAAACCCCTTTCCTTTAAACTACCAAGTCTCGGGCAATTCTTTATAGCAGTGTGAGAATGGACTAATACAGTCAGTTATTACCACAATAATGCTTCGTAACACACCTCCTTATGTCTCAGACTTACAACAAGTTCATGGACCTTTGCATGGGCTGGAGCAACTTTGCTTTAGGCTATAGGTTGCCTGAGTGTGGCTCCAGGCTTCTACTTGGGTTCAGGACTGCTCAATATGTTTCCTCAGTTCTTTGGACCAGCAGCTAACTGGGGCATGTCCTTTAAACTTTTTGTTTTGAAATAATTTTAGACTTACTACAGTGTTTCCAAAATAGTACAGAGTTCCTGTATATCTTTTACACAGTGTTCCCTAGTGTTAATGTCTTACACAATCACAGTACAGCGATCATAACTGGGAAATTAACATTCATACAATACTATTCAGCCATTATTCAAATATCACCAGTTTTCTCACTCAAAGGAAAAACTCATAAATTTTCGTAAAAAAAAAAAAAAAATCACAGGAACAGCTGTGTGCAGTGGCTCACGCCTGTAATCCCAGCATTTTGGGAGGCCAAGGCAGGCGGATCACAAGGTCAGGAGTTTGAGATCAGCCTGACCAATATGGTGAAACTCTATCTCTACTAAAAATACAAAAATTAGCCGGGCATGTTGGCACGCGCCTGTAATCCCAGCTACTCGGGAGGCTGACGCAGGAGAATCGCTTGAACCCAGGAGGTGGAGGTTGCAGTGAGCTGAGATGGTGCCGCTGCACTTCAGCCTGGGCGACAGAGCGAGACTCCATCTCACAAAAAAAAAAAAAAAAATACATAAATAAATAATCGCAGTAACATATCTGAAATTATTGTCTCTTGAAGCAAGAACTGCCACACTGTTCCTTCGACTCATAGTTATTTTCTTTTTTTATTATTTTGTTTGTTTGTTTTTTGAGACAGAGTTTCGCTCTTGGTTGCCCAGGCTGGAGTGCAGTGGCGTGATCTCGGCTCACTGCAACCTTCGTCTCCCGGGTTCAAGTGATTTTTCTGTCTCAGCCTCCCAAATAGCTGGGATTACAGGCACCTGCTACCATGCCCAGCTAATTTTTGTATTTTTAGTAGAGACAGGGTTTCACCATGTTGGCCGGGCTGGTCACGAACTCCTGACCTCAGGTGATTCACCCGCCTTGGCCTCCCAAAGTGCTGGGATTACAGGCGTGAGCCACCATGCCGGGCCTCAACTCATATTTCACTAGTCAAAGTAACTCATAGCAGATACATTCCTTCCCTAGTGGGGAGAACTGCAAAGTCACATGGCAAAGGGTGTCAAGGTAAAATTTGGATACAGAGTATGAAAAACTAAGAATCCTCATCCAGTCTACCTAACTGACCTTGTGTTCTTAAAAAAGTGACAAGTTGTGAATAGTGTTGCAATGAAAAGATAAATAAAATCAAGTGACACGATCTTTGACATATTTGACATACCGTAGTAGCCCCTAAAGTAATTGGAGAAAAACATGTGTGTCTTACGGTGAGGATAGATCTAAGGGCTATGGCTAGATTAAAAGCGTACCAAAAGAACTCTCAGATAGTCATATAGTTTTACATAATTCAGTCATCCCTTCTCTCTGTTAAACTTAACTTTTTCTCAGTACATCTAAAATAACTTCAAAAAGATATGTTCTTCCTCACCTACTTCTAACTTGTTTTAAAGAACATAATTTCAGATGTAGTGTAAATATTGACCTTTAAACATAGAATTTATATTACTTTGTTTGGCTGGGTGCAGTGGCTCACACCTATAATCCCAGCACTTTGGTCATGAAGTCAGGAGTTCAAGACCAGCCTGGCCAACATGATGAAACCCCGTCTCTACTAAAAATACAAAAAAATAGCCAGGCTTGGCCAGGCGCAGTGGCTCACAGCTGTAATCCCAGCCCTTTAGGAGGCCGAGGTGGGCGAATCACGAGGTCAGGAGATGGAGACCACCCTGGCTAACACCCCGTTTCTACTAAAAATACAAAAATTAGCCAGGCATGGTGGCGAGCACCTGTAGTCCCAGCTACTCAGGAGGCTGAGGCAGAAGAATCGCTTGAACCCAGAAGGCAGAGGTTGCAGTGAGCCGAGATTGTGCCATTGCACTCCAGCCTGGGTGACAGGGTAAGACTCTGTCTAAATAAATAAATAAATACATAAAAATAGAAGTTATATTACTTTTTGAAGTGTATCTACTGGAATCTAAATAGCATAGGGTTTTGGTATATTCCATCATTCATCAAACAACAGAGAAAATAACACTCTTCTTCAATAGACAGACATTTTATGTAATTTATTTTCTTTGAAAAAATTTTTCATTCCTTTTCCCCATAAAATTGGATTTTAATGTGTGTTCAAAAGTCTTTTATTAATCATCTTATATTTCTATCCGCAAAAATATGTCTATGAAATGAAATTATTTTAAATTGTTTTTATTTCCTGTAATCTTAAAGTTCTAAATGGTCAATGTTTCTTCTGGATTAAATGATCACTACAGTTAGTAGTAGTAAACAAACAATCACAAAAAGTAAATATACTTTAAAAAAATAATTCTTAAACGTTGTAAGAAAAACAATTATGAGAGAATTGAAACTCTTGGTCCAGGTCCAGGGACACCTGGAAGCTGACCCTGAATTTACTTTCTTGCAAAATTAGTTCTCAAAATGTACTAAGTTACAGTAAGTGTAGAATGTTGTGTGGACCATGCTTTTTGCACCTGAAGTGTATCTGGTTGTCTAGGCTATTTGTTGTATAACCTTTCATTGATGTGGTATAGCTGCCCCCAAATAATGTTATTTATGGCTGGGCATGATGGCTCATACCTGTAATCCCAGAAACTTGGGAGGCTGAGGCGGGCGGATCATGAGGTCATGAATTCGAGACCATCCTAGCCAACATGGTGAAACCCCGTCTCTACTAGAAATACAAAAATTACCCAGGTGTGGTAGCACGCACTTGTAATCCCAGCTACTCAGGAGGCTGAGGCAGGAGAATCGCTTGAACTTGGGGCGCAGAGGTTGCAGTGAGTCAAGATCGGGCCATTGCACTCCAGCCTGGGCAACAGAGTGAGACTCTGTCTCAAAAAAAAAAAAAAGTTATTTATTAAGTTATACACACCCTGAGGAACAATATGACTAATAGGTTATGAAAAGTCAAAGAGCAGATAGTTGAAGGGCTTCCCAGTGTCAAGGTGGTCCATCTTGCTTTACCTTCATCTCTTGTAACTGAGCATGACTCATGAAATGACAAGTCTTGGAAGCTATGCTTGGGATATTGTAAGGCCTTTTGCTCAAAACAGTGCTTGCTTGCATGCTGAACTACAAAGGTCCTGCGTCCTTTGAATAAGATAAGTAAACTGGTATTGAAACTGCATTGTTTGGAGCCAGGTGAGGTGGCTCACATCTGTAATCCCAGCACTTTGGGAGGCTGAGGTAGGTGGATCATCTGAGGTCAGGAGATGGAGACCAGCCTGGCCAACATGGCAAAACCCTGTCTCTACTAAAAATACAAGCCAGGTGTGGTGGCGGATGCCTGTAATCCTAGCTACTTGGGAGACTGAGGCAGGAGAATTGCTTGAACTGCAAAGGTGGAGGTTGCAGTGAGCCGAGTTTGCACCATTGCACTCCAGCCTGGGCAACAAGAGTGAAACTCTGTCGAAAGAAAGACAGAAAGGAGGGAGGGAGGGAGGAAGGGGGGGAGGGCGGAATGGAGGGAAGGAAGGAAGGAAGGAAGGAAGGAAGGAAGGAAGGAAGGAAGGAAGGAAGGAAGGAAGGAAGGAAGGAAGGAACTGCATTGTTTTGTTAGTCTTTCCATCAATCCAGATTTGTATCAAAAGTGGCGATTGATTCCAATGCTTTGGGAGTAATGAAAAAGAAAAGTTAAATTAAAAATAAAGTGGCGATTGATACGAAGACCTCTTACCCCACAGAGGCAAAACTCTCATGTTGTAAGAAGATGAACAGGGAACAGATAATTTTGATGCCTGAAAGATTGCTTAACCATCATGTTGTTTGATATGACTCCATCCAAGAATTGCTCTTATCAGTGAAATTTTAAAAAACTTTGATCTGATTCACTAAGAACTGATTAAATGGGTTGAAAAAAGAGAAGCAAGCGAAGCAGGGAAAAACTAAAAATACTATCCCGTGGTCATTTCTTATGGCTTTGTTGGAAATGAAAGCATTGACAAAGAGAAGGTAAAAGAAAAGCCAAGAGCTCTAAGCCTAGGAAAATCTGATCTTCATAGCGGCCCTAGTACCTGTAAGGGGCAGGGAGGGACAACATAGTTAAATCACACTGCCACCCCACTGAGATCCTTCCCTAATCAAACTAGCCAAGATCCCAATAGGGGCATGCAAGGCATTACAGAAGACCAGCATTACAGTATAAAGAAGCTGAGTAATTTTGTTGAAAAATACCAGCAACTGCTTAAGAAATCCTTGTGATCTTGGATCCTCAGATAAAATGATCAGGATGCCAAAAATGTAATTGTGGACTCTGCATAATGAAGCAGTGTGCATGGAATGAGCATCTATATTATGGAAACAAATTGGATCTAATGAGTCCTTCTGTCATTCCTGAACTTAACACTAGCAGCTGAGTTAGTGGGTACTCCAATATGGAAGTAAAACATTACCAGAAATACTTACCTTAGTGAAATGGATGTTGTGTGGATGCTGATGGCTTTTTAATAAAATGCACAGGGTTCAGCATCAAATCCATGTAAACCTTTGGCAATGGGGCCAGTCATGGTGGTTCACGCCTGTAATCCTAGCACTTTGGGAGGCCGAGGAGGGTGAATCATCTGAGGTTAGGAGTTCGAGACCAGCCTGGCCAGCATGGTGAAACCCCATCTCTACTAAAAATACAAAAAAGTAGCCGGGCATGGTGGCAGATGCCTGTAATCCTATCTACTCAGGAGCCTGAGGCAGGAGAATCACTTGAACCTGGGAGGTAGAGGTTGCAGTGAGCTAAGATGGCACCATTGCACTCCAGCCTGGGTGACAGAGCGAAACTCCATCTCAAAAAAAAAAAAAAAAAAAAAGCTTTGGCAATGTTGAACTTTACCTGGGCATCATACTCCTGGAAAATAGCAATAATTTAAAAGTCCCTCCACTCTTTTGTGGTCCTGGAAATGGCTAACTGCAAAAATCCACCCTTCCCTAAATGTCTTATTTACCTAAGACAAAGACAATACAGGCTCTCCAAATTATCCCATTATTTTGTCTCAAAAATGATTAGATGAACTGTTTGCACTGACCAGTCTGGACAAAATGCCTGCTAATCTGACTTGACCAAACTCTAGTTAGGCTTCTCTTTTCCCCTCAGGCTCCTGAACTTTGGCCTATCGTTGAGTTTAAACAAGCATTAGAATGTGGAACAACTTCCTTAATGACCCTTCCAGAATTAGCTGACTGCAAAGAAAAATTGTCCAATGTGCCACTCTCTGATTCCATTTCCCCCATACTTTGTTCCTTCTAACCTTGTTTGCTCCAGTGGAGTATTCTTTCACAATAGCTTTCCCCCTGCCACCCCCATTACATAAGTCTTTTTGAAAAAGGCCTTTCTTTAAGTATGGATTTGTTCTTATTTGACTCCTTGTAGCAGAAATAGGTAGAATGGAATAGAGGGGGTTTTATTATAGTGATTTCATTCAATTATGTGAACTCTTTCTGAAGTATATGCCAAAACCCACATAGTTACTGATTATCAAAAGTTGATTTTTAATAAAATTTGATGTGTCAACTTTTTCAGCTCTCTTTCAGTTTTGTTGAAAGCAAAGAATTGGAAAACATCTAACTTGCAAAAGATGCATTACTCCATCATCAGAGTCATCCACTTCCTCATTGGCCAACACTAATATTTAGAAATGTATCCCTCCTGGAGCCCTGGAGGTTTCTCCTCCCATAAGCAATGCACCATAGTGGGTGTATATAAGTAGCAGGAGCTTGGATGTAAATGGGAAGCTGAAAGAGTAGGACTGGGTAACATCTGAGAGTTAGCATGATAGAAGATCTCTTTTAAGAAAAAGCATAGACAGAAGTTGAGAATCTAGAAACTCATTTGCTTAAAACTAACTGCCAATGGTCTCCATTCTCTGTCTGCATCAGAGCTGCCATTTTGCTGTTGCCACTGGCTGCTGTTGAAAGAGCCTCCTGCTTCAGGTTCACCATCAGCATGAATCAAGAAAAGGTGGCCAAATTTCAGGCTCAGATCCAGAACGGAGATAAGGATACCTTCCCTTGCAGAAAGAAGATAACGTATAGAATAGCAACAGCTGATGTCAAAAAAACCTGTTTTCTTTTTTAAAATAGCGGTAAGTAATTATTACTGGAATGGAATAGATAAACCTAAATAGATAAACTTAAATAGAGGTAAAGGGGTAATCCCAGGACTCAGGTGTGCCTCTCTTATAGCATTATAATTACTCATCATGCAAAAGCCAAAACAGTCTCAGCAGTGCTCCCTGGAATATTAAGGCAGCTGGACACTGACAATGTTACAAGTTCTAGGAAGTTAGACAAATAGTAAGTATTGAATAGCAAAACATGAAAACTAGGAGACTAGGGCCGGGCGCGGTGGCTCAAGCCTGTAATCCCAGCACTTTGGGAGGCCGAGACGGGCGGATCACAAGGTCAGGAGATCGAGACCATCCTGGCTAACACGGTGAAACCCCGTCTCTACTAAAAAATACAAAAACCTAGCCGGGCGAGGTGGCGGGTGTCTGTAGTCCCAGCTACTCGGGAGGCTGAGGCAGGAGAATGGCGTGAACCCGGGAGGCGGAGCTTGCAGTGAGCTGAGATCCGGCCACTGCACTCCAGTCTGAGCGACAAAGCGAGACTCTGTCTCAACAAAAAAAAAAAAAAAAAAAAAAAGAAAACTAGGAGACTAGTGGCTCTGTCCTCAATTACTGGCTTTGCATTTCCTTTATTATTTTTTGGATTTTAAGCTTGCATACGCTTACTTAATAATTACATGTCAACCTTATCCTGTGTCCTAACTCCTCTTACTAGCACTGCAGAATTGTGTCTTTTCAGCAAGGTTGAAATTGTGAATGCCCTTTTTGCCCCTAACAACTATGTCAAGATATAATTCACATGCAATACAATTCACCCATTTCAATATATTTTGGCTAATTCATTATTCATTTACAAATTGTGGTAAAGTATATATAACACAAAATTTGCCATCTTGGCTATTTTAGGTGTATAGCTTAATTAATGATATTCACAATGTTGAGCAGCCATCACCACTATTTACTTCTGAAACTTCAACATGCCCAAAATAAACTCTAATTATTAAGCAATAACTCCCCAACCTCTGATAATCTCTAATCTACTTTTGTTACTGGAAAGGGGTCCCGATCCAGACTCCAAGAGAGGATTCTTGGATCTCATGCAAGAAAGAACTCAGGGTGAGTCTAAATTAAAGTGAAAGCAATTTATTAAGAAAGTAAAGGAGTGAAATAATGGCTACTCCATAGGGGCTGCTGGTTGCCCATTTTTATGGTTATTTCTTGATGATATGCTAAACAAGGGGTAGATTATTCATGTCTCTCATTGTTGTACCATATAGAATAACTTTCTGACGTTGTCATAGCATTTATAAGTTGTCACAGCGCTGGTGGGCGTGTACCAGTGAGGATGACTGGAGGTCACTCTTGGTACCATCTTGGTTTTGGTGGGTTTTAGCTGGCTTCATTACCATAACTTGTTTTTTATCAGCAAGGTCTTTATGACCTGTATTTTGTGCTGACCTCCTATTTCATCCTATGAATCAGAATGCCTTAACTGTCTGGGAATGCCACCCAGTAGGTCTCAGCCTTATTTTACCCAGCTCCTTTTCAAGATGGAGTTGCTCTGGTTCCAACGCCTCTGACATTTCCCACCTTCCTTTTGTAAGAGAACCATTAATCCTAAAGGCTGCAGAGGGACAAAGATCCATTTTCTGTAACTTCTTTATGCTGAATAGGGGCGATGATATTCCTGCCTAACTATTAGGGTCTTTTGTGTTTAGGGTAGAGAGGAGTTTAGTTAGAAAGCATTGGGCTGGGCATGGTGGCTCACACCTGTAATCCCAACACTTTGGGAGGCTGAGGCAGGTAGATCACCTGAGGTCAGGAGTTTGAGACCAGCCTGGCCAACATGGTGAAATACTGTTTCTACTGAAAATATAAAAATTAGCCAGGCATGGTGGCAGGTGCCTGTAATCCTAGCTACTCAGGAGGCTGAGGCATGAGAATCGCTCAAACCGGGGAGGCACAGGTTGCAGTGAGTTAATATTGCACCACTGCACTCCAGCCCGTGCAACAGAGTGAGATTTTTGTCTAAAAAAAAAGAAAAAGCAGTGGTATGTTGAGGGCCATTTATAACTTTTGAATTCCAACAAAAGGTGATATTTGGAAGATTAATAAGTGTTTCAGAAAACGTTGAGCAAGCTTATTTTGCATTGCTGTACAAAGAGTACAAGAGCAATATATTTCACAACAGTAAAGCAACATAAGCAAAATTATCCCAAGTAAACTAAGTTAGAAGGCTTTCTATGAACTGGGCAACTGTTAGAACCAAGCTGATATGGGGTTGCTAGATGATTCCAGTATGTGCCCAGAACTAGATATTGATTCAGATTTTGACATTACCCATCCCTCTTGTTTCTTTTGAGAAGCAGTTAGAGATTACTGGTTGATTTTCAGGAATAAGCAGAGTCAGTTTAACTTGCAGGAAAAAAAATTTTAAAGTGACTGATGAGACTAGAACTTAATAACAAATGTACCACAGTTCTTGAAACATAAGTTTTCTTTCTCCAGTTTCCCATTTTTATTAAAGACAAATTATGGTAAGACCGACTTGCTTTATTATACTTGGCCTGATTATTTGTATAAAGTGTAGCAAGAATAATTATTTTTCACATAAGCTTTTTGTAAATTGGCTTTGATGGAAATCTGTTCCATAGAAGGAATCTTAGATAAGATTTTTTTTTTTAGAGCCGAGCCCTGCCATGGGTTTGTATCCTTAAATACCTATGAGTTGGGTAAATTCCTCTCCTCTTGAGGTTCCAGGATAACTTGGGGCTCCTGGGCCTGTTAGAAAGTGACATTCTTCACTTACCACAGGTCAGAAACCCTACAGGGGCTGTGTAGGTAAGGTTTGAGGCCGCTTCTCCCAAGGGATTTTATTGGCTCTATAAGTTAAGTTTAATTCCTTAAAGGAAAACACACCATTCCAGTTAAAGCCTTGGTAAAATAACCAGTTTTTCCAATTGCGTCCTGTTACAAAAGAAAACGGATTTTTATTGCACTTATGCAAATAACTATATTTGTCCCCTATTGCATGCCCCTATTGGGATCTTGGCTAGTTTGATTAGGGAAGGATCTCAGTGGGGTGGCAGTGTGATTTAACTATATATTGCCATAAATTAAGAATACTTACAAATTGTTTCCATATTTTGGAGAAATCAGGTAGAGAGAAACAAATATGCCCCACATTTTGTTTACAGGAGTATACTTAATTGTTAAAAGCTGTAAATAGCTTCTATTAGTTTAGTCCATGCAGTTAATTCCTGTTTGATATTTATGAACATTTCAGCTTTCCATGAGTCCTGAAAGTTTTTTCCTCTATTTTAATATTACAGTATTCACAGTTATTAGAAACCTGAATTTAAGAGCACCTGTTAGAGTCTTATAGCTGATTATAAACCATTTTTTAAAAGAGGAATTAAACAAGACAACAAGTGTCTATGGATGACAAAATGTCTTAGGACAGCCACAGTTAAAAACACAATTGACAGAGAAATTTAGTTACCTCTGTGGCATACAATGATTTTATGTAACAATTATAATTATTAATAATATACGCTAAGTTATATTAGAATTATTTTGGAACACATACCAATAACAGATTTATACAAATATAGCCCAAAGAAACTAAATATTATTTTATATTTGACAGTGCTTCCTGTATGATTTTTATACAAAATAAGCCAAATGTCACTTTTACATTAGTATACTATTACTGTCAAATCCAGTTTTTAATAAAACCTTATAGACAAATGTATTTAATTTTAGTCAGTTTGATCATAAGGTAAGATTTTTATAAACCTCTTTTATAACCCTTTACAATGTTTGTTAAAGAGCAGAGTATAAGCAGGTTTTTGCTTTAAGAGAAACCTGTTGTGCTTTTATTCCAATGTTTAGTTTCCCAAAAAAACTGCATAATATCCCTTTAACTTGAGCCAATATGTTCACACACAGATTTTTTTAATAACTTTTTTTAAATAAAATGTTTACAACTTGTTTAAACCTTTAGAACTTTCCTATTTCACTTAAAACAATCCTTTAAGGCCGGGCGCGGTGGCTCAAGCCTGTAATCCCAGCACTTTGGGAGGCCGAGACGGGCGGATCACAAGGTCAGGAGATCGAGACCAGCCTGGCTAAATACGGTGAAACCCCGTCTCTACTAAAAAATACAAAAAACTAGCCGGGTGAGGTGGCGGGTGCCTGTAGTCCCAGCTACTCGGGAGGCTGAAGCAGGAGAATGGCATAGACCCGGGAGGCGGAGCTTGCAGTGAGCTGAGATGCGGCCACTGCACTCCAGCCTGGGCGACAGAGCGAGACTCTGTCTCAAAAAAAAAAAAAAAAAAATCCTTTAACACTTTAGGCAAAAAAATGTACATGCCCATGTCTTTTAATAAGCTTTTACTAAAAACAAAGTTTACTTTTCTTACACACCTTGCATGTAAAACTGTTTCTTCAGTAGTCACAAATACACATTACACTGTTAACTCTTAGTGACTTTTACTTTTGGTGAAAACTTTGGTAAGTTCAGGCTTTTAATTAGGTATGGAACCTAGGACAGCAGACAGAAGTGCAGATAAGGTCTGATTCTTTTTTTTAGCATTTAATTTTATGTGTCCCAGGCCTTACCTAGCTGTAAAGCAGACAAGTTGTACAGTTACAAGTTATAGTGGCATTTTATGATGCATTTAGGAGGCCCAATTACCTTTAAATTATACAACATTTTTTGCATAAATTATCTTTTATAATTTTTTACAACTTACACAGACCATTTATAACATGCTTGGACTTTCTGACTTGTCCTAAACATTCCTCTTGTCAAACAACCATTTTACTTTAGGATAAGAATTTACCATACAAGATCCTTTGTTATATAAAATCTTTTTCTTTATAACCTTCTTTGCATAGCTGGGGGCATGGCTAATCCCACATGTCCCCAGGCCTCATCTAGAATGTAATGCTTTAAAATGAATTGAGGCTGGACATGGTGGCTCAGGCCTGTAATCCCAGCACTTTGGGAGGCCAAGCAGAGTGGATCACTTGAGGTCAGCAGTTGGAAACCAGCCTGGACAATGTGGTGAAACCCTGTCTGTACTAAAAATGCAAAAATTAGCTGGGCATGGTGGTATGTGCCTGTAATCCCAGCTACTTGGGAGGCTGAGGCAGGAGAATCACTTGAATCTAGGAGGTGGAGGTTGCAGTGAGCTAAGATTTTGCCACTGCACTCCAGCCTAGGCAACAGCACAGAATTCTGGCTTAAAAATAAATAAATAACATAAAATAAACTGCACAATTTTTAAAAGTTAAGCAGTTTATGACCTGCCACTCGGCTTAGCACCCAGTATCAAACTGGCAAGGCTCAAACTTGCCCCCTGTTGGGCCCCATCATCATTAATCCAACCTCTGACCAGGAGTTTCAACTTGTGATCTCTGGGCCAGGTGGTGACCCTGAGTAATAGAAAAAATAAGAAAGGGA
The DNA here is from genome assembly GCF_043159975.1 of Macaca nemestrina. Lineage (NCBI taxonomy): Eukaryota > Metazoa > Chordata > Mammalia > Primates > Cercopithecidae > Macaca > Macaca nemestrina. Next base: position 110,315,074 of record NC_092134.1, read on the forward strand.
AAGGAGAGAGAGAAAAGCCTTGCTGTGGCTGGATGGGGAAGATGAAGATCTCAGAGATTTCAGAGAAAGACCCACCCATTCCAGTGACACTGAATCAAAAGTTCAGGTGGCCTCTTGTCCGCTGTGAAGGGATATTTCTCAGCAGTCCCATTCACTCTTAAGTTTCCCCTTTTAGGGAAGAAAAAGCTCCTGTTCATGCCTAATCCTGTCACCCATAGCTGTCAGCAAAGAGTGCAAGGAAGATTATTTGAAAGAGAATAGCAGTTAATAGTGTCAAACCCATTCTTAACCAAGAAGGACTTTACTGAGAGAGGCCTCTAACTCCCTAAATCTTAGAAGGGATAACTCCTCATCTGGGCCTCTAACCCAAGGTTGGTTAAGAGTTCTTGCCTTTTATTAAGATGGGTCTCTAACCCACTCTGTTTTAGGAGAGACTCTAACTCCCCTAAGTTGTACCTCTAACCCAATCCCATCCTTTACTTGGGTTCCCCAATTACCAAAGCTGGCCAATTAGTGCTAAAGTCTATTTCCTTTGGGTTGAGAAGTATTTTCAGTATTGTCCCTTTTGTGGTTCATGAGAAAGATGTTATCAGACCCCACCACTTACCCAGAGTTAGCCTTTGGGTTGGGGGTTTCCACACTAGGTCCCATCTGGGTCACCAGAAAGATGTTACTGGAAAGGGGTCCCAATTCAGACCCCAAGAGAGGGTTCTTAGATCTTGCACAAGAAAGAATTCAGGGCAAGTTCATAAAGTAAAAGCAAGTTTATTAAGAAAGTAAAGGAATAAAATAATACTCCATAGACAGAGCAGCCCTGAGGGCTGCTGGTTGCCTGCTTTTATGGTTATTTCTTGATGATATGCTAAACAAGGGGTGGATTATTTATGCCTCCCCTTTTTAGGGCTCGGCGCAGTGGCTCATGCCTGTAATCCCAGCACTTTGGGAGGCCATGGTGGGTGGATCACTAAGTCAGGAGATCGAGACCATCCTGGCTAACGCGGTGAAACCCTGTCTCTACTAAAAATACAAAAATTAGCTAGGCATGGTGGCGGGTGCCTGTAGTCCCAGCTACTTGGGAGGCTGAGGCAGGAGAATGGCGTGAACCCAGGAGGCAGAGCTTGAGGTGAGCCAAGATTACACCACTGCACACCAGTCTGGGTGACAGAGCAAGACTCCATCTCAAAACAAAACAAAACAGCAACAAAAAAAAAAACACACATACATCCCAAAACCAAGTGGCTTACAACAAGAATTCCTCTTTTATTTTTTTTTGGGGGGGGGATCTTGCTCTGTCTCCCAGGCTGGAGTACAGTGGGATGATCTCAGCTCATTGCAGCCTCTGCCTTGCTGGTTCAGGTGATTCTTCTGCCTCAGCCTCCCGAGTAGCTGGGATTACAGCATGTACCACCATGCCCAGGTAATTTAAGAATTTATTTTTCTTTTATTCTGAGATAGAGTTTCACTCTTGTTGCCCAGGCTGGAGTGCAATGGTGCCATCTCAGCTCCCCACAACCTCTGCCTCCTGGGTTCAAGCGATTCTCCTGCCTCAGCCTCCTGAGTATCTGGGATTACAGGCATGCCCTACCACGCCCAGCTAATTTTATATTTTTAGCAGAGATGGGGTTTTTCCATGTTGTCAGGCTGGTCTTGAACTTCTGACCTCAGGTGATCCACCTGCCGCAGCCTCCCAAAGTGCTATGATTACAGGTATGAGCCACCATGCCTGACCAAGAATTTATTTATCTTTCTGGCAGGCCTGTAGGTCAGCTAATAATTGTGCCTCAGACTGACACTCAGATGCCTAGGCTCCAGGGTTCAGGTTGTGCTCATACCTGTTTCTTGAGTCTTATTCTGGGGCCCAGGCTGAAGAAGCGGTGGGACATGGTGTTCTTATGAACAATGGCAGGACTAGGAGAGCTCTGTCAAACCAAGAGCCAAGTCAAATATATTCAAGGTCTCTCTCCTGTCTATTCCATTAGTATTCCATTGGCCAGAGCAAGTCGCAGGGCCAGGCCCAAGAAGTATAATCTCCTCACAGTAGAAGGGAGAGGGGAGTGGATATTCACTGAACAATAAGCCAAACTACTGATAAACCTATCAATCATGCTCGTGTTATTAGGTTGGTGCACAAATCTTACATTGGTGTTTTGGTTATACTTACATCAATGTTATCCATATGCAAGAAATTACATATATATTCTCTCTTCACTCCCTTTTCAACACATAAGGTAACATTCAATACAAATACCTAATGTAACAGGTCATCTTTAAAATAAATTGTTTCCTGCCAGCAGACGTGTGCTTAATAATAATAATAATAATAATAATAATTTATGAGAGATTTGGGGCTTTCCCACCTTCTTCTTTAATTCAAGATTGCTGTCCCATACATCATTGATAATTGTGCTTTCTGCTGACATAGTCTGATTCAACACTTCAAGTTTGTCACCACAGAGTTTTGATATTGAACACTTGATTTGGAAATTCTCACAATTGAAATTGTTGGAAAGGATGAGATTTTTAAAAGGAAAGTGAACGGGAATGTCCAAAAGGAGAAATTTAAGGGGAAAAAAAAAAACTTCAGAGATGTTGAGATGACTGTGAATCTTCAGCACTCCTACATGTTTTACTCCTGTGTGCCAGGATTATCTTTCTAGGAATGCCTGGTGCAAGGAGACAGCCCTGGAGAGCTAAAGACAGGGACTTCCCCTGAAGCAAATGTATTTGCATTCCTAGATAAATAAAGATCAAAACGGTAACTTTCACCAAGAGATTTATAGACATCATTCCCCAGAAATGTTTGCTCACATTCCAGTGTAGAATGTTTCTCTCTGAAAGGGAGGATGGGCAGATTTGCCTGCAGCCCTATGCAAAATGTGAGCCTCCTAAACTCAGACTTCACCTCCTGTATTGCACCTGAAAGCATCTATAAGTACCCTCTGGTCCTCCCTATGTTGCCTTATGGGAATTGGGGCTCAGGGAACCCAAGCTCTGAAGTCACCTTGGCTGCTGCTTTTGCTGTGAGTACATGTCTTTGTCTCTGACTCAGAGGTCTCCTGTTTTCTGACACGATGTATATAAAAATTTGTGGGCCAGGCATGGTGGTTCATGTCTGTAATTCCAGTACTTTGGAAGGCCGAGGTGGGTGGATCACCTGAGGTCAAGAGTTCGAGACCAGCCTGGCCAACATGGTGAAACCTCATCTCTACTAAAAATACAAAAAATTAGCTGGGCATGGTGGCAGATGCCTGTAATCCCAGCTTCTCTGGAGGCTGAGGCAAGAGAATTGCTTGAACCCAGGAGGTGGAGGTTGCAGAGAGCCGAGATCACACCATTGCACTCCAGCCTGGGCGACAGAGCAAGACTCTGTCTCAAAAAAAAAAAAAAAAAAAAAAAAAAAAAAAAAAATTGTGGCAGGGTAACTTGTTAGCTTGCAAGTAGCAGAAAATCTCAGACTTTTCAGTTTCTGACTTAACAAGAAGGACTTAAGAAGAGTCAGGAAAAAATGTGAATAAGCTGAGGTATCTGTCCCATCCTTGAGTGACCGGGTTACTCTCTTAGTTTAAGAGGATTTATGGAACTGAAGGCAGAAATGTGAGAGGGCAGGTAGTTTGCTGTGTTTCTACTCAGTGACATAAGACATAAAACATACGTCCTCAATTAAAAAATAAAGCATGGTCCCTGCCCACATAATGGTTTTATTCAGATAATACAAGGGGCAAACACTTATAAGAAAAAAAAAAAAAAGGTTTTTGAAACTTCCAGGGAGATAGTGACTCCAGTGCCAGGTTGCTGCTGGGGGAAGAAAACAATGAGAGGAAGCAGCTGGCACCAAAAATAAACCAGTACTCACTAAAAGGAATAATTTCCTTTTCATTGGAAAAATGGCCCATTCCAGGTCTGGGGCAGAGAAATGTCCAATAAAAATAAATCTGGACTTAAGGAGATCATTTTTTTAAAAATTATTTTATTTTATTATTATTATTATTTGAGATGGAGTCTCACTCTGTCACCCAGGCTGGAGTGTAGTGGCATGATTTCAGCTCACTGCAACCTCCGCCTCCTGGGTTCAAACGATTCTCCTGCCTCAGTCTCCCAAGTAACTTGGACTACAGGTACTTGCCACCAAGCCTGTCTAATTTTTATATTTTTAGTAGAGACGGGGTTTCACCATGTTGGCCAAGCTTGTCTCAAACTCCTGATCTCAGGTGAGCCACCCGCCTTGACCTCCCAAAGTGTTGGAATTACAGGCATGAGTCATCACACCCGGCCTATTTTTAAAGTTTTATTTATTTATTTATTTTTGAGACTGGGTTATGAGACTGGCTTGTATTTTTGGTAGAGATGGGGTTTCACCATATTGCCCAGGCTGATCTTGAACTCCTGGCCTCAGATGATCCACCTACCTTCGCCTCCCAAAGCGTTGGGATTAGAGACGTGAGCCACTGCAACCAGCCTAGGGAAATAATTTAACTAGAGAGAAAGACTATTGTAATAGTGTATTAGTCCATTCTCATACTGCTATGAAGAACTGCCCGAGACTGGGTAATTCATAAAGAAAAGAGGTTTAATTGACTCACACTTCTGCATGGCTGGGCAGGCCTCAGGAAACTTACAATCACGGCAGAAGGCACCTCTTCACAGGGAGGCAGGAAGGAGAAGTGCTGAGCAAAGGGAGATCTCGTGAGAACTCACTCATTATCATGGGAACAGCATGGGGGAACCACTCCCATGATCCAGTTACCTCCACCTAGTCTCTGCCTTGACACATGGGGATTATGGGGATGACAATTCAAGATGAGATTTGGGTGGGGACACAAAGCCTAACCATATCAAATGGGGAGAGCACGCTGAACTCAGAAATGTATAAGCATCTCAAACTCAAACAGAAAAAAGGTTCTTTTTAGGGTAGAGGAGAGGAAGCAGATATAAAAGCCTCTTTTAAGGGGAAGCTAGGTAAGTAAGAAGAAATGACCAGTAGATCTGACAGGAAAGTGGGTGTGATGTGATCAGCTGACTCCCAGGAGAAGCTGATAAAGGGGCATGCTCTACTTCTTTTTGCTTAGATATGGAGGCAAGCAGAGTTCAGGAGCCCATAGGAAAAAGAGAAGGCTTTGGTTAAGACAAAGCAGAGGGTAGGAAATGGGCAATTGTGAATGCTTAGTTAGAAAATACAAGCTGGGCACAGTGGCTCACACCTGTAATCCCAGCACTTTGGGAGGCCGAAGTGGGGGGATCACGAAGTAAGGAGATCGAGACCATCCTGGCTAACGTGGTGAAACCTCGTCTCTACTAAAAATACAAGAAATTAGCTAGGCATGGTGACATGTGCCTGTAATCCCAGCCACTCTGGAGGCTGAGGCAGGAGAATCACTTGAATCTGGGAGGCGGAGGTTGCAGTGAGCCGAGATGGTGCCACTGCACTCCAGCCTGGGCGACAGAGCAAGACACCATCTCAAAGAAAAAAAAACAAAAACAAAAAAAAGAAAAGAAAATATAAGGTATGCCTGGAACATCTTGTTGTGTCCCTAAAATTAGATTTTCTAATTACAAATGATGACTCTACCACTTGCAGTTTGTTAAAATGAGTCCCCTAAAATTACATACACATAGACAGATGTTAAGACAAATACTATGAAATTAACAGTGATTGAGTCTAGGTGAAGGACATGTAGCTAATTCATTGTATTATTATTTCATTTATTTATTTTTTTAAGATGAGGGTCGGCCGGGCGCGGTGGCTCAAGCCTGTAATCCCAGCACTTTGGGAGGCCGAGACGGGCGGATCACGAGGTCAGGAGATCGAGACCATCCTGGCTAACACGGTGAAACCCTGTCTCTACTAAAAAATACAAAAAACTAGCTGGGCGAAGTGGCGGGCGCCTGTAGTCCCAGCTACTTGGGAGGCTGAGGCAGGAGAATGGCGTGTACCCGGGAGGCGGAGCTTGCAGTGAGCTGAGATCCGGCCACTGTACTCCAGCCTGGGCGACAGAGCATGACTCCGTCTCAAAAAAATAAATAAATAAATAAAATAAAATAAAATGAGGGTCTTGCTGCATCGCCCAGGCTGGAGTGCAGTGGCACAATCATAGCTCACTACAACCTTGAACTCCTGGGCTTAAGTCATCCTCTCACCTCAGCCCTGCAAAATTCTGGGATTACAAGAGTGCACCACTGTGCCTGGCTTCCATTGTACTTTTTAAATTTTTCCTTGCATTTGAAAGTTTATAAAAATAAAATGTTGGAGGAAAATACACACAGAAAAGACATATTTTACAAGAAATGTCAAGTGCTTAGGAATAAACCTAACAAAAGGCATATAAACCCTTTTTTGGATAAAATTATAAAACCTTATTGAGCTGCATTAAAGAAAACCTAAATAAGTTGAGAGACATACCCTATTTTTGGATAAGAAGGATCAACATCTCCAGCTGATTCTAAAAGTATTGTGGAATTGCTCACAGTCTTTCTTTTCAACTTGAACCTGGCAGAATGGCACTGGCAAAGAAAGGAAGGATGAAGAAGGGCCATTTTGCCATCCACAGATGGTGACCTAAGAATACTGCCATCAGCATTGACAATTGCATCCATGCAGTGAGCTCCAAGAAGCATACCCCTCAAGCTGTCTAAGATATTCAGAAATTTGCCATAGGGTGATGGGGACTCCAAATGTGTGGATGGACAGCAAGCTCAAGGAAGCTGTCTGGGCCACAGGAATAAGGAGTGTCCCAGACTGTCCCCATATGCATTGTCCAGAAATGTAATGAGGATGAAGATTCACCAAACAAGCTCTCTACTTTGGTTACTCATGTACCTGTCACCACTTTAAAAAATCTACAGTCAATGTGAATGAGAACAAACTACTGATTGTCAAAGTTATAAAACCACCTAAATAAACAATAAAAATTGTTGTACAAGAATAAAGGGCCAAGCATAGTCAAATACTCTGTTTGCAAAATTTAGTAGGCCGGGTGCCCGTGGCTCACACCTGTAATCCCAGCACTTTGGGAGGCCGAGGTGGGTGGATCACGAGGTCAAGAGATCAAGACCATCCTAGCCAACACTGTGAAACCCCGTCTCTACTAAAAATACAAAAATTAGCTGGGCGGGGTGGCGTGTGCCTGCAGTCCCAGCTACTCGGGAGGCTGAGGCAGGAGAATTGCTTGAACCTGGGAGGTGGAGGTTGCAGTGAGCCGATATCGCACCATTCCACTCCAGTCTGGATGACAGTGCAAGACTCTGTCTCAGAAAAAAAAAATTATATTAGCTATTGGAGTTTTTTTTTTTTTAAAGTAGGTCTATGAAACAGAAATGAAAACTGAGAATGAAGTCCCACGCATACACAGAAACATGACTGGGGTGGAACGCCACCACAGATCAGAGGAGAAAGGATGGCTCTTGGGAAAATGGTTCTGCAACAACAGCAACAATAACAGAGTTTGAGAGAATTAAAACCCTAAATGTAAAAGGCAAAATTATAACAACTTTTAGAAGCCAAAATAGGAAAATATTTTAAGACGCTAGAGGGGGAAAATATTTATTTATTTATTTATTTTTTTTTTTTATTTTTTTTTTTTGAGACGGAGTCTCACGCTGTCGCCCAGGCTAGAGTGCAGTGGCGCGATCTCAGCTCACTGCAAGCTCCGCCTCCCGGGTTCCCGCCATTCTCCTGCCTCAGCCTCCTGAGTAGCTGGGACTACAGGCGCCCGCCACCGCGCCCGGCTAATTTTTTGTATTTTTAGTAGAGACGGGGTTTCACTGTGGTCTCGATCTCCTGACCTTGTAATCCGCCCGCCTCGGCCTCCCAAAGTGCTGGGATTACAGGCTTGAGCCACCGCGCCCGGCCGGAAAATATTTATTAAACAATGTGTGAAAAACACAGGACAAAGGAAAGGACTGAGAAATAGAACTGCAATAACTGAAGAGCATCTATTTATCAAAAGATACCATAAAGTAAATGAAAGACGATGCCAAAGAAAATGAAATGACAAACAAAAAGAAGATATCTGCATATCATATCACTGGAAGGATTATTATCCAGAATATATTTTATTTAACTTCAAGAAAAATGGAAAAATAAATACACACAAAAATGCGCAAAAGGCAATTCATAGATAGGACTCACAAATGTATTTTTAAAAGTTCAGGTAGGGTGTGGTGGCTCACGACTGTAATCCCAGCACTTTGGGAGGCTAAGGCGGGTGGATCAGAAGGTCAGGAGTTCAATGTATTGTTGAGAAATACATATACGCTATAAAGATTATAGTGTACACTCCAGATTGGTGGTGCAATCATAGTTCACAGCAGCCTCAAACTCCTGGGCTCAAACACTCCTCCTGCCTCTGCCTCCCAAGTAGTTAAGACTACAGCATGCACCATCATGCCTGGCCAATTTTTCACGTCTGTATAGAGAACGGATCTTGCTATATTGACCAGGTTGATCTTGAACTCCTAGTGTTGTGCAGTCTTCCTACCTTGGCTTCCCAAAGTGCTGGGATTACAAGCATGAGCCTGGCCAGTTTATTTTCTTTCTTTCTTTCTTTCTTTCTTTTTTTTTTTTAGACAGGGTCTCACTCTATTGCCCAGGCTGGAGTGCAGTGGCATGATTATGGCAGGCGCCTGTATTCCCAGCTGCTAGGGAGGCTGAGGCAGGAGAATGGTGTGAACCCGGGAGGCAGAGCTTGCAGTGAGCCGAGATCGTGCCACTGCACTCCAGCCTGGGTGACAGAGTGAGACTCCATCTCAAAAAAAAAAAAAACAAACAGATTTTGGAGGTTTGGCGGGAGCGATGGCCCATGCCTATAATCCCAGCACTTTGGGAAGCCGAGGTGGACAGATCACGAGATCAGGAGTTCGAGACCAGCCTGGCCAACCTGGTGAAACTTCGTCTCTACAAAAAATACCCAAAAATTAGCTGGGCGTGGTGGTGGGCGCCTGTAATCACAGCTACTTGGGAGGCTGAGGCAGGAAAATCGTTTGAACCGGGGAGGCGGAGGTTGCAGTAAGCCGAGATCATGCCATTGCACTCCAGCCTGGACAACAGGGCAGGACTCCGTCTCAAAAAAAAAAAAAAAAAATTGGAGGTGAGATGTTTAACATTTTAGAACACTTTGAGGGATGACAAAGCCCAAAGTTGCACTGTCCAGCAGAAACAGAATGTGAACTACATTTGTAATTTTGAATTTTCTAATAGCCACATTTTCTTAAAAAAAAAAAAAAGTGAAAAATCTAGGCAGAATGGCTCATGCTTCTAATCCCAGTACTTCGGGAGGCTGTGGTGGGAAGATTGCTTGAGTCCAGGGCTTCAAGATGAGCCTAGAAAATATACTGGGACCCAGTCTCTACAAAAAAAGAAAGGTAAAGAAAATGAAAGAAAAAAAAATAGCCAGGTGTGGTGACGTGCAGCTGTAGTCCCAGCTACTTGGGAGGCTAAGGTGGGAGGATCACCTGAACCCAGGAGGTCAATGCTGCAGTGAGGCATAATCGTGCCACTGCACTCCATCCTGGGTGACAGATTGAGACTTTGTCTCAAAAATAATAATAAAATACAAAGATAAGGAAAAAGAAATATAAAATTAGTTGGAAATAATTTTAATAATTTATTTTCATATTATATATATGTGTATATATATGTATGTATACACACAAAATATGCTTTTAACATGTACTCTATTTTATTTATTTTTTGAGACAGGGTCTTGCTCTGTTACCCAGGCTGGAGTGCAGTGGAACAATCACGGCCCACTGCAGCATTGACCTCCCGGGCTCAAGTGAGCCTCCCACCTCAGCCTCCTAAGTAGCTAGCTGGAACTACAGGTGCAGGCCACCATGCCTGGCTAATTTTTTTTTCTTTTCTTTTTGTGGAGACCAAGTCCCACTATGTTACGCAGGTTGATCTTGAACTCCTGGGCTCAAACAATCCTTCTGCATCAGTCTCCCAACATGCTGGGATTACAGACATGAACCACCCCACCTGGCCTATAATCAATTTTTAAAATGGGTATATCTCAGTGATTGACAGCACAGACTCTAGAGTCACATAAAACTGGTTTCAAATCCCTAGTTCATCATTTGCTATGCTCCATCAAGGGCCCACCAACTTAAATCATTTATCCCTTACAATGATATCATAAAGAATTATTATTATCCTAACTTCACAAATGAAAAAACCGAAGCAAAGAGAACTTAAACAACCTGCCAAGGGTTCTAGAGCTAGTTAAGTGTAGAGCTGAGAAATCACGCAGTCAGCCTGGCTCCTGGGCGCACACCAATGACTACTATCTCTGCTCTTCCACACAGAGCCTGGCCTGGTATCCCAATGGAGATGCCCAGGAAGCCACTGAGAATCTGTAGCTAGAAAACATTGGTGTCCTCAGCCAGCAACCATTTTATGAGTCTCAACTCAGTGGGGAGTATATATGAAAATATTATTTTTCCTCAAATCAGTGCTTTCAACTATATTCTACTAAATCCCCTTTTCCTATACTTTAACAACATCCTGGACAGATTTCATGATTTGCCATTTGGATTCCTCACTTTCAGTTGTGAAAACTGAGTTCAGTCCAGCGGAAAACCACAATCGCATACCTAATTCAAAATATCTACTATGACCTGAATGTTGATGTCCCTCCAAAATTCGTATGTTGAAATCCTAACTGCCAGGGTGATGGTGTTAGGAGGTGAGAACTTTGGAAGGTGATTAGGTTATGATGGTGGGGCACTCATGGATGGGATTTGTGCCCTTATGAAAGAGGCCTCAGAGAGACCCTGGCCTTTTCTGCCATGTGAGGGTTCGTGGACCAGGGAGTGGGCCCTCACCAGACAGAATCTGCTGGCACCTTGATCTTCAACTTTTCTGGAGAATTGTGAGGAACAAATTTCTGTTGTTTACAAGCTACTCTGTTTACGATATTTTGTTACAGCAGCCTGAATGGACTAAGACACTATCCTTCATTCCTTGCTTAGAGCTACAGCTTGAGGAACCAAAAGAGGTGGCGGTCAGGAGGCAGGGATAGAATCAGCTTCATTATTTCCTCTGCCACACTGAGGTGAAATCTGGTTTTCATATTCTTGACTCCCATTCCACCCCACCCACACCCTGCCTAGCCTCTGACTCTTACTACTGGAGTTCCCTTACCTGACCAACTATGTCTTGGGGCCAGCTAAGGTCCAAGAAAAGATATGTATCCCTGCCATGCCAACCAGCAAGCAGCAGCAACTACTCCAAGGTTGCCTGCTGTCTTGTGCTGCCATCTTAAAGCCAAGGTTCAGTTGAGGCAGGAAATGCCTGTCTGGCCGGGTGTGGTAGCTCACACCTGTAATCCCAGCACTTTGGGAGGCTGGGGGGTTGGGGGTCAGATCACTTAAGCTCAGGAGTTAAAGACCAGCCTGGCCAACATGCTGAAACCCCGTCTCTACTAAAAATATAAAAAATTACCTGGGCGTGGTGGCAGGCACTTGTAATTCCAGCTATTCGGGAGGCTGAGGCAGAGGCAGAAGAATCGCTTGAATGCGGGAGGCAGAGGCTGCAGGTTGCTGTGAGCCGAGATCGTGCCACTGCACCTGCACTCCAGCCTGGGTGAAAGAGCAAGACTCCGTCTCAAAAAAAAAAAAAAAAAAAAAAAAAAGAGAGAAAGAAGGAAAGAAAAAAAAAAAAAAAAGAAATGCAGCCGGGTGCGGTGGCTCACGCCTGTAATCCCAGCACTTTGGGAGGCCGAGGCTGGTGGATCACGAGGTCAGGAGATTGAGACCATCCTGGCTAACACAGTGAAACCCCGTCTCTACTAAAAATACAAAAAATTAGCAGGGTGTGGTAGCGGGCGCCTGTAGTCCCAGCTACTCGGGAGGCTGAGGCAGGAGAATGGCTTGAATCTGGGAGGCGGAGCTTGCAGTGAGCAGAGATCGCGCCACTGCATTCCAGCCAGCACGACAGAGCAATACTCCATCTCAAAAAAAAAAAAAAATGCCTGTCCACTTGTTGCAGGCACCCCTAGTCTCTACTGGAGCCTTCTCCCTCACTTGTTTTTTTTTTTTTTTTTTCCTTTGAGACTTGTGTAGCCCAGGCTGGATGGACTGCAGTGGTGAGATCTGGACTCACTGCAAGCTCTGTCTCCCAGGTTCAAGCAATTCTCCTGCCTCAGCCTCCCAAGTAGCTGGGATTACAGGCATGTACCACTATTCCCAGCTAATTTTTATTTATTTATTTATTTTACTTATTTATTTTTATTTTTTTATTTTCTGTTATCTATTTTTAGTAGAGACGGGATTTCATCATCTTAGCCAGATTTCATGATCTGATTCTGGTCTTGAACTCCTGGCCTGAAATGATCCACCCAGCTCAGCCTCTCAAAGTGCTGGGATTATAGGCATGAGCCATCACATCTGGCCACCCTCACTTAGTTTTATGAAGGAAAGAAATACCACATGGCCAAGGGCAACTCTCATTTCCTCTGTCTACTCCACCTCTCCCCAGCCTCTTTTCTATAGATGGGAGTTGAGGACAGGGTGAAAGCTGACATGAATAAGGCTCATTCTGCTGTTTGTTAGTAAACCCAGGGGTAGAATCTAGCTCCAGTGATGGGTGGCTCTCTTTAGAACATCTCTTTCTTGGTTCTTCTTTGCCTCGGCTTTTGACATTAGTCCTTGATTTTGATTCAACAGAAGCAGCCGCTTTTGGCATCTCGTTATAGAGGCACAGGTGGTAATTGAAGCCATGAGAGTTGACCAAAATATAAAGAACTACAGACGGCTGAGAAGGAGTGCTATCTTCGTCCTTTATTAAGAGTCAGCTATTGGCCACGCGCGGTGGCTCACGCCTGTAATCCCAGCAATTTGGGAGACCAAGGTGGGCAAATCACTAGGTCAAGAGATCCTGAACAACATCGTGAAATCCCGTCTCTACTAAAAGTACAAAAAATTAGCTGGGCGTGGTGGCATGCACCTGTAGTCCCAGCTATTCAGGAGGCTGAGGCAGGAGAATCACTTGAACCCGGGAGGTGGAGGTTGCAGTGAGCCGAGATTGTGCCACTGCACTCCAGCCTGGTGACAGAGTGAGACTCCATCTCAAAAAAAAAAAAAAAATAGAGTCAGTTATTAGCACCTTGGGAGGCTGAGGTGAGCAGATCACCTGAGGTCAGGAATTCGAGGCCAGTCTGGCCAACAAGGTGAAACCCTGTCTCGACTAAAAATACAAAAATTAGCTGGATGTTGTGGTGCATGCCTGTAATCCCAGCTACTCAGGAGGCTGAGGCATGAGAATTGCTTGAACCTGAGAAGCAGAGATTGCAGTGAGCCGAGATGGAGCCACTGTACTCTAGCCTGGGCAACAGAGCAAGACTCCGTCTCAAAAAAAAAAAAAAAAAAAGAAGAAGATTAAAAAATGTGATTATGCACTGGTGAAATAGCCATTGTAGAATCATGTCTTGAAATGTCCTATGTTGACTAAATGTATCCAGAATTGTCATGTGAAATGTATGAAGGACAAGATGTTCTGTGTTTGGTAAATGTGTATGAGGAAGAGAGAAACAATTAAAAGTTCTCTGTCATACAATCTACACACTACCAGGAAGTTATTCCAGAAAAAATAACATTCTCTAAAACAAACCATGCAATCTGACATCTGTCTTCCACCTCTCAGGGAAGAGAAACTTCAAAGGCAGGAGGCAGGGCCAATGCATGGATGTATTCTATTGTCCCAAGGAGACCTGACTGAGGCTTGACCATAGTTTCTGATGGCTTTCCGTGTTGAGTGTAGCCTAAGAAGCAGAAACTGTGAATCTACTGGAACCTTTCTGAGTAGGGTTTATTTCATCACATGCACTGTTTCCTGCTTTAAAGCGTTTCCCAAAATGGCATAGTACCTCCTCTCCAATGGTGGTCAAATTGCGATACGTACCCTTGGGGGAACTTGAAGAATTTCTATGACGGACATGGGCAAAAACAGCTTGAAAGGACCAATTTCTTAGTCTCAGCTTCCATCTTCACTCTGTAAAACTGACCTCCCATGGAATGTGTCTATGGTCTGCTAGTATTCCAACAGTCACACTTCTCCCAGCATACAAAATAAGGCAGACTTCTCACCCATGTGTAGGGTGCAGGGGTGAGGGGCTATACAAACTCTCTGAAACACAAAATAAAGGTACTATTCAGCCTTATTTCATCCAGATACCCAGATTCATGCCTTGACTAATTAGCTATCTATCTATTGCTGCATACTGCATAGAAAATTAGCCCAGAACAGCTGGGTACGGTGGCTCACGCCTGTAATCCCAGCACTTTGAGAGGCTGAGGCAGGCAGATCACGAGGTCAGGAGATCAAGACCATTCTGGCCAACATGGTGAGATCTTGTCTCTACTACAAATACAAAAATTAACTGGGCACGGCTGGGCACGGTGGCTCACGCCTGTAATCCTAGCACTTTGGGAGGCTGAGGCGGGTGGATCACGAGGTCAGGAGATCAAGACCATCCTGGCTAACATGGTGAAACCCCGTCTCTACTAAAAATACAAAATTAGCTGGGCGTGGTAGCACGTGCCTGTGGTCCCAGCTACTTGGGAGGCTGAGGCAGGAGAATGGCGTGAACCCGGGAGGTGGAACTTGCAGTGAGCCAAGACTGCGCCACTGCACTCCAGCCTGGGCAACAGAGGAAGACTTCGTCTCAAAAAATAAAAAATAAAAAAAAATTAGCTGGGCATGGTGGTACGCGCCTGTAATCCCAGCTACTTGGGAGGCTGAGGCAGGAGACTCGTTTGAACCCAGGAGGCGGATATTGCAGTGAGCCGAGATCGCATCACTAAACTCCGGCCTGGCAACAGAGAGACTCTGTTTCAAAAAAATAAATAAATAAAAATTAAAAAATAAAAAAATTAGCCAGTAACATAGTAGCTTAAAACAACAATAAAGGCAAATTCCCCAGGGTCATTTTGGTGGGATATACTTCATAACCAGATTGAACTATCAAGTGCAAGGAATCTTGGCTTCAGGAGAGGCTAACTTACTTCTGTGTAGTGTAGGGGGAAAAGAGAAAACACACACGCGCGTGCGCGGTAAAGCAGAAGTTTCCAGCTGGGTTTTCTGTCCCTCTGGCCACATAGTCAAGTCAGGCGATCTAACTTGTTAAAACCATTGGTAAAGAAATTGACCCTGGGGTTTCCCAGATTCTGATTTTATTTTTATTTATTTTATTTATTTATTTTTTTGAGATAGTCTCACTCTATCACCCAGGCTGGAGTGCAGTGGTGCCATCTCGGCTCACTGCAACCTTCGCCTCCCAGATTCAAGCGATTCTCCTGAGTAGCTAGGACTACAAGCGTGAGCCACTACGCCTGGCTAGTTTTTGTATTTTTAGTGGAGACAGAGTTTCACCATGTTGGCCAGGCTGGTCTCAAACTCCTGACCTGGACAGAGGCCTGGCAGGAGATCCACCTGCCTCGGCCTCCCAAAGTGCTGAGATCACAGGCGTGAATGACTGTACTTGGCCCAGATTCAGATTTTAAACAGCACATGAGAAATCTCACTGCCCTTCTATCGGCTAAGGGTAAAAAAACAAACATCCATAATTCCCCAAAGGCAAAGATAGAGTTTTTCTAGTACAGATATAAGTCAGCCTATTATCCACACATTCTCAACAAATGGCCTTTAAGAGCCTTTGGTGCCAAATTCAACAAATGGCAGGGTTTTACACAGATTAGGAAGATCACTAGATGAGTCATGCTTACTTGAAGATCACTCGTTCATGACACATATTAAGTATTCTTAGTGCTTGCATACTTGATGAAGCCTTATAGGTATTCTGTAAGTACTTATTGAGAAATAGGAAAGAAGAGGGAAGAAGAAAAAAATACAATCCTTGTGGGTTATATTTTCCTTTCTGCCTCTGTGCTTTCCCTATACTAAGCATTTTTGCTTCCTCATCTACATTGTAGTTCTACTCTCAGCTGTTTACACTTCCCTTTCCTAAAAGCACCAGTGTGACTTTGATATCTAGCCCTAATTTAGCCTTTTGATGTCCATAGTTTCTGTTTTCTCCATCTGACACATGTTCATTTCCTTATTCTTGGATACCTAGGTTCTGGTCTCCTATTGGGTTATCTTTCAAGTCATCCCAAGATAGAAGATAGACTTCCTGCTGAGAGAGAAGGCAGTTAGAGGCTGGTTAGGCAGATAGAGAGGGAGGGTCTCCGGAGAAGGGCAGTGTTCACAGGAACACTAGCAGTACCGTACCTACACCACCTTCTGCAGCTAATGGGAAGAAATGTGGTTAAGAACTTCTCCTTATGCTCAGAAGGGACTGTCCTAACTTAGGCACAGGAGCAATAAATCAACCTAAGTGTCCTTGGCCCAGCTCATCATAGTGTCATTAACGTGACATTTTTGTGGTTTTAGCCCCCTGGTGGGTTTCACTTAGGCACTCATGGGTAACAACCACGATAGAGTCACTCTGGCCAATCCCAGGCATGTGCAGATGCAACACCCTTAGGAGGGAACTTTACCCCTCCCATTTTGGGCAGAACCCACAGAAGACTTCCTTCCTTCTTCTTGCCACATAAAAGACCCAGAACTCAGCCCCATTTCTGAAAACTTGCTTTCAGGGCACCTCTCTTTGCTGAGAACTTTCCTTTTGCTTAATAAATACTACTCTACTTACCCTATGGTGTCTGTGTGCCTTATTCTTCTTGGTCCTGGGATAAGAACTCGGATGTAGCTGAACTAAGGAGCGATTTAGACTGAAACACTGCTCCAAAAGATGGACTTCCTTCTCCAGAACATAGAAATGGGCATGATATCTTCTCCCAAATTCAAAATAAATGACAATAGTCGAGCATGGTAAATTATGCCTATAATCCCAGCACTTTGGGAGGCTGAGGCCAGCAGATCACTTGAGGCCACGAATTCGAGACAAGCCTGGCCAACATGGTGAAACCTCAACTCTACTAAAAATATAAAAAGTAGCTGGACGCGGTGGCTCATGCCTATAATCCCAGCACTTTGGGAAGCTGAGATGGGTGGATGACGTGACGTCAGGAGTTTGAGACCAGCTTGGCCAACATGGTGAAACCCTCTCTCTATTAAAAATACAAAAAGAATTAGCCAAGCATGGTGGCACATGCCTGTAATCGCAGCTACTTGGGAAGCTGAGGCATAAGAATTGTTTGAACCTAGGAGGCGAGATCATGCCACTGCACTCCAGCCTTGACAACAGAACGAGACTCCGTCACCCAAGAATAAATTAATAAACAAATGAATAATAAAAAGTAAAATAAAATAAAACAACTCATTGTGCATAAGGCCTACTTACCACTCTTTTTTCTAAGCAAATAGGTTAAAACAGCTGTGTAACCTTTCATAATTATGTGATACCTTTCACGATTGATGCCATTCACTTCTTTCTTTCTTTTTTTTTTTTTTTTTGAGACAGAGTCTCACTCTGTTGCCCAGGTTAGAGTGCAGCAGCACGATTGGCTCACTGCAACCTCTGCCTCCCAGGATTAAGTGATTCTCATACCTCAGCCTCCCAAGTAACTGGGATTACAGGCGTGCGCCACCATACCCAGCTAATTTTTTTTTTTTTTTTAGTAGAGATGGGTTTCCTCATGTTGGCCAGGCTGGTCTCAGACTGTTGGCTTTAAGTGATCAATCTGCCTTGGCCTCCCAAAGTGCTGGGATTATAGGCATGAGCCACCATGCCTGGCAACTTCTTCTTTTTTTCTTTTATTTCAATAGCTTTGAGGGAACAGGTGGTTTTTGGTTACATGGATAAGTTCTTTAATGGCAATTTCTGAGATATTGGTGCAACTATCACCTGAGCATTGTACACAGTGCCCAATGTGTAGTCTTTTTTTTTTTTTTTTTGAGGCGGAGTCTCGCTCTGTCGCCCAGGCTGGAGTGCAGTGGCGCGATCTCGGCTCACTGCAAGCTCCGCCTCCCGGGTTCCCGCCATTCTCCTGCCTCAGCCTCCCGAGTAGCTGGGACTACAGGCGCCGCCACCACGCCCGGCTAATTTTTTTTGTATTTTTAGTGGAGACGGGGTTTCATTGTGTTAGCCAGGATGGTCTCGATCTCCTGACCTCGTGATCCTCCCGTCTCGGCCTCCCAAAGTGCTGGGATTACAGGCTTGAGCCACCGCGCCCGGCCTCAATGTGTAGTCTTTTATCCCTCACTCCCCTTCTATCCTTTCCCCTGAGTCCCCAAATTCCAAAGTCCATTTTATCATTCTTGTACTTTTGCATCTTCATAGCTTAGCTCCCATTTATAAGTGAGGACATACAATATATGGTTTTCCATTCCTTTTTTTTTTTTTTTTTTTTTTTTTTTTGAGACGGAGTCTTGCTCTGTCGCCCAGCCTGGAGTGCAGTGGCCGGATCTCAGCTCACTGCAAGGTCCGCCTCCGGGGTCTACGCCATTCTCCTGCCTCAGCCTCCCGAGTAGCTGAGACTACAGGTGCCCGCCACCTCGCCCGGCTAGTTTTTTGTATTTTTTTGGTAGAGACGGGGTTTTACCGTGTTAGCTAGGCTGGTCTCGATCTCCAGACCTCGTGATCCGCCCGTCTCGGCCTCCCAAAGTGCTGGGATTACAGGCTTGAGCCTCCGCGCCCGGCCTGGTTTTCCATTCCTAAGTTACTTCACTTAGGGCCTCACGCTCCATCCAAGTTGCTGCAAATGCCATTATTTCGTTCCTTTTTATGGTTGAGTAGTATTCCATGATGTATACAGACCACATTTTCTTTATCCAGTCGTTGGTTGATGGGCACTTAGGTTGGTTCCATATCTTTACAATTGTGAATTGTGCTGCTGTAACCATGCACATGCAGGTGTCTTTTTCATATAATGACTTCTTTTCCTTTGGGTAGATACCCAGTAGTGGGATTGCTAGATGGAATGGTAGTTCTACTTTCAGTTCTTTAAGGAATCTCCATACTGTTTTCCATAGTGGCTGTACTACTTTATACTCCCACTAGCAGTGTAGAAGTGTTCCCTTTTCACCACCTCCATGCCGACATCTACTAGTTTTTGATTTTTTAATTATGGGCATTCTTACAGGAGTAAGCTGGTATCTCATTGTGGTTTTAATTTGCATTTCCGTGATAATTAGTGATGTTGAGCATTTTTTCATATGTTTGTTGGCCATTTGTATATTTCTTTTGAGAACTGTCTATTCATGTCTTTTTCCCTCTTTTGGATGGGGTTATTTGTTTTTTTTCTTGCTGATTTGTTTGAGTTACTTGTAGATTCCCAATACTAGTCCTTTGTTGGATGCATAGTTTGCGAATATTTTCTCCCACTCTGTGGGTTGTCTGTTTACTCTGTTAATTCTTTCTTTTGCTGTGCAGAGCTTTTTTGTTTAATTAGGTCCCATCTATTTATTTTTGTTTTTGTTGCATTTACTTTTGGGTTCTTGGTCATAAACTCTTTGCCTAAGCCAATGTCTAGAAGAGTTTTCCTGATGGTATCTTCTAGCATTCTTTTTTTTTTTTTGAGACAGAGTCTAACTCTGTCGCCCAGGCTGGAGTGCAGTGGTGTGATCTTGACTCACTACAACCTCTGCCCCCTGAATTCAAGCGATTCTCCTGCCTCAGCCTCCCGAGTAGCTGACATTACAAGCTCCTGCCACTGGGCCCGGCTAATTTTTGTATTTTTAGTAGAGACGGGATTGCACCATCTTGACCAGGCTGGTCTTGAACTCTTGACCTCGTGATTCACCCACCTCAGCCTCCCAAAGTGCTGGGATTACAGTCATGAGCCACTGTGCCTGGCCTCTTCTAGCATTTTTGTGCTTTCAGGTCTTAGATTTAAGGTTTTTTTTGTTTTGTTTTGTTTTTTTGACAGAGGCTCACTCTGTCCCCAGGCTGGAGTGCAGTGGCATAATCTCGGTTCACTGCAACTTCTGCTCCCAGGCTCAAGTGATTCTCCTGCCTCAGCCCTCCAAGTAGCTGGGACTACAGGCATGTGCCACTGCGCTCAGCTAATTTTTGTATTTTTAGTAGAGATGGGGTTTCACTACGTTGGCCAAGATGGTCTCAATCTCCTGACCTTGTGATCTGCCCGCCTCAGCCTCCCAAAGTGCTGGAATTACAGGCATGAGCCACCGCGCCTGTCAGGTTTAAGTCTTTAATCCATCTTGAGTTGATTTTTGTGTGAGGAGAGAGATGAGGATCCAGTTTCATTCTTCTACATGTGGCTTGCCAATTATATCAGCACCATTGGTTGAATAGGGTGTCCTTTCCCCACTTTATGTTTTTGTTTGCTTTGTCAAAGATCAATTGGTTGTAAGTATTTGGCTTTATTTCTGGGTTCTCTATTCTGTTTCATTGATCCTATGTTCCTATCTTCATACCAGTACCATGCTGTTTTGGTAACCACAGCCTTGGAGTATAGCTTGAAGTTGGGTAATGTGATGCCTCCAGATTTATTCTTTTTGTGTAGTATTGCTTTGACTATGTGGGCTCTTTTTTGGTTCCATATGAATTTTAGGATCTTTTTTATCTAGTTCTGTGAAGAATGATGGCGATATTTTGATGGGAATTGCATTGAGTCTGTAGATTGCTTTTGGCAGTATGTTCATTTTTGCAATATTGATTCTACTGATCCATGAGCATGGAATGTGTTTCTATTTGTTTCTGTCATCTATGATTTCTTTTTTGCTTGTTTGTTTGTTTGTCTTTGAGACAGAGTCTTGCTCTGTCTCCCTGGCTGGACTGCAGTGGCACAATCTTGGCTCACTGCAACCTCTACCTCCTGGGTTCAAGCAATTCTCCTACCTCAGCCTCCCGAGTAGCTGGGATTATTGGCATGTGCTACCATGCCCAGCTACTTTTTGTATTTTTAATAGAGATGGGGTTTCGCGATGCTGACCAGGCTTAACTTGAACTCCTGACTTCAGGTGATTCATCCGCCTCGGCCTTCCAAAGTGCTAGGATTACAGGCATGAGCCACCACACGCAGCCTATGATTTCTTTCAGCAGTGTCGTGTAGTTTTCCTTGCAGAGGTCTTTCACCTCCTTGGTTAAGTATATTCCTAAGTATTTTATTTTATGTATATATTTTTTGTACCTGTTGTAAAAAGGATTGAGTTCTTGATTTGATTCTCAGTTTGGTCGCTGTTGGTGTATAGCAGTGGTATTGATTTGTGTACATTGATTTTGTAGCCTGAAACTTTACTGAATTCATTTATCGGATCTAGGAGCTTTTTGGATGAGCCTTTAGGGTTTTCTAGGTATACAATCATATAACGGGTGGATAGTAACAGTTCGACTCCCTCTTTTCCAGTTTGGATGTCCTTTCTTTCTTTCTCTTGTCTGATTGCTCTGGCTAGGACTTCCTCCATTAACTTCTTTACAATTATCTTTGCAATCTGAGTTTACTCCTTATTAAATTTGTTCTCGATTCTTTAGGAAGATTAAATTTTAGTGCATAAATCCTGCTGACAAATGAGGTTCTAGAATGATGAGAATTCTCTTTAAGAGACCATTTGTGCAATAAATCAACATAGCAAGTAGGTCTAGTTGCTCAGTCCTCACATCTCCAAGGGAGCCTGGAATCATGATTGACCCTTGGCAAACCCTCGGAAATGTTCTTAGGATGTTCTTTACGTCATTAATTGATGATTTTGTTGTGTACACTTGGAGCAATGTACCATGCCATACCGGCTTGCTAATTTGCTCTGCACAAACATTGAGATTGATGATGTACCCTGATGTCATTGTTGTGATCGTGAGTTTTGGTTGCTATGGCTAAACGCGTAACAGGATATGTCTTTGTGATCGGTCCCTGATAAAAGCCTTAGACTCTGAAACCTGAATGGGCTTCCCTGAGCAGAGACATTTCACATATGTTCACTTCGAGAGAGAAAATATTGTGTGACTTCAGATGAAAAAAGACTTGAAATACGTGTTGAATCTCTAAATACTGCTACAGTCTCATCAATGTATCATAATGTAGTAGTCTCTTATTGTGTGGTATCACTGGGAGTTCTTTGTCTTATGACCAAGAAAATTAAGGAGTGTGGATGCAACGGGTGAGGTTGGAGTGAAAGTTTAGTAAATGAAAGAAGAAAGCTCTCTGTAGTGGAGAGGGGAGCCCAAGTGGGTTGCCGTTTTTACAGTTTAATTTAAAAGTTGTTTTTTGTTTGTTTGTTTGTTTGTTTGTTGAGACAAAGTCTTGCTCTTGTCCCCCAGGCTGGAGTACAATGGTGTGATGTTGGCTCACTGCAACCTCCACTTCCCAGGTTCAAGCAATCCTTCTGCCTCGGCCTCCCAAGTAGCTGGGATTACAGGCACCTGCCACCACACCTGGCTAATTTTTGTATTTTTAGTAGAGATGGGGTTTCACTTTGTTGGCCAGGCTGGCCTCAAACTCCTGACCTCAGGTGATCCACCTGCCTTGGCCTCCCAAAGTGCTGGGATTATAGGCGTGAGCCACCGTGCCTGGCCAGAAATTTTTGTGTGTTTGTTTGTTTTTGTTTGCTTATTTGTTTGTTTTGGAGATGGAGTCTCGCTCTGTCACCCAGGCTGGAGTGCAGTGGCGCAATCTTGGCTCACTGCAACCTTCACCTCCCAGGTTCAAGCAATTCTTCTGTCCCAGCCTCCTGAGTAGCTGGGACTGCAGGTGCCTGCCACCATGCCCAGCTAATTTTTGTCTTTTTAGTAGAGACAGGGTTTCACTTTGTTGGTCAGGCTGGTCTCGAACTCCTGACCTCAGGTGATCCACCTGCCTCAGCCTCCCAAAGTGCTGGGATTACAGGCGTGAGGTACTATGCCCGACCTGATTTTAAAAGTTTTTATAAGAAACTCCTCTTATCTATTTAATTGTTGAGTAACTTATCTGTAAAGTTGCCTGCATAACTCCCCGCTATCTACGGTGTGAGCCACTGTGCCTGGCCCAGGATGATTCTTGTTAGGGACTAATGCAACCAATGACTTTAAGTTGAAGCCAGTGCTCACTGAGCATTCTGAAAATCCTAGGGTTCTTAAGAATTATGCTAAATCAGGCCAGGTGCGGTGGCTCATACCTATAATCTCAGTACTTTGGGAGGCTGTGACGGGCAGATCACTTGAGGTCAGGAGTTTGAGACCAGCCTGGCCAATATGGTGAGACCCTGTCTCTACTAAAAATATAAAAAGTAGCCGGGTATGGTGGCGTGCACCCATAATCCCAGCTAATAGGGAGGCTGAAGCTGGGGAATTGCTTGAACTCAGGAGGCAGAGGATGCAGTGAGCCGAGATTGTGGCAGTGCACTCCAGCCTTGGCAATAGAGCAAGACTACATCTCAGAAAAAAAAAAAAAAAAAAGAATTATTCTAAATCTACTCTATTGCTCTATAATTGTAATGCTAAAGTCTGGATGATAGCACATCTGTTTACAGCATGATTTACTGAATTATTATTATTATTATTATTTTTGGAGACAGGGTCTCCCTTTGTCATCTAGGCTGGAGTGCAGTGATATGATCTTGGCTCACTGCAACCTCTACCTCCTGGGCTCAAGTGATCCTCCCACCTCAGCCACCTGAGTAACTGGGACTACAGGTGCATACCACCATGCCTGGTTAATTTTTTTATATTTTTGGTAGAGTCAGGGTTTTGCCATGTTGTCCAGGCTGGTCTTGAACTCCTGAGCTCAAGCAATCCACCTGCCTCAGCCTCTCAAGTGCTGGGATTACAGGCATGAACCACCACACCTGGCCAACTGACTGAATATTTTAATCCCACTGTTGAGACCTACTGCTCCAAAAAAAAAAAAAAAAAAAGCTTCCTTTCAAAATATTACTGCTCATGGACAATGTTCCTGGTTACCCAAGAGCTCTGATGGAGAGGTACAAGAAGGTTAATTTTGTTTTCATGCCTCCTAGCATATCCACTTGGCAGCCCATGAATTAAGGGGGAAATTCTGACTTTCAAGCCTTCTTATTTAATAGATACATTTTGTAAGATGATAGCTGTTATAGATAGCTGTTATAGATAGTGATTCCTCTGATGAATCCGGGAAAAATGGATTGAAAACCTTTTGGAAAGCATTCACCATTTTAGGTGCTATTGAGAACATCTTTGATTCATGTAAGTAGGTCAAAATATCAACATGAACTGGAGTTTGGAAGAAATTTGATTTTAATCCTCATGGATGACTTTGAAGAGTTCAAGAGTTAAGTAGAGGAAGTAACTAAAGATGTGGAAATAGCAAGAGAACTGGAATTATAAGTGGAGTCTAAAGATGTGACTGAATTTCTTTAATCACATGATAAAAAAACTTTAATGGATGAAGAGTTGCTTTTTATGAATGAGCAAAGAAATGGTTTCTTGAGAGGGAATCTATTCCTGGTGAAGATGCTGTGGATATTGTTGAAATGATAATGAAGGATTTAGAATATTCCATACATTTAGTTGATAAAGCACCTTTAAAAGGATTTATTACAATTTTGAAAGAAGTTATCCTATGAGTAAAATGCTTTCAAACAGCATCACATCCTAGAGAAATCTTTTGTGAAAGGAAGAGTCCACCACAGCCAGCATTATACTGAATGGGGAAAAGTTAAAAGCAGTCTCCCTGAGAACTGGAACAAGACAAGGATATCCACTTTTATTGCTTCTATTCAACATAATACTGGAAGTCCTAGCCAGAGCAACTAGACAAGAAAAAGAAACAAAGGGCATCCAAATCAGTAAAGTGGAAGCCAAACTGTCCCTGTTCAGTAAAGTTTCAGAGTACAAAATCACCATACACAAATCCATAGCACTGCTACACACCAACAGCAACCAAGCTGAGAATCAAATCAAGAACTCAATCCCTTTTGCAACGTTGCTGGAAAAAAAACAAAACAAAACAACCACCACCAAAAAAACCCAACACAAAATACTTAGGAATATACTTACCAAAGCAGGTGAAAGCTCTCTGTAAGGAAAACTACAAAACATGCTGAAAGAAATAATAGATGACGCAAACAAATGGAAACATATCCCATGCTCATGGATCAGTAGAAACAATATTGTGAAAATGAACATACTGCCAAAAGCAATCTACAGACTCAATGCAATTCCCATCAAAATACCATAATCATTCTTCACAAAACTAGAAAAAAAAATTCTAAAATTCATATGGAACCAAAAAAGAGCCCGCATAGCCAAAGCAATACTACATAGAAAGAATAAATCTGGAGGCATCAGATTACCCAACTTCAAGGTATACTCCAAGCCTGTGGTTACCAAAACAGCATGGTACTGCTATGAAGATAGGGACATAGGACCTATGGAACAAAATAGAGAACCCAGAAATAAAGCCAAATACTTACAGCTAATTCATCTTTGACAAAAAACAAAACCGTAAAGTGGGGAATGGACATCCTATTCAACAAATGGTGCTGGGATAATTGGCAAGCCACATGTAGAAGAATGAAACTGGATCCTCATCTCTCATCTCACACAAAAATCAACTCAAGATGGATCACAGACTTCACTCTAAGACCTGAAACCATAAAAATGCCCTAGAAGATAACATCGGAAAAACTCTTGCAGACATTGGTTTAGGCAAAGAGTTCATGACCAAGAACCCAAAAGTAAATGCAACAAAAACAAAAATAAATAGATGGGACCTAATTAAACAAAAAAGCTCTGCACAGCAAAAGAAAGAATTAACAGAGTAAACAGACAACCCACAGAGTGAGAGAAAATATTCACAAACTATGCATCTAACAAAGGACTAGTATTGGGAATCTACAAGTAACTCAAACAAATCAGCAAGAAAAAAACAACCCCATCCAAAAGAAGGAAAAAGACATGAATAGACAATTCTCAAAAGAAATATACAAATGGCCAAGAAACATGGAAAAAATGCTCAACGTCACTAATTATCACGGAAATGCAAATTAAAACCACAATCAGATACCAACTTAATTAAGAATGCCCTTAATTAAAAAATCAAAAACTAATAGATGTTGGCATGGAGGTGGTGAAAAGGGAACACTTCTACACTGCTGGTGGAAGTGTAAACTAGTACAACCACTATGGAAAACAGTATGGCAATTCCTTAAAGAATTAAAAGCAGAACTACCATTCCATCTAGCAATCCCACTACTGGGTATCTACTCAAATTTATATGAAAAAGACACCTGCATGTGCATGGTTACAGCAGCACAATTCACAATTGTAAAGTTATGGAACCAACCTAAGTGCCCATCAACCAACGACTGGATAAAGAAAATGTGGTCTATATACATCATGGAATACTACTCAACCATAAAAAGGAACGAAATAATGGCATTTGCAGCAACTTGGATGGAGCTGGAGGCCATTATTCTAAGTGAAGTAACTTAGGAATGGAAAACCAAATATTGTATGTTCTCATTTATAAATGGGAGCTAAGCTATGAGGATGCAAAAGCATAAGAATGATACAATAGACTTTGGACTTTGGAGACTCAGGGGAAAAGATGGGAGGGGAGTGAGGGATAAAAGACTATACATTGGGCACTGTGTACAATGCTCAGGTGACAGTTGCACCAAAATCTCAGAAATCACCATTAAAGAAAGTATCCATGTAAGCAAAACCACCTGTTCCCCAAGAACTACTGAAATAAAATAAAATATTTTAAAAATGAGTCCATCAATGCAGCAAACTTTATTGTTGTCTTATTTGAAGAAGTTGCCACACCCACTCCAGCCTTCAGCAACCACCACTTAGATCGGTCAGAAGCCATCCATGTTGAAGCAAGACTCTCCACCAGCTTTTTGCTAGTGACATAAGATGACAACTCACTTAAGGCTCAGATGATTGTTAGTATTTTTTCAGCAATAAAGTATTTTAGAATTAGCGTATTTATGTTGTATGTTTATGACATAATGTTATTGCACACCTAGTAGGTTACAGTATAGTATGAGCATAACTTTTACATGCATTGGGAAACCAAAACATTTGTGTGACTTGCTTTATTACAATATTCACTTTATTGTGGTGCTGGAACAAAACCTGATATAACAAAACCTGATATTTCTGATATACAGGCTTGTCTCTGAAGTATATCTGTATCTCAGTGAAGATGTTATGATTTATTTATTTATTTGAGACGGAGTCTCACTCTGTCACCCAGGCTGGAATGCAGTGGCACAATCTGCACTTACTGCAACCTCCACCTCCCGGGTTCAAAAGATTCTCCTGCCTCAGCCTCCCAAGTAGCTGGGACTACAGGCATGCGCCACCATGCCAGGCTATTTCTTTTTTTTTTTTTTTTGTATTTTTAATAGAGACGGGGTTTCACCATGTTGGTCAGGCTGGTCTCAAACTTCTGACCTCAAATGATCCGCCCACCTTAGCCTCCCAAAGTACTGGGGTTACAGGTGTGAGCCACCACGCCTGGACAAAGATGTTATTTGCTTTTTTGTTTTTGAGACGGAGTTTCGCTCTTGTTGCCCAGGCTAGAGTGCGATGGTGTGATCTTGACTCACTGCAACCTCTGCTTCCCGGGTTCAAGCAATTCTCCTGCCTCAGCTTCCCCAGTAGCTGGGATTATAGGTGCCTGCCACCATGCCCAGCTAATTTTTGTATTTTTAGTAGAGACGGGGTTTCACCATGTTGGCCAGGCTGGTCTCAAACTCCTGACCTTAGGCTATCATCCCGCCTCGGCCTTCCAAAGCGCTGGGATTACAGGCGTGAGCCACCGTGCCCAGCCAAAGATATTACTTTCTATAAAGGCAACTGTTAGAACCTTCAACTCATTATTTTTAGGCTGACAAAAACATTTGTTATTATCATATCATACTATGTATTGTGAGTAGTTTATTTTATAAGCATAATAGAGTATTTTGAAATTACATGCTACTAGAATCCCTTGCTAGTTGTTAATTTTACCTAGCAAAGACTCACAGATTCTTTGTTAAAATAAGAAATCTAGCAAAGTCAGATTTTTCTCCCTACCACCCCACCCCAACCCCATTATACACAAAAGAGAAGAGGAATAGTCCCGGTGCGGTGGCTGACACATGTAATCCCAGTACTTAGGAAGGTGGAGTTGGGCAGATCACTTGAGGCCTGGAGTTTGAGATCATCCTGGCCAATATGGTGAATTCTCGTCTTTACTAAAAACACAAATATTAGCCGGGCATGGTGGCCCATGCCTATAATCCCAGTTACTTGGGAGGGTGAGGCACGAGAATCGCTTGAACTCGGAAGTGGAGGTGGCAGTGAGCAACCCCTGCACTCCATCCTGGGTGACAGAGCGAGATCTGTCTCAAAAAAATAAAATAAAATAAAACAAAATAAAATAAAATATATAAACAAAGAGAAGAGAAACAAATGATCAGATTTGCAGAGCAATCTTACAAGAATTTATTCTATTTACACATGCAGAAATGTCAATTACAACATTACTATCAGGGCAACAAATCATCAAGTAAAGCTACCAATCAGAATTATTATAAACTATGAGAAAGGAGTTCAGTCAGCTTATTTCCAGGAGGACCTGGAGTCATGGTACCAACGCTTAGCCAAACACTGGGGGCTAAGTCCTTGGAGTTAACATAGTCACCAATGAAGTTGTTTTGTGCTCCTGAGGCACTGAGGCATGATATGCTCAATTGCCAGCATTGCCTCACACAAATATCAAGATGTGCCACGAGCACCCGCCTCCTGGGTAAAGATCTGCACCATAGATTGTGACGTGGGAGTAATGTGCCTTGTGCAACCAGACTCCTGTAAGAACTCTGTGTCCTGAGACCCAGATGGACTTACCTGGGCAGAGACAGACATCTCATATATGTTCGCGTAATTTGCAGTCATGCCAAAAGCGTGACCTGCATGGAGGGAAAACCTAGAAGTCTGCACCTAATCTTTCCGGCCTTCATGTAGGCATAACTTTTTTCTGCTGATCCTGTATAATATCCTTTGCTGTAACAGGCTTTTAGCCATGAGAATAACCTATTACTCAGCCAAATGTGTCCTGACAAATCTCAAAAGTAGTATATTCTCAGGACCCGTAAAGCACAAGCATTTTTCCAAAGGTAATTTTCAGGGCCAGGGCAACTAAGTTTCTAAGTCTTGGTTTTATAAAACTCTTTTTTAAAAAAAACAGACTTATAATAAGAAACTGAAGATTCATACCACTCTCCATATTGCACAAAAGAGAAAAAAGATTGATATTTTTGTGAATATCAACCAGTTAACACTTTGTAAAATCAGATATTTTGAATATGTTTTACATCTCAGAAAGATATCCTCCTCTCTGTGCTATAGGGGAGATGAGCATACCCTTTACTTATTCCCAAGACTTCTGTTAATTACAAAGACTGACATTGATAAGCCAAGCTCTGGATTTTCATTAGTTAGCGTTGTAATCAAAAAGCAGGCTTGTGAGATCAATTTTACTGGCATAAATGCAGTAAAGAATGAATAAGATATAATAATAACAGTGAAATACAGAGCCTATAGCATTATTTTTCCACAGTAGGTATTCACATATTTATAAATCTGAAAATGAAAGAAATATCATTAGAATATCACTCTGTACAAATTTATGGCAATACACACAAAATACTCTAAAAGCTGCTTTATTTTTACACAGTCGCATGCTCACATATATGTTTCTGTAACAGACAATTTTACGTTGATGCGACAAGAGATAATTGACATTGAAGTTAAAGATAATAAATTTGGGTGTGATAAAGATAATAAATTTGGGTGTGACCAAGGACTATAAATTCCAGTTGATCTATATATATTTATAGCAAGATAGTTAAAATTTGAGGTTGCTCATCAGAAGCATAGAGTTATCCTAATATCTCTGATATGTAAATCATTTACTTTTTACAAAAGGTCCTCTTTCTTGTGTAAACACAAACAACCATAAATTAAAATAAATGGAAGATGACTAGTATGCTATTTTATTTTGCTTTATGCACAAAAGTAAACCTGCTTTGAAAACACAAATAATCTCTCTTGTAAGTAGGTACGTATCTGGCACTTTATTTATTACATAGAAGAGAGCGCCAGCACCAGATCCTGCCAAAATGAAACAAAACAAGAACTGGCAAAACGATTGTTTCTAATACAAGCTAGGAAATTGTTTCACAGGTCAAGAACGAGGAAAACTTTTTTTTTTTTCCCAAGGTCTTACCTCTTATTGTCTTTAGGAGTTCCTGTTTATTATTGAGGTCATGTGTTTTTTTTTTTTTTTTTTACCAGGTCAATTAGCTTACTCCTGCACTGCTAATCCTAGAATGAAAGTTTTTTTACTGAAAGTCTGTTTCCAGCCAGGAATGGTGGCTCACACCTGTAATCCCAGCACTTTGGGAGGTTGAGGCAAAAGGATCCCTTGAGCCCAGGAGTTTAAGACAAGCCTGGGTAACATAGTGAGACCCCATCTCTACAAAAAATGAAAAATTAACTGGGTGTAATCTCATCTACTTGGGAAGCTGAGGTGGGAGGATTGCTTGAGCCCTGAAGGTGGAGGTGGCAGTGAGCTGTGATTGTACCACTGCACTCCAGCCTTGGGGACAGAGCAAAACACTGACTCAAAAAAAAAAAAAAGGCCGGGCGCGTGATTCACGCTTGTAATCCCAGCACTTTGGGAGGCCAAGGTGGGCAGATCACAAGGTCAGGAGATCGAGACTATCCTGGCTAACATAGTGAAACCCTGTCTCTACTAAAAATACAAAAAATTAGCCAGGCATGGTGGTGGGCGCCTGTAGTCCCAGCTACTTGGGAGGCTGAGGCAGGAGAATGGCATAAACTGAGGCAAAGGTTGCAGTGAGCCAAGATCGCACCACTGCACTCCAGCCTGGGTGACAGAGTGAGACTCCATCTCAAAAAAAAAAAAAAAAAAAAAAAGGAAAAGAAAAGAAAGAAATAAAGTCTATATCCAATAGCCAGAGGTACAGAGGTATATCTCTAAGGTCCTTGATCTTCCAAATATAATGCAAAACCCAGAAGACATTTTTTTAAATGATAAATTTGACTACTAAGCAAAAAATTATGCATGGCATAAGTCACAATTAACAAAGTCAAAAGAAAAATGAGACAAATATTTAATAAGAATATCTGGAAGCACTCAAGATCCATTAAGGTAATTGGAATGTAATATCAGGGAGAAAGAACTAGAATGTAACTGAACTCAATATACTGATTGGGTTTTAATCCTAAAACACTGATTTTTATACTGTCCAAAGAAATTTTGCAATCAAAACAAAGATCAGAAGAGATAAGTAAAGGCCAGCCAGAGAGCAAGATTTTGCAGTGATTAGCTCTCACTATCCAGAGTCCAGAGAAATTTACTATAGTGGACACAAATACTCTAGTTGTTCTATAGTTATATACTATTTTGGGATAATAATGCTTTATTTTAGTTTGGATAAAGTATCTCTTAAAACTATATAACTCCTGTTATTCCAGTTTCATTCTCCTTTAAGTAAACTGATTCTGTCAATACTTACCAGTTACTGGCCAGGCACAGCAGCTCACACTTGGATCCCAACACTTTGGGAGGTTGAGGTGGGTGAATCACCTGAGGTCAGGAGTTGGAGACCAGCCTGGCCAACATGGTGAAAACCCGCCTCTACCAAAAATACACAGATTAGCTGAGCGTGGTGGCAGGCACCTGTAATCCCAGCTACTAGGGAGGCTGAGACAGGAGAATTGCTTGAGCCCAAGAGGTGAAGGTTGCAGTGAACCAAGATCGCGTCACTGCACTCTAGCCTGGGTGAGAGACTCTATCTCAAAAAAAAAAAAAAAAAGCAGATACCAGTTACCAAAAAGCGAACATGAAAAATATATGTAATTTTCACTATACATTTTTCTGGTAGACATCCTGGTTTACATAGTTTCCTAAGAGTTTGGTTATCATTAATTCTTTGGTTATCTTGGTATTCATGGAATCTCATCAATTCTGGATTCATTCACAATTTTGACTTTTCACGCCTGGGAACTGGGACCAGACTATAAGTTGATGACTCTAACATTTTCACCTATGAGCCCTTACTCAAGTAGCCAAATGATCTCAAGGTATGTCTGTTTCAGTTAGCCTTTGTTGTATAACAGATCACCTCTAACCAGGCCCAGTGGCTCACGTCTGTAATCCCAACACTTTGGGAGGCCAAAGTGGGTGGATCACAAGGTCAGGAGTTCAAGACCAGCCTGGCCAACATGGTGAAACCCTATCTCTACTAAAAATATTTTTTAAATTAGCTGGGCCTGGTGGTGGGTGCCTGTAATCCCAGCTACTTGGGAGGCTGAGGCAGAGAATTGCTTGAACCCAAGAGGTGGAGGTTACAGTGAGCCGAGATCGCACCATGCACTCCAGCCTGGGCGACACAGCGAGACTTCATCTCAAAACAAAACAAAACAAAACAAAAAAACCCCAAAAAAACAAAAAACAATTCACCTCTAAAATTAGTAGCCTATAACAGCTTCTATTTATTTCTCATATTTCTGTGGATTGAAATTTGGACTGGAATCAGCTGAGTGGAGATTCTGCTGATCTTCCCTGGAACCACTTGACTAGTCATCTCTATAAGACGGTCTTTTGTTTACATACCTAGCGCTTGGTCAACTTACATACTTGTATACTGTCTACAACTTGTATAATTCAGGTCATGGCCTCATCTTCAGTATGCTATACCGAGCTTTTTTATACAATAGTCTCAGGGCAGAATTCTAAGAGCGAGAGCAGGAGCCAGAAGACCTTTTCAAATTGAAATTCAGAATTCATCACTTCTCCATTTTATTGGTCAAAGTAAGTCACAAGACCAGCCCAAGATTCAAGAGGTGGGTAAATAGATTTCACCTCTTTTCAGGAGGAGATACAAATAATCTGTAGCTTTATTTATTTATTTATTTATTTATTTATTTAGAAGACAGAGTCTCACTCTGTTGCCCAGGCTGGAGTGCAGTGACGCGATCTCGGCTCACTGCAACCTCCACCTCCTGAGTTCAAGTGATTCTCCCGCCTCAGCCTCCCAAGCTGGGATTAGCCTGCCACCATGCGTGGCTGATTTTTGTATCTTTAGTAGAGACGGGGTTTCAGCATGGTGGCCAGGCTGGTCTCAAACTCCTGTCCTCAGGTGACCTGCCCACCTCGGCCACCCAAAGTGTTGGGATTACAGGCATGAGCCATCTTGCCCAGTTGCCTGTAGCTATATTTAATTACCCACAATTTGTAACACTGATTCACAATAGTCCCAATAATGTTCTTTATAGAAAAAGAAGATTCTCTGGTCTGGGATCCAATCTAGGTTCATACAGTACATTTAGTTGTCATGTCTCTTTGGTCTCCATTAATCTGCAAAAATTCCTTAGCTTTTCTTTGTCCTTCATGATGTTGACAGTTTAAAATTTTGTCTTTTGGATTATGTGACATTTTGAATTTTGTAACAGGTCCCTCAATTTGGCTTTGTTGGATATTTCCTTTTGATTAGATTCAGATTTTTCATTTTTGGCAGAAAAACTATATAAGAGCTATTACGACCATCTCACTGCAATACAGCAGGAGAAAATGATGTCGGCTTGCCCCAGTATTGGTGCTATTAACTTTGATTAATTGGTGCTTTCACTGTCAATTACTATTTTTCTTTTGTAGTTAATTAATAGTAATTAATTGTGTTATGATAAGATGCTCCTTATCGAACTTTCACTGACTAGTTGTAGTATCAATTAATTACGTCTAAAAATTTAAAGAAGTGCCAGGCGTGGTGGCTCACACCTGTACTTCACCCTGGGCGACAAGAGTAAGACTCTTGTCTCAAAAAAGAGAAAAAAATTTAAAAAGAAACATTGTTTTAAACTTAGATTCAAACATCAGTTTGCTACTTATCAGCTGTGTGACCTTAGGGCAACTCACCAGATGGCTCTGAGCCTCAGTTTCCTCATGTGTAGATTGTAGATAATAATACTTTTCTCATAAAATTAATGTGGGTAATACATGTAAAGTACTTAGCAGAGTGATTACTATTCATTTTATTTCACTAGTTTTTACTGAAATTCTTTAAATTTTAGTAGTGTGTAAGAAAAGATCATCTTTGTCCTAACAGAGATTATAGTCTAGTCTAGAGTAGAGGTCAGCAAACTTTTTCCTGTAAAGAGCAGCTGGTGGCTGGGCACAGTGGCTTGCGCCTGTAATCCCAGCATTTTGGGAGGCCAAGGCAGGCAGATCAGCTGAGGTTAGGAGTTCAAGACCAACTTGGCCAACATAGCAAAACCCCATGTCTACTAGAAATACAAACATTAGCTGGGTGTGGTGGTGCACATCTGTAACCCCAGCTACTCAGGAGGCTGAGGCATGAGAATCACTTGAACCTGGGAGTCAGAGGTTGCAGTGAGCTGAGACCGTGCCATTGCACACCAGCTTGGGCAAAAAGAGCGAAATTCCATCTCAAAACAAAAAAAAAATGCAGATGGTAAATATTTTAGGAGCCATATGGGCAATACATAAATGAATGAATTTTACTGTATTCCAATAAAACTTTATTTATAAAACAAGTGGTAGGCTGGACTTGGCCCATGGGCTGGAGTTTGCTGATCTCTGGTCTAGAGCAAACAGACCAACAAGAAAATATAATTACAAACAAACAAACAAAAAAACCCAGCCAAACAAAAATAAATAAAAATAATTACAAATCATAAGTGCTATGAAGGAAAAAGATAGGTTTTAGAGGATTACATAACAGTGACCTCACCTTCTCTACAATGTTAGGAGTAGCAAAGCTAAAGCAGTAGCATTTACACTGAGACCTAGAAAGTAGGTAGTCATTAACTAAATATGTGGTGGCAGGGAGCTTATCAGGCAGAGCAAATAGCATATTCTAAGGAAGTGAAAGAGAAAGTTACATAACTTTTTCTTTTCTTTTTTTTCGAGACAGGGTCTCATTCTGTTGTCCAGCTTGGAGGGCAGTGGCGCAATCATGGCCCACTGGAGCCTTAAACTCCTGGGCTCAAGCAATCCTCCCACCTCAACCTCCTGAGTAGCTGGGACCACAGGTGTGCTCCATCATGCCCAGCTATTTTTGTATTTTTTTGTAGAGATGGAGCTCTCACTATGTTGCCCAGGCTTATCTTGAACTCCTGGACTCAAGTGAGCCTCCTGCTTCACCCTCCCAAAATGCTGGGATTATAGATATAAGCCACCGTAACAGCTGAACTTTTTTTTTTTTTTTTGAGATGGAGTCTGGCTCTGTTGCCAGGCTGGAGTGCAGTGGCGAGATCTCCGCTCACTGCAATCTCTGCCTCCCAGGTTCAAGTGATCTCCTGTCTCAGCCTCCTGGGTAGCTGGGATTACAGGTGCCCACCACCACACCCAGTTAATTTTTATATTTTTAGTAGAGACGGGGTTTCACCATGTTGGCCAGGATGGTCTCAATCTCTTGACCTTGTGATTGCCCACCTCGGCCTCCCAAAGTGCTGGGATTACAGGCGTGAGCCACCGCACCGGGCAAGCTTTGAATTCTTAAAAAATTTTCAGCTGAGGCCAGACGCGGTGGCTCACACCTGTAATCCCCAGCACTTGGGGAGGCCAAGGTGGGCGGATCACGAGGTCAGGAGACCAAGACCACCCTGGCCAACACGCTGCAACGTTGTCTCTACTAAAAATACAAAATATTAGCTGGGCGTGGTGGCGGGTGCCTGTAGTCCCAGCTACTTGGGAGGCTGAGGCAAGAGAATCGCTTGAACCTGGGATGCGGAGATTGCAGTGAGCCAAGATGGTGCCACTGCACTCTAGCCTGGGCAACAGAGCTAGACTCAGTCTCAAAAAAAAAAAAAAAAAAAAAAAAATTGAAAGCCAATGTAACTAGAAGGCAAAAAAGAAAGAAAAATGATGTGGGAATCTTTGAATGAATAAACATTTGTTAAAAGATTCCCCACATCATTTTTCTTACTTTTCTTGCTGCGTGCTAGGCATTATTCTAGCTAAAAGGAATACACTGGTAAACAAGACTAATAAGGTCCCTGCCTCTATGAAGTTGACATTTGGGATAGAGGTGGGTGTTGGAGATGGATAATAAACACATGAATACATAATTACATGTTTAATATGTAATCGTATAGACGTATGTGCATGTGTAAATAAATGTGTTTACAGATTACAAGTACCAAGAATAAGATGCTTTTTGTTCTTTGAAACAGGGTCTTGCTCTGTCACCCAGGCTGAAGTGCCGTACTGCAATCCTAGCTCACTGCAGCCTCAACCTCTCAGGCAATCCTCCCACCTCAGCCTTTTGAGTAGCTGAGACTACAGGTGCACGCTACCACATCCAGCTAATTTAAAAAAAAAAATTGTAAAGATGGAGTTTCACCATGTTGCCCAGGCTGGTCTTGAATTCCTGGGCTCAAGTGATCCTCCCACCTTGGTTTCCTAAATTGTTGGGATTACAGGTGTGAACCACTGTGCCCAGCCTGGAGAGGGCTTTTTGAGGAAGTGATTTTTTTTTTTATTATACTTTAAGTTCTAGGGTACATGTGCATAACGTGCAGGTTTGTTACATATGTATACTTGTGCCATGTTGCTGTGCTGCACCCATCAACTCGTCAGCACCCATCAACTCGTCATTCACATCAGGTATAACTCCCAATGCAATCCCTCCCCCCTCCCCTTGAACACTGAGAAAAGGCCAAATACATGAAAGCAGAAAGAAGAATGTTAACAACTGTGAAACGACAAAAGCAGATGCCCTGAGACAATAAAGAACCACTACTGAGGAAGAAACCTACAGGCAGCCAAAGGGAGAGGGCTGTGAAACAAGATGGGAGAGGCAGGCAAAGGCCAGATCACACAGCCTTGGAGTCCACGGTGAGAACTTTGGACTTCATTTGAAATGCACTGAAAATCAATGGCAAGATTTTACTGAAGGGAGTGACATGACATTTTAAAAAGATTATTCTGGGTGCAGTGTGATGAATGCAATGGAGAAAAAACAAGATTGAAAGCGGAAAGAAGTTAAAAGGCTTTTGGACTAATCCAGGTGAGAAACTATGAGGTAGTTAAAATGAGGGTGGTGACAGTAAAGATGGAAGGAAATGAACAGTTTAGAAAGATACTTAAATGATAAAACTGATGGAACTTGGTGATTTGTTAGATATGAGTACTAAAAGAGAAAGATGGTCCCCAAGCTCCTGAAAGGAGAAATTGGGTGAATGTTGGTGCCATTCACTGGGATATCCAAGTGGAAATGTTAAATGTGCAGTTGAAAATAGGCGCTCAGGCCGGACGCGGTGTCTCACACCTGTAATCCCAGCACTTTGGGAGGCTGAGGTGGGTGGATCATGTGAGGTCAGGAGTTTGAGATGAGTCTGGCTAACATGATGAAACCCCATCGCTACTAAAAATAAAAAAAACTAGCCGGGCATGGTGGTACATGCCTGTAGCCCCAGCTACTTGGGAGGCTGAGGCTAGAGAATGGCTTGAACCCAGGAGGCTTGAACCCAGGAGCCGAGATCGCGCCACTGCACCACAGCCTAGGTGACAAAGTGAGACTCCGTCTCAAAAAAAAAAAAAAAAAAAAAGGAAAGGAAAATAGGAGCTCGGAGGGTGGGCACCGTGGCTTGTGCCTGTAATCCCAGCACTTTGGGAAGCCAAGGCAGGTGGATTGCTTGAACTCGGAAGTTTGAGACCAGCCTGGGCAACATGGCAAAACCCTTTCTCTACAAAAAAATACAAAAATTAGCTGGTGCTTGGTGGCTCATCTCTGCAGTCCCAGCTACTTGGGAGGCTGAGGCAGGAGAATGACTTGAGCACTGAAAGTCAAGGCTGCAATGAGCCACGATGGCACCACTATACTCCAGCCTGGGTGACAGAGTGAGACCTTCTAAAAAAAAAAAAAAAAAAAGAAAGAAAGAAAAGAAAACAGAAAAGAAAAAGAAAATAGGAGCTCAGAGGAGAACTGGGGATGTATTTATCCACATGTGGTAATCAGAGCCATGGATATGGTTAAAGAGAGAGGAGATAAGAAAAGCCTGCCTAAGTCTGAATCTTGAGAAATGTGGACGTGTAAAGACTGACAGAAGCTATAATCCCAGCACTTTGGGAGGCTGAGGCGGGCGGATCACCTGAGGTCAGGAGTTTGAGACCAGCCTGGCCAACGTGGTCAAACCCCGTAGCTACTAAAAAACCACAAAAATTGTCTGGGCGTGGTGGCTCACACCTGTAATTCCAGCACTTTGGGAGGCTGAGGCGGGCAGATTACCTGAAGTCAGAAGTTCGAGATCAGCCTGACCAACATGGTGAAACCTGTCTCTGCTAAAAATACAAAAATTAACTGGGCACGGTGGCGCACAGCTGTAGTCCCAGCTACTGGGGAGGCTGAAGCAGGAGAATTGCTTGAACCCAGGAGGCAGAGGTTGCAGTGAGCCGAGATCATGACACTATACTCCAATCTGGGCGACAGAGCAAGACTCCATCTCGAAAATAAAAAATTAGCCAGGCATGGTGGCACACGCCTCTAACCCAACTTCTCAGGAGGCTGAGGCAGGAGAATAACTTGAACCTGGGCGGGGGAGGTTGCGGTGAGCCAAGATTGCGACACTGCACTCCAGCCTGGGGGATAGAGAGAGACTCTGTCTCAAAAAAAAAAAAAAAAAAAAAAGAATTAGCTGGGCCTGGTGGCAGGTGCCTGTAATCCCAGCTACTGGAGAGGCTGAGGCAGGAGAATCGCTTGAACCCAGGAGGCAGAGATTGCAGTGAACTGAGATCGCACCACTGCACTCCAGTTTGGACTAATCGAAACTCTGTATCAAAAAAAAAAAAAGGCCAGAGCACCGTGGCTCACGCCTGTAATCCCAGCACTTTGGGAGGCTGAGACAGGCGGATCATGAGGTCAGGAGATCGAGACCATCCTGGCTAACACAGTGAAACCCCGTCTCCACTAAAAATACAAAAATTAGCCGGGCACGGTGGCGGGCGCCTGTAGTCCCAGCTGCTCTGGAGGCTGAGGCAGGAGAATGGCGTGAACCCGGGAGGCGGAGCTTGCAGTGAGCCGAGATGGCCCCACTGCACTCCAGCCTGGGGGACAGAGAGACAGAGGCTATAATCCCAGCCTCCCAAAGTGCTGGGATTATAGCTTCTGCCAGTCTTCACATGTCCAAGTTTCTCAAGATTCTGTCTCAAAAAAAAAAAATAAAAAAATAAAAAAAGATGTAGGCAGAACACCAGGAGAGCATCATGTCACAGAATGCTGCTGAGAGTTGAGGAATACGAGGATTAAAAAACAGCCACTGGAGGGAAAGACAAAGGAGTCATTGATAGCCTTGGGAAGAGTCATTTTGGGGAAGAGGATGAAGCTAGATTGCAGTGTCAGAGGAATAAGTACAAGGTGACAGGGAGTGTAGATGACTGTGAAAAACATAGACATAAAAGGGAAGAGAGATAGGCCACAGACTCATCCCTCCATAAATAACAGTTTTGTTATTACTATTTACTTGTCATTTTTAAAAAGCAAAACTTTGAGACACATTTACTTCCCCACCTTACCAGTCAATTATTACATCATAATTCTGAGTGGCTGTCTTATATCTTCTCAGAAAAAGTGCACTATTGAGGGGCTGGCATCTTATAGGGAGCTTCCCTCTTTGGTCATAGCATTAAGAGCCCTTGGCTTCACAGGTCATTCAATAGACTGTTTAGGTACTTACACTTAAGATTTTCACCTGAGTATCCAACTTACTTGTTTAGTGGATTTTTTGATTAATTTTTTTTTTTTTTTTTTGGAAACAGAATCTCACTGTCACCCAGGCTGGAGTGCAGTGGTACAATCATAGCTCACTGCAGCCTTGCTCTCTCAGGCTCAAGTGATCCTCCCACCTTAACCTCTCAAGTAGCTGGGAATACAGGCATGCACAACCACACCGCTTAATTTTTTTTTACTTTTTGTAGAGATGGGGTTTCACCATATTGCCCAGTCTGGTTCTTGAACTCCTGAGCGTAAGTGATTCACCTGCTTCGGCCTCCCAAAGTGCTAGGATTACAGGTGTGAGCCACTGTGTCCAGCCTTAATTAATTATTTTAACATTAATTTTATTTTTTTAAAAAAATAAGCAGGCCAGGCCGGGCGCAGTGGCTCACACCTGTAATCCCAGCACTTTGGGAGGCTGAGGCGGGCGGATCACGTCAGGAGATTGAGAACATATTGGCTAACATGGTGAAACCTCGTCTCTACTAAAAATACAAAAAATTAGCCAGGCGTAGTGGCAGGCGCCTGTAGTCCCAGCTACTCGGGAGGCTGAGGCAGGAGAATAGTATGAACCCGGGATGCGGAGCTTGCAGTGAGCTGAGATTGTGCCACTGCACTCCAGCCTGGGCGACAGAGTGAGACTCTGTCTCAAAAAAAAAAAAAAAAAAAAGCAGGCCAGGCGTGGTGGGTCACGCCTATAATCCCAGCACTTTGGGAGGCCAAGGCGGAAGGATCACCTGAGGTCGGGAGTTTGAGACCATCCTGGCCAACATGGTGAAACCCCGTCTCTACTGAAAATAAAAAAATCAGCCGGGCATGGTGGCACACGCCTGTAGTCCCAGCTACTCAGGAGGCTGAGGCAAGAGAATCTCTCGAACCCGGGAAGCGGAGGTTACAGTGAGCCGAGATCTCGCCACTGTACTCCAGCCTGGTGACAGAGCGAGACTCCATCTTAAAAAAAAAAAAAATGCCATACATCCAAATGCTTCAAAATTCCGAAAGAGGCCGGGCACAGTGGCTCACGCCTGTAATCCCAGCACTTTGGGAGGCAAAGGCAGGTGGATCACCTGAAGTCAGGAGTTCGAGACCAGCCTGGCCAACATGGTGAAACCCCATCTCTACTAAAAATACAAAAATTAGCCGGGCGTGGCGATGCACACCTGTAATCCCAGCTACTCAGGAAGCTGAGGCATGAGAATCACTTGAAAACAGAAGGCGGAGGTTGTGGTGAGCCGAGATCGTACCACTACACTCCATCCTGGGCGAGGGGGACACTCTGTCTCAAAAAAAAAAAATTCAGAAAGAACTAAAAGTTCAGTGAAAGTTTACTTTTCACCCTATTCCTGAACCCCTAGTTTCCTTCCTGGGGCAGCTGTATTTTATTTAACCAGGAGCCTAGTGATGAACATCTGCTTTTTAACAGTCTTTTCCTATTATGAATAATGAAGCAATGGATAACCTTGTATATGTTATTTTGTGCATGCGTGAGTGTCTTCAGTCTATTTCCCTAGAAGCTGAGACTGGTGGAGCTTAGTAGGCAAGTGATTTATTAGGAAAGTAGTCTAGGTAGAAATCTAGGAGACTGAGGGAGGGAAGCAGGCCAGGGGAGGGGAAGAAGGAACGCAAGGATGGTTTCAGGGGAAGTCTAGACTCAGCCTGTTCCTACCGGGAGCCCTGAAGCATAAAGTGCAAGCAGAATCTGTCTGTCCTTAAGCAAGAGACCAGAACATTTGTACCCCACCATAGACAGTCACTGGTTAAAGCAGCACATGACTCCCATGAACCTCATGTCCAGATGGCTCTAATCATGCAAGTCCAATCCCCTGGGGTTGTAGGTAGAAACCATTACCAGCAGTGCCCACAGCTCCTGGGGGAATGGGCACCACAAAATGGTAGCAGGGATCCCCAGGGATTGAGGTGGGGACACCAACAGATTCTGCCACGGTGGATATGTTGATGAAAAGCGTCAAACTCTGTTAACTATTTGAAGAGATTTATTCTGAGCCAAATATGGGTGACCATGGCCCATGACACAGCCTGCAGGAGGTCCTGAGAACATGTGCTCAAGGTGGTTGGGGCACAGCTTGGGTTTATACATTTTAGGGATACATGAGACACCAATCAAATACATTTAAGAAATACATTGGTTTGGTTCAGAAAGGCAGGACAACGCAAAGCCGGGG
This sequence comes from Macaca nemestrina, assembly GCF_043159975.1. Taxonomy (NCBI): domain Eukaryota; kingdom Metazoa; phylum Chordata; class Mammalia; order Primates; family Cercopithecidae; genus Macaca; species Macaca nemestrina. The sequence goes on from NC_092134.1 coordinate 110,356,882, forward strand.
CTTCCACGCTACAGGTAAATTTAAACACTTTCTGGTTGATAGTTGGTTGAGTTTATCTGAAGACCTGGGATCAATGGAAAGAAAATGTTCAGATTAAGATAAAGGATTGTGGAGACCAAGTTTTATTGTGCAGAGGAAGCTCTCAGATAGCAGACTTCAGGGAGAGCAGTTTGCAAAATGTTTCTTATTGCACTTAGAAGGGTGCCTGGCTCTTAGCTGATTATCTCCTGGATCTGGAAAGGAAGGAAGGAAAACAAAGGAGGAAGGGGATTCTCTACGGAATGTGGATTTTTCCCACAAGAGGCTTTGCAGGGCAATTTCAAGGCATGCCAGAGAAACACGTATTGTGGTAAAAATATTTTGATTTTCTTCCTTGTTATGCCAGAGTCAGATTGGAGAGTAAGTCACAACATACAGGATTAAATAAAACCCATCTGATGAGAATTGATCATTTGTAGGGCATGACTCCCCAGACCCTTTAGGTAGGAATTTGGGGGAAAAAAATCAGAGCTTAGTCCTCAAATATCACTATAGGATAAATTCCTGGAGGTAAAATTGCTGGATGGAGCTAACGCTATTAGTTTCTTTAGATAAACTCAACCAATTGTCAAGCAGAAAAATTTTATCTAAAGACCTGGGATGAATAGAAAGGAAATGTCTGGGTTAAGATGAAGGATTATGGAGACCAAAGTTCTGATTTGCAGAGGAGGCCTTCAGTTAGTGGGCTTCAGAGAGAATAGTCTGTAAAATATTTCTTATCGGACTGAATTATGTGTTGATGTTAATGCCAGAGAGGTATAACAAGGCATGTCTGACCCCCGCCCCCACTTTTCCATTATGGCCTAAACCAGTCTTCCCGGTTAAATTTTAAAAGTGCCCTGGCCAGGAGAAAGTCCATTCAGATGGTTGGGGGGCCTTAGAATTTTATTTTTGGTTTAGAATTATTACACAAATCTATTTTCATTTATACGGTATTTTATGTATTACAAGTATACTTTCACAAACTTTTTTTTTCCACCTCACTTTATTTTTACAGTATCTCCCATCCACATGACAAGTATTGGTACTCTTGAAAAAAATATATCTCCTGCAGTAGTAAAAGCTAATAATTCACTGATGACTTTGACTTAGTTTTCTTTCCTTCTAACAACTAGCTGAGATGAGCTACTCTAAAAGTATGGGATTTAAAATATGGGAAAAGTAATCTTGTAACAGAGTCTTTGGGAGGGGATCCATACCCCAAAATAGAAGTACAGGGTAGAGTCCCGTGAGAGCACCAAAGATCAAAGAAAAGATGCAGTAAATGTGGGGGAAGGAGGGCAGAAGGGATGTCCGTGTGTTACGAAAGTCAACTTTTATCTATTCTGAAGTTTTGCCCTGTAGTCTGTGGGAAATACATTTTCCCTGTATTACTCAGTGTTCCTGCAAAACTTCAGCCTCTTGAACCACAGATACTGATCTACTATTAAAATAAGAATGCTTACTTTCATTTCCCCCATAAATATTTGTTCTCTACAACCTTCATTATGGAGCCATTGGCTTCCACTTAAAGGATAATAAAACTTCTCTTATCTTACCTGGAGGCAGAGCCTTACATTCCAGGATAGGGAACTTCCCCTCCTCCCTAGAAAGACTTCTGAAAGAATGTAGAGAACTCTCTCTCCATGACTTTGCATGTCAAAAGTGGAGAAAAGCCTCAAAGAGGCTGGTTTTATCTTCCCAGTAGAGATAGAGATTTAGATTCCAAAAGGTGAGAATCTGTTCCTAAGGAAAATATGTTTACCTTAGGGAACAAAGCTTTTTCCCTCTCCTTTGAGGAGAGTCTCTTTCCCATATGAACTCTCAGGCTTGAGGACAACTCAGCAAAGTCACTGTGGCTACTCTTATTGCTGGGAGTAAAGCTCTGATCTTTGACTCCGAGACCTGATGTTTCGGCTAGTATCTATTTATTTATCATCTCTATGTGCTTATTTATGACTATACAAGTAGGATAAGGTCTCACACCCATCACAATTTCCTTTTTTTTTTTTTTTTTAAGAGACAGGATCTTGCTATACTGCCCAGGCTGGTCTGAAACTCCTGGCCTCTAGCAATCTTCCCACATTGACCTCCCAAAGTGTTGGTATTACAGGCATGAGATACCTTGCCTGGTCCCATCACAGTTTTTGATTTGACATAATTCTCCTTTAAAAAATTGGTAAATTGTGCTTGCTTCAGCATATATATACATATACATATATATATAATTTTTTTTTTTTTTTTTTGAGACAGAATCTCACTCTGTCGCCCAGGCTGGAGTGCAGTGGCGCGATCTTGGCTCACTGCAAGCTCCGCCTCCTGGGTTCACACCATTCTCCTGCCTCAGCCTCCTGAGTAACTGGGACTACAGGCGCCTGCCACCACGCCCAGCTAATTTTTTGTATTTTTAGTAGAGACAGGCTTTCACCGTGTTAGCCAGGATGGTCCCGATCTCCTGACCTCATGATCTGCCCGCCTTGGCCTCCCAAAGTACTGGGATTACGGGCGTGAGCCACCGCACACGGCCTAGCATATATATTAAAATTGGATTATACAAAGTAGATTAGCATGCCTCCTGTGAGAGGATGACATGCTGAAATGGAAATTCGTGCTCCATATTTTTTCTTAATTGATAAATTACTCTTTAATAGTGAATTACCCAACATTGTGGGGTTTTTTGTTTTTGTTTTTGTTTTGAGACAGAGCCTCACTGTCTCTCAGGCTGGAGTGCAATGGCATGATCTTGGCTCACTGCAACCTCCACCTCCTGGGTTCAAGCGATTCTCCTGCCTCAGCCACCTGAGTAGCTGGGATTACAGGCACATGCCACCACACCCAACTAATTTTTGTATTTTTAGTAGAGATGTGGCTTTGTCATGTTGCCCAGGCTGGTCTTGAACTCCTGGCCTCAAGTGAGGCTCACCTCAGCCTCCCAAAGGGCTGGGACTACAGGCATAAGCCACCGCTGTGGGCCTGTATTTCTAATATATACATACAAGATCATTTATGTAGTTTACTGCCCAAAATGGAAGAAACCTCATCACAAAGAGACATTTAGAAAACCTAAATTGATGAACATCCTAAAAATATATTTGTCTGTAAAGACTAACTTCTGATTTTTATTTTTATTTTTATTTATTTATTTATTTATTTATTTTCTCTTGCCCAAATTCCTATCTTAAGGGTCTGGAGAGTCATGTCCTACAAACTATAAATTCTCATCAGAGGTGTGATTTAACCCTGTATATTGTGACTTACTTTCCAATCTGACTCTGGCATAACATTACGTGACAAAGAAGAAAGGCAAAATATTTTACCCCAAAACATGTTTCTTTGCCATATTTTGAAATGGCCCTGCAAAGCTGTCCTTTGAAGGGGAAGATTCGCATCTGTAAAGAATCTCTATTAACAAAGCTAGATCTTTTTCTTCCAGGCTCTCCCAATCCTGAAGAGATTGTTATATATATGTGCTGCCGAATGGAGCACTCCAGAAGAGATTAACTAAGACTCTAGCACCTTTTAAGGTCTGAATAGGAAACATCTGTCATTTATTCTCTCTAAGGGTAGCCACTATAAGACTTCAAAAGGGCCGGGCGCGGTGGCTCACGCCTGTAATCCCAGCACTTTGGGAGGCCGAGGCGGGCGGATCACAAGGTCAGGAGATCGAGACCACGGTGAAACCCCGTTTCTACTAAAAATACAAAAAATTAGCCGGGCGCGGTGGCGGGCGCCTGTAGTCCCAGCTACTCAGGAGGCTGAGGCAGGAGAATGGCGTGAACCCGGGAGGCGGAGCTTGCAGTGAGCCGAGATTGCGCCACTGCACTCCAGCCTGGGCGACAGAGCGAGACTCTGTCTCAAAAAAAAAAAAAAAAAGACTTCAAAAGAACCTTGGTTGCCGCAATCTTCTTCTTCTTTTTTTTTTTTAATTGAGATGGAGTCTCACTCTGTTGCCCAGGCTAGAGTAGAGTGATACCATCTCGGCTTGTAGCGGGATGAGCCACAGAGAAAACTCCTCAGACACCGGATTAAAGAAGGAAGAGGTTTTTTATTCGGCCAGGAGCATCAGCAGACTCGCGTCTTAAGAGCCGAGCTCCCCGAGAAAAAATTCTTGGCTTTTTTAAAAGCTTACAACTTTAAGGGGTCCATGTGAAAGGGTCGTGATAAATCAAGCAAGCGTGGGAAACGTGACTGGGAGCTACATGCATCAGCTAACAGAACAAAAAGTTTTACAATGCTTTTTTCATACAGTGTCTGGAATTTACAGATAACACAAGTAGTTTAGGTCAGGGTTTGATGTTATTATTATTACTTTTTTTAACTTCTAGGGCTGAGTGGTGGTGTCAAGGTTGTCTGGCTATTTATTTTACTTTTGTTTCTTTTTAACTTTTTGCCTTCTCTTTTTTCTTCTGTCTTGTGAACTAGGCAAGGTGAGGGGAGGAGGGCAGCAGGAGTAGTAGTGGTCTCCTTCCAAAGGCTCACTGCAACCTCCACCTCCCAGGTTTAACTGATCCTCCTGCCTCAGGCCCCCTAGTAGCTGGGATTACAGGCATGCATCACCATACCCGGCTAATTTTGTTTGTTTGTTTTGAGACGGAGTTTCACGCTGTTGCGCAGGCTGGAGTGCAGTGGCGCGATCTTGGCTCATTGCAACCTCTACCTCCTGGGTTCAAGCCATTCTCCTGTCTCAACTTCCTGAGTAGCTGGGATTACAGGTGCCTGCCACCACGCCCAGCTAATTTTTGTACTTTTAGCAGAGAATGGTCACCATGCTGGCCAGGCTGGTCTCGAACTCCTGACCTCAGGCGATCCACCTGCCTTGGCCTCCCAAAGTTCTGGGATTACAGGCATGAGCTGCTGCTCCCGTTCTAAGGGCTGGGATTACAGGCGTGAGCCACCGGCCCTGGCCAAGTCTCCACAATCTTTTTTTTTTTTTATTTTTTTTATTTTGAGGCAGAATCTCTCTCTGTCGCCAGGCTGGAGTGCAGTGCTGCTCTCGGCTCACTGCAACCTCTGCCTCCCAGGTTCAAGCAATTCTCCTGCCTCAACCTCCTGAGTAGCTGGGACTACAGGCGCACGCCACCACGCCCAGCTAATTTTTGCATTTTTAGTAGAGACAGGGTTTCTACATGTTGGCCAGGATGGTCTCCATCTCTTGACCTCGTGATCTGCCCACCTCAGCCTCCCAAAGTGCTGTGATTATAGGCGTGAGCCACCGTGCCTGGTCCCCATAATCTTTTATCTTAACCTTAACATTTCCTTTCTATGGATCCCAGGTCTTTAGACAAACTCATCCAATTGTCATCAGAAAATGTTTAAATTTACCTATAGCCTGTAAGGCCCCCGACTGCCCCCCACCCACCCTATCTGCTTTGAGTTGTCCCGCCTTTCTGGACCAAACCAATGTATTTCTTAAACATATTTATTGATGTCTCATGCCCTCCCTAAAATGTATAAAACCAAGCTGCACCCAACCACCTTGGGCACATGTTCTCAGGACCTCCTGAGGGCTGTGTCACAGACCATAGTCACTTATATTTGGCTCAGAATAAATTTCTTCAAATATTTTACAGAGTTTGACTCTTTTTGTCAACACTGTGCACTTCAAAAATGTTCGTGTCATAGAAAACAAAGTTTGAGGAACTGTTCCAGATTAAAGGAACCTAAATAGACACGGGAACTAAATGAAAGGTGTGAAGGGAGAAGGATTGTTACAGAAGGCATTATTGGGACAATTGGCAAAATTTGAATATGGACTCTATATTGATAATCATAGTGTATCAATGTTAAATGTCCTGAATTTGGTGATTGTACAGTGGTTTTGTAAGAGAATGTCTTTCTTCAAGGATAGACAATAAATTATTTAGGCACGTCGGGTCGTGATATCTATAACTTAATTTCAAATGGAGAGAAAGAGAAAAAAAGCAATTGTAGCAAAATGTTTACTAACAATTAGTGATCTAGGTGAAGGGCGTTTCAGTTCATTGCGCTACTATTCTTGCAACTTTTCTCTAGTTTATATTGTTTTCAAAATAAAAGGTTTTGTGAAAGAAGGAAAAACATTCCCATCGAGAAAAGCCTAGGTCTGACGCTGTGGCTCACATCTGTAATTCCAGCAATTTGAGAGGCCGAGGCAGGCAAAATACTTGAGGCCAGGAGTTCAACACCAGCCTGGCCAACATGGTGAAACCTGGTCTTAACTAAACTACAAAAATTAGGCCAGGCACAGTGGCTCACGCCTGTAATCCCAGCACTTTGGGAGGCTGAGGCGGGTGGCTCACCTGAGGTCAGGAGCTTGAGACCAGCCTGGACAACATGGAGAAACCCCATCTCTACTAAAAATACAAAAATTAGCCAGGCATGGTGGCAGGCACCTATAATCCCAGCTACTTGGGAGGCTGAGGCAGGAGAATCGCTTGAACCCGGGAGGCAGAGGTTACAGTGAGCCGAGATCATGCCACTGCACTCCAGCCTGGGTGACAGAGTGAGACCCTGTCTTAAAAATAAATTAATAAAATAATAAAATAAAATAAAAAATTAGTTGGGCGTGGTGGTGGGCGCCTGTAATCCCAGCTACTCTGGAGGCTGAGGCAGGAGAATTGCTTGAGTCCAGGAGGCAGAGGTTGCAGTGAGCCAAGATAATGCCATTGCACTCCAGCCTGGGTGACAGAGCAAGACTCCATCTCAAAAATAAATAAATAAATAAATAAAAGGAGAAAAGTCTAACATGTGTCAGGCACTGAGCTAAGCATAAGCTCTAGAGATGAGTAATGGATGTGATATATTACCAGACCACAAAACCTAACAGTCTAGTGAAGGAGATATAAGGAGATATACAAGTAAATTAATATCATGTGACAAAAAAAAAAAAAAAAAGGGAAGGCTTTTTTTTTTTTTTTTTTAAAGACAGAGTCTTTCTCTGTTGCCAGGCTGGAGTGCAGTGGCATGATCTCGGCTCACTGCAACCTCCACCTCCTGGGTTTAAGGGATTCTCCTGCCTCAGCCTCCTGAGTAGCTGGGACTACAGGCACCCGCCACCATACCCAGCAAATTTTTGTATTTTTAGTAGAGACGGGATTTCACCATGTTGGCCAGGATGGTCTCCATCTCTTGACCTCATGATCTGCCCGCTTGGCCTCCCAAAGTGCTGGGATTACAGGTGTGAGCCACCGTGCCCTGCCAAGGAAGCCTATTATTTTAGAGTATGATTATGAACGTTTTCTTCACTTGGCCTCTGCAACATCATCGTCTCTTTTCATTTATTTATTTATTTATTGAGATGGAATTTTGCTCTAGTTGCCCAGGCTGGAGTGCAATGGTGTGATCTTGGCTTACGGCAACCTCCGCCTCCCGAGTTCTCCTGCCTCAGCCTCCAGAGTAGCTGGGATTACAGGCATGTGCCACCACGCCTGGCTAATTTTGTATTTTTAGTAGAGACGGGGTTTCTCCATGTTGGTCAGGCTGGTCTCAAACTCCTGACCCTAGGTAATCCGCCCGCCTCAGCCTCCCAAAGTGCTGGGATTACAGGTGTGAGCCACCGCTCCTGGCCGTCTCTTTTTATTTTTTAATTTATTTTCATTTTTTTATTTTTGAGATGGAGTCTCGCTCTTGTTGCCCAGGCTGGAGTGCAATGTTGCGATCTCGGCTCACCGCAACCTCCACTTCCCGGGTTCAAGCAATTCTCCTGCCTCAGCCTCCTGAGTAGCTGGGACTGCAGGCACACAATACCACATCTGACTAATTTTGAGTTTTTAGTAGAGACAGGGTTTCTCCATGTTGGTCAGGCTGGTGTTGAACTCCTGACCTTAGCTGATCTGCCTGCCTCAGCCTCCCAAAGTACTGGGATTACAGGCGTGAGCTACCACGCCTAGCCCATCGTTGTCTCTTGATTCTCCTCCTACTTCCCCGGCTGCTGCTTCTCAATATCCTTTGCTAATTCTTCCACATCACTCCCAACTCTTTTCTGGGGAGGCCCAGAACTCACTCTCTGGACCTCTTCCCTTCTCTGTCTACTCTTGCTCCTTAGGTGGATTTAACTAGTCATATGGCTTTAAAGATCATCTACAAGCTGATAATCCAATTTAGACCTCCAGCCTGGGTCTCTCCTCTGAACTCCTGTGGATTCAGCATCTCCACTTGGATGTTAGATAGGTATCTCTAACTCTTTTTTTTTTTTTTTTTTTTTTTTTGGAGACAGGATCTCGCTCTGTTACCCAGGCTGGGATGCAGTGGCTCCATCATAGCTCACTGCAGCCTCGACCTCTCAGGCTTAAGTGATCCTCCCCTCTGGGTCTCCAGAGCAGCTGGGACCACATATGTGTGCCATCATGCCTGCCCAGCTAATTTTAAAAAAATTTTTTTCTGTAGAGATGTAGTCTCACTATGTTGCCCAGGCTGGTCACAACTCCTGGGCTCAAGTGATCCACCTGCCCCAGCCTCCCAAAGTGCTGGGATTATAGGCATGAGCCACTGTGCCCGGTCAAACTCAATTTATCTAAAAGAAAAAAAAAAAGCCTCCTAATTTTCTTCCTAAAGCGTTCCCCATCTCAGTGGAGAAAAGCTTTTCTTTTACATGCTAAGGGTAAAACTCTTGGAGTCATCTTCAGCTTCTCTCTTTCTCTCATACTCTACATGAATCATTTAACAAACTTGATTAACTTTAAATTCAAAACAAAATACTCATAATATGACCACTTCTTTTTTTAATTAGTAATTTACTTCTTTTCTTTTTCCATTTATTCTTCATGATGGTATATAACTGACCACTTCTTACCACTTCACTTCTACTACTGTGGCCTAAACCATCATCATTTCTCACCTCAACGATTGCGATAACTTCCTAATGCTATACTTCTCTGTGTCTGTTCTTCCTATGGTATTCTGAGGGATCTTATGAAAATGCAAGTAAGATTAGGTCACATTTTGGCTCAAAACCTCCAGTGACTTCCCATCTCACTCATGATTTTACTACCCACACCCATCGCTGGCCTCCCTGACCTCCTCTCCTTATGTTCTCCCTCTTGGTCCCTCAGCTCCAGACACATGGGCTTCCTTTCCGTTCCCTGAGCATAGCGTGCTTCCACCTCAGGACCTTTGAACTTACTCATCCCTTTACTCGGGTCACTTTAATCACATATCCATATGGCTTGCTCTCTCACTTCTATTCAGATATCACCTTGACGGTGGAGCTGTCCAGACTACCCGTGTGTAAAGCAGTATTTCCACACCCCTGCCTCTGGACTACCTGTCCTCCTTATGCCGTAATAATTTTCTCCCATAACACCTATTATCATTTGTCTAATAGACACATTATCTATTAGACAAGTGGGACTTCCCGAGCATGTCCTGGTTACTGTAGAAGTGTCTCCTCCTCAAGGCAATGTTATGATGAGAAGTGAGGGAAATAGTCAACAAGGGCTGCAAAGCATGTTGGTCTAATTAGTGCCCCCTTGCACAGAGATCTGGGGAGAAGTCTGAGGAGGGAGTATCCAAAGATGACATAACCTGAGTGCAGATTTTCCACTGTAAGTGAAAAGTGAGCTGAGCCTGTGCTCAAGGACTTCCTGTGTGCTGAGCACCCGTGCCGAGCACTGTCTCTCACTAGCTTGCTGATGGGGGTTTGGGTTTATAAATTTCATGTTTCACTCACCAACACTAACTCATTTTATATTTCAATCAAAACGGAATGTGTGAATCCAGGCTCGGTGGCTCATGCCTGTAATCCCAGCACTTTGGGAGGCCAAAGCAGGCAGCTGGCTTGAGCTCAGGCGTTGGAGACCGGCCTGGGCAACACAGTGAAACCCCATCTTTACCAAAAATACAAAAAAATTAGCCAGGTATGGTGGCATGTGCCTGTAGTAACAGCTACTCCGGAGGCTAAGGTAGGAGGACTGCTTGAGCCCAGGAGGCGCAGGGTACAGTGAGCTAAGATCGCGCCACTGCACTCCACCCAGACTCTGTCTCAAAAAAAAAAAAAAAAAAAAAAATTGTGTTTTGTTTTTTTTTTTTTTTCTGGAAGGAAATAGAACATATTCTCTAATATTCTCTAAGTGGTTTGTGTGCTTTGGCACACAAAAGAATGCAATGATGATGGCCTTTCTCACTGGTTGGTTTGCTGTTCCCACAGGTAGAGGAGACTGCCCACATAGGGAGAGTGGCACAGAGGAGAGCAACATCAATCAACAGCGAATATGCATGTGATCGCGGTCTAATTAGCACCAGGCACCTCAGGGCAGCAGTATTGTCAGAGGCATTGGAACAAGAGGGACTCCATCTTGAATAAGGTCTGGGTAAAATGAGGCTGACACTTACTGGGCTGCATTCCCAGGAGGTTAGGCATTCTTAGTCACAGGACAAGATAGAGGTCATAAAGACCCTGCTGATAAAACAAGGCAACAAAGAAGGCAGCCAAAACTCACCAAAACCAAGGTGGTGATGAAAGTGACCTCTGGTTGTCCTCACTGCTCATTAAACGCTAATTATAATGCATTAGCATGCTCAAAGACACTCCCAGCAGCACCACGACAGTTTACAAACGCCATGGCAACATCAGGAAGTTACCCTATATGGTCTAAAAGGGGAGGAACCCTCAGTTAGGGTAAATCCCTGCCCCTTTCCTGGAAAACTCATGAATAATCCACCCCTTGTTTAATATATAATCAAGAAATAACTATACGTGTACTCAGTCGAACATCCTATGCCACTGCTCTGCCTATGGGAGTAGCCATTCTTTTATTCTTTTACTTCTCTAATAAACTTACTTTCACTCTACTTTATGAACTCACCCCAAATTCTTTCTTGTGCAAGATCCAGAACCTTCTCTTGGGGTCTGGATCAGGACCCCTTTCCTGTAATAGCATTAGTCATAACTATTATCTGAAAAAGTATATTTATATGGCACTTTACAAATTCAATTGTGCACGATAGACTCTGACCCATGTCATTCTCACAATCACCCCATAATGTTAATCCTTCCATTTCACAATAAAAAAACTGAGGCTCAGGCTGGAGATGGTGGCCCACACCTATAATCCCAGCACTTTGGGAGGCTGAGGCAGTGGGATCATTTGAGGATTGGAGTTTGAAACCAGCATGGGCAAAATAATGAGATTCCAGTTCTACAAAAAAATAAATAAAAGTTTTTGGCCAGGCACGGTGGCTCACGCCTGTAATTCCAACACTTTGGGAGGCCGAGGCGGGTGGATCACGAGGTCAGGAGATCAAGACCATCCTGGCTAACATGGTGAAACCCCATCTCTATTACAAATACAAAAAATTAGCCAGGCATGGTGGTGGGCACCTGTAGTCCCAGCTACTCGGGAGACTGAGGCAGGAGAATGGCATGAACCTGGGAGGCGGAGCTTGCAGTGAGCCGAGACTGCACCACCACACTCCAGCCTGGGCGACATAGTGAGACTCCAGCTCAAAAAAAAAAAAAAAAAATTGTTTTTCATTAGTTGGGCTTGGTGGGGCAACTCTAGTCCCAGGTATGAGGGAGGCTGAGGCAGGAGGATTGTTTGGGCCCAGGAGTTTGGGGCTGCTGCAGTGAGCTGAGATCACACCATTGTACTTTAGCCTGCATGACAGAATGAGACTATGTCTCAAAAGAAAAAAAATAAAGAAGAAGAAGAAATTGAGGCTCAAGGAGGTTAGGGTGGATTGCTCAAAGCCATTCTGCTGTGACCTAAACCTAGAGTGAACATATGTCCTGATGCGTCCAGGACAGCCCTCAGTTTATGCCTGTCGTCCTGGTGTAATTATTAATAGCACCTTCTCACTCTCCGGAGTATCCTGGTTGGATAGTAAATTATATGGTCACTCTACCAAAATCTGTTTCTTTCATTCACTTAAATGCAATCTTTTATTTCATTACTGCCTTATTTCCTCCACTTATGGCAGCTTCAGGATGATTATAACAGCTGAAAAGGCTGGCTTCAGACCATGGTATCACTTCTATAAGAAAGGACATTTCAAGTTGCAAACAAACAATTCAACCAGTGATTTTAAAGTTGAAAACTACCGATATAGTACGGCAGTGAAGAGATCAGGGTCTCAATCTCTTCACTGTGTGGGAAGTTGCGTGGCTTTGGTGAAATTAATGTGGAAAAAAAAAAACCAGCCAGAGCACCATCAGCATAGACATTATTCAAAATGTCAGGCCTGAGAAGGAGCTAAAATACGGCCTGTCTTGGGGAGGAAACAGCAAGAATTTTATGAAACTTTAGCTGGAGTGGGAGAGGGGGTTGTCAGCCAGAATGCAGCTAGTTTGGGGACGAGTTGGGCAAAGAGATTCTTGAAAGAGGGAGGAATCGTGGTTGCAGATGAGCAGCCATTGGGCACTTTGGATTTATCAGCCTGGACAGGATGAGCTGTTAGGGGCTAAGGTCCTGCGCAGGAAGAGGTGGAAGGAACAACTGCAGGCAAAGGGGACCTGCAGGTTCCATGTGGAAAATGCTAGGACTTCAGGGTCTCTTAGGTTAGTTAACTCTTTCGAGCCTCATTTTCCTCATCTGTAAAATGAGGATGGTAACAGTTTATAAGGGTGGTTCTGAGGATGGAATGTTCTCAGTACATAGATGTTCAGCAAACAGTGGCTCTTATTCTTTGAGTCTCTTCCCCACCCTGTGCCCCCAGTGTAGTAGTAAGGGTACGCATTTTCTTTATGCTGTATATAAAACTTTGAGAAACTATCAATTGTTTGTAATAAAGAATGAAAACTCCAAAAGGCATCTGGGGTGAAGTGGAGGTCTGCACAGAGATTATGGAGGGAGGGGACCCCCAAAGCTGTCGTTGGCTTCAGGCACTCAACAGATTGGAACACAGCGTGGAGATTTATGGTAGTGTGAAGGTGCTTTATTTGTTATGAATTACTCAGAGATTTTACTATATTTTAACCTGGGGTAGGGAACCCTTCCTTTTTTGGCCTTTTGAAAATAAGGTAGATTTCTTCAGATGTGGAAAGTATCAATAACCAATCTGATAGCTTTTCATTATTTTATTTTTTTATTTTTGGAGGCAGAGTCTCACTCTGTCTGTTACCCTGGCTGGAGTACAGTGGTGCAATCTGGGCTCATTGCAACATCTCCCTCCTGGGGTTCAAGTGAGTCTCCTGTCTCAGCCTCCCGAGTAGCTGGGACTACAGGCGTGCGCCACCATGCTTGGCTAATTTTTGTATTTTTAGTAGAGATGAGGTTTTGCCATGTTGGCCAGGCTGGTCTCAAACTCCTGACCTCATGATCCACCCGCCTCAGCCTCCTGAAGTGCTAGGATAACAGGCTGAGCCACCATCCTTGGCTCACTTTGTGACCTGTTTTTAAAAGTTAAAAAACTCACCTGACAAAAGAGATACTTTGTGGCCAAGCACGGTGGCTCACTCCTGTAATCCCAGCACTTTGGGAGGCCAAAGTGGGTGGGATCACTTGACGTCAGGAGTTCGAGACCAGCCTGGCCAACATGGTGAAACCCCCGTCTCTACTAAAAATACAAAAATTAGCCAGGTGTGGTGGCAGGCACCTGTAATCCCAGCTACTTGGGAGGCTGAGACAGGAGAATTGCTTGAACCTGGGAGGTGGAGGTTGCAGTGAGACAAGATCGTGCCATTGCACTCCAGCCTGGGTGAGGAGAGTGAAACTCCATCTCAAAAAAACAAACAAACAAAAAACAGAGACAGAGAAACTTTGTGATTTACTCCATGGAACAAATATCATATAGAACTGTAACATTTATAAAGTCAGATTTCTGTTTCTAAACTTTAGGTTTATACCTTTTGGCAGATGACTAGATGATTGTTTCCCCATCCCAAGAGTAACAGATATTCAGCCAACTTGTGTGTGTGTGTGTGTGTGTGTGTGTGTGTGTATCACATGTGATTCAACATTTCAGTTTGTTTCTCAATACTTTTTGTATTTTAAATTGGACAAGTATTACTTTTATAAGAAAAAAGATAATTACTAAAAATGAATGAGAAATACATATACATATAGAATTTGCATAGTGTCAAGTAAATGATAAGGTTAGAAAGAGTGCAGAGAAAAAAAAAGATTAAAACGAAGGTGGCTGAAGAACACGTTGTGAAGGAGGTGGGATTGAAATGTGCCTTGAAAGGCCGGGTGGGGCGGCTCACACCTGTAATCTCAGCAAATTGGGAGGCTGAGGCGTGCGGATCACCTGAAGTAGGAGTTTGAGACCAGCCTGGCCAACATGGTGAAACCCCATCTCTACTAAAAACACAAAAATTAGCCAGGTGTGGTGGCAGGTGCCTGTAATCCCAGCTACTCTGGAGGCTGAGGCAAGAGAATCACTTGAACCTGGGAGGTGAAGGTTGTAGTGAACCAAGATCACACTACTGCACTCCAGCCTGGGAAACAGAGCGAGACTCCGTCTCAAAAAGGAAAAAAAAAAAAAACCCACCAAAATGGGCTTTGAAGAACGGAAGGGATGCAGATAAAAGAGAGAGAGAAAGAAGCAGAAGTATTGGAGAGTAGAAATGCGACAGAGAATTGTAAAGTTTATGTTGGGGGAAAACAATTAGTTTGTCTCAAGTGTAGTATTTATGCAAAGGAGAAAACTTTAGAGATGTAGGGCACACATTGTAAAGAGCTTGGAATTAGGATTTAAGGAATGTTATACTCTATCCTGCAAAATTCAGAGACAAATTTGAGAACCGACTAGCACTTTAACTTGCAAAAAAAGACAAGTTGGTACAGAACTAGCACATCTAATTTTTAAAAAAGTATTTGAATTATAACATGGTGAAACCCCATCTCTACTAAAAATACACAAATTAGCCGGACATGGTGGTGGGTGCCTGTAATCCCAGCTACTCTCAAGGCTGAGGCAGGAGAATCGCTTGAACCCAGAAAGTGGAGGTTGCAGTGAGCTGAAATCGCACCATTGCACTCCAGCCTGGGCATCAAGAGCAAGACTGTCTAAAAAAAAAAAATCACAAAGTCAGGAGATAGCTCAGATTGTTATATATTAGTCAATAATTCTGATTGGATAACTTTGGGGTCAGTTTTGATAAAAAGAAAAATAAAATGTTTCTGTCTTTTGCATAAAAAATAACTTTATGGTTTATCTTGGAATTCAAGGCTTTCCAAATATTTCTGGTTTTCGTGGCTTATCTTAGAGTGCAAAATTTTTAGGAATGTCAGCCTTTTCCAGACTATGGTACAGGATGGGCTTGATTAGTCGATATGGTGGGCAGGGCTAGATAGGACATTAGTTTTACAGACTAGAGTTCACACTAAACGTCCATAGGCTTCCATAGGGCCACCGGGTAGAGTTGTACAGATTATATAGGTTGTGCACTGCACAACTTTAGATGTTATGTGCACAGTTATAAAATGCAAAGTCGGCTGGACGCAGTGGCTCATGCCTGTAATCCCAGCACTTTCGGAGGCTGAGGCGGGTGGATCACCTGAGGTCAGGAGTTCAAGACCAGCCTGGCCAACATGGTGAAACCCCATCTCTACTAAAAATACAAAAATTAGCTGGGCATGGTGGTGTGCAACTGTCATCCCAGCTACTCAGGAGGCTGAGGCAGGAGAATCGTTTGAACCCAGGAGGTGGAGGTTGCAGTGAGCCAAGATTGTGCCATTGTACTACAGCCTGGGCAACAGAGGGAGACTCCATCTCAGGGGGAAAAAAAAAAAAAGGAAAGTCTACTCAACCATACCTGGAAGCCTAGAGGCCAGGCAGGTAACACAAATCAGTGAAACCTACGGCCCACTGAAAGGATTCCAACAAATTTAAAAATAATGGTCAGAGCACTATGGAGTTGTAGTAAAACAAATTTGTAGACTACGTTCAGCCTTGGAGCTCAAGTTTGGGACCTCTGCTGTATAAGGTAGAGGCAGTCAATATTTTTGTGCAGGGTAATGATGCAAAGAGATATGTAAAATAGATTACCATAGAGAAAAGAGGCTACAAAGAAATAAAAAAATCAGAAAAGTACTTCAATAATCTGGGTTGAGGAAACAGGGGCCTGGCCGGGCCAGAGCTATGTGGATAGACATAGAAAGAAAAGAATTAATAGAATTTAGTGATCAGATTCAGGTTTAATTCTGAACCGAATCAATTCAGACTTGATTTCTCATAAGACAAAATAAAAAGAAAGGGAGACCAGAGTAATGCAAGGTTTTGAACTTGGGTCCTTAGGAAAATACCTGGAAGAAAAATATTTACCTTGGAAATAATTTCAGATTAAAAAAATAATCTTTTGGCTGGGCACGGTGGCTCACGCCTGTAATCCCAGCACTTTGGGAGGCCGAGATGGGCGGATCACGAGGTCAGGAAATCGAGCCCATCCTGGCTAACACGGTGAAACCCTGTCTCTACTAAAAACACAAAAAATTAGCCGGGCGTGGTGTTGGGCACCTGTAGTCCCAGCTACTCAGGGGGCTGAGGCAGGAGAATGGCGTGAACCTGGGAGGCGGAGCTTACAGTGAGCCAAAATCACGCCACTGCACTCCAGCCTGGTCGACAGAGCGAGACTCCATCTCAAAAAAGAAAAAAAAAAAAAAAAAAAAAAAACCTGTTAGAATATGATAGTAAAAATCATGTTTTGAAAGCTTATGTAATGCTGGCTGGGCATGGTGGCTCACGCACTTTGAGAGGCCAAGGCAGGCAGATCACTCGAGGTCAGGAGTTCGAGACCAGCCTGGCCAACGTGGCGAAACCTCATCTCTACTAAAAATACAAAAATTACCCAGGCTTTGTAGCGGGCACCTGTAATCCTAGCTACTGGGGAGGCTGAGGCAGGAGAATTGCTTGAACCCAGGAGGCAGAGGCTATAGTGAGCAGAGATTGAGCCACTTCACTTCAGCCTGGGCAACAAAGTGAGAAGCCATCTTAAAAAAAAAGAAAAAAGCTTATGTAATGCTATGGTACTGCTCATAATAAAAAATATGTGGGAAAAAAGCTGACAAGATGAAGATAAAAATTGGGAAAAAAAAAACTATGGAAAAACATTAACAAAATGTTATCTCTCAGCAATGTGATTATAAGTTACAAAAATTTTCTTTATACTTGTACTATGTTTCCAAAATTACTACAATGAATATGTTATATTTAAAAATAGAAAAAATATTTTTAAAGATCCTAGAGGCTTCCCTTTTAAGCCATAAATTCAACCTTCATTATTTTGTTTTTGTGGCAACCATTTGTGATAGTAAGTGCTAACAGGCTTGGCTTTTTGGTTTTGGAAAAATTGGTCCTTTTCTGGTATACTAAATAGAAAGTCTTTGTAATCTTGAGGAGATAAAGATTTAATGTTGCCTAGTGATATAGAGTTGTTATAGCCATTATTTTCTTATTCAAAAACTAACTTCAATTGTTTTAATGATTTTTAGAAAAGATGGTTTTCCTTTTTTTTTTTTTTTGAGATGGAGTCTCACTCTGTCACCCAGGATGGAGTGCAGTGGCGGGATCTCAGCTCACTGCAACCTCTACCTCCTGGGTTCAAGCAATTCTCTGCCTCAGCCTCCCAAGTAGCTGGGATTACAGGTGCCTGCCACCATGCCCAGCTAATTTTTGTATTTTTAGTAGAGATGGGTTTCACCATCTTGGCCAGGCTGGTCTTGAACTTCTGACCTCGTGATCTACCCTCCTCGGCCTCCCAAAGTTCTGGGATTACAGGTGTGAGCCACTGCGCCAGGACTCTTTTTTTAGAATTAGCTATTAGCCTTTCCCAAGTTGTATTCATAGCTTAAAGCCTATATGAGCTTTTGTCAAGAACATAAAGATTCAAGCATAAAGGAATGATAACAGTATTATTCTGTTTAAGGTCGGGTGAGGTGGCTCACAACAGTAATCCCAGCACTTTGGGAGGCCGATGTGGGTGGATCATCTGAGGTCAGGAGTTTGAGACCAGCCTGGCCAACATGGTGAAACCCCATCGCTACTAAAATATAAAAATTAGCCGGGCATGGTGGCACATGCCTGTAATACCAGCTACTCCGGAGGCTGAGACATGAGAATCACTTGAACCCAGGAGGCAGAGGTTGCAGCGAGCCAAGATCGTACCACTGCACTCCAGTCTGGGTGGCAGAGTGAGATTCTGTCTCAAAAAAAAAAAAAAAAAAATTCTGCTTATAGGAGTGTTAAGTTTTAAAAAATGGCTTCACATAGGCCTGGCACAGTGGCTCATGCCTGTAATCCCAGCGCTTTGGGAGGCTGAGGCAAGTGGATCACCTGAGGTCAGGTCACCAGGCTGACCAACATGGTGAAACCCCATCTCTACTAAAAATACAAAATTAGTTGGGCATGATGATGCATGCCTGTAATCCCAGATACTCAGGAGGCTGAGGCAGAATTGCTTGAACCCGGGAGGTGGAGGTTGCAGTAAGCCAAAATCGTGCCATTGCACTCCAGCCTGGGCAACAATAGCCAAACTGCATCTTTAAAAAAAAAAAAAAAAAAAAAAGACTTCACAAATATTTGATGCCAGGCTCATTTGACCTTTAAGAAGAAAAACAGGATATAATTACAGCTGATTTTTTTCAGCTGTATTTTGTTGGGGTCCACGTATTTCCTAAACAAAGGAATGAACACACAAGACAACACAAGACAAGACAAACATGGCGGCCACCTCGAATGGTGCGCTCTGCTTTATTTTATACAGTCGTTTGTGGAATGTTGCCAAGTCACAAGACACATTGTTGTTTTGCTGACCTTTCCCTGACTTTCTGGATTTTCAAGATGTTTACACATAAACAAGCCCCCAACGCACTGCTTCGTTTGCAAGAGCAGGACTTATTGGGAATGCCCTGCTTCGTTTGCAAGAGCAGGACTTATCAGGAATGCCTCGTTTGCAAGCACTTAGTCCTCTACATTTCCCCTTTCCTTATTTACAAGTTTCAATTTCTTTTAAAACCATCATTACATATTGGGCTCACTGGGATTCGGTGTTTGCCCTTTGGCACCATCTCCAGCAGACTATGAAAATGACAAAGGCAAGAACAACAATCAATACATTACTAGAAAGAGAGGTCAGCAAAGTTTTTACAGGGCTTATAGGGTTCAAAGATGTCAAACTTTGTGCAATACCAGTCATCAAATCTGCACCAGTCAGCAATGGTAACTGATTGCAAAATGTTTCAGAAATGTTCTGTGTTAATTCCTGTATTTCTAGGGAAAGATTATTATGACCAATTAAAAGTCTCTTTATCTCAGTCCAGTTATGTACAGTGCTGTTAAAAGGAACAGGAGTAATACAAAATTGGGTAGTGTTCCAATCACATTTCAACAAAGCTCGGGTATTCAACACTGTTAGCTGATCTCCCAACCAAGAAACCACTTGCTCCAGATTATCCACTCATTCAGTCAAATGAGCATCTGTCTCGTTGCTGCTGCCACAACAAATGTGATTGTTCATGCCATTGTTGCACAAATTCTGCATTTTGTATACTCTGGTGTAGAGCTAATCCAGCAACAGCGGCAGTGGAAGCAATTGCTACAAGTCCTATCACCGCAGTCACGAGGATTCCAACCATCCTCCGACTGCAGTAGACAAGATCTTGCATAACCTTGTAAATTTGAGTAACCCCAGCAGATTCACTCCAAGTATGTGTTAAGTTTACAGGTAGCCAGGTTTCTTTTCTGGCTCTTAGTATATATAAATCGGAATGAGACTCATTCCAATTATTATTCCACCAAGTAGTATTTATACAACTTAAGAATGTACAATTGTCCGTACAGTTAACTACTCCTGTATTATTATCCCATTTAAAAATTCCTGTCAACAACAAGTAAGGCTTTCTTACACATGCAATAACATATCTAGAACTATTTCGATGCAAAGATATATGGAAAGGGTTAGCAATATTAGTAAGATTTAAGGACATGTTTCCCGTGAAAGTGAACATTGGTTTACCAGCAGCTAGCAACTTCCAAATATGACCTTGTATTTGTGAGGTATTAGCCAAATGTGGCATAGGGGGTGATAGACCACCATCATGCCAAATAATAGTTTCATTGTCATCTGCAGAAATGCTATGATTACCTTTATGCCAACGCAGGTTGACATGGCTGAATTTAGTCTGAAAATCTCCGTGTACACTCCAATCTGTAACAAGGTATTTACAACTCTTCCCTTTTACTTCTAACAACAATCGTGGCCCACTACCTCTACATCTAGTCCACTCTAGTTGGGAAACACCTCCGGACACATCAGGGATGGGGCATAAAGATAATGTACTTGGCAGAGTATCATTAAGTACTGCAGTATGATTATACTTAAAGCTTTGAGCAACAATAATCATAGGAAAGGCAGAGATATGACTATGGTTATAGCGAACAGCCCAAGCCTCATGAGAAAGATGCAGACAATGTGGACTACCCCCAAGACATATAGGTAACCCTTCAACCCCAAATTGATATGAACTATTTACTGTGCCAGTGTTTAATTCAGGATCCTGGTTTTAAAAAGGCAATGGCATCCAAGCAGTATCATTAGTAAATACTGGGACTTCTCTGTCTCCCCAGGCCACACCTTGATATAAGGGTGGAAAAGGAATATAAGCCCAGTATGTAAATTCTCCAGCTGTTACCTGACAATTTACTACAGTCAGCATAGCCAGGAATAAAGTCAGTGGGGTTTTGGGCTGCCCAGCTTGTTGAACAACCCCTTCAGCTTCTTAACCTTTTCAGTTGTCCCCATGTCGGGGCCTCCGCACGTCGAGTTCCAAAGGTGAATGTTCTCTGAGCGCTCATATTTAGCTCCTGGAATTCCTTCAGGAACTCTTCGGATCAGCTCCTCTTCGCCATGGCACTGTTTCAACCGTCGAGATGGAAACCACTCGTCTTCGGCACCTGTACGGACAAGAGCATAGCCTCGGCCCCATTGTAAAACTTTTCTTTTAAATATTTCCCTTGTAATGAAGGATAATACACCCACAGATTACTGTTTTGCAGCTTTTCTAAAGGCTGTTGAAAATGTTTCACCGCTGCAGACTGCTGTAATTGGCGCCAATGGTTGAGAAAATTTAAAGTAAAAAGGGCTTTCAGAATTTGATGTTTTGGGGAATCTCGCCCATCTCTCCCTTTTTGTTTTAAAAGTTGTAATTTTAAGGTAGTATTGGCTCTTTCAATAATTGCTTGACCTTGACTGTTAAATGGAATACCAGTGGAATGATGAATATGGTATAAAGAGGGAAAGCAGCCAATTTGCGAGAGCAATAAGCAGGGGCATTATCAGTTTTTAATTCAGCAGGGACTCCCATAACTGCAAAACAAGTAAGTAAATGAGTAATAACAGAGTCAGCCTTTTCAGAGGGTAATGGCATAGCCCACTGGAAATGTGACCATGTATCAATAGTATGATGAACATATTTTAAACGACCAAAGGAAGGAACATAGTTACATCCATTTGCCAAATGTGATTTTGTTGAGTGCCTCAAGGATTAATACCTGGACTTAAAAAAGGTGCAATAATAGGAGCACAAGATGGGCAGGCTCTGACAATAGCTCAGGCTTGACGGCGTGTTATAGAAAATCACCGTTGTAATCCTAAACTATTAGTATGATGTAGTTGGTGCTCATCCTGAGCCCACTGGACACTGTCAATAAGTAAAGAATCAATCTGACTATTGCCAAAAGATAAAGGTCCTGGCAAAGCTGAATGAGAACGAATATGAGTGATAAAAAGGGGGGCAGTGCGGGAAGTAAGAGTTACAAGTAATAAAGAAAATAATTTTTGTAAAGGAGTTTGAGGAAATAATGGTCATATTGGGAATCACTAACTATATTACAAGGGGTTTGAGACCAATCTTGTAGAACCATAAGAATGGCAAAAAGTTCCCCTTGGTTGTACTGATTCAAATGGATAGTGAGAAATTTTTGAATTGTCTGAAGTCCAGTATCCAGCCTTTCCATTGCTTGAAGCATCAGTAAAAAAGGTGGGACCTTTAACTGGAGTGTAAGAGATAGGATTATATGGTAGTGAAGAATATTGTTGCAGAGAAGCAAATAATTTATTACTAGGATAATGCTGAGAAAAAGAACCAGTATACTCAGCGCAAGCCACTTGTCAACCCTTATGAATTTCCAACAGAGATTCAATGTATTGATTAGATAATGGGGTAATAATTTTTATAGGGTCAGCAGCAAGCAACTGACAAGCTCGATGTCATCCTTTAATAATTAATTCAGCCAATTTATCAATATATGGGTGAATTTTCTTAATGGCTTTATTAGCCAAAAACAGCCACTCCAGAATATTATTATCTTGGTGTAAAATGGCCGTTGGCAAATGGCGAGTATGAAAAAGACACAACAAAAGTGGAAGATTGGGTGCAATATAATCAAGGTGAGCTTCACTAATTCTATTTTCTACAATTGACAATTCTTCTTCTGCTACAGGGGATAAAGTCCCCATAGGCTGAATACAAGTATTTACAGCTCTAAGATCAGTTAATAAGTGCCATTTTCCCTTTTTTTTTTTTTTTTTTTTTTTGACAAGACAAACACAGGGGAATTCCATGCAGAAGTACTTGGTTCAATATGCCCCTCGGCCAATTGTTCCTTAACTAAATTCTTTAAAGCCTTAAGTTTTTCTTTAGATAATGGCCACTGTTCCACCCAAACAGGAGTTGTAGTTTTCCACTTCAATTGTAAAGTTTGAGGCTTGTGGACGGTGGCTAAGAGTTTAAAGGACTGTAGCCCATTTTGGACATCATATTTTTGGCAGCTGAAGAAATATGAGGAATGCTTAAAAAGGCACCAAATTGTTGTAAAAGATCACGGACCCAAAGGTTAATATTAATGGGAACAACATAAAAGAACACTTTTCCTTGTTGTCCTTCAGGTCCTACACAGCTCAGGGGCTCGACACTTTGGTAGACTATAGAAGCAGTACCTAGGCTGGATAGAGTAACTGATACTTGTTTCTTTTTCCAATGATCAGGCCATTGAGCCAAGCATATAACAGATACATCCGCTCCTGTGTCGACTAATCCCTCAAAAAGTATCCCATTAATTTGCAATGAACATAAAGGTTTTTGATCAGAAACTAAAGTTTCCCAGAAAACAGTTTTCCCAGTACTACCAAAACCTCCTTGACGAGACACATCTCTAGATAAGAAAGGGGAAAAAAAAGGCAATAAAAGCAATTGTGCAATATGTTCCCCTGCCTCTAGGAGCATAAATTGTGAAACTTGTAGCATAATAAGGATTTCATCAGTAAAATCAGGATCAATAATTCCTGGGACTACCATTAACCCCCGCATAGCGCTGCTGCTTCAACCTAGTAAAAGTCCTACATGTCCCTTTGGCAAAGGACCACACACTCCGGTAGCCAACTTATATATTCCTCCATTAGGAGATAAAGTATAAGGTTGGACAATAGCTAGGTCAGCAGCGGCACTCTGCTTAGTGGCAGCATAAAGCTGAGAAACTGGGGTAGGGTAAGATGTCTTTAAGGAGGACTCGAGGTCATTCCTTGATGTTGTAAGCCACTGCTCACTGGGTACTGGGGTAGGCCTGCATTGTAGTTGTTGGGGCCCCAAGCCTGTGGGCCCCGGCTCCCATTTCCTGAGAGGGGTGACAATACATTCCCACTTTTATCAGTTTTTGAACGGCATTCATTGGTCCAATGTCGACCCTTGCCACATCGTTTACACATATCAGATGGTAACCTTTTTTCTTTTAGAGCAGAAGAGCCTAATTTTTTCCGGCATTCCTTTTTAAAATGACCAGGTTTCCCACATTGATAGCATATACCTTATTTAGAATTGCCTTTTAAAGCCTTAGAAAGTGCCCCAGCAAACAATTGAGCATTGTAAATAGCTCCTCCAACACCTGCACAAGCCCGAATGTATTCAGCTAAATCAGCTCCACTAGCTTTTAGAGGACGCAGCAATTTTTGGCACTCGAGATTAGCACTCTCAAAAGCCAGAGTATCCAAAAGAATTTTAGCAACAGGGCCTGAACCTACAGTCTTTAATACAGCATCTTGAAGATGGGCTACAAAATCTGGATACGGCTCAGTGGCTCCTTGTAGGATCTTTACAAAAGATAAAGAAGTTTTACCCGCTATTTCAACCTTAGTCCACGCTTTTATATACAAGGCTTTAATCTGAGTGAGAGCAATATCATCTAGGCCTGCCTGAGCATTAAGAGTGGCCTATTGTCCTGAACCCATTAAGCTGCTCTTCAGTAGGTTCTGGGGGATTTCGGGTAGCATTTTTTCTAGCTTGTACTCTTGCTTCCTCCCACCACCAACTTTTTAATTGAAGCCATTGCAAACGATCAAGGACAGCCTGTCCCAACGTTTCCCAGTCAATAGGAATCATCATATGTTCTAAAGAGAAGGAATCAAGAAGACCAAGAACAAATGGTGACTGAGGTCCATAATTAGAAATTGCAGCTTTCACTTCTTTCAAAAATTTAAATTGTTGGGCTGTAAAAGTCACATTCTGGCCACCGTTTGGGAACTGAGCTTTGGGGCTGAAAGCAGCCCGTGTTATTGGGAATAAATCTAATTCCTCGAAATCATCCTTCTCCTTCAATTCCTTATTTTCTCCTACAGGAGGAAGAGGCACAGAGAAAACCTGACCTGACATAGGCAAAGAGGTTGTAGGTAGAGGCAAAGGGAAATCCTTTTCCAAAGGAGCAGAAGGGAAGGTAACAGGGAAGGCTCATGGTGGAGAGATAGGAGAAACAGGAGCAGCGGTACCTTGCAATTTTAACAACTGTTGTAACATCTCTAAAATGCGCTGCAAATCAGAATTTCCTTCAGATGAAGGAGGCATTAGCTCTTTTTCCAATTCCTTGTCCTCAACAACTGGGGCTTAAATATGTTCCTCTCTAGGATCATTCCTCTCTAAAGGTTCAGATGCCTCACCTCCTGTGGCCGTATCACCACGCTCTGAGTCCGTTTCAAGTAACTCTAATGCCTGAGTAATGGAACTACACAAAGTCAGAGGCATCGTTTGCCCTCCCTGATGAGCTCGACGCAGGACTTTAACCACTTGTAACCATTCCTTTCAATTTAACTGCACTTTGGTTTGATATTGAAACCGATAACAATGTTGTTCAACATGGGCAAACAATCGCTTCAAAGTCCTGTGTTCCTTAACTAACTTCTACTCCTATAGACATCAACAGTCCCTGGAGTAACCGCAAATATTCAGAGGCCAGAGAGGTGGAATTCCCCATAATTTTCCCGTGGGTTCCCCTTTCTTTATTTACCTGCCCAGGGTGTTCCCTCTCCAGTTCCTTGCTCTGATGGAGCCACGGACCCTGCTCGCTGTGCCAGATGTTGGGGTCCGCGTGTTTCCTAAACAAAGGAATGAACACACAAGACAACACAAGACAAGACAAACATGGCGGCCGCCTCGAATGGCTGGCTCTGCTTTATTTTATGCAGTCGTTTGTGGAATGTTGCCAAGTCACAAGACACATTGTTGTTTTGCTGGCCTTTCCCTGACTTTCTGGATTTTCAAGATGTTTACACATAAACAAGCCCCCAAAGCCCTGCTTCGTTTGTAGGAGCAGGACTTATTGGGAATGCCCTGCTTCGTTTGCAAGAGCAGGACTTATCGGGAATGCCTCGTTTGCGAGCACGTAGTCCTCTACGGTATTTTGTGGAGAAGACATCGAGGTTCACAGAGGTAAAGTCTCTTGCTCAGTATCACAGAGTTATTAAATGGTAAAGCAAGAATTTAAGTCAAGGTCTTTCAAGTAGTACAATTTTTCTTACAGATGATGAATTGCAAACCGTGAGGACTGTCCCCGGCCCACAGGATTGGACCTCCTTGCTATGCTGACAGCTGGATCTGTTCATCAACTCACCACCTCTGCCCAGGCTCCATGACCTGGCCAAGCCCCAGGCTATCACTGTGGTACAGCAGCTCCAGCACCCAGTAAAACCCAAAATACAACAAAGGAGAACAGAAGGTGACTAACAACTCTAAATTATTTTTTATTTTTTATTATTATTATTATTTTTTCGAGACAGAGTCTTGCTTTCTCTCCCAGTCTGGAGTGCAGTGGCGCGATCTGGACTCACTGCAAGCTCGGCCTCTGAGGTTCACGCCATTCTCCTGCCTCAGCCTCCGGAGTACCTGGGACTACAGGCACCCGCCACCACGCCTGGCTAATTTTTTGTATTTTTTTTTAGTAGAGACGGGGTTTCACCATGTTCGCCAGGAAGGTCTTGATCTCCTGACCTCATGATCCACCCGCCTCAGCCTCCCAAAGTGCTGGAATTACAGGCGTGAGCCACCGCCCCCAGCCTAACAACTCTAATTTCTTTAAGGCACATTTGGTATTTCAAACTTTGCACCATTGCACACAAGTCCTTCCTGAAAAGAATACAAGAGTCAAAGTCTGAGATAAATAATGAAAATGATAGAAAATTTTACAAGTTTGACGTAATCGTTCACATTCCACCAGCAGAATAATTTTTCTGTGTGAAAATCTTATACTTATCATAAATGGTTAAATTACGGGAGCACAATTCCTGATAACCTGAAGCAGAACTTGAAGAATTAGCTTCAGTTCCACATGGTTACAGCCTCAAAATTAGTTTTCCCTTCATACTTCTTTTATATTATCCCATTTGGCAGTTATGCCCACTTGCTGCAGGAATTTCTCATTGTTTTGTGATCAGGGGTATTCATTTGTTTTAACTCATGCTATACAGTTCATCATGCAAACATGATTTTCACGTTGAATATAATTTTGGCTGGATACATTCTCACACTGTTCTTCACACATTCTTGGGTTTTTTGTATGTATCATTTTCTTCTGCCAAGATGATTAACTTCTCATGTATACTGTTTGGGTATTTGTTTATACTTTTATGCTATTACCCATACTTCTTTGTTCAGTAAACCCTTATTATTAGATAACTTGGATATACTAGCAAATAGCTCATTTATCATCCTACTAATCACTTTAAAAGCAACATTGCTTTCTATAAAGTTAATACTAATGTCACATACAATAAATATTTATCAAATGAATGATTAAATGGATATCACCTAAGAAAATAGGTATTATAGCCAACTTTGAGTAGGCTGTTACAAAAAGTAGGAAATTCTAATTTTATATATGTATTTATATGTAAATGTATACATTCATATCAACATATATTTATTTAAAGATATATATTTAAATATATATATATATTTTTGGAGAGAGGGAGTTTCACTATGTTGCCCAGGCTGGTCTTGAACTCCTGGCCTCAAGCAATCCTTCCACCTCAGCCTCCCTAAGTGCTGGGATTTTAGGCGTGAGCCACTACATCCAGTCTAAAATATTTTTTGATGAGCAATAAAAATGGCTTAAGTCTAGTCGTAACTTAGAATTTGAAATATTTTAAGATACCAAGCCTAAGCAATAAAGGGTAAACTTGAAGAACAAGATTTTACAAAAATGACCATACATGGTAACTTCTCAGAGGAAGCAGTCTACCCTCCTGTTCAAAACCAATCCTTCCTGTGTTATCTATTTTTATATAATAAATTACCCAGACTTCACAGCTTAAAACAACAAACGTCCATTATCTCACACCATTTCGGATTTGAGGAATCTGGGAGCAACATGGTGGAGTGGTTCTGGCTCAGAATGTCTCATGAGAATTACAGCCAGATGTCAACTAGGGCTACCATTGTCTGAAGACTTAACTGAACTGGAGGATTCCCTTCCAAGCTCCCTCACATGGTTGTTGGCAAGAACCCCCTAGTTCCTCACCATATGTGCTTCTCCGCAGATGGCAGCTGGCTTCCCCCAGAGCAAATGATCAGGGAAGAGAGAGAAAGCGAGTGAGAGAAAGTCACCAAGACAGAAGCCACAGTATATTTTATAACCTAATCTCAGAAATGACATAATGCTATCTCTGCCATATTCAATTAGTCACTCGGACAATTGTGGGAGGGGCTGACAAAAGGGCATGACTACCAGGAGGAAGGATCATTGGGAGCCATCTTGGAGGCTGACTACCAAACTTCCCTTGTATTCTTTATGATCTTCTCCCATCTCTTCAGGAACTTTGCTGCATCCATTACCCTCTTGCTCTTACAATTTGACTAATTCCTCTTTACTAATTATTTCCCTATCTTGGTTCTGGATACTCTGAAACTATATTCTGAGGTTTCACTCTATACCTTCTTGTTTTCCTTGACTCTCTTTTGCCTTGACTAGTGTGACACCATTCTTCCCTGGCTTTTATCCACTGCCGACCTTCTTCCTTTAGTTCTCTATAAATGTCAGTATTTTTCACAATTTAGTCCTCATCTCTTTTTTCTTATTCTAAACACTCTCTCTTTCTAACTTTTTCTGTCATTGCCCTTAGCTGCCATCTCTGTATGCTGATGACTTCCAAATCCAAATTCCTAGATTTGTTCTCTTTTTTCAGTTCCATTATTATATCCAACTCCTTGCTCAAGAGTCTGAAAGTCCCACAGGTTTCCCAACTGATAGCTGTGTTGGCTCTATTTGAGGGGATTACTTCTGGGAGCTTTTGATTAGGAATAGAAACATTTTTTAATAACAGTATTCCAGGCCGGATGTGGTGGCTCATCTGTATAATCCTAACACTTTTGGAGGCTGAGGTGGGAGGATCACTTTGGGCCAGGAGTTCCAGACCAGCCTGGACAACAGAGGGTGACCCCATCTCTACAAATAAATAAACGAACAAATACTTTAAAAAGTATTTAACTCCAAAATGAGTTGTGTCTGTTTGGTACAATCCCTAGGGCAAAGGCAAGATGGAATGTGGAAATGGCAAAAGCTTCCCTTTTTTTCAGAGGAAGCCACTGATATGTCCACCAAACCATTATTTATAGTTTTAGCTCATCCTAAAAGCAGAAGGCTCACCCTAATTACCAGTTTACGCAGAAAATATAAAAGGAAGAGCTGCACCCAGTCTCATAATCCACTTCTGTCTGCCATCACCTTCTTCAGGTACTTCATGGTGCCTATCCCAAGACTCAGAACCTTACCAAATCCACTCCTACACAAATTGTTCAAGACCAACTCCTCCCTGGAATGCTCTAGATTTCAGACCTAAATTTCTCTGAAACTAATGTTATGAAACCAAGTTCTAAGAGCTATGTCCCCCAGGGCATCTCTAGTACAGACACTCTACCTCCTGCAGCTCTTGTCCCCACATTTCTATGATGTAACTGTGCTGTGAGCAAGAGTTCATAATGCAATACAACATTTGCATATAATGCAATAATTACGCACTAAATATTATAATTATGGAATAACATCATAAGGCCCAATCACAAGCTACATGCAGCAGCAGCCTGCTCATACACACACAATATCAGAAACTGTTTTCACTTGCAAGTTGATATTGAAATGGGAAAGTTTCCCTGTCCCCCTCGCAGAGCATGCAATGGAGGTGTGGCTCACTTTTTCAGTGCCTCACTGCTCAAACCTCTAAGGGAGCATACGGACAGGTAGGCTGTGGGGCTCCGACCCCATGGCAGTGTCTAGGGGTGAATGTTTACGGCTCCTGAAGCCCCCATGGGCATGTGTTACAGGATGCTCTTAGTTTGTCATCTTGTATTAACCAGCTCAATTAGACCCTCTACCTTGTTGCAAGGACAGAAGGCTTTCTGTATCCTGGGTTCTTGCCTTGGTGTACTGGAAGAATCTGATCACACGTGGGCTTGGAGAATGAGTGCAAAGTTTTACTGAGTGGAAGTAGCTCTCAGCCCATGGAGGAGCCAGAAGGGAGATAGTCTTCCCCCGGAGTTGGACCACTCGGCAGCCCCAGCTCTCCTCTGACTGTCCTGGCCAACGTCCACCTCATCCTGCCTGCCGGTGGTGTCCCACCAGTTGGTGGCCTGCCGGTGTGCTGGTGCCTGCTGGTGTGCTCTTCTCCTGGTGTGCTCCTCTCAACGACCAGCCACTTGCGTCTTCTTCCACCAATGTGTTTCTCACAATGTCCAGCCACTGTGTCTGCCTGCTAAGGTCTCTGGTTTTTACAGGCCCAGGGTGGGGGTGTGGCAGGCCATGGTGGTCTTGGGAAATGCAACATTTGGGCAGGAAATGCAAGATTTGGGCAGGAAATGCCTGTCCTCATCTAGGTCTGTGGGGTGGAGCCCTAGGCAGAGACGATGCCTTTCTCTATCCAGCACTTCCCTTCCTCCCTTTTGTATTATTTAAAGGGACCACACTCTTCCCTTTCCAGCACTCCAGTATCAATATGTACCCTTAATCAGGAACGAAGCCTGATGTCAAGTGGATGGATGTTTCCTCTTATTCAAGCTATGAACCTTATTTTCACCAGTGAAATGATTGGCATTCAGATTGAGCACCCAGAACTTCTCCACATGCTTGAATCTCTAGAGCCTCCATTCTCAGGCTGATGAAATCATTTCTGTACTTCAAACCCATCTAGCAGGAGAGGCTGCCTAGAAGCCAGTTAGTAGTGCTGAGAGGTGACAACATGCTAGCAATCCTCGCTGGCTTTCAGCACCTCCTTGGCCTCCGCGTCCACTCCTGCTGCACTTGAGGAGCCCTTAAGCCTGCCCCTGCACTGTGGGATCCCCTCTCTGG
Source organism: Macaca nemestrina (assembly GCF_043159975.1). Lineage (NCBI taxonomy): Eukaryota > Metazoa > Chordata > Mammalia > Primates > Cercopithecidae > Macaca > Macaca nemestrina. The sequence continues at coordinate 110,387,413 of NC_092134.1, forward strand.
GCTGGCCGAGGCCAGAGCCAGCTCCCTCTGCTTGCAGGGAGGTGTGGAGGGGGAGGTGCTGGCAAGAACCGGGGCTGTGCCTGGCGCTCGTGGGCCAGTGTGAGCTCCAGGTGAGTGCGGGCTCAGCGGGCCCCACACTCCGAGTGGCCCCAGGCAGTGAAGGGCTTAGTACCCGGGCCAGCAGCTGTGGAGGGTGCACCAGGTCCCCCAGAACTGCCAGCCTGCCCACGCTGCCCTGGAACTCTCTCAGGGCCTCAGCCGCCTCCCTGTGGGGCAGGGCCCGAGACCTGCAGCCCACCATGCCCAAGGCCCCCCACCTGGTGGCCTCCTGCACAGCATGAGCCTCCCCGACGGGCACCGCCCCCTGCTCCTCAGCGACCAGTCCCATCCACCACCCAAGGGCTGAGGAATGCAGGTGCCCTGGTGTGGGACTGGAGGGCAGCTCCACCCACAGCCCCAGCACAGGATCCACTAGGCAAAGCCAGCTGGGTTTCTGAGTTGGGTGGGGAATTGAAGAACTTTTATGTCTAGCTGGAGGATTATAAATACACCAATCAGCACTCTGTATCTAGCTAAAGGATTGTAAATGCACCAATCAGCACTGTGTGTCTAGCTCAAGGTTTGTAAACATACCAATCAGCACCCTGTCAAAATGGACCAAACAGCTCTCTGTAAAATCGACCAATCAGCTCTCTGTAAAATGGACCAATCAGCAGGATGTGGGCGGGGTCATATAAGATAATAAAAGCAGGCTGCCTCAGGTCCTCTTCCATGCTGTGGAAGCTTTGTTCTTTTGCTCTTTGCAATAAATCTTGCTGCTGCTCACTCGTTGGGTCTGTACCACCTTTATCAGCTGTAACACTCACTGTGAAGGTCTGCAGCTTCACTCCTGAAGCCACCAAGACCACAAACCCACTAGAGGGACAAACAACTCCAGATGTGCCGCCTTTGAGAGCTGTAACACTCACCACAAAGGTCTGCAGCTTCACTCCTGAAGCCAGCGAGACCACGAACCCACCAGAAGGAAGAAACTCTGGACACATCTGAACATCAGAAGGAACAAACTCCGGAGACATCATCTTTAAGAACTATAACACTCACCACAAGGGTCCGCAGCTTCATTCTTGAAGTCAGCGACACCAAGAACCCACCAATTCCAGACACAGTGCCACAGTTCTAAAGCTTAAAACTGGTCAGGGACCACAAGAAGAAACACATTTCATCCAAGGAAACACGAGCTCCCTGCCCTGCCTTCCCCTCCCCTCCCCTGCCTTCCCCTCCCCTCCCCTGCCTTCCCCTCCCTTCCCCTGCCTTCCCCTCGCATCCCCTCCCCTGCCCTACCCTGCCCTTCTTTTTTTCTTTCAACTGTAGAGTGAGGTCTCACTGCATTGCCCAGGTTGGTATAAAGCTCCTGGGCTCAAGCGATCCACCAGCTTAAGCCAGCCAAAGTGCTGGGACTACAGGTGTGTGCCACCACACTCTGCTAGAAATGTGAGTTTCTAAATGTTAAGATACGTGGTGGGTCACACCTGTAATCCGAGCACTTTGGGAGGCCGAGGCAGGCGGATCACCTGATGTTAGGAGTTTGAGACCAGTCTGGCCAACATGGTGAAACCCCGTCTCTACTGAAAATACAAAAATTACCCAGGCGTGGTGGCAGATACTTGTAATCCCAGCTACTCGGGAGGCTGAGACAGGAAAATCGCTTGAACCCAGGAAGCAGAGATTGCGGTGAGCCAAGATCGTGCCATTGCACTCCAGCCTAGGGGACAAGAGCAAGAATTTGTCTCAAAAAAAAAAAAATTTCAGGGGTCAGGCGTGGTGGCTCACGCCTGTAATCCCAGCACCCCAGCACTTTGGGAAGCTGAGGCAGGCAGATCACTTGAGCTCAGGAGTTCAAGACCATCTTGGCCAACATGGTGAGACCACCCCCCATCTCTACTAAAAATACAAAATATTCGCCAGACATGGTGGCTCGCACCTGTAATCCCAATTACTTGGGAGGCTGAGGCAGGAGAATAGCTTGAACCCAGGAGGTGGAGGTTGCAGTGAGCCGAGATTGCACCACTGCACTCCAGCCTGGGCAACAGAGCGAGGCTCCATCTCAGATAAATAAATTAATTAATTTTAAAATAAATATAAAATTAATTTTTAAGCAGAAAGAAAAATTGAAATATTTGTACTGAGAAAAATGCCATGTCCAACAAACTTAATGCTAGTCCTAGATTGTTTAGGTAGCTTTATAAAGGCAGGGAGGAAGGAAGGGAAAGAAAGAGGGTAAAAAGAAAAAAATACATAAAGGAGGCCTCCTTATCCAGAAATCAGTGAGAAAGGTTGGAGGCTTTGGTTCTATATACCCCAAAACTATCTTTTCAAGTTGATCAACGTTCCTTCATCTCGTAGTGCTATTTTATATATATTGAGATTGCAGAAATGTATAGCTGATATATTTGTAGTTTGGTATGTTGAGAATGCTTTCATAATTAAGACATACATACATTTTTTGTAGTGCAAGTAATCTCGATGTTTGAATGTTTGGATGATTGACTGAAAAGAAGACACAAACAATTTCAAACAGTGTCTCTGGTACCAGGACAAAGCAGGAACATTCTGATCCTATAGTTGTTTAAACAAAGGCTGGAGAGTACTGCCTTCTTTGGCATACCAGAACCCACAGTAAGATGGTAAGTTACTGTGTAACCAGATGTGACCTTCAAGTCCAACAAGTCCAACACTATCAAATTATAAAGAAGGATTTCAGTAGCAGCTCAGATTACAACCTCACTCACTCCACTGAGCCACTCCCTGAGTATTGCAAAACACTTATTATAGGATGCAGGTATTGGTAAGGTGATTCTAATCAATGTCCTAATGTGTTTTTTCAAAAGTGTATTCTTGTAAACCGAGTTTTAAGACATCATGACCCTGGCATGAATCACAAGATCAAAAAAGTCTTCTGAGATTCTGCAAACATGGTCTTATCTCCTTGACATTCTCCTGTAACATTCCAGACAGGCTGTTGAGATTGAGGTAGAGATAGAATGGGCAGCCTGAAGAAAATTGTAAATGTTTGTAAAACCCTCTGAGGGGATTTGGTGAAGCAGATGGCCCAGACCAAATAAAAAGACTGCGGAGCTGTGTTGGAGGTTCACCTGAGTTTAAAGGGCATGGATTTATTGTGGCTATTGCATACTAGACCCCTTGAGTTTGTTTTCACGTTTGATCCTCATGATGTCTAAATGTGTAAATATAATTTTCCTGATTATGCAGGATTTAAGTCACTAATACAAGCTGCCACCACTAGTTAGGGTTTTGTGGTTGCAAACAACAGAAAATCACTTTTATCACAAGATAAAAGAGATTTCCTTGGAAAAATATGTGGAAACAAGAGGGACAAAACAAAAGGGGAGGTTAATGAACCAGTATGTAAAAAACAAAACCAAAGCATTTCAAAGGCCTTAGTAGTAGAAATGAATAGATTGATTATTTAGGACATAGCTGCCTGTGTATTGCTTAATACCTTTGGATCACTCCACCCCAGAGTCCAATTCCAGAGAGAGGAGATGGTGCGGAGACACTGTCTGCCTTAGCCAGAGTCATATTCTTAGTTGAGGAGCTGCCTCCAGGACTGGAATACAGCATTGTGCACATTAAGATGGTTTTGCCAAAGAAAGGAGGCTGGATAATAGTGAGCAAAAGTCCACTGCAGATCAAATAGCAGAATCTATATTTGTCAGATGTGAAACCTAACGTTATATGCTCTTTAGCTAGGTCTGTTGTCGTCTGGATGATTATAGCACAAGTGAAACAGAAGAATAAGAGATTTGAAGGCGTTAATGCCGGAAATAGTGATGGATAATCACTATGCTTCTGAGCTAGGGAAGAAAATGAAGCCTGAAGATAATTTGGAAACCAGGAGAACTGAGACAAGGTGGGTTTAAATCAAGTTTAGCCTAAAGCTGCCTTCTCACATATTTAAGTTTGGCCTAAAGGTTTTTCTGTACGTCATGAACCGTAAAAAGTGGAGGTGTAAACTGACCCTAGCCCACACCTGTGCCAGTCACTGAGTTTTGGCCAATCAGACTTAGGCAAATGTTCAAACCGTGTTCAAATAAGGCAAGTGCCAAGCTGTAACCAATCCAGTTGTTTCTGTACTTCACTTCTGTTTTCTGTATATCACTTTCATTTTGCTGTCCATAAATCTTCCACCACGTAGCTGAGCTGGATTTGCTATGAATCTGCTGTGATTCCAGGGGTTGCCCTGTTCACAAATTGTTCATTGCTCAGTTAAGCTCCTTTACATTTAATTCTACTGAAGTTTTTTATTTTATTTTATTTTAACAGTGGTAAGAAATTTCTAAGAATCTTCTGAGATTTTCTTTTCTTTTCTTTTCTTTCTTTTTTTTTTTTTTTTTTTTGATACAGAGTCTCCCTCTTTTTGAGACATCATTTCACCATGTTGGCCAGGCTGGACTAGAACTCCTGACCTCAAGTGATTTGCCTGCCTTGGCCTCCCAGAGTGCTGGGATTACAGGAGTGAGCCATTACAGCCAGCCAAATCTTCTGAGATTATGCCAGAAATTATTATTATTTTTTGAGATGGAGTTTCACCCTTTTGCCTAGGCTGGAGTAAAGTGGTGCAATCTCGGCTCACTGCAACCTCCGGGCCCGGGTTCAAGCAATTCTCCTGCCTCAGCTTCCCAAGTAGCTGGGCTTACAGGTGCCCACCACCATGCCTGGCTAATTTTTGTATTTTAGTAGAGTTGAGGTTTCACCATATTGGCCAGGCTGGTCTCGAACTCCTGACCTCAGGTGATCCACCCACCTCAGCCTCCCAAAGTGCTAGGATTACAGGTGTGAGCCACCATGCCTGGCCTATTATGCCAGAAATTCTATGATGTAAACCAAGCAAGAGGCATGCCATGAGAAACTGAGGTGCTACGAAAGGTCATCAAAGAGCAAATAAAGTTCCAATTGTATTTTCATTTCATTTATTTATTTATTTTAAATAGAGCCAGACACAGTGGCTCACTCCTATAATCCCAGCACTTTGGGAAGCTAAGGCTTGAGCCCAGGAGTTTGAGACCAGCCTGGGAAATATAGCGAGACCCTGTCTCTATAAAAAATTTTTTAAATTAAATTAGCCAGACATGGTGGCACATGCCTATAGTTCCAGCTAGTCTAGAGGCTGAGATAGGAGGATCACTTGCACCCATGAGATTGAGGCTGCAGTGAGCTATGTTCACGCCACTGCACTCCAATCTGGGCAACAGAGCAAGACCCTGTCTCAAATGAATAGAATAGAATAGAATAGAATAGAATAGAATAGAATAGAATAGAATAGAATAGAATAACCATACTGTCATTTATTTCCATTTACTAGGGGAAAAGAGGGAGAAGCAGAATCATCACTATCCAGCTCCCCAAGTAATATGAGATCCAAAGCTGGCTGCTGTGGTGTATGCCTGTAATCCCAGCTACTCAGGAGACTGAGTTGGAAGGATCTCTTGAGCCCAGGAATTTAAGACCAGCCTGGGCAACATAGCAAGACCCTGTCTCAAACAAACAAATAATATGAGATCCTTTGAGGTAAGCTTTACAGTAAACATACATTTCTAACATTCTATTCTTACCCAGTGAAAATCTACAAAATAAATCTAAAATTACCCACAAACCTGTTGTTTTCTTTAGTTTTTTTGTTTGTTTTATTATATATGTGTGTGTATGTGTGTGTGTATTTTTTAAATACAGATGGGAGCATGGTGGCTCATGCCTGTAATCCCAACACTTTGGAAAGCCAAGGCAGAAAGGTCCCCTGAGGTCAGGAGTTCAAGACCAGCCTGGCCAACATGGTGATACACCATCTTTACTAAAAATACAAAAATTAGCTGGGAGTGGTGGTATACACCTGTAGTCCCAGCCCCTCGGGAGGCTGAGGCAGGAGAATCACTTGAACTTACGAGTCAAAGATTGCAGTGAGCCGAGATCCCATCACTGCACTCCAGCCTGGGTGACAAGGCAAGATTCTGTCTCCAAAACAAACAAACAAACAGACAGACAGACGGAGTCTCACTATGTTAGCCACGCAGGTCTCTAACTACTGGCCTTAAGCAATCCTCTTGCCTTAGTCTCTCAAAGTGCTAGGATTACAGGCATAAGCCACTATGCCCAGCCATTTTTATGAGACAGGGTCTGACTTTGTTGGCCTGGCTAGAGTGCAGTGACAAAATCTAAGCTCACTGCAATGTCTGCCTTTTGGGCTCAAACCATCCTTCCACCTCAGCCTCCTGAATAGCTGGGACTACAGCTGTGCACCACCACGCCCAGCTAATTTTTTTTTTTTTGTATTTTTGGTAGAGATGGGGTTTTGCCGTGTTGCCCAGGCTGGTCTCAAACTCCTGGCCTTAAGTGATCCTCTCGCCTTGGCCTCCCATAGGCCAAGGATTACAGGCACGCCTGGGATTACACTGTCCAACCACTGGCTCGAGAGAAGCAGAAAGTCTTCTCAATGGTTCAAAATTCATTTTATGTTCAAACACAGGCCTTCTGCAAATTTAGACTCTGAGTTCTTTAGGGTAGTGACTATAATTCTTCCTAGACACACAAGGCCAACAAGGTGATTGTCACAACAGCACTGAGCAAAAGCCATTACATATTAGTAGCCAGTAAGAAACAAGATTCAGGACCCTATAGAGGAGAGCACTCTCATATGTGGCAAGCAGAGTGGTGGAAGGGGCGTTTGGGTGCATGCTCATCCATTACAGCCAGTCGGCGGCTCTGAAGTCTAAGTAAGATGAACACACACTGCTGTACTGGTAGGCACCTAGGCAGTAAGTAACAATTCACCAGATAAAATTTTAGGTGGAACTACAGATTTGAAAAGTTCCAGGATGCAATACAATATCTATAGGAGCATGACTATTAACATGAGAAGTCAGTATCTTGGAAACAAGTAGGGTCCCTTTCCCTGGAATATTGAAGAGATCTGAAGACCACATCTTCAAGTACCTGAGGGGAGACCTAATACAATGAGTTCTGTGGCTTTTTGCCAGACCCAGTGCAGGGAATCCATGAACTCATCAGGCCTCCTGCTCTGCTTGGGGACTCATGGCCAGAAAATGTGTTTTAGGTTCTAATACAGTCAGAAGTACATTAATTATTTGGTTTACTGAAAACTCAGGCCAGGTGCAGTGGCTTACATCTGTAATCCCAACGCTTTGGGAAGCTGAGGCTGGAGGATTGCTTGAGCCCAGGAGTTGAAGACTAGCCTGGGCAACATAGTGAGACTTCGTCTCTATAAAAAGTAAAAAATTAGCCAGGCATGGTGGTGTGCACCTGTAATTCCAGCTACTCGGGAAGCTGAGGTGGGAGCATCCCTTGAGCCCAGGAGGTTGAGGCTGCAGTCAGCTGTAATCACACCACCGCACTCCAACCTGGGTTGGAGACTCTGGGAAAAAAATAATAAAAAGAGAGAGAGAAAGAAAGAAAGAGGAAAGAAAGATAGTTTAAAAAAAGAAAGAAAGAAAACTTAAGCAAGAGAGAGACAGCTCATTACCATAGCCTTTTTTTTTTTTTTTTTTTTTTTTTTTGAGGCAGAGTCTCCCTCTGTTGCCCAGGCTGGAGTGCAGTGGCTCAATCTTGGCTCACTGCAAGCTCCCTCTCCTGGATTCAGCAATTCTCCTGCCTCAGCCTCCTGAGTAGCTGGGACTACAGGCGCCCTCCACCACGACCGGCTTATTTTTTTGTATTTTTAATAGAGACGAGGTTTCATTGTGTTGGCCAGAATGGTCTCGATCTCCTGACCTCGTGATCCGCCCGCCTCGGCCTCCCAAACTTCTGGGATTACAGGCATGAACCACCGTGCCTGGCCAATTTATTTTACTTGAAGTAAGAACAAACATAGTGTTTAATTATAACCATTATTATTTTTACTATTAATTTATTTGGATTCCAGTAGATCAATGCCAAGTGGCTATTTAAACCGGAAGAACTATGTATTTTCTCTCTTTTTTTTTCTTGGGACGGAGTCTCGCTCTGTCGCCCAGGCTGGAGTGCAGTGGTGCGATCTCAGCTCACTGCAAGCTCCGCCTCCCAGGTTCACGCCATTCTAACACCTCAGCCTCCCGAGTAAGTGGGACTACAGATGCCTGCCATAACATTCATTTAATTTTGTTTTTGTAGTTTTAGTAGAGACGGGGTTTCACCGTGTTAGCCAGGATGGTCTCGATCTTCTGACCTTGTGATCTGCCCGCTTTGGCCTCCCAAAGTGCTGGGATTACAGGCGTGAGCCACAGCGCCAGGCCTTTTTTTTTTTTTTTTTTTTTTTTTTTAAATCTGGGACAGAGTATCACTCCGACTCCCAGGCTGGAGTGCAGTGACATGATCTCAGCTCACTGCAACCTTTGCCTCCCGGGTTCAAGCAATTCTCCTGCCACAGACTCCCAAGTAGCTGGGATGTCTTGCTCTGTCGCCCAGGCTGGAGTGCAAAGGCAAGATCTCGGTTCATTGCAACCTCCGCCTTCCGAGTTCAAGCAGTTCTCCTGCCTCAGCTTCTCAAGTAGTTGGGATGACAGGCATGCAACACCAAACCTGGCTAATTTTTGTATTTTTAGTAGAGACAGGGTTTCACCATGTTGGCCAGGCTGGTCTCGAACTCCTGACCTCAGGCGATCCACCTACCTCAGCCTCCCAAAGTGCTGGGATTACAGGCGTGAGCCACTGTGCGTGGCCTCTGCCATAACTATTTAAAAAAAAAAAAAAAACAGCCACTAAAGATACATGATAGGTTTTTGTTGAGCAAAGAAAAAATGAAAACTCTATGGATTATGGCAATTATACATAAGAATGTCTGAAGATTATTTTACGAACTGACATTATTTTTTCTACCCATCCCTTTCTTCCCAAGGAACTACCCTTCACGACTCCAGGGAACGCTCTCAAACAACAGCGCTAGCAAGAACCTAGAGGCAAACTCTCTAAGAGAGTTCCAAAAGATAGCCTGACTGCTAAAAGAAATTGAAAACAGGTGTTTTCATTTGCTTTGTATTAAAAGAATTCAAAGGCCGGGCGCCATAGCTCATGCCTGTAATCCCAGCACTTTGGGAGGTTGAGGTGGGCAGATCACAAGTTCAGGAGATCAAGACCATCCTGGCTAACATGGTGAAACCCCTTCTCTACTAAAAATACAAAAAATTAGCCAGGCCTAGTGGCGGGCACCTGTAGTCCCAGCTACTTGGGAGGCTGAGACAGGAGACTGCTTGAACCCAGGAGGCGGAGGTTGCAGTGAGCCGAGATCCTGCCATTGCACTCCAGCCTGGGCGACAGAATGAGACTCCATCTCAAAAAAAAGTAAAATAAAAATAAAAAAAGGAAAGTATCTCAGAGGAAATCTGCCATTTATGAGAAAAGCAGAGCATAGTTAAAATGAATAGTCCAAGTTATGGGGAAGAACAGTATCTCCATCCCTTATGTTTCCAGATGCAGCAACTTCAGGTAGGTGAGTGGCTTTCTACCTCACTACACATTGATTCCCTGGGTGGCTTTGAACTGTGAGATTGGCTGAGAATCACTGAGTATCTCCCTGATCCTCATTCACCCCTCCCCAGGGAAATAGGAGTGAGCAGTGAGACATGTGAGTTGGGAAGAATAGACTGAGCTCAGCCCTTCCTCCACCTTTCTAGACCTGTATGTTACAGGGAGTGGATCTGCTTCCTATGACCCTGCCTTTGCTGAGAAGCCTGTGTTGTTCAGCTGTGCCAGCAACCAGGTGGGGAAGTCTGGGGAAAGTGTGAGCCTGCGCACTTGGCCACATCTTCCAGTTGACTTCATAAAGCTGATATTTTGATGCTCACCTATCTGACTCCTGTATTTCTCTCAATTGATTCTGAATTCAAGAGGAAGAAAGATACTGTTAGCCCACCAAGGAAGGAATTTTTGGCTGGTATAAACTCTTGCCCTAGACCCAGGGACCCTGGCGATATGACCTTAGATTTACCTTCAAGCCACTCTGCTCACCAGAATGTATTGATACAAGATAAACTTGGAATGTTAGCAGGTCAGACTGCCCCTGGCTTACAGAAGCATTCATTGTGAAACCCCTGATTGATGAGTTGCAGCTGCCCTGTTAGGCATGTGATTTAGCACTTTCTCCCAGAGGCTATGCAACAAGCATGGACTATGCATAAGTAGAGGATAGAAAGGGTGGCTGCCCAGAGGTCAAATCTTCTGCACGTGCTTCAGCCTCACCTCTTGCAACTGAGCATGCTGTGTGGTGGAGGGGCATGGAAGCTGCACCCAGCATTGCCAGACATCGGAAGGTCTCTGCTGTTTAGCGGTGTGCATTATTTACAGTGTACATTTTAAGGCTAAGTAAACTGGTATAGGGAACATACTGTGACTTGTGAGACTTTTTTAAAAAATCAATTTTGATCTTAGGACCAACAGATATTGAGTAACACATGTAGCAAATAGTCCACTAAATTCCTACACCTGAAAGAAATCAGGCATATTCCTCCATACATCTCTCTCAACTTCCTGAGCCCAGCACAAACACATTCCTCCATATATCTCTCTCACCTTCCTGAGCCCAGCACAAACACATTCCTCCATATACCTCCCAACTTCCTGAGCCCAGCACAAACACATTCCTCCATATACCTCCCAACTTCCTGAGCCCAGCACAAACACATTCCTCCATATACCTCCCAACTTCCTTAGCCCAGCACAAACACAACCCACCATATATCTCTCTCAACTTCCTGAGCCCAGCACAAACACATTCCTCCATATTTCTCTCGACTTTAGAAAAACACCACCTGGGAAATCTCCGATAAGGACACAGCGGGAACCAATAAAAAAATGCTAAATGTATAATGTTAACCAATTGTAATGCTGTAACCAAAAGAATTCCCTTGTTCCCCTGTAACTTTACGTATCCTATTTACATCGGGCTATAAAAGGCAAGCATTCGCATTGTTCGGGGCCCTCTTGTATGCTGTGGAATGGAGGGACCAAGTTCGAACTTGCAGTAAAAGATCCTTGCCGCTTGGCTTTGACTCTGGACTCTGGTGGTCTTCTTTGGGGAACAAACGGTCTGGGCATTACACACCTGAGTCCTGCCCTTCAATAATTGGATTATTAAAGTTGTTTGCTCAGTCACTTACTTGTAGTCAATTCTGTAGGTCAGCTCACCTATCACTCATTCAAACTCTTATTTCAATTTTCCTTTCTTCTTTAGAGAAGGAGGAAAGCCCAAAACTTCCCTTCTCAGATTTCCTTGTAGCTAGGGGTGGTCCCATGACTCAATTCTGGCTAACAAAATGTCAGCTGAATTTTGCTGGTACTGCCGCTTCCATTTCTTTTTTCCTGCCTGGAACCTGTGAGGATGCTTGAGGCTCAGTAGTCATTGCTAAGCATGGTAGTGAGCAGGACACTAGGGGTCAGTTTCCTTGATGGCATTGTTGAGGCCATCACAATCAGCCTTGGGCCTCCCGTTCCCAGATTTCCTGCTATAGGAGACAAAGAGATCCCTTACTTGTTTAAGCAGTCAAGTGCAATTCTAACGGATATATTTATAAATTCAATTTCCACGTGTGGTAGGCAGAATAAAGTTCCCCTAAAGATGTTCGTGTCCTAATCCTTGTGACCTGCAAATATGTTACCTTACATGGCAAGAGGGACTTTGCAGGTGTGACTAAATTAAGTCCCTCAAGGTAGGGAGAGTATCCTTGATCCTCCAGGCAGGCTCAAGGTAATTGTAAAGGTCCTTAACAACTGAAAGAGGGAGGACGAAGGGGTTGTCAGAGAAAGAGATGTGACAACAGAAGTAGGGTCAGAGAAACATATGTTGTTCGCTTTGAAGAAGGAGAAAAGGGGCTGTGAGCCAAGGAATGTGGGTAACCTCTGGAAGCTGGAAAAAGAAAGGAAACGGATTCTTCCCTAGAGCCTCAAGAAGGAATTCAGCTCTTCCAGTGTCTTGGTTTTTAGCTTAGTGAGACCTGTGTCAGATTTCTAATCTACTGAACCATAAGATGATAATTTGTATTGTGTTAAATGACTAAATTTGTGGTAATATGTTATAGCAGGAAGAGAAAATTAATACACTATATTATAGCCTTTTAATATAAAATTATGATAGGTCAAAAGAAATTACATTTTTTCAGTGCCAGATTCCTCTAGTTTTTAAAATCAAGACCAAGCAAAAAAAGACATAACTCTTCTTTAGAATAAAAAACAAATCCCCACAAACTTAGAAAAAGACTGATTTTTTTTTTTTTTTTTTTTTTTTTTTTTTTTTAAGATGGAGTCTCATTCTGTCACCCAGGCTGGAGTATATTGGCATGATCTGGGCTCACTAAAACCTCCGCCCCTTGGGTTCAAGCGATTCTCCTGCTTCAGCCTCCCAAGTAGCAGGGACTACAGGCATGCACCACCATGCCCAGGTAATTTTTGTATTTTTGGTAGAGACGAGGTTTCACCATGTTGGCCGGGCTGGTTTTGAACTCCTGTCCTCAGGTGATCCACCCGCCATGGCCTCCCAAAGTACTGGGATTACAGGCATGAGCCACTGTGCCCAGCCGAGACTGAAATTTTTATAGCATAGTAACAACTAAACACCAGTGCTGGTTTTAAACCTATTATAATTGATCAGTGATAGCGCCTTCAGCAAACACATCAAGGTAACAGAAAATGAATTTCTGTAACCCATGCTTTTGTGACTGATTTTCCAAACTACTCCTACCTCAATAACCAATACTTACCAAAAACAAACCCTTCCCATAAAGCCTGTATTTTTTTTTTTTTTTTTAGATGGAGTCTCACTTTGTCACCCAGGCTGGAATGCAGTGGCGCAATCTCGGCTCACTGCAAGCTCCGCCTCCTGGGTTCACACCATTCTCCTGCCTCAGTCTCCAAAGCAGTTGGGACTACAGGCACCCGCCACCATGCCCAGTTAATTTTTTTTGTATTTTTAGTAGAGACGGGGTTTCACCATGTTACCCAGGATGGTCTCAATCTCTTGACCTCGTGATCTGTCAGCCTCAGCCTCCCAAAGTGCTGGGATTACAGGCGTGAGCCACCGCGCCTGGCCAAAGTGTATATTTTCTGTTTTCAACAAGACTGATCAGCATAGCTTTGGGGTGGTGATCTCATCCTTTGATATACTGTACATTTTTCCTAAACAAAGGGAGACTTCATTTAACAAGGGTCAAGTCTAATACAGAATATCTAGTAGATAAAAGCAGAGTATACCAAGTTTTGTACTATTCAATGAAGGGAGGTAGGAAAGTGGTGTATGATAATTTGTTTTGATTATGTGAAGAAATAACTTTATGTATTGGTTTGAAACTCTTGATTTTTTCCTATGTTTTTATTTGAAAAAAATGCTAAAAATGAATAAAATCCTTCATGATCCCACCATCTTCATATTTGAAATATTTAAAAAAGTAAAAGTCTTCCCCTTGTCTCCTTTCTGGCAATCCCATCCAACAGATGTAATTGCTATTAACAATTCTAGCCAGCTGTAGTGGTGCACACCTGTAGTCCCAGCTACTCAGGAGGCTGAGGCAGGAGAACTGCTTAAACCCAGAAGGCGGAGGCTGCAGGGAGCTGAGATTGCACCACTGCACTCCAGCCTGGTCGACAGAGTGAGACCCTGTCTCACCTCTCTTTCTCTTTCTCATCTAGGACTTTCTTTCTTTCTTTCTTTCTTTCTTTCTTTCTTTCTTTCTTTCTTTCTTTCTTTCTTTCTCTCTCTCTCTCTCTCTCTCCTTCCTTCCTTCCTTCCTTCCTTCCTTCCTTCCTCCCTCCCTCCCTCCCTTCCTTCCTTCCTCCCTTCCTTCCTTCTTCCTCCTTCCCTCCCTTCCTTCCTTCCTCCCTTCCTTCCTTCCTTCTTCCTCCTTCCCTCCCTCCCTTCCTCCCTTCCTCCCTCTCTCCCTCCCTCCCCCCTTCCTTCCTTCCCTCTCAAAAAAATTTTTTAAAAACTTGTGTGTATCCTTTCAGATGTATACTTAGGCACAGGATGGTATAATAAACCTATTTTAACCAACTGCCATAGTGTTGCTGGAGCCTTTAGAATCTATTTTATATAATTGGATATAGTTTAGTAACCAGCATGCTTGTGAGCATCTCGAGAACAGCAGCCAGGATACATTAATCTCTGTATAACAGATAATATTAAATAATAGGTTTCCAGCAAATACTAACTAATTGAATTAAGAATTAGGAGTTTCTCTAATAAGATCCCACTTAATCTCTGGTATAAGAATATAATTTGTGGTCCTAAAGAGATGTGAATTCAGATACTGGATCCAACTGTAGTAGCCTCTCTGGCATCTGAATGTTTAAAGTTCTGGGACAGCCTTGCTCAAAGAATAGTCAGCTGGTGGTCTATCAAGTAGTCAAGAGAGTTGGGCCATTTCAGAGGAAAAGAATAAATTTAAGTATAATAATTTTGTTCAAATACATTTTATGAATGTGAGATTAAGATTAAGAATTATTTTTGGCTGGGCGCGGTGACTCACGCCTGTAATCCCAGCACTTTTGGAGGCAGAGGCGGGCAGATCACGAGGTCAAGAGATCAAGACCATCCTGGCTAACATGGTGAAACCCTGTTTCTACTAAAAATACAAAAAATTAGCCAGGCGTGGTGAAGGCACCTGTAGTCCCAGCTACTTGGGAGACTGAGGCAGGAGAATGCCATGAACCCGGGAGGTGGAGCTTGCAGTGAGCTAAGGTCATGCCACTGCACTCCAGCCTGGGTGACAGAGTGAGACTCCATTTCAAAAAAAAAAAAATTATTTTTACAAAAATTCTGCTATATTGTCAGTGTATTATTTATTTTTATTTTTTTGAGACAGGTCTCACTCTTGTCCAGGCTGGAGTACAGTGGTGAGATCATGGTTCACTGCAGCCTTGACCTCCCAGGTTCACTCAATCCTCCCACCTCAGTCTCCTGAGTACCTGGAACCTCAGGAGTGTGCCACCATGCCCCGCTAATTTTAAAATTATTTGTAGAGATAGGATCTCGCCATGTTGTCCACGGTTGCCTTGAACTCCTGGGCTAGAGCAATCCTCCCCTCTTGGCCTCCCAAAGGGTGGGATTACAAGCGTGAGCCACTGCACCCGATCCATTATTTATTTTTAAATCAGATATGACTTTCATAAGACTCAAAACTCTAACCACATCCCCTAAGCCAGTATTGATCAGCATGTGTATCCCCTTATAGAGATATTTTACAATATACAAGAAAACACACACACATACACAAATACACATTTTGCCCCTTTTTACATAAGCAATATAAGCTATACACTTTTCTGCACCTTACTTGTTCCATGAAACAGTATATCCAGGACAATGGTCTCCTACCTTTTTGACACTAGGGACTGGTTTTGTGGAAGACAACTTCTCCATGGACCAGGGTGGAGAGGGATGGTTTCAGGATGATTTAAGTGCATTACGTTTATTGTGTACTTCATTTCTATCACTATTATATTGTAATATATAATGAAACAATTATACAACTCGCCATAATGTGGAATCAGTGGGACCCCTGAGTTTGTTTTCCTGCAACAAGATGGTTCCATCTGGGGGTGATAGGAGACAGTGACAGATCATCAGGCATTAGATTCTCATAAGGACACACAACCTAGATCCCTGAATGCTCTGGTCATGATAGGGTCCATGCTCCTACGACAATCTAGTGCCACCGCTGATCTGACAGAAGGTGGAGCTCAGGTGGTAATGTGAGTGATGGGGAGCAGCTGTAAATACAGATGAAGCTCTGCTTGCTTGCTCACTGTTCACCATCTGCTGTGGGGCCCACTTCCTGACAAGCCATGGACCAGTAGGGTTGGGGACCCCTGGTCTAGGACTCTCCTCCCTCCCTCCATTCCGTCCCTTCTCTCTTCCTCTCTCTCGCTCATCTAGGACCCTTTCCTTTCCTTTCCTTTCTCTCACTTTCGCTGTCTCTCATCTAGGAATCTTTCTTTCCTTTCTTTTTAATTTTCTTCCTTCCTTCCTCCCTCCCTCCCTTCTCCCTTCTCCCTTCCTGCTTCCTCCTTCCTCTTTCCTCCTTCCTCCTCCTTCCTTCCTTCCTTCCTTCTTTCCTTCCTTCCCTCTCTCTCTTTCTCTTTCTTATCTAGGACTCTCTCTCTCTGCCCCCCCCCTTTTTTTTTTCATTGAGACAGAGTCTTGCTGTTGCTCAGCCTGGAGTGCAATGGTGTGATCTCAGCTCACTGCAACCTCTGCCTCCTGGGTTCAAGTGATTCTCCAGCCTCAGCCTCCCAAGTAGCTGGGATTACAGGCAAGCACCAGCATGCCTGGCTAATTTATTTTTTAATTTTTTAATTTTTTTATCTTTAGTGGAGATGGAGTTTCACCATGTTGGCCAGGCTGGTCTCAAATTCCTGACCTCAATTGATCTGCCCGCCTTGGCCTCCTAAAGTGCTGGAATTACAGGTATAAGCCACTGCACCCGGCCTCTTTCTCTCCCTCCCCTCCCTTTTCTTTTAATTTTTAGTAGAGGTGGGGTTTTACCATGTTGGCCAGGCTTGCCTTGAATTTCCAACTCCCAAAGTGCTAGGATTACAGGCATGAACCACCACGCCTGGCCTAGGACAATTTCTATATCAGTAGACAAAGACCAGCTTCATTCTTTTTCATAGGTGCAGCGAATTCTTGAATGGATACAAAGATTGTTTTCTTAATTACAAAGAAGATTTTAGTAAATAACTTTGGGCCAGGCATGGCTCAAAGACTTGCATTTTGGCTTTGGCACCACAAGAGATACTTTGATTCCTAGAACTCTACTGATTTTTGGATAATTTTGCTCCTAGTGACTTTTGCTTATTAAATAGTATAAATATTTTACATATGCAGCAGGTTTTTGGAATCCCACAGTATAATCCCTAGCTACTTTAAACAAATACAACTGATTTTTGTGTATTGATCTTGCATCCTTGCATCATTCTGAGCTTGTTTATTAGCCCTAATGGATTTTTTTGTGGATTGTTTAGGGATTTTTATCTCATCTGCAAAAAGAGATAGTTGTTCTTCCTCTTTTCCAATCTAGATGCCTTTTATTTTATTTTCTTGCCTGACTGCATTGGCTAGAACTTCCAGTTCAATTTTGAATGCAAGTGGTGACAGCAGGCATTGTTGTCTTGTTTCCAATAACTTTTAACTTCTAATTTTCCCCCAAATATAAAGACAACTACATTAGAAAAATATTACTGATAATGGTAGTCATCATTATTTAAAATCTTTTGCTAATGGGAATGCTTCTAACATTTTCCTTTGAACATAAGCTGTCTTGAGGTTAAAATGGATTCATATTAAGGAAATGTCTTCTATTCTTATTCTTTTTTATTTTTCAAATTTAATTTAAAAAATGTATTTTTTATTTACTCATTCTTGCTGTCATCTTATATTCTTATTCTTTTATGATCATTTTTGATTGAAAAGTAGATGGGCCAGCCTTGGTAGCTCACATCTGTAATCCCAGCATTTTGGGAGGCCAAGGCAGATGGATCATTTGAGGTCAGGAGTTTGAGGCCAGCCTGGCCAACATGGTGAAACCCCATCTCCATTAAAAACACAAAAATTAGCCAGGAATAGTGATGCACACCTGTAATCCCAGCTACTTGGGAGGCTGAGGCAGGAGGATCACTTGAACCCAGGAGGCGGAGGTTGCAGTGAGCTGAGATTGCACCACTGCACTCTAGCCTGGGTAACAAAGCGAGACTCTGTCTCAAAAAAACGAAAAAAAAAAAAAAAAGTAGATGTTAAAAGCTTTTAATCAAGTTATTTTTCAAAGTCTGTTGAGTTGATTGTCCTTGGGTCTATTTATAAAATAGATTTCCTAATACTTTATTATCCTTGTATTTCTGAAATAATCCCATTTTTGTCCTTTTATTTTTTTAGGGTTTTACAGGATTCTTTTTCCTAGTACCTAGTATTATTTCATCAATATGTATAAATGAGATTAGTGCTCATGTTTTTTCCTACACTTCTTGTTAGAGTTAGTGTCAAACTATTCTTGCTTCATAGAAGTATTTTAGATGGTTTCTTTCTTTTTTTATGTATTAGAAAAGTTCAAGTAGCTTTGGAATTGTTTCCTTAAAGGTGGAATATAACCACCTATGAAAATATCTAGACCTGATACTCCTTTTCTGGAATAGCTCTTTGTACTTCTTTTATGGTAATTATTCAGATTTTCTGTTTTTTTTTTTTTTTTTTTTTTGAGATCCGTTTTAGAAATCATACTTTCTTTAAAAAAATTCATTTTATCTAGGATTTCCAAATTATTACATCAAGTATATTTTAGCTGTTTTTTGTAATTAACTTAGCTAAAAGCCTATCTTTTTTATTTTTCA
This sequence comes from Macaca nemestrina, assembly GCF_043159975.1. Taxonomy (NCBI): domain Eukaryota; kingdom Metazoa; phylum Chordata; class Mammalia; order Primates; family Cercopithecidae; genus Macaca; species Macaca nemestrina. The sequence continues at coordinate 110,405,788 of NC_092134.1, forward strand.
AGTAACGAGCTCTTGGATTATATATTTAATTCTACTTTTTTCTAATTAAGTAGTTTCTATTTTTAGTTTTTCAATCTCTTTGCTTTCTTAGCTTTGTTTTGCTTATCTTTAACTTCATTCATTTGGATGCCTTGTTTCTTTCTTTTCTTTTCTTTCTTTCTTGATGGAGTCTCTCTCTGCAGTGCAGTGGTAAGATCTCACTCACTGCAACCTCCCTCTCCCGGGTTCAAGCGATTTTCCTGCCTCAGACTTGTAACTGGGATTACAGGCACCCGCCACGTGACCAGCTTTTTTTGTTGCTGTTGTTTTTGAGATGGAGTCTCGCTCTGTTGCCCAGGCTGGAGTGCAGTGGCACGATCTCAGCTCACTGCAAGCTCTGCCTCCCGGGTTCAAGCGATTCTCCTGCCTCAGCCTCCCGAGTAGCTGGGATTACAGGCATGTGCCACCATGCCCAGCTAATTTTTTTTTTCTTCTTATTTTGAGACGGAAGTCTAGCTCTTTTGCCCAGGCTGGACTGCAGTGGCGCTATCTCGGCTCACTGCAAGCTCCGCCTCCCAGGTTCATGCCATTCTCCTGCCTCAGCCTCCCGAGTAGCTGGGAGTACAGGTGCCCACCACCGGGCCTGGCTAATTTTTTGTATTTTTAGTAAAGACAGGGTTTCACCGTGTTAGCCAGGATGGTCTCCATCTCCTGACCTCGTGATCCGCCCACCTCAGCCTCCCAAAGTGCTAGGATAGGTGAGCCACCATACCCGGCCCCCACTATTTTTTTAGTAGAAACAAGATTTCACCATGTTGGCCAGGCTGATATTGAGCTCCTAACCTCAAGTGATCCACCCATCTTGGCCTCCCAAAGTGCCAGGATTATAGGAGTGAGCCACTGCACCTGGCCTATTCTCTTATTAACTAATACAGTGAAGTTTTCCAGCTGCCTTATGATTTGTTCACCTGTGGATGTGACCTACTTTGAATATTTGTAGAGCCAGATTCTAAGATGTTTGTGTCAACATGACTTGGAATATATGCAATTTATATCTGCTTAAAAACCAAAATCATTTAGGTGTGCACTGATAGCCCTTAACAAGGATGGTTAAACTTAGTGCTTCATGTCAACTTCAGTCTGCTTTGACAAGGACAGCTAGGCCCTAAACTTTTCTCTTTCTACAGCTGCCTTTGCCACAGTTTCCGCTCACATACCCTTTTCCTGGGATGTTTCTAGCTTAGTCTTTGAGTGTCTTCCTATTGTCATAGCCTCCTTTGATAAAGTCTTGCCTTGCTAAGGTCTAGACTTGCATTTTTGCTTTGGCACCACAAGAGATACTTTGATTCCTAGAACTCTACTGATGTTTGGATAATTTTGCTCCTAGTGACTTTTGCTTATTAAATAGTATAAATATTTTACATATGCAGCAGGTTTTTGGAATCCCACAGTACAATCCCTAGTGAAGGGGTGGCCTGCCCCTTCACACCTGTGGGTGTTTCTCGTTAGGTGGAATGAGAGACTTGAGAAAAGAAATAAGACACAGAGACAAAGTATAGAGAAAGAAAAGCGGGGGCCCAGAGGACCGGTGCTCAGCCTACAGAGGACCCACGCCGGCACGTCTCTGAGTTCCCTTAGTATTTATAGATAATTATCTTTATCATCTTAAAGATAAGCGAGTGGCAGGACAATAGGATCATTTTTAGGGAGGAAATCAGCAGTAAGACATAAGAACAAGGATCTCTGTGACATGAATAAGTTTAAAGGAAAATCCTGTGCCTAGAGATAAACCTTTTAGCGGCATTGTTTCATCCTATCACATGGGGATAAACCTTGGACAATACCTAGCTTTTCTAGGAACAAAGACACACCCTGCACAACCAAAATCCATTAAACCTTGAGTTACCACAGCACATGTCTCTTGCAAGTGAAAGGAGCTGGGCACATTCCTCAGCCCCGGGCTAAAAACTCCCTGAGCCCAGTACAAACACATCCCATCCTCCCATCCCACCACATATCACCATATATCTCTCAAACTCCCTGAGCCCAGTACAAACACCACCTGGAAAGTCTCCGATAAGGAGACGGCCGTTCAAGGTTTTACTGAAAGCGCGGGAACCAAAAGAATTCCTTTGTTCCCCTGTAACTCTCGGGCTATAAAAAGCAAACGCTCGCATTGTTCGGGGCCCTCTTGTATACTGTGGAATGGAGGGACAAGGTTCGAACTTGTAGTAAAGATCCTTGCCACTTGGCTTTGACACTGGACTCTGGTGGTCTTCTTTGGGGAACGAACGGTCTGGGCATAACACAAGGACAAGGTTGGGGGTAGGGTCACAGATTAACAGCATCTCAAATACAGAACAAAATGGAGTCTCTTATATCTACTTCTTTCTATATAGACACAGTAACAGGCTGATCTCTTTCTTTTCCCCACACCTAGCTACTTTAAACAAATCCAGGTCAACATACCTGTCATTATGGCATATTATTAAAGTATTTATTGTTAAATTTTTTGTTTTGTTTCTTCCTTTTTTTTGGAGACAGGGTCTTGCTCTGTCACCTAAACTGGAGTGCGGTAGTGCAATCATGGCTCACTGCAGCCTCGACTTCCCAGGCTTATGTGATTCTCCCACTTTAGCTTTCTCAGTAGCTGGTTCTACCTGCGGTCACCACCATGCCAGGCTAATTTTTTTTATTTTTTTTGTAGAGATAGAGTTTCACCATGTTGCCCAGGTTGCTCTCAAACTCCTGGGCTCAAGCAATTTACCACCCTCAGCTTCCCAAAATGCTGGAATTATAGGCATGCGCCACCATGCCCAGCCAAATTTTTTGCTTTGTTTCTTAATATTATTATATATAAAGTTTCAGTGCCGCAAAAGAAATACCACTCAAATATAAAATTTTCTTTTTAATTCTCAACAAGGCAAGGTACTTCTATAGAAGGGTGTGCCCTTACAGATGGAGCAATGGTGAGTGCACACTTGGACAAGGGAGGGAAAGGGGTTCTCAGCCCTGAGGCACGTGGCCCCCTGCTTCTGTGTCATTCCCCTATTGGCTAGGGTTAGACTGCACAGGCTAAACTAATTCCTATTGACTAATTTAAACAGAGTGATGGGGTGAGTGGTTTGGTGGGAAAAACGGTTATGACAGAGCAGGTAATCGGAATGAGTCAGGGTGGAGCAAGTGATTGAAATGAGTCAGGGTGGAGCAGGTAATCGAAAAAAGGTTGCTTTATGAGGAAGTTACGTTTAAAAATAGAAGGTAAAGAATTAGACATACTGACATAATGATTCTTGAAAAGAAATTTAGAACTCATGTCTAACAACCCCTCCCCTTGTATTTCCTTATAGCTTTCTTTTCAAACTTTTTTTTAACATGTCTTGGCTTAGTTGTTTTGCTTGATTTTCTAAAAGAAGAAACTTCTCTGGATAAGGTGGAGGATAGTTAAGGGCAGTTTTAGTAAGTGCCACGTTTATGAGCTTCTGCATCAACCTATGGATGCATGATATGACACAGCACCTGACAAGAATAAGTACGCCCATTACAGCTGCAAGAAAAGTAATAACTGAGGCTATTATTCCTTCCCATTTACCAAATCACTTTTCTAGTCAACCTGTAAAGGGGTCATTTACCTCTGGGTTGCTGGCTAACTCATTGGACAGAGCAGTCAGACCTTGCAGTGCCTTTGTTATACTTCCATTAGGGGTGGTGTTGTTTGGGATGAAGGTGCAACATTGAGTTTTAATCATGATGTAAACTTCTCCTCTTTCTGCTAATTATCATGTGTAAGGCTATCCTATTTTCCCAACCCATCTGGTTAGTAGCCCCTAATTGTTCAGCTATTCCTTTAACAGTATCTCTAGTGTAGTTAATAAATCACTGTTGGTTGTAGTAGATGTAGTTTATCCAATCTACATTCTTATTAATTGTCACCTACCAAAATATTGACTTAAATTCTGCAGCTATTTGATTTTGGGTTTGGTATTTCCTATGGGACTCCAGTTGCATCTAAATAGATGTGAGAGTCAAAAGACCCATAAGGGGATTCTCTCACTTTACAATGTCTTATTTTTCCTTCCTCTGGTTGATGAAATGCCAGGGTGAAATGGATAGCCAATTGGACTAAAGTACAAGTGCCACTCCAGTTATTCGGCAGAGTGTCCAGTAAAGGTGTACCACAATACCACCACATATCCACTCAGGGATGAACAAGGGCTGACTGATTGATAAGCTCTTGAAAATTCTTAAGCTCACTGCATCCCTTCAGGTCTCCAAGGAATGCTAAGTTTCCTACCAGTCGTGAGAGATATGAAGTGAACTTAGGGTTGGGAGACAGAAGCTGGATGGCCCTCGGGGGCTGACCCGCAGGGTGCTGGACTTTGAGATATAACACAGAGAGAGTTTGGCATGACTTATTACTCCAGGCTGTAGAATCCTGGAAAAGAGCTACCATGCACCCCATGCCTGGTTGACTGGAGAATCACCTTAGCGGAAAGGGGACAATCTGGGTCTCTGACCTGCTGTGTGCACAAGTATAACAATTGCTTTTAACATGCAGATGGAATATTTGATCCATTCCAACCAGGCATTTGCATCTTGATATCCTGTCTTAATTGCCAAAGCTTAAGTCTTTAACTTCTACAACCCTCTAGTAAAATGAATTTATGGTTTTAGGAAATTACAAAAACTGGGACAGTCCATCCTTGCTCTTTAGTGGTCCACAGAACATTGGACCAACTATGGCATAAAAGCTCTACATCAGGGGGCAAGACTCCTGGTTGACACTGGGGTCTTTATCGAAATCTCCTCAGGTTAAATGGTCCCAATTAACTAAGGCCCAGTCTGAGGAGAGTCAGGAGGGACAGAGGTACTTTTCTAAAGTAGAGAGCTGTCTTTGACTTGGCAAGTCCCCACAGGGTGTAACAAGGCAAGCATCAAATGCAATAGTTTGAGGAAGATTGACTTGGTTATGTTATCACTAGATGGTCAGCAATAGAGTGAGGAAAGAAGAAAGAATAATAGAATGGATGAAAGAGAGTTAAATTTTTCTTAGCTTTAGTTTGGTAGGGTTTTCTCTCAGGACCATGGTCCATAACTCTGGAGGGGACCACGCTTTCTTGTCTCAGGTGTGATAAGTCCACTCCCTTTCTGCTGTACGAACATCAGTCTCAGTGGTTAGCAGCACAGGTAGGGTCCTTCCCAGGCTAGCTCAAGTTTTCTTTCTTTCCACCCTTTGATGAGAATGTAATCCTCAGGCTAGTGCTGGTTTACCGGAAGTTCTAGGAGTGGTACCTGTGCTAAAAGACTTTTAGTTTTGAGGGAAAGGAAAGTGGAAGATAAACCAAGTATATAGTTTCTAAGAAATTGATCTTTTGTTTTAAATGTGGGGACATCAGCAGTGGACTTTATCATCCTTGGTGTCTTCCTACTGAGAAATTTCCTTTAGCAACTATTTTTATTAGTTTTTTTGTTTTGTTTTTTGTTTGTTTATTTTTTGAGACGAAGTCTCACTCTTGTCTCCCAGGCTGGAGTGCAATGGTGTGATCTCGGCTTACTGCAACCTCCGTCTCCTGAGTTCAAGCGATTCTCCTGCCTCAGCCTCCCCAGTAGCTGGGATTTCAGGTGCCTGCCACCATGCCCAGCTAATTTTTATATTTTTAGCAGAGATATTTTTATTAGTTTTTAGACCAAAGAAAGCCAAACACTATTTTGTATTTGACAGTCCTTCCTGTATGATTTTTATATCAGATAATATACTACACTTTTATATTAGTGTGTTATTAATGTTAAACTCAATTTTAATAAAACCTTGTAAACATATTTATCTAATTTTAACATCTGACCATAAGGTAAGATTTTTATTGACTCTTTTTAACCTTTTATAATTTTTGTTAAAGAGCAGGTTAGTGCTTTAAGAAAAACCCATTGTGCTTTTATTTTAATGTCCAGTTCACAGAAAAACTGGATGATACCCTTTTAACTTTAGCCAATATGTTTACACACATAATTTCCTTTACAATTAACATTTTAAAACTTGCTTAAACCTTCAAACCAAAATTTTTTTAACCTTTTAATGTAGGTAAAAATCCACATTCTTTTTTTTTTTTTTTTTTTGAGACTGAGTCTGGCTCTGTCGCCCAGGCTGGAGTGCAGTGGCCGGATCTCAGCTCACTGCAAGCTCCGCCTCCCAGGTTTACGCCATTCTCGTGCCTCAGCCTCCCGAGTAGCTGGGACCACAGGCGCCCGCCACTTCGCCCGGCTAGTATTTTTGTATTTTTTAGTAGAGATGGGGTTTCACCGTGTTAGCCAGAGTGGTCTCGATCTCCTGACCTCGTGATCCGCCCGTCTCGGCCTCCCAAAGTGCTGGGATTACAGGCTTGAGCCACCGCGCCCGGCCCAAAATCCACATTCTTATGCCTCCTTATAGTTACTTTTAAATTATACAACATTTCTTGCATAAATTCCATTTTATAACACACATTTTGTTTTTCATGACTTTCGCAGATAATTCTTCAACAGGCCTCAACTTTCTGACTTGTTGTAAACATCCCTTTCTTTAAACAACCAGTTAATTTATTTTAGGACAAGAATTTACCATATAACATTCTTTTTACATAAATTCTCCCCCTCCTTTTTTTTTTCGAAGATGATAACCATTCTTTTCCAAAGTGAACTTCCTTCAAGTCTGTGGACTAGACTGCCTAACGCCACAAGATTAGAAGTTAGGATAATACATGTTACACTGTTAACTTTTAGCAAACATTACTTTTGTTGAAAACCTTTCAAGTTTGGGATTTCAATTATCCTTTGCTATTAATAAGACCTTGTTCAGTCCAAATTAACTTAGAATTGGTATAGATGGTTCCTTCCTGGTTCTGTAAGTACTTTAAGGCTTGGATGAGTGCAAACAGCTCCACGTTTGAGCAGACCAATTATTAGGCAATTTTCCTAACTCTGCTTTTACAAGAGTTTCCTTATCAATTACTGAATACCCATTGTGTCTTTTTCTCTCAATCACCCAGGAGGAACTATCTATTGTCCTGTCCGGAAGGAAGTTCCTCCTAGATCTGGTCAGACCTTTGTATGGTAATTAATTAAGATTTAGATCCTCTGTTAGGAAACCTGCTGAGTTAAGGGAATTATTAGTGGTTAATGCTAAATCATCTTTTTCTAACAGAATAGCCCCATATTATAAGATTTTTCAGTTAGTAAGCTACCGTTTCGCTTTTTTTTCTTTTTGACTTAGGATAGTTCTGAACTGGTGAGGTGTGCTCACAATGAGGATTCCTTTAAAAGTTATTTTTCTATTTTCTTTTGCTAGCAAAGCAGTTGCTGCTACAGATTCAATGCATTTGGGCAATCTGTGGGTTATTGGATTAAGGATTTTTGATAGGAAGACTACAGATTGTCAGTGGCCTCAGTGCTTTTGGCCTACGCCCTTGTTTACACTGACAACAAGGTGGTATTTGAGTGTTATAGTGTCACAGAGAAGAGCTTCAATTATCGATTATAGGTTTTAAATTTACCCTGGCTTTTAAAGGAATAGGGTACATTGTTTTCTCTTTACTACTTCTGTCTCTTTGTCTCTCTCTTTGACTCCCTCTTTGTCTCTCTGTCTCTTCCTCTGTCTCTCTGTCTTTTTCTCTTTTTCCTCTCCCTCTTTCCCCTCTTTCTTCCCCACCTTCTTTTCCCCCTGCTTTCTCCTCTAACACTCTTTCCTCTCTGCTGGTCTTTCCCTGCCTCTGCCAGCCGGATATGCTGCTGTTCTCCCCTCTCCTTCCCCTTTTACCCCGGAGACTAAAAGTTCCTCTGAGGAGGAGACAACATTAGATGGGGGGAAACAAACAGAGGAGTAAGCAGACTCTGAATCAACTAAAAAGGTGACAAGCTCATGTTTAGGTCCCACTGTAGCAGGATGAGCCGCAGACAAAACTCCTCAGACACCAAGTTAAAGAAGGAAGGGGTTTATTTGTCCGGGGGCATCAGCAAGACTTCTGTCTCAAGAGCCAAGCCCCTGAGTGAGCAATTCCTATTCCTTTTAAGGGCTCACAACTCTAAGGGGGTGTGTGTGAGAGGGTCATGATTGGTTGAGCAAGCAGGGGGTATGTGACTGGGGGCTGCATGTGCCGTTAATTAGATTGGAACAAAACAAGATAGGGATTTTCATGGTGCATTTCTATACAATGTCTGTAATCTATAGATAACATAACCGATTAGGTCAGGGGTTGATCTTTAACTACCAGGCCTAGGTTATGGCGCTGGGCTCTCTGCTTGTGGATTTCATTTCTGCCTTTTAGTTTTTACTTCTTCTTTCTTTGGAGGCATAAGTTGGGCATAAGACGATATGAAGGGTGGTTTCCTTCCTTACCACCTCCAAATTTATCAAGGGTTCCTGGTGGGACCCAAGATAAAAGAGACAGAGCCCCTGATCCCCCTATTCTTCCTCGAAAGTCATGAATGGAAGGGCTTCTTTCTCCTTTCTTAGTTCAGGACATCCTCTCTTGAAGTGGCCTGTTCTTCCAAATCTATATTACCTATCTTGTCTTTCTTCCCTCTTAGTTCTGGGATTCTTTAACCCTGCTCCCCCATACTCTTTAGGGGGCCTGGTAGACAAGGACCTTGGTCCTCCAGATGGAGGCTGGATCCTTTAAAAGAGGGTTTGGACCCTTTATAGTTTCTAGCTCTTTGGAAACTCTGTCTAGAAGTACCTGGGTTTGGAGCCATCGGTTGGAAGGTGGAAAACATAAGTTTTGTCTTTTGTTTCTGTTTTTCTTCATCCCTTTTCATGTATACTTTCTGAGCTTCCCTGAGAAGCTCACTTAGGGGGTGGTCATCCTAATTGTCTATCTTTTGAAATGTCTGGCCAACTTTTAGTGACAAATTGGAGTTTCAACATTCCTTGCCCAGGGGGATCATCTAAATCAAGGCCTGCATATTGCCTCATTTGCTCCCTCAGTGTGTCTATGAATCTCATAGGCCCTTCATCCTTTTCCTATTGTATATCAAATGCTTTAGAAAGATTTCTGGTTCACGGTATTGATTCCCAAATTCCTTTTACTATCTCCCTTAGTGTGTCCCATCTGGGTCGCCAAAATGTGTCCAGAATTAGTTCCTTCTGGTGGGTTCTTGGTCTTGTTGACTTCAAGAATGAAGCAGCGGACCCTCACAGTGAGTGTTACAGTTCTTAAAGATGGTGTGTCCAGAGTTTTTTCCTTCAGATGTTCAGAGGTGTCCAGAGTTTCTTCCTTCCAGTGGGTTCATGGTCTCACTGACTTCAGGAGTGAAGCCACAGACCTTCACAGTGAGTGTTACAGCTTATAAAGATGGTGCATCTGGAGTTGTTTGTTCCTCCCGGTGGGTTCATGGTCTCGCTGACTTCAGGAGTGAAGCTGCAGATCTTCGCAGTCAGTGTTACAGCTCTTAAAGGTGGTGTGGACCCAAAGAGTGAGCAGCAGCAAGATTTATTTTGAAGAGTGAAAGAACAAAGCTTCCACAGTATGGAAGGGGACCCGAGTGGGTTGCCACCGCTGGCTTGGGTGGCCAGCTTTTATTCCCTTATTTGGCACCCCCCTGCATCCTGCTGATTGGTTCATTTTACAGAGTGCTGATTGGTCTGTTTTTACAGAGTGCTGATTGGTGATTTACAAACCTTTAGCTAGACACAGACCGCTGATTGGTGCATTTTCACAGAGTGCTGACTGGTGCATTTACAAACCTTTAGCTAGACACAGAAAAGTTCTCTAAGTCCCCACTTGACCCAGGAAATCCAGCTGGCTTCACCTCTCAATCCCCCCTCTAAACAGGACACTCCAACTGCTGTTCAGAATTGGGCGATGACTGCTCTGGCTACTTCCTGCTGGATGGGGTGAAGAACGGGCCCTGCAGTTGAAGTGTCCTCCGGAGGGGAACTCTTTAGGGCAGTGAAAGGGCCAGCGGGTTGGTCCAGATGTCCTTGGTAGAAGTTGTTAGTTGACTTCATTTGGGGTTCCATTTGTAAGACCATCTGTAACTTTATGGCCTCAATCTTAGAGGAAACAAATTTGACAAGGAAGTTAAAAATACAGGGCCCAAAGGCGAGTAATAGTAAGATGGCTGTCACAGGACCTAGAAAGGGGAGAAGCCATGTTGCCCAACTCAGAGGTTGGTATAAGAGTTTGAAAGGTGTTGTCTGCTTTCAAAAGCCTTTCCCTGTAAATGCTGGGCAGTGTCTTGCACTATCCCTAACTGGTTAGTGTAAAAGCAACATTAGGTCCTGCATATTTTCCTCATGATCTGTGGTGTTGTTATTGACCCACCAGGGGGTCTTGGGCAGGAAATTTCTGGTCCATAGTAGGAATGTTTTCACTGGGAGGGTGCTCACATTCCCAAACTACCATAGCAGCCCTATGAATCATACTCCTTTCTTTCCCTGAAAAGAGGTTGCCGAAGATGGACATTAACTTGACCCAAGTGTATAACTGAGGTCCTAAGAATTGTTCAGTTTGGTCTGCCACTCCGTAAGGGTTATCTAGTAGCGATTTAAGCTCCTTTTTAAGATTCCAGACTTCTGAACTGGTTAAGGGAGCATTAACAAAGCCAACGCCCCCTCCCCACCTTGTGGTACCTCTTTCAAAGGGAACAGGGTCAGGGCTGACCTCTTAGGTATGGAAGGAAATGGGAAATTTTGAATATCTTTTTTACATTGTTCTACCTCACACTGGAGTCCTTTTAGAGAGGGGTCTCTAGGTTGGGAGGGAACAGGCTGGTGGCACGGTAATTCCCAAGAGTCAGGGTTATAAGGAGGAGGGATAGCATGAGTAGAGGGGGAATTTGGAATGGGATCTGAGGTGGCAGTGGTTGTCTGAGGGGAATGATTGGGGACACTGAATGGGGGAAGATAGTCTAGGGGATCCCATGCACTGGAGTCTTTAGGCATGAGAGCTGGCTCCTCTGACTTTTCATTTTGAGGTGCTATATTGGGTTCTTCCCTATTTGTTTTTAAGGGAAAAAGGAGGGAAGATCCTTGCCTCCAACAAAGGGCATACCCTAGTTCTTCTTGAGACACTGGACTTTTATCATTAACATATCAGATTAGAAGCCAACACATTAAATCCTCATTTGACCCAAACTTTGGCCAGAAGATTGAGGTTTTGAGGATGGATCCCTGAGTCCAAATAAAACAGCAATATTTTATCATTTGTTGCTTTTTCCTATGTTTAGTCCTTTCATTATCCTGCTAGTGTTTTAGCATGAGACCTAAGGGGCTATCTGGGGGAATATCTTTGTTACCATCTTTATCCCCTTTGCTTCCTGTCTTGCTTGGGGTATTTCCCATCTTGATGGTTTTAGGGTAAGTTTCAAGGTTAAATTTCCCTTACTGGAAATTTCTCACCTTTTGGGGTAAGGCTCAATATCCCCCACTGGAAATTTCTTGCCTTTTGGGATAAGGCTCAATTTCCTCACTGGAAATTTCTTGCCTTTTGGGGTGAGGCTCAATTTTGCCCACTGGAAATTTCTTGCCTTTTGGGGTGAGACTCAGTTTCCCCACTGGAAATTTCTTGCCTTTTGGGGTGAGGCTCAGTTTCCTCACTGGAAATTTCTTGCTTTTTGGGGTGAGCCTCAATTTCCCCACTGGAAATTTCTTGCCTTTTGGGGTGAGACTCAATTTCCCCCACTGGAAATTTCTCACCTTTTCTACTACTGGAGGTTTGTGTGAGGTTCAATCGACCCAAGTGGGGATGTCTCACCTCTTTTTAACCTCTATGCCACCCCAACCAAGGAGTACGTCATTGCCCTGCCCCCCGTGGCTTTCTTACCTTGGTCCTGACCACGAAGGAAATACTTTACCAGCTCCCACGGCTTCTCCTTGCTTGGTCTGAGCACAGAGTCATTGCCACAGTATGTGAGAATGCTTTAAGCTATGTTGCTGGCCAGTTTTTTTTTTTTGTTTTTTTTTTTTTTTTTTTTTTTTTTTGCTTGCATTGCTGAAAGCTCGGGTTATTCCTCGCACTGGGTGGGTTCTGATTTCTCACCCCTGAGGCTGCCACAAGGGGCAGGGGCACATGCCTCCTCACAAGAGAAAACCAGAGACCATCCCTGGAGGGGCATGTAATCACGAATGAGCCCCCAAATTGTTATATATAAAGTTTCGGTGCCACAAAAGAAATAGCACTTGAATATAAAATTTTCTTCTTAATTCTCAGCAAGGCAAGGTACTTCTATAGAAGGGTGCACCCTTACAGATGGAGCAATGGTGAGCACACACTTGGACAAAGGAGGGGAAGGGGTTCTTATCTCTGGTGCACGTGGCCCTGCTGCTGTGTCATTCCCCTATTGGCTAGGGTTACACCACACAGGCTAAACTAATTCTGATTGGCTAATTTAAAGACAGTGATGGGGTGAGTGGTTTGGCAGGAAAAATGGTTATGACAGAGCAGGGAGTCAGAATGAGTCAGGGTGGAGCAGGTAATTGAAAAAAGTTGCTTTATGAGGAAGTTAAGTTTAAAAGTAGAAGGTAAAGAATTGAACATACTGACATACTGATTCTTTGAAAAGAAATTTAGAACTCATATCTAACAATATGACTTTTTTTTTTTTTTTGAGATGGAGTCTTGCTCTGTCGCCCAGGCTGGAGTGCAGTGGCATGATCTCGTCTCACTGCAAGCTCCACCTCCTGGGTTCACGCCATTCTCCTGCCTCAGCCTCCTGAGTAGCTGGGACCACAGGCACCCACCACCATGCCCGGCTAATTTTTTTGTACTTTTAGTAGAGATGGGGTTTCACCATGTTAGCCAGGATGGTCTCGATCTCCTGACCTTGTGATCCATCCACCTCAGCCTCCCAAAGTGCTGGGATTACAGGCGTGAGCCACCACACCCAGCCCCCAATATGACTTTTAGTATTACTAAGTTCTGCTTTGTAATGAAGCTGCCCCTGCAAAATTATGACAGTAAAAGAAATTTGATGTAGTTAACCATCCTGCTTCTTACCTCCAAGCTGTTCTTGGTCATACCTGGGCACAGACCAAGCTAACTTTGGGAGGAATATAGTTGTCAGTAGTTTAACTTCGGGCCAGGTGTGGTGGCTCATGCCTGTAATCCCAGCACTTTGGGAGGCCGAGACAGGCGGATCACCTGAGGTCAGAAGTTTGAGACCAGCCTGACCAAGATGGTGAAACCCAATCTCTACAAAAAATACAAAAAATGAGCCAGGTACAGTGGTGCAAACCTGTAATCCCAGCTACTTGGGAGGCTGAGGCAGGAGAATTGCTTGAACTCGGGAGGCAGAGGTTGCAGTGAGCCAAGATTGCACAACTGCACTCCAGGTAGGGGGAAACAGAGCGAGACTGTCTCAAAAAAAAAAAAAAAAAAAAAAGTAGTTTAGCTTTGAAGCAAAGATGATAATAATCCTTCCCTAAAATGAATTCCCTCCCTGTTCAGGGGCTGAAACTGCCTTTGTAAAATTAATGAAAGGCCATAAGATTAGGGTTATGGGAGGGGCCTGAGTTCTGCTAAAATGTAGGCACAGTTTGTACAATCCCTTATTGCTCAAGAGTCCTGTGGTCAGAGGTTACAAGATTTGTGACTTCCCCAATTGCTCCTATAGATAACACCACTATTGTAGAACCTGAGATTTCATTTTTTTGAGATTTTTTCAGACTGACTCCACCTGGACTCATGACTCATGACTCAGCTGGTCCTGTGGCTCCACCAGAAGTGGACTAAGCACACAAGGACTGTTTCCCACACCCCTGTGATTTCATCCCTGACCACTCAACAGCACGTATTCCCTAGCTCCCTGCCCACCAAATTGTCCATTAAAAACCCTAACCTCCGAGCCTTCAAGGAAACTGACTTGAGGAGTAACGCCATCTTCTGTATGCCTGGCCTTGTGTCAAACTTTTTCTCTACTGCAATGCTGAGGTCTCAGGACATTGATTTTTGTCTGTGCAATGGGCTGGAAGAAACCGACAGGTGATTACAGTAATTTGATATAATATTCTTTAAGATAAGTTTAGAAAAGAATTTCAGAAATTTATTTCATTGTTCATAATTTGTAATAAAGTCATTTAATATACAATGTTTTCTCTGAATACTGCTTCAGCAGTATTATACGGAGTCTAATATGCAATACTTTTATTATCAATACTTTTTTGATAGTCTGCAATTTCATTTGGATTTTCCTTTTGGGTCCGAGAGCTATTTAAACCAAGCTATTTTATTTCCAAATATGTAGGGGCTTTGGTTTCCTCCTTATATTATTGTCTTCTAATTTTATTGCCTTGGTACCGGATCAGGTTGTCTGTACTGTTTTATCTTTTTTTCTCTCTCTCTCTTTTTGAGATGGAGTCTGTCTCTGTCACCCAGACTGGAGTGCAGTGGCGCTATCTCGGCTCCCTGCAACCTCCACTTCCCAGGTTCAAACGATTCTCCTGCCTTAGCCTCCTGAGTAGCTGGGATTACAGGCACCTACCACCTTGCCTGGCTAATTTTTGTATTCTTAGTAGAGACAGGTTTTCACCATGTTGGCCAGGCTGGTCTTGAATTGCTGACCTCAGGTGATCCACCTGCCTTGGCCTCCAAAAGTGCTGGGATTACATGCTTGAGCCACTGTGCCCGGCTGTACTGTTTTATCTTTTTGAAATTTACTGACATTTCTTTTTTTCTTGGAAATATAAAAATGTGTATTTTCCATTTTCAGAAGCACAGAATTTGACATACATCTGCTTTATTAATAATAAGTTCACTACACTCTTGTTTGGCATTTTACATACGTTTGAGAAGAGTTAAAGTATCCCACCACTAATATATTTCTCTGTACTTTTCTGTTGTAGACCTTGAAGGAAATTAAACTATTTTATCCCCAAATATATTTCTTTGACATATTTTGAAATGGCTGCCCCTTGGTCAGAAAACAGAAGTGGCCTAGCAAAGTTGTCCTTTATGGGGAAAATTTGCATCTGTAGAGAATCTCTACTAATGCAGCCATGCCTTCTTTTTCTATAGATCCAGGAGAGATTGAGAGTCTGGTACCTTTAAAATTGTGGAAATAAACATTTACCACGTATTCCCTCTGAGGGAGCCCTCTCTATAAAACAAGGCCACCTTTGCTAGCAAAGCCTCTTCCTTTCTTACTCCCATAACCTGCCTTGCCACTAAAACCTGTTTTTGAACATACTCTGAGTCCGCATTGTTTCAGAAATTTCAATATGGTATATAAACTTCTGTTACTTATTGGGAAACTGGGTCCACATTCTGAAGCCTCCAGTGTATACATGTTAAATAAATTTGTACGCTTTTTCTTCTACTCATCAATCTGCTTCATGTCGGTGATTTTTTAGCAAACCTTTAGGGGGTCAACAGCCCATGGCCTCCACCACCTTAACTTTTGCTTTAAGGGCTATGCTTATATCAATGCCATGTTATTTGTAAATAGACATTCATAACTGTTATTTTGTGAATTTCAACCTTTAGCGTATAAAGTGTCCTTGTCTCATTTAGCACTTTTTTTCCCCCAAACTCAGTTATATTTGAAATTAAGATAACAATTACTTTTGTTTGCATTAGCCTAATACAGGTTTGCCCATTTATCTTTTTTTCTCTTCAGTTCCTATCCTTCTGAAACGATTAGTTTTAGATTTGTCTTTGTTTTTACGATATTGAATTTTTTTTTTTTTTTTTTTTTTTTTTTTTTTTTGAGACTGAGTCTTGCTCTGTTGCCCAGACTGGAGTGCAGTGGTAATCCAGGCTCACTGCAAGCTCTGCCTCCCAGGTTCACGCCATTCTCCTCCTCAGCCTCCCGAGTAGCTGGGACTACAGGCACCCGCCACCATGCCTGGCTAATTTTTTTGTATTTTTAGTAGAGACAGGGTTTCACCGTGTTATCCAGGATGGTCTGGATCTCCTGACCTCGTGATCCACCCACCTCGGCCTCCCAAAGTGCTGGGATTACAGGCGTGAGCCACCGTGCACTGCCGTTATTGAATTATTTTTGATTTGTGGTTCTATCTGACTTTCTCCCTTTTTACTAGATGAATTAAACTCATTTACAATTATTACAATTTTTAAAAATTTTTGATATGAAAGATATGTTTGGGCATGATTATATCACGTTATTTCATGTTATGATTCATGGTTTCAAGGTTAAAAATATTTTCGTTGTAATCCCAGCACTTTGGGAGGCCGAGGCGGGTGGATCACGAGGTCAAGAGATCGAGACCATACTGGCTAACAGGGTGAAACCCCGTCTCTACTAAAAATACAAAAAAATTAGCCAGGTGTGGTGGTGGGCACCTGTAGTCCCAGTTACTCAGGAGCTGAGGCAGGAGAATGGCCTGAACCTGGGAGACGGAGCTTGCAGTGAGCCGAGATCGTGCCACTGCACTCCAGCCTGGGTGACAGAGCAAGACTCTGTCTCAAAAAACAAAACAAAACAGAAAAAAAACAACACATTTTTGTATGTGAGATGTTTTTGTTGTATGTTCATTTCTTCTGATAATTATGAATGTTTGTATTTTATCAAATGTCTGATCTTCTTTATTTTTTTTGTTTTTTTCTTTTGAGATGGAATCTCGCTCTGTCACCCAGGCTGGAGTGCAGTGCACTTGGCTCACTGCAAGCTCCGCCTCCCGGGTTCAAGCGATTCTCCTGCCTCACGCTCCTGAGTAGCTGGGATTACAGGCGCCCGCCACCACGCCCAGCTAATTTTTGTATTTTTAATAGAGATGGGGTTTCACCATGTTGGCCAGAATGGTCTCCATCTCCTAACCTTGTGATCTGCCCGCCTCAGCATCCCAAAGTGCTGGGATTACAGGCGTGAGCCACTGTGCCCGGCCCTGATCTTCTTTCTTTAACCACTATTATCAATGCCCTATTCTGATAATTGCTAATAATTAAATAAGTAGTCCCAGTTACTCGGGAGGGACTTTTACCTCTTGTACCTCCTTTTTCTCTCTACAACTTCTCAATTTTTGTTAATTACATTATGTTTCTTAATGTTTATATTTGTTCTGTTTAATAACAACAATCCCACATTTGTTTTAGTTTTAAGCCAACTTACCAGCAGTGCTTATGCTATCTACTCAGTGCTTTCTAGTGATCTCTGGTTTAACATTTGTCCATTGGTGGATTCTTCATGTGAGTTAATAGAAACAATACCCTTAAGATGTTGTGTTTTCAAAACTCTTTGGTTTTATATACATACATACACACAAATACATGTGTGTGTGTGTGTTTTATTTTGTTTGGAGACAGGGTCTCACTCTCACCCAGGCTGGAGTGCGGTGGTGCAACCACAGCTCACTACAGCCTCAATCTCCTGCACTCAAGTGATCCTCCCGCCTCAGCCTCCCAGGTAGTTGAAACTATAGGCATGCATCATCATGCCTGGCTAAATTTTTTTTAATTTTATTTTTAGTAGGGACAAGGTCTCACCATGTTGCCCAGGATGGTCTTGAACTCCTGGGATCAAGGAATCCTCCTGCCTCAGCCTCCCAAAGTGCTAGAATTACAGACGTGAGTCACCACATCACCTATCTTTATATTTAAGCAACAGTTTGACTGCATACAAAATTCCTGGGTCATAGCTCTTTGCTAGAGGATTTTATTGGTATGTATATATGTCTTCTAAGAACAAATGCTGTGGAGAAATCTGAAATTGGCCTGTTTTTCTCACTATAAGTGATTTATTCTCTGGTTTTTAAATAATTCTTTATTTTTGAAATCTAATAATTTTACCAGGACATAGATTGTTCTTGACTACTTGGAATCTTTTTCAGTAATATGCCATTTTACATTTTTAGACTCAAGTTTCCTTTTTCTCTGCAATTTTTAAAAAATTATATTTTAAATTTGTTTCCCTGTTTCCTTTTTTTTTTCTTCTTTGCCTTCAAGATCTGTGGGTATATGCTTTTCACCAGTTCTGGGAAATTCACAGCCATTATCTCTTTATACATTGCCTCTCCTCTTTTCTCAGTATCTTTCTAAGTGAAACTAAGTGTATGTTAAATCTTCCTGATGCAGAACTGCTGGGCTCCAGGCTAAACTTCACCCTCAAACCTGGAACCTCAGTCCTAAGTGAAAGCAGCTGACCCCATTTTTCCACCCAAATAATTGCTTTTTTGGCCCACCTGCCCCATCCCCCTGTTCTATGCCTATAAATACCAGACCAGCTAGCAGAAAAAAAGGAAGAAATAGAGCAACCCCAGCAGCTGATGCAAGTGGTCGGGGATATAAGCTGCTGAGCATCAGGAATATATGCAGATGAGCATTGGAAACTACAGCTAGACACAGTGGTGCAGCTTCAGAGAAAGATCACTTTCCTCCCATGCCATCCGCTTTCCCATTCCCCATCCTGCTGAGAGCCATTTTTATCACCCAATCAAATCCTCCATATATACTACCCTTCAAAAAGTTCATGTGAACTGATTCTTCCCAGACACTGAACAAGAATTCAGGTGTCAAGAAGGGCAGGTGCAGAAGGCTGTTAGCCTGGGCTCTTAACACTTAGCCATCCACGAACTGCAGGCTGAGTGAAATGAGCTACTCCAGTTCCTGCCCATGAAGGGGGTCAAGGTCAAGGGAACTATCCTGTTTCATTCTCATCCTATCTTACATATCTTTTAACCTTTTTTTCATATTTTCCATTTCCTTGTTTCTCCTTGTGCATTCTGGATCAGTTATTTAGATATATTTTCTGGTTCACAAATTCTCACTTGGGTTATCTAATCTGCTAGTTCATCCCCCCACTGAGTTCTTACCACTACTTTCCCGTCCTCCCCAACCTCATTTTTTTTTTTTGAGACGAAGTCTTTGCTCTGTGGCCCAGGCTGGAGTGCAGTGGTGTGATCTCAGCTTACTGCAACCTCCGCCTTTTGGGTTCAAGTGATTCTCCTGCCTCAGCCTCCCGAGCGGCTGGGATTATAAGGTGCACACTGCCATACCTGACTAATTTTTGTCTTTTTGGTAGAGATGGGGTTTCACCATGTTGGCGAGGCTGGTCTTGAACTCCAGACCTCAAATGATCCACCCTTCGGCCTCCCGAAGTGGTGGGATTACAGGCATGTGCCATCATGCCTGGCTAATTTTTATATTTTTAGTAGAGATGGGGTTTCACCATGTTGACTGGGCTGGTCTCAAACTCCTGACTTCAAAGGATCCACACGCCTTGGCCTCCGAAAGTGCTGGGATTACAGGTGTGAGTCACCCCATTATACTTTCAATTCCTGGTTCTTTTTGGATTGCTTCCAAAATGTTTCTGTTCATTCCTGTTTCTAGTTGAAGGCTCACTTTTTAAATTATATACTTCTTTAAACACTTCATACATAGCTGTTTTATGTCTTATATATGTAATTATAATTCTAATACTTGAAATATTTGAGAAATCTAAATCAGATGATTCTGCTGACTTTTACAGTGATTGCCTTCTTGTGTGTTTGTTAATCCTGTTTGTGAGTTGATGGCTTCATCATAATCTGTGGGAGTCCTCTGTACCAAACTTGGAAAATTCTCTTCCAGACAAAGTTGACTTTCATTCATGTCTGTAATGTTGAGGCTCAGAAACCAATACCCCAAAATATGGCATTTTTACATCCTGAACTAAGAAGCCTCAAGGTCTCTCTGATCTACCCACCCCTCACCAGCTCTCCCAAAGAAGCTCAAGTTCCTTTACCTGCCTAAGATCCAGACCCTCCAAGAAGAACAATTGTTTTCTTCCCTTCCCTGGGCAACCTGCCCAATTGTCCTGTAGAACTGATATTTAGGGTTCCTTTGAATAAACATAGAAATTTATCCTCCTGGTCTTAAAACTTGAGAAAATTACATGTCTTATCTGAGTTGCTTTCTCAGGAAAGAAACCATCAGTGCTTCCAGACACTATCAAGGAGCTGAAACTTACCAGATCATCACATCTGGACAAGGAGAGCCAGACTCCTCACCAATCGTGACTGCCTGCTTCCTGTTGACCACTTTCTCTTCCTTACCTCTCCCTAAAATTCCCGTTTTTTCACACATAGTTACATTTCTTCCCTGCTATATAAATCCCAAAATTTAGTCACTCAGGGGGATGGATTTGGGACTGATCTCCCATCTCCTCTGCTGCAGCCCTGGATTAAAGCCTTCTTCCCTGGCGATACCCGTTGTCTTAGTGATTGGCTTTCTGTGAGGGGAGCAACAGGACCTAGATTGAATCCCGAGTGTTTTGGTAACATCTGTAAGATCAAAAATGTAACCACACCTGAACAGACCCTTTTTCAAGATAATGACTGACTCTCTCCAAGGATCATTTAAATTCCAAAGAGTTTCTACAACTCTTTGTAATTCCTACAGGTTAATTTCTGTTCCCTGATCCAGTCATTCTCCCTAATAATCATTTATTGCCCCCTCATCTAATCTAATCCCAAACCCTAAATCTAATAAAATATTTCTAAAATCTGCACCCCAATGCCCTCCCACACTCAACCATTCCACTTACTTTGTAATTTAGAGAGGCCTAATTTTGTTAAAATAGAGGCACAGCTAATCATAAGATGTTCGTTACAGTTACTTTCTTTCCCTTTGACATTTTCATCTACCAGGCATGATGACTTGCACGTAGTCTTTTTTTTTTTTTTTTTTTTTTTTTTTTTTTTTTTTGCGATGAAGTCTTGCTCTGTCGCCAGGCTGGAGTACAGTGGCACGATCTCGGCTTGCTGCAGCCTCTGCCTCCTGGGTTCAAGCAATTCTTCTGCTTCAGCCTCCCAAGTAGCTGGGATTGCAGGCACGTGCCACCATGCCTGGCCAATTTTTTGTATAGTAGAGGCGCAGTTTCACCGTGTTGGCCAGGCTGGTCTCGAACTCCTGACCTCAGGTGATCTGCCAGTGTCGGCCTCCCAAAGTGCTGGGATTACAGGTGTGAGCCACCACCTGGCCAACACAGTGAAACCCCACCTCTACTAAAAATACAAAACTTAGCCAGGTGTGGTGGCACACGCCTGTAATCCCAGCTACTTGGGAGGCTGAGGCAGGAGAATCACTTGAACCCGGGAGACAGAGGTTGCAGTGAGCCAAGATTGTGCCATTGCACTCCAGCCTGGGCGACAGAGCGAGACTCCATCTCAAAAAGAAAAAAAAAAGAAAAATAAACAATGATCCTTAAGTCATGCAGACCACCTTTGTATTTTCCAGAAGTTGGATCAACTGAGGAGTGCAAGCAGTTTCAATCACTGGGGAGCTCACCTCTCACATTCTTTTCTGTTAAGCTGTAGGTGTAGTTGAATGATAGCCCATCATTGTTCTCTAGTTTGCTTTTCTATGATTGCTTATTGTTCAGGAGTTATGTAACGGGCAGTCACAAACACCATTGTGAAACCTGAGACTGATCTCTGAGATATTTTTCAGACTTTGCCTTCACGTGAATCAACTGACAGCAGCTTGAACAGTGACCTGTGACTGCAACAAAGGAACTGACTCAACCGGTCCTCTGACCACTCCCCTGCAGGAAATGACTCAGCACATGAAGACAGTTTCAAGACTCCTATGATTTCATCCCCTAACCAATCCACAACATCCGTTTCCTAATGCCCTGCCTGCCAAATCATCCTTAAAAACCTTAGCCTCTGAATTCTCGGTGAGGTGGATCTGGGAAGTATATCCCATCCTCCTCACTCTATTGCCTTGCAATAATTAAACTCTTTCTCCGCTGCAACTCCTGCTGGCTCAGTGTTTTGGTTTTATCTGTGCAGTGGGCAAGAACCAGTCAGGTGGTAACAATTCTGCTTGTTACTTTTGGGTGATTTCCACACAAAAAAGAAAAATACTAACTTTGAACTACCATATTCAACTCTTAAGGCCTTCAATATTCTTAGTGATAATGTCG
The DNA here is from genome assembly GCF_043159975.1 of Macaca nemestrina. Taxonomy (NCBI): domain Eukaryota; kingdom Metazoa; phylum Chordata; class Mammalia; order Primates; family Cercopithecidae; genus Macaca; species Macaca nemestrina. Next base: position 110,427,598 of record NC_092134.1, read on the forward strand.
TTTTTGAAGATAACATATTTCAAAGTACAGTAGCTTTGAAGTGTATTTGTATTTTGAAGATACATGTACTTGAAAAATTGAGTTTGGCAATGTGTTTCCACTAACATTAATTTACCGGGTAAGGCCAGGCATGGTGGTTCATGCCTGTAATCCTAGTACTTTGGGAGGCTCAGGAGGGCGGATCACAAGGTCTAGGAGTTAGAAACCAGCCTGGCCAATATGGTGATACCCTGTCTCTACTAAAAATACAAAAATTAGCTGGGCATGGTGGCTCACGCCTGTAGTCCCAGCTACTCGGGAGGCTGAGGCAGAAGAATTGCTTGAACCTGGAAGGGGGAGGTTGCAGTGAGCTGAGATGGTGCCACCGCACTCCAGCCTGGGTGACCGAGCAAGACTCAGTCTCAAAAAAAAAAAAAAAAAATTACCAGTTAAAAGTCATCTTGGTTTAAAATATTTTTGCAACATTTAATTTTTCATGTTATTACCAGTGTGGCCTTATATCTCCAATGTTTAAAAAAATGTTATCAAGGACTTTGAAAGTGTTTCACTAAACCAAAACATAGTGATGAAAATAGTAATGTGAATATTATAAAGTTCAGAATGTCACAGATACCAAAAATTAACAAGAGCCCCATTTTAGTTGAGGAAATAGGTGAATGTGATAATTTTATAGAAACAAGAAAAGAAAAATATGAATAACAGCATGAAAGTGGATATCTGAAAATGAGCAATCCAGCTACTCTTTTTTTCACACCATGTTTATCTTTTAAGTAAGTCTGTCAAGTTTTGGCCTGAAGTTAATGACGCTTTCGTTTTGATTTCTAACAAAACACTGAGCTCTGGTAAACCAATTATATTTTTCATTTCTGAAACAAAACAGCTTAGTAAAAAATTAAATAATTCTCTTGCTAACGTCAGAAAGAGGCCAAAACTACAGATATCCATTCAGATTTGCACTTCCTATATCCTAAAACAGACAGTTCTCACTGCTGTCAAAAGGTTTGTAAAAACCTGATGTGAAATTATTGAAAATGTGCTCAGAGAGAAAGCAAAACACACTGCTACTGGCAAATTACATTGTCGAGTGACTCATCTGGCATTGTGTAACATTAATAGCATTCATTATGAAAGAGGAATGACTGTCTTGTGTGCATGCTAGCAAGTATCCTGTTCAGAATTGGATGAAGCCACCCGCACTTGCCATCTGCCACAAAACATCCCCTATCAAGTTTGCCAACCATCTTTATCTTGCCAAATCTAATGATTTGTTCTCTGTCCAAATCACAGTTAATTTCTCAGTAGTAGTTGACCATTATTTTCTTTCTGAACACTTTCTTCTTGAAGTTTTCCTGAAGCCACACTGTTTCCCCTCTTTATCACTGGCTGCTCCTTCTCAATCTCCTTGCTAGTACCTGCCTCTTTTTTCTACTCATCTTCTAAATATTGGGACTCTCTAGAGCTGGGTTCTTGATGCTCTTCTGTTTTTTGTGTACATTCTTTCCCTATTTAATCTCAGTCAGTCCCATAGCTTTATGACAGGCATGTTACGGATTCCCAAATGAATACCTAGAGTCCTGTTTTCTTCCCTGAACTCCGAATTCATATATCATTTGCTTTATTATTATTAGTATTATTATTATTACTATTATAGATGAGGTCTCACTACATTGTCCAGGTTGGAGTGCAGTGGCTATTCACAGATGTGATTGTAGTACACTGCAGCCTGGAACTCCTGGACTCCAGTGATCCTCCTGCCTCAGCCTCCTAAGAATAGCTGTGACTACAGGTGCATGCCACCACATCTGGCTAACTTTTAAATTTTTGTTGAGATGGGGTCTCACTATTTTGCCCAGGCTGGTCTCGAACTCCTGAGCTCAAGCAATCCTTCTACCTCAGCCTGAGTAACTGGGACTACGTCCATGTTCCACCACACTAGGCTCCAATTGCATTTTGACTTCTCCACTTGGATGTTTAAAATGCTTCTCAAATTTAACATATCCTAAAGATAATTCGTGTCTCCCCACAAAACTTGCTCTTTTTGCATTCATTGCTGTCTTAGTTAATGGCACCACCATCCATACTGTTACTTTAGACAGAAACCTTTGGAACATCCCAATTGGTCTTTCTGATTTTCTCTTTGTTTCACAACTTATTCTCCACAGACAGGATAATCCAAACAGTACCCAAAGCCATCGTCTCTTATACTTTTCAATCTATAAAATATACATACATAAGAGTATATAAAATATATTGTAAATATCCATGTATCCAAACACACACGTTTAGAACTGGAACACAATATGCAAAAGAATAATGTTGGACCCCCTACCTCATGCCATATACAAAAGTTAACTCAAAATATACCAAAGATATAAATGTAAGAGCTGAAACTATGAAACACTTCAAAGAAATCATAGGTATAAATCTTTGTGTCCATGGATTTAGCAAGGATTTCTTAAATATGACATCCAAAGCACAAGCAATCAAAGAAAAAAAATAGGTTGGACTTCAACAAAATTAAAAATTTTCATGCTTCATAGAAACAGAACACTTTCAGGACATCATAAGACCTCTTCCTGCTCACATTTCCTCCCTTTCTGCAAAGATAGATGCAGTTATTTGTGTGTGTGTATTTGTGTGTGTGTGATGATCATTCTCTTGCTTTAGTTTTATCTCGTACTTACATCCATAAGCAATATCACAACCTAAACAATATAGTTTAGGTTTTACCCATCTTTAAGTTATATAAATGGAATCTCACTGTATTTTTTTTTCTGTGACTTGCTTCTTTTTGGCTCAATATAATGTTTGTGAGCTTCATCTGTCCTTATGCATATGGTTGTAGCTCTGTGTAGAATTTCATATATCGTAATTAATATCATAATTTATTATACTCTTTAATGGACTTTTGGGTGTTTTCAGTTGTTATTAGTGCTACAATAAATACTTTGATACATGCTTCCAGGCACTTACATGCAAGAGTTTCTCTAAGATATATATCTAGGAGAATGTAGATATCAGACTGTTGAATAAACTTGAAGATGCACATCCTTTCTTTTCCAAAATGGTGATAACCAGTTTAACACTCTACCAAAGGGTGAGTTTCCATTCGTATTGTCAAAGTTCCTTGAGAGTGTCAGATTGTTTTTCCTACTTTTACCATAACTAGTGGCTTGTACAGTTTTTTGGGGGGAGTTTTTTGGAGATGGAGTCTTGCTATGTTCCCCAAGCTGCAGTGCAGTGGCTATTCACAGGCACAATCATATTGCACCACGGCCTTGTTAGATATGAGTTCTAAATACCTTTTCAAAGAATTAATATGTCACTATGTTCAATTATTTGCCTTCTACTTTTAAACTTAACTTCCTCATAAAGCAACCTTTTTCGATTGCCTGCTCCACCCTGACTCATTCCAATTACCTGCTCCACCCTGACTCATTCTGATCACCTGCTATACCCTAACTAATTCCGATTACCTGCTACCTGCTCTGCCCTGACTCCCGCCAAAGCACTCACTCTGTCATTCTCTTTAAATTAGCCAATCGGAATTAGTTTAGCCCGTGCAGGTCTAACCCTAGCCAACAGGGGAACAACACAGCAGCAGAGGCCACGTGCGCCACCGATAAGAACCCCTTTCCCTCCCTTGTCCAAGGGTGCACTTGCCATTGCTCCATCTGTAAGGGTGCACCCTTCTATTGAAGTACCTTGCCTTGCTGAGAATTAAAAAGAAAATTTTATATCGGAGTGCTATTTCTTTTGTGGCACGGAAACTTTATATATAACAGCCTCAAACTTCTGGGCTTAAGAGATTCTCCTGCCTCAGCCTCTAGGTATTGGGACTACAGGCGCCTGTTACTGCCCCTGGTTTTTGTACAAGTTTTTGTTGCTGTTGTTGTTTGTTTGTTTTAGACAGAGTCTTGCTCTGTCGCCAGGCTGGACTACAGTGGCGCAATCTTGGCTCACTGCAAGCTCCGCCTCCCAGGTTCAAGCAATTCCCCTGCCTCAGCCTCCTGAGTAGCCGGTACTGCAGGTGCGCGCCACCACTCCCAGCTAATATTTTGTATTTTAGTAGAGATGGGATTTCACCATGTTGGCCAGGATGGTCTCAATCTTCTGACCTCGTGATGTGTCATTCTAGGCCTTCCAAAGTGCTGGGATTACTGGCGTGAGCCACTGCGCCCGGCCTTGTACAAGTTTTAACATGTGGAAGTTCGTTTTTTGTTTCTTTTTTTTTTTGAGGCAGTCTCGCTCTGTTGCCAGGCTGGAGTGCAGTGGCGCGATCTGGGCTCACTGCAACCTCCACCTCCCAAGTTAAAGTGATTCTCCTGCCTCAGCCTCCCAAGTGGCTGGGACTACAGGCACGTGTCACCATGCCTGGCTAATTTTTGTACTTTTAGTAGAGACGGGTTTCACCATGTTGGCCAAGATGGTCTCAATCTCGACCTCATGACCCTCTCACCTGGGCCTCCCAAAGTGCTGGGATTACAGGCATGAGCCACTGCACCTGGCCAACATGTGGAAGTTCGAACATATATTTCCCTGGTTGATTAACAAGACAGAACATTTTTCATATGTCTAATGACCATTTAGATTTCCTCTGTGGGGATATGCCTGCTTAAGTATTTTGCTGATTTTCCAATTATGTTGTGTGTCTGTGTGTGTGTGTTTTATCATATTGATTTCTAGTACCTTTTAAAATCTAGATATACATCCTCTTCAGTTACTTGTGTTACATATATTTTCCCCAAAATTAATCTATTAAAAATGCATATCAGATCCTGTCATGTCCTTGTTCAGGGCAACCCTCCGACATCCTCCCAACTGCACTTAGCTGTAACTAAATCTCTATGATTCTCAAGGCCCTATGTGATCTACTCCCTGCCTACCTCTCTGTCTTTATCTCCTTCCCTAAGCTTCAGCAACACTGGCCTTCTTTTCCTTCCTCAATTATGTGTGTGAGACAGACTTGCACTCCCTCTTTTGCACAGCTTTGGACAAGTGTCGGTTCTTAGTGAACGCTCAGTTGCACCTCTGCACTTCTGCAGGAAGTTGAAAGGCCCACCTGCAATGTGCATAACCTAGCTCTGATAAAATGTTTTCTTGCAGTTGTGCAAAACCAGGAAAAAGAAAAAAACCACAACAAAAATAACCTCACCCATAAAAGGGGAAGAGAAAATTAGGTAATATCTATCACTAAGGCTTATATCCAATGGAAAATCACCAGTTTAAGTAGTAGACCAGATATCACACATTAGAAGAATTATTAAGTATAGAAGAAGCTCTATAAGGTGGATGTGGTGGCTCACACTTGCAATCCCAACACTTTGGGAGGCTGAGGCAGGAGAATCACTTGAAGCCAGGATTTCAAGACCAACCAGGGCAATATAGTGAGATCCTATCTCTACAAAAAATTACAACAAATAAAATAAGAAGAAGCCCTTCAGATGAGGCAAAGTCCCATCTAATCCTGGCTGCAGGTCTATTGAAGGCCACATATTCTGAACAGCTTGAAGCCTAGGAAAATTGCATTCCGTGGAAAGAAACACCAATAGGAAATATCCCATCTGAAAATATAGGGTATTTCTCTATCTCCCATTAGAAGTTCGGTTCTTAAATTCCATACCCTTTGTTAACAGATTAACAATAATTAAAAGTCTACTATGAAAAATTTTCACTGAATCTGACCTAGAGAAACCATTCTTTTTGTTTTTGTTTTTGTTTTTGAGTCAGAGTCTTGCTCTGTCGCCCAGGCTAGAGTGCAGTGGCGCAATGTGCAAGCTCCGCCTCCCAGGTTCAGGCCATTCTCCTGCCTCAGCCTACTGAGTAGCTGGGACTACAGGCCCCCGCCACCACGCCTGACTAATTTTTTATATTTTTAGTAGAGATGTAGTTTCACTGTGTTAGCCAGGATGGTCTCGATCTCCTGACCTCGTGATCTGCCCACCTCGGCCTCCCAAAGTGCTGGGATTACAGGTGTAAGCCACTGTGCCCGGCCCAAACCATTCTTATAATTCATATCAAGCTTGTCTTGTCTCAAGGTATTGCATTACTATTCTTTTTTTAAATAGCAGCTTTATTGAGATATGATTCATATACCATACAATTCACCCATTTAAAGTATATATTTTTAGTATATTCACAGAATTCTGCAATTATCACTACGATCAATTTTAGAACATTTCCATCACCCCAGAAAGAAACTTTGTATCCCTAAGCAGCATATTTGCTCTTCTTTAACCCCCCGGAATGCTAGTCCGCAGATTTCACAAGTCTGACAACTTCTAGGCAAATCTCAAGTAAAACATTGCCTCTCTAGAGAGGCCATCTTACTACCCCTTTTAAATTCTTCCCTGACTCTGTGGAGGACGGTGCTTGTTGTTTACAGTTATTCCTTTTCCTTTCCTCTTCTTTAACAGAATCATGATTTTGTTCGGGTATCAGATGGTCATGTGCTATAGGGGTATTCAGGCCCATGCCCATCCTGAGGGATTAATTATGATTTATCTAAGTCATATCTCATTTCCCTTGGTCATGATTGGTTTAATTAGCAAGTGCCATAATACTGAGGATGCTGCTGTGAGTTCTTCTAGGCAAAGATTTTGTGTTCTTACCAAGAGAGATGTGAGAAAAATACAAGTACATGTTACCTGCCTCCAGAAACTTTAGTGTTATCCCACCTTACCCTACAGTGTTACATTTCATTCAACAAATAACTGAGTGCTTAGTATGTGACAATGCATTGTTTATTTTTTAAACAGTGGCAACAACAAATGCTTGAGAATCAGAAATATACTCAATTTTACTTTCTGTCTAACATATCTAATGCCAGTTCCAGCTGTCACATGCGTATCTCACACGTAAAATGGAGTAAGTCAAATAAGAGGCTCAAAGTGAAGCAACAAACTTGAATTTTCCTAACTTGCATCCTTAGTGCAAGGATGTATTGCTTGGACCTGTAGAGCCATCTTGAAAGCATGAGAGAAAAACTCAAGGGAATCACAGAGGTTCTGAGCGGGAATTATAACGTCATTAAGCCACTGAACAACCAACCCTGGAACTAGCCTATTCTGACCTCCCTCCCTCCCTCCCTTCCTCCCTTCCTTCTTCTTTCCTTCCTTCTCTCTCTCTCTCTTTTTTTAAGACAGTGTCTCACTCTGTTGTCCACTGGAGTGCAGTGGCACAATCTTGGCTCACTGGAGCTTTGACCCCCACCAGGCTCAAGTGATCCTCTTGAGAGGTGAAGCTGGCTGGCCTCCTGGGTCTGGTGGCGACTTGGAGAACTTTTCTGTCTAGCTAAAGGATTGTAAATGCACCAATCAGCTCTCTGTGTCTAGCTAATGGGGTAGGGGACAAGGAGAACTTTTCTGTTTAGCAAAAGGATTTAAATGCACCAATCAGCGCTTTCTTTGGGTTTAGCTAAATGCACCAATCAGCACTCTGTAAAAACAGACCAATCAGCACTCTGTAAAGTGGACCAATCAGCTCTCTGTAAAATGGACCAATCAGCAGGATGTGGGTGGGGCCAAATAAGGGAATAAAAGCAGGCCTCCTGTGCCCCCCAGCGGCAACCCAGTGGGGTCTCTTGTCCCACAGTGGTCGTCTTGTTCTTTCTCTCTTCCAATAAATCTTGGTGCTGCTGTCTCTTTGCATCTGTACGGCCTTTATGAGCTGTAACACTCACTGCGAAAATCTGCGACTTCACTTCTGAAGTCAGCAAGACCACGAACCTACTGGGAGGAACAAACAACTCTGGGCGCGTTGCCTTTGAGAACGGTAATGCTCACCATGAAGGTCTGCAGCTTCACTCCTGAAGTCAGCGAGACCACAAATCCACCGGGAGCAATGAACAATTCTGGACGCGCTGCTTTTAGGAACTGTGACACTCACTGTGAAGGTCTGCAGCTTCACTCCTGAAGTCAGCGAGACCAGGAACCCACCGGGAGGAATGAACAACTCCGGATGCGCCGCCCTTAAAACTGTAACACTCGCTGCGAAGGTCTGTGGCTTCCCTCCTGAAGTCAACAAGACCACGAACCCACCAGATGGAAGAAACTCCGGACACATCCAAACATCTGAAGCAACAAACTCCGGACACGCCATCTTTAAGAACTGTAACACTCACTGTGAGGGTTCACGGTGTCGTTCTTCAAGTCAGTGAGACTAAGAACCCACTGGAAGGAACCGATTCCGGACACACTCTCACCTCAGCCTCCTAAGTAGCTGGGACCACAGGCATGTACCACCACAGCTGGATAATTTTTTGGAGGGGGAGAGATGGGGTTTTCCCATATTGCCCAGGCTGGTATTCTGAGTTTTCATGTGAGATAAAAACGTTATTTTTTTTCTAGGACATAATCGAACACAATATTTCTGCAGTGGAAGGCTTTGTGGCTTGTGGTGGAAAGACTCTTAGTTGCCTCCCCTCCTCCCCTTATGTGATCCTTTCCCCTTAGTGTGGGCAGGATCTGTGGCTTGCTTCTAACTGAAAAAAACAGTAAAGACGATGGGATGTATGTGATTTTGTGTACATGATTGGGGTCATGTTACATAAGATGGTAGCACCCGTCTTTGTCCCCCTCCCCCAGTTTAGCTTTGAGGGAGCAGATGGCCATGTTAGAGGACACTGCATGGCAAGAAATATGGGCAACCTCTCAGAGCTAAGGGCAGCCTCCAGCCAACAGCCAATAAAACCTGAAGCTCTTAGTCCTACAACCTCAAGGTACTGAATTCTGCCATTAACATGAGTGAACTTGGAAGTGAGCCCTTCCCCATCTGAACTCAGGTGACACTGCAGTCCTTGGTGACAGCTTGATTGTAGCCTCATGAGACTGTTAGCAGAGGACTCAGTCAAGCTAGACTTGACTCAGACTCCTGCCCCATGGTAAATGTGTATTGTCACAAAACGATAAAATGCTAATAAAGGTATGGCTATTCACGTCTTTTCCCCCTAATTTTTAAAACTTATCAATAAAAAATTATTATTAAAAAATGTAAATAGGCTGGGTGTGGTGGCTCACGCCTGTAATCCCTGCACTTTGGTAGGCCAGGGCCGGCGGATCACCTGAGATCACGAATTCGAGACCAGCCTGGCCAACATGGTGAAACCCCGTCTCTACTAAAAATACAGAAATTACCTGGGCATGGGGTGGGTGCCTGTAATCCCACCTAATGAGGAGGCTGAGGCAGGAGAATCACCTGAACCCGGGAGGTGGAGGTTGCAGTGAGCCAAGATTGCACCATTGCACTACCACCTGGGTGACAGAACAAGACTCCATCTCAAAAGAAAAACCAACAAACCAACCAAAAAATACATAATTTAAATAGCTTCACTCTCCTGTTCACCTGTTAAACTCCTCACTCCTCTTCCAATTCATTAATTGATTCCACATTTATCCACTCTTCACAGAGAAGAGTCTGGGCAGCAAATAACAGGAAAAGTCTTTTGGCTTCAAGAGTTTTTTGGGCTTCAAATTGCAGATAAGGGATTGTGGGCTTTCAGTATACAGCCATAGAGAGTCGCTGGAGGATGGAACAAGACAGTATCTGTAAAGGCTTGGAACAAGATTCAGCACACAGGAAGGGCTCAATAAATAATAGCTGTTATGGTTATTAGAATTAGAACTCCTGGGGCAGGTCTCTCTGACTACTCTGTTATTCCTTGCAAGTCACTTCCTTTCTCTGGGCCTCAGTTTCCCCATTTTTAATAGGAGGGCCCCTCAGAGAAGCTCTCAAAAAGAGGGTTGAGCTCCTGTTCCAGAGGTGGCTCTGGACTGGGTGCTCAGTGAGCTACAATACGAATTGCTTCTGAGTGAGTGGGGCACCGTCTGTTTGCGGCCTTAGTCCTGAAGAGGTGCGCAACGCTGGGGAAATGGCTTCTCCTTGCCTAATCTCAGGTTCTCCACTGTCAAATGGGGCCAGAAGGTCACTCCCACCTAAACACATGAGAAAAGAGGAAGAACAAGGTGCACTCACTCTGGAATGGGCTTGTTTGTTTTTTAAAAAATCATTTGAGGGGAGTGACTCCTTGTCTCCAGCCTAGTCTTCTGTGCAATTGAAGTGAGGGCCGCAGGTCTTCACCTGTCCAGACCACCGCACCCACCTCTGCATTCCCCATTTCTTTTTTTTTCCTTTTTATTTATTTATTTATTTATTTTTGAGACATGGTCTCATTCTATCTCCCAGGCTGGAGTGCAATGGCATGATCTCGGCTCACTGCAACCTCCACCTCCAGGATTCCAGCAATTCTCCTGCCTCAGCCTCCCAAGTAGCTGGGATTACAGGTGCACACCACCACACCTGGCTAATTTTTGTATTTTTAGTAGAGATGGGGTTTCTCCATGTTGGCCAGGCTGGTCTGGCACTTCTGACCTCAAATGATTTGCTCCCCCTCGGCCTCCCAAAGTGCTGGGATTACAGGCGTGAGTCACTGCTTCCCCATATCTTATGCAGTAATGATCTCTATCAGTGTTCCTGTCCCACCTCCCCCACCAGACTGTGAGTTCACTCCTAGCACCCTGCGTGCACATCTTTAAATGTGGAATCAATGAACAAATGGGAAGAGGAGTGAGGAGTTTACCCAGGTGAACAGGAGGGTTAGACAACACTTTCAGCCTGGGCATACTCTCAGTTGATAGCCCCAGACATGTTCAGCAGTGGTCAAATTTGAGTACATTTTGAAGACTGAGACCAGAAACTCATTGAAAGATTAGAAGCAAGGAGGTAGAGATTGGAAAGAGACAAATCAGAGCTTTGTTCATTCATTCATTCTCAATTAGTAATTATTGGTTACTGACTAGGTATCAGGTACTGTTTAAAGTGTTTCAGGCACAGTAGCAAGCAAAAGAAAGATCCCTGATTTCAAGGAACTTACATTCTAATTGATGGAGACAAGCAACAAACAAACAAGATATTAATGAGTGTTACCTGCTAAGAGAAAGGTAAAAGAGGGTTATGTAATAGAGTTTTAGATAGAATACATGTGACTGAAAACCCAACTCAAAATGGGATGTCTCATAATATCTGGTCATATGTACCATGATAGCTTTCTAAAATCTTGAACATTTTTAATTCTGAGAATTGCCTGTCCTCATGTGCTTTGGATAAGGCATTGTATTACTATCCCCATATTACAGGTGAAAAAATACAATTACTAAGGAGTCAAGTGACTCATTTTAGGCCAAAATAAGGATTCAGAAGCTGTAGTCAGAGACCAAGCTCTTAGTGACATGCAGGCTCCATGGTTCAAGAGCCTGTGATACTAAGACATCAAGTGCTATCACTGTCATCACAGCAACGCAAGATTGAAGGCAACAGGACCAGGCCCAAAGGTCCTGCAGATGCAATGCTGTTTGCCACCACCATCACCTCCTTCTCGGTCCCTGAAGGGCTTCCCACCTTGTGAGGAAGCTAAAGATTCTAGAGGGGGCTAAGGAGAGGCATAGCCTTCGGGGAAGCCACCAACAGGCTCTAACCTGTTCAAAACATGCTGTGATTCGCTCCCCAAAGCCCCCTCCATTCTTCACACTGCAGCCCAAATGGTATTGAGGTAGGAAGCAGGACTCAACTCCGAACAGATTGAAAGACTGGCTGAAACAGAGAAGCATGGAAAGCACTTCTTCATAAGACATTCCTACCAGTGACACAACAGTTTACCATTGCTGTGGCAACGCCTAGAAGTTAGCACCACTTTCATGGCAGTGACCTGGAAATTACCACCCCTTTTCTAGAAATTTCTGAATTACCTGCCCCTTGATTTGCATGTAATTAGGAGTGGGTATAAATATGATTAGAAAACTGCCTCTGAGTTGCTGCTCTCAATACACTGCCTATGGGTAGCTCCGCTCTGCAGGAGCAGCCACAGAGCTGTCACACTGCCACATCAGAAAAGCTGTTTTCTGGCTGGGCACGGTGGCTCACACCTGTAATCCCAGCACTTTGGGAGGCCAAGATGGGCAGATCACCTGAGGTCAGGAGTTCGAGAACAGCCTGGACAATATGGTGAAACCCAGTCTCTACTAAAAATACAAAAAATAGATGGGCGTGGTGGTGGGTGCCTGTAATCCCAGCTACCTGGGAGGCTGAGGCACAAGAATTTTCTTGAACCTGGGAGGTGGAGGCTGCAGTGAGCTGAGATTGCGCTACTGTACTCCAGCCTCGGTGACAGAGCGAGACCATGTCTCAAAAAAAAAAAAAAAAAACCTGTTTTCTACTATCAGCTCACCCTTGAATTCTTTCCTGGGCAAAGCTAAGGACTTCCCCAGGCTATGCCCCGCTCACCTGTCCTGCACAGGTATCATTCCCCCTTTTTTAAACCTTCAATGCTGTCATTTCATTTTGAATAAGATTCAAAGTCAGGTGTACGTGTGTGTGTCTATGTGTGTGTATGTGTGTGTGTTGCTTCTTTACAGCCCTCATGCATCAAAGTCAGTTTGGTTTTTTGTTGATGTTAATTTTTTTAGAGATAAGGTCTTTCTCTGCTCTGCCAAAGGCTTCAGGAAGATAAAAAGAAAAAGAGGGTCTCACTCACTCTCTTGCCTAGGCTACAGTGCAGTGGCATGATCATAGTTCACAGCAGCCTCAAACTCCTGGGCTCCAGGGATCCTCCCACCTCAGCTATGACTACAAGCATGAGCCACCATGCCTGAATCAAACACAGTTTGTTTGGGTTTTATTTATTTATTTATTTTTGAGACAAAGTCTCACTCTGTTGCCCAGGCTAGAGTACAGTGGCATGATCTTGGCTCACTGTAACCTCCGCATCCCAGGTTCAAGCAATTCTCCTGCCTCAGTCTCCCAAGTAGCAGGGACTACAGGCACGCCCCCCTACACCCGGCTAAGTTTTGTATTTTTAGTAGAGATGGGGTTTCACCCTGTTGGTCAGGCTGGTCTCGAACTCCTGACCTCAAGTGATCTGCCTCGGCCTCCCAAAGTGCTGGGATTACAGGCATGAGCCACCAGGCCTGGCCCAAAGACAGTTTTTTGATCTTCAAGATTTTACCTGATTTGGCCCCAGGCTCAGCCAGTCCCATTTCCTCCTACTCCCTGCTCCATTCAGCCACACTGACCTCCTTCTGTCCTTCAAATGATATCAAGCACATTTTTACTTCAGTGTCTTTCTTTTCTCTCTGTCTCTAAATCTCTGCATAGCTGCCTCCTTTTTAATCCTCAGATCTCAGCAAAAGTGTCACAGCCTCAGAGAAGCCTTCCCTGACCACCTGAGCAAAAGTAAATCTCTCTCTCTCTCTCTCAATCCATCCTTCCTATCTTGTTCTTTATAGTTCATATCTCCGTATACTGTTTTGTTTGTGTGCTTTTCTCTCTCTCGCACTAGAATGTAAGCTCCTAGAGGACATATTCATGTACTGATACATTCCACCTGGTACATAACAGGTATTAAATATTTGTTTGAATGAATGTAAGTAATGGGGTTTGAAAGTCTGATTATCTGATAGAAATACCAGGCATTTGATTCCATTGCAATGACCAGTAATTGTGAGTTAGAAATTATATAACTTTCTAAAAATAAAAATATCGAGTGAAGTTAATCAAAAAAAGACAGTGGTTTAAGCTGTCATTGCACTGGCTCCCAGCATCTGAGTGAAAGACCACAATTGTCATCCCTCTCACTGTTACGAAACTGTAATAGGCTAGGCACGGTGGCTCACGCCTGTAATCCCAGCACTTTGGGAGGCTGAGACAGGAGAATCACCTGAGATCAGGAGTTTGAGACCAGCCTGGCCAACGTGGTGAAACCCCATCTCTACTAAAAATAAAAAAGAAAAGTAACTGGGCATGGTGATGGGCTCCTGTAATCCCAGCTACTTGGGAGGTTGAGGCAGGAGAATCACTTGAACCCAGGAGGTGGAGATTGCAGTAAGCCAAGATTGCACCACTGCACTCCAGCCTGGGCAACAGTGTGAGACTCTGTCTCAAAAAAATAAAAAAAGAAAAGAAACTATAATAATTACTATTTTGGCTCAGATGAAGCTATTCTTATTAATTTTCAAAATGTTTTTGATATTTAATTGCTTTATCAAAAAAATCAGTAATCTGTTGATGAGTTACATATTTTCCAATTTCTCTTCTTCTCTACACTGGGCTCTGAGAAGCTGACTTTTATCAACCGTATAAACGGGGATGCTTGAGCTCTAACTTCTGGTTGGCTGAAGCAATGACAGCCAACAGCAAGACATCAAAAAGGGGATGAAGAATGGAGCTTGAAGAGTATTCCTGTAGCCCCTCCCTGGCTGGATCACAACAGGCTGGCTAGGTTGCCTTATCAAACTGAAACTGCCTTTGCAAAATTATCACTGAGACAGTGAAAGAGATTTGACTTAACCGACTCCATCTTGCTTCTAACCTCCTTGTTCATTCCTGGGCACAGGCTGAACTAACTTTGGGAGAAACTTACAGTTTAAAACAAAGATGATAACAGCCCTTTCCCAAAGCAGACCTCCTTCTTGCCTGGGAACTAGATTCTCTTTGTAGGACTAACATTAGCTAGAAGATTAGAAATTATGGTTTAAGAGTCATGCAACTGGAGGCTTCAAGATTTTCTTCAGATATCTCAGTGCTCGAGATATTTTGCAGACCCTGCACTTGCCGGATCAGCTGGCACTCAGATCGATTAACTGGCTAATATGATCTTGTGGCTTCCACCCAAGAACCGACTCAGCACAAGAATACAGCTTCAACTCCCTATGATTTCATTTCTGACCTGACCAATCAGCACTCCCGGGTCACTGGCTTCCCCTAACCCACTAATTTGTCCTTAAAAATTCTGCTCCTGGCCAGGTGCAGTGGCTCACGCCTATAATCCCAGCACTTTGGGAAGCTGACGTGGATCACCCGAGGTCAGGAGTTTAAGACCAGCCTGACCAACATAGTGAAACCCTGTCTCTATTAAAAATACAAAATTAGCCAGGCATGGTAGCACATGCCTGTAATCTCAGCTACTTGGGAGGCTGAGGCAGGAGAATCACTTGAACCCAGGGGGCAGAGGTTGCAGTGAGCCAAGATAGCATAACTGCACTCCAGCCTAGGTGACAGAGCAAGACTGAAAACAAACACAAAAAAATCTCTGCTCCCCAAATGGTTGGGGAGACTGGTGTGAGTGATAATAAAACTGTCTCCCACACAGCTGGCCCTGTGTGAATTACTCTTTCTCTATTGCAATTCCCCTGTGTTGATGAATCAGTTCTTTCTAGGCAGGGGGCAAGGTGAACCCCTTGGGCGGTTACAAATTCAAAGGCCACAGTTCCTTTCAGGTGGCTTCACCTGTGGTCACTCTCGCAAGGTTTTGGTTTTGCCCTCCAGGACTAGAAGAGGTAAGGGCTTCCTGCTATTGTAGCGCTACAGTGTTGAACTACTCTTACCCTTGCTCTGCCCTAACTCTGTCCACATCTTTGGGAACAGCTCCTTTATTAACTTCTCCTTGCTTCTCCTGTTTGAACTTGCCCAACTCTTAACCTGCTTGGATCCTGAGTCATGCATTGTATGCCTCAGACTCCTGAGAATTTGAAAGTCACAGGTCTATAACCTAGAA
This sequence comes from Macaca nemestrina, assembly GCF_043159975.1. Classification (NCBI taxonomy): domain Eukaryota; kingdom Metazoa; phylum Chordata; class Mammalia; order Primates; family Cercopithecidae; genus Macaca; species Macaca nemestrina. Next base: position 110,443,142 of record NC_092134.1, read on the forward strand.
ACAAATTAAAGCAAGTGTTTCTAGCCAATGGGAAATTTTAACAATGTATAACAATCCATGAGTATGGGCACTGTTATTTCCAATTTGGAGTGTGATATTATAAAACAAGCTATGAAAAGAAACTAAATAAAAAGAGCACGTGTTATTTTCTCAAAGAACACGCTGACAGTTAAGAGCAATCCTATTTGAAAATAACCTACACATGATAGGATAATAAAGTAGGGGCTCACCTGGCTTAGCTCCGTTCTGTTCCTGCGAAAGCCACACATTCATATAAATAAGATATACTTGTTTTATATATATTTATTATATTTTAAAACATGGGTCTACATACAGCTCATATGTTACATTATGAATTAACAGCATGATTTAAGAAAAGTAATTTTGTTAATTATTTTTATAAAACCAACCCGGAGCAACAATCTATGATAACTTTTACTTTGTATGGTAGCTATGGTAGGAAGTGGAGGAGATTCTGAGCTAGAGGAAACTATATTAAAGTGGGCACAGCAAACAGAGAGGAGAGAGGGAAAAATATCTTGCCCTTAGCCTAGCCCTGCCTACAAATCACTTAAAAAAGACTTTCATTCCCAATAACCTTGCATTCAAAGATAAACCATGAATAGCGGGAACCTCCTAAAAGCCTTGACTAAGGGGAAATCCTGAAAGCTGCCTCCAGAGATAAGCCACAAAAACAAGAACATCCTGTTTTCCTTACCAAAAAAACAGGAACATCTTGTTCTTATCCAATCGGAATGAACTGCCATATCTGAGCTATAAATATCTGCAATTTCATCTGAGCTATAAATTCCTCTCATTCTATTTAGCGAGCCACTCTCTAAAGGTCTGATTTTCTTGAACTGCAAGTAAAAATGTCTCTCTGTGCTCCTATTTATCTTTGAATTTTATTTTGACAAAGGGTTCCTGAACTGATTTTTGCCGGGTAGTCCTGAAGTTGGATGCACCCAGTGCCGGCTTCATGGGTGGGTAAAATGTGCAGTCACACGGGCCCCACCCTGGGTTTAGTGCTCTGCTATCACCATCTTAAAATTCGTAATTTTTTTTTTTTTTTTTTTTGAGGCAGAGTCTCACTCTTGTCGCCCAGGCTTGAGTACAGTGGTGCGATCTCGGTTCACTGCAACCTCCGCCTCCTGGGTTCAAGCAATTCTCCTGCCTCAGCCTCCTAAGTAGCTGGGATTACAGGCACCTGCCACCACGCCCAGCTAATTTGTTTGTACTTTTAGTAGAGACGGAGTTCCGCCATGTTGCCCAGGCTGGTCTCGAACTCCTAACCTCAGGTAATCCGCCCACCTCGGCCTCCCAGAGTGCTGGGATTACAGACGTGAGACATGTGCATTTTAGCTTTCTAGATCAGGTGAGGACACAGGGGCAAATGGCTCAAGGGTCAAATCCAGTCCAATGCCTGTTTCTGAACAGCTTGCAACTTAAGGATGGCTTTTACATTTTTTAATGGCTGAAAAAGATCAAAAGATGAGTATTTCATGACAGTTGAAAATTACATAAAATTCAAACTTCAGTGTTTAGGATAAGGTTTTATTGGAACACAGCCCCACCCATTCATACTGTCTATAGCTAATTTTAAGCTACAAGTTGAATAGCTGTGACCAAGCCAGCATGGCCCACAAAACCTAAATAGTTCTTGTTTGGCTCTGGGAAGCTAAAAGACAACAGAGAAAGATTTCTCCAAAGATACTGAGTTTCTCTGGGAATGAGCAAAAACAATTATAATCCAAGATGTACAGCTATGGCAAGCCACAGGTCTGGAGAAGGGAAGAGCAGGGGGAAGATTTTACTGGTAAAGTAGAGAAGTTCACATAAACGTCTTGGAAACAAAGTTGATTGGTTCCTGAGACTCAAATCAAGAAGTGTAGTTCGTTCATTATTGGAGGTGCTGCTGCTGGGCCAAACATCCTTTCGACAGTATCTTATCTGAACTGCTGCAGTTTTAAAAAATGTTTAGCAATAAATCTTGTCATAGAAATGTGTGCATATTTGCAAAACGAGCAAGTTGTGCAAAACATTAAATGCATGAAAGATGTGAATTGTGGGTTTTTTCGTTTATTTTTTAAAGTCCTTGCAGTTCTTCCTCTTTTTTTTTTTTTTTTTTTTTTTTGAGACGCAGTCTTGCTGTCGCCCAGGCTGGAGTGCAGTGGCACAATCTCGGTTCACTACAACCTCCGCCCCCCGGGTTCAAGCGATTCTCCTGCCTCAGCCTCCTCAGTAGCTGGGATTACAGGCGCCTGCCACCACATCCGGCTTTTTTGTTTTTCTGTATTTTTAGTAGAGGCGGGGGTTTCACCACATTGGCCAGGCTGGTCTCAAAACTCCCGACCTCGTGATCTGCTCACCTCGGCCTCCGAAAGTACTGAGATTACAGGTGTGAGCCACCGCGTCCGGCCTTGAGACAGTTCTTATCTGAGACATACGAGCATGAGTTCCCTTCCTTTATGGTCTCTGGACTCCAATTTGTCTGGGTCTGACAGTAGTTACTTCTCCTGGAATCTGCAACTTTCAGAGCACTTTATGGAAAAAGTCGGCCAACCCCTGCCCTACACTCACTCTTGATCACTCTCCAGTGTTGCCATCCCAAACTTTTGCAGACCACCCTTTTCTCTCTGATCTGTATCCCACCCCCCCCAACCATGGGTGCTTCCATAAAACTAACCCCATCTAAGCATTTAACAGTTATTCTAATTACCCTTTTACTTGTCTGACCCAAGTGTTCACCACTCAATCCTTAGCACCCAGCACGATCCCTGGCCCTCGTTCAGTGCTTAATAAATGCATGTTGATAGAATGTGCAGCATCCTGAACAGGCGAACAGCAGTGGGTTCCAACTTTCAAGGAGCTTAAAAAAGGAACCCGGCATATAAACAACAGATTAATCTACAAGGAAGAATGGCGGGGCGGGTGCGGGAAGCACTAAAAAGCAGCAAATACTCTGCAGCAGAACCAAAGAGAAAATTCCACCTACAGGTGCCCTTTCTTCAGGAACCTTCCTAATGTGAATACAGGTTCCCTTCTCCTCCATGACGAAATTCTTAGTGCGGTTACTTGTTGGTACGCAGTGTCCTCATCTGTAAAATAAGACTAATGACGATTTCACCGGATTATAATGAATACAGTTAAGTATTGAACTAAGGCATAGAAAGCACGTAGCTCAGTGCACGCTTCCTAGAAAGTGCTCAGTAAACTCCGATCCTCTAAAACGCTCCGTTTGATGTTAATGGAGTCCGTATCCGAGCGGGTCTCCAGTGTGCATCGCCAAGGCTATGGCCCAGCATGCAACGTATCCTTTTAGTAAGAGCAGCGACTTCTCAGCTCTCCCTTCGCCACAGGAGAGTTCTCGGCTCGCGGCGTCGCAGCGGGGCTGAGCGCTGGGCTGAACTCCCGAGAAACCTACTGCAGCTGCACTGGAGCAGACGCTGGACAGGTGAAAGAACTACAACTCCCGTCAGATTGCACCTGAACTTAGGGCCTCTTTATATTTTGTCACACCCAGCCTCCTCCGCGCAGCCCTCAGTGGCTCCGCCCCAAGGGGAGATCTCTTCTTTCCTTGTGGAGTCCGAAGCGTGGCCACGCCCCGGTCACCGGAAAAATCCGTGTGACGTCACAAAAACCTACGCGTCGCGCGGTGGGCGGGAGTTGGCGGACGGTCCCTGGCTGCGTTCTGGAGGCCCTGGGACCGCGGAAGAGGCTTCAGACGCTGCAGAGATGCCTCGCCCACGGCGGGTCAGTCAGCTCCTGGATCTGTGAGTCTACCCTGTTCCGGCTCCCTTCGCGCCGCCCCAGCACCTCCTCCGAACGGCCAGGCCCTGCGCTGATCTTCCTCCCCGCCCCTTTCCCACCCCCCCGACCTCTGAAGAGGCCCCGCGTGTGTTTCTGTCCCTGGGTTCCTGATCTATCGTTTCCTGGCTGAGGACAGTTGTGCAAAGTGGGTCTCTTGGCGGGCTTGCCCCTCCGAGACTCCGCTGCGCGTTCAGTGTCCATTCCTCAGTCAGCCTTGACAGCTCGGCGTCCCGGCTCTTCCTGGCAGTGGCCTCTCTCTTAGCAGCTAAAAACCTTGGTAGAAAAAAACACAACACTAGATGAGGTTCTCAAAAGCTTCTAGCAGAATTCCACCCCTGTAACTGGAATAAACATTGATACACCCTGGGATAAACGTAGCACAGTGATTAAGAGCACAGATCCCTGGCTGAGATTGCTGGGTTCAGCCCCCGGCTCTGCCATTCACCAGCCACGTGACCATGGACGGGTAACGTAACCTCTCCCTGTGCCTAAGTTCTTTATAAAATTTTTGTGATAATAGCACCCTTCTCACGGAGTTGTTCTGAGGGATAAATTTAACACATGTAAAACCCTTATAAGGATGCCCAGCAAATAATAAACACCATTAAATGTTATTATTATTTCCTGCCAGAAATTGTACAGAAATTACAAGGGCAATTGCGTCTCTCCAGGAGCTTTCAGTCCTGTTAATATTGCCATGTAAAAAATAGACATCTTAAGGATAAGGAAAACAAGCTCCTTAATCTACTGAAGGCTTTCTAAAACAATGGCATCTGAGATTTTACATTAAACTCAGGAGGCCGAGGTAGGATAATTGCTCGAGCTCAGGAGTTCGAGACCAGCTTGGGCAATGTGGCAAAACCCCGCCTCTACTGAAAATAAAAAAACCTATCTGGGCACGGTGGTTCACGACTGTAATCCCAGCACTTTGGGAGGCCGAGGCACTTGAAATCAGGAGAGTTGGAGACCAGCCTAGCCAACATGGCAAAACCGCGGCGTCTACTAAAAATACAAAAATTAGCCAGGAGTAGTGGTGGCGCCGGTAGTCCCAGCTATTCCGGAGGCTGAGGCAGGAGAATTGCCTGAACCCGGGAGGCAGAGGTTGCAGTGAGCTGAGATCGCGCCATTGCACTCCAGCCTGGGCGACAGAGCAAGACTGTCTCAAAAAAATAAAATAAGTAACTATCATATATGTAGAATAATATCACAAGCGGGAGAGTAACAAACTTGATATTTCTAATAAGGAAAAGAATAGAAGAAAGCTTTGTAAAGGGGGTTATTATTTTGAAGATCTGACAGTTGCAAAACAAATAGGAGGAAGTGCATCCAAGAGAGTGAAATAAAGAGTAAAGGTTTGACAGGCAGGAAAGGAAGAAATATGAGAGAAGACCAGAAAGTAGTGCTCCAATGTTAATGGAAGATACAATATGAATAGCATAGCAGTGAGACATAAAGCCAAGTCATTGGGAATAGAATCTTAGGGACCAGGATGAAATAAAAGCATTTCCTGTTTTAGTCATGGGGAGCTATCAAAGGTTTTAGAACTGTGCTGTGAGCAGAGATTTGAATTAGGCAGAAGTTGGAAACAGGGAGACACTTAGGAGACTTACAAAATCTTAAGAAGTGGAGAGCCCAAACCAGGAGACGTGAAGATGTTCTTTGCAGAATTGTTTCTGGTGGCATGGAGGTGGAATGGGAGAGGTACCACGGAATATTATGCAGCTGTTAGAAAAGCAGAGGGTAGGCCAGGCATGGTGGCTCACACCTGTAATCCCAACACTTTGGGAGGCTGAGGAGGGTGGATTGCTTGAGACCAGGAGATAGAGACCAGCCTAGGTAACATGGCAAAACCATGTCTCTACCAAAAGTAAAAAGCCAATCTCATAACCTGGTCTCAAAATAAATAAATAAAAATTAAATTTAAAAAATGAAAGAAAAGCAAAGGGTAGATTCACATGGATGGTACTTTAAAACACAGTGCTTAGTGAAAAAAGAGGAAACAGACTAACAATGTTAATAAAAATTCTTCGGAACTTGAAGGTAAGACAAAGGGATGAGCACGTGATCTTCATTGTCATGTTAGAGTGTGGTCCCTGTGTAAAGGTCCATATTTGCCCCTAGAACCTAATTTTGTACCCTTCTGGGACAAGGTACAATCTGAGACTGGCAGTTGATCAGCAAGCTATTTCTGGTTTGTAACAAAGAAGCTTGAGCCAGACTAGTAATTAACTGTGTCACTAAGCACACTAGTTAGTCCAGCTGATGAGGCTTTCTCCATGAAGGAGCCGGGGCTTGGTTTATGTTCTTACATAAACTCCTTGTCTCCTCACTGACCAGCACTTTAACACTGCCTTAGAGAATCCTTTGGATCTGAGACATGAATAGTTTTGAATAGAGGGACCATTCAACTCTTAGCTGGGCGCCGTGGCTCACGCCTGTAATCCCAGCACTTTGGGAGGCCAAGGCAGGTGGATCATCTGAGGTCGTGAGTTCGAGACCAGCCCGACCAACATGGAGAAACCCTGTCTCTACTAAAAATACAAAATTAGCTGGGCGTGGTGGCGCATGCCTGTAATCCCAGCTCCTCCGGAGGCTGAGGCGGGAGAATCACTTGAACCCCGGAGGCAGAGGTTGTGGTGAGCCAAGATTGCGCCACTGCACTCCAGTTTGGGCAACAAGAGCCAAACTCTGTCTCAAAAAAAAAAAAAAAAAAAAAGAAATTACTCTGTTACTTTTTAGCTTCATTGACAGGTAGAGTGGTGATTAGACTATTACGGAGAAAGAAGTGTCTTATGGGGAAAATGAATCAGAATATCCAGTAGAAATATCAAGCAGGCAGTTAGAATATAATTTTGAATCTGAAAGAGAGATCAAGGATTAGGCTGGGCGCAGTGGCTCATGCCTGTAATCCCAGCACTTTGGGAGGCCAAGGCAGGCAAATCACTTGAGCTCAGGAGTTCGAGACCAGCCTGGCCAACATGGTGAAACCCTGTCTCTACCAAAAATGCAAAAAAAAATTAACCAAGCATGGCAGTGCACACCTGTATTCCCAGTTACTTGGGAGGCTGAGGCAGGAGACTTGCTTGAAACCGGGAGGCAGAGGCTGCAGTGAGCCAAGATGGTGCTACTGCACTCCAGCCTGGGCAACAGAGTGAGACTGTCTCTAAATAAATAAATAAAATGAAGAGAGGTCAAGGATTGTAACTAAGATTGGGGATAAAACTTTGTAGATGATAGGAAGCCATGGTTAAGTTTAAGAGAGGGGCTATAGAGAGAAAAAAAAGAAAGTCAAGGACAAAATTTTATGTAACACTTAACATTAGAACCAGCCCATGTTGCCAAAACTCTTTTATTTGTTAGATCAAGTCGCCATATGATGAATTGACCAAATAGTAATAGGTTGTTTCTTTTAAGTATAAAATGTGGAGCAACTAATATTGTATGGGATATCCGCCCGTCTCCCTAATTGTTTTACAGCTTTTAAAGATTTTAAGTTTTAGCTGACTTCTTTTCATTTTGTCTTGAGAAATGAGACTGCCTGTGCCAACTGTTGGGCCTGAGAATCAACAACACTTATGTCAACATAACTTTCTGCTCTAGGAAATTTTTGCAAATCAGTTTATCTAAATAAACAGCTATCAGGACAGACATTTTGATTTTTAGGACAAACAGTATGTTTATCTGTACAGATTGCTCAAGGCTGGCTTCTTGTGTCCATCAGTTTTAAACTACTAAGTCACAAACTTTGCCTAATCCTTACCCATTCGGGGGAGAAACACCCACTTAAACTGGTGGAGTTTGTATCCCAGAACCCTATGTATACTCCTGCCTAACTTTCCCCTGTTGAAATGCTACCCAAACCCTGTCAAGGTGATCTCCATTGCTGTAGTAAATTTGGTATATGATTTGACGAATTTAATAAATCTGTTTGACCAGCAGGGTTTCTGGATAGGCTTTATGGCCATTTAATAGTCCTCCCAGAATTTTAAAATCTATTTCATTTGTTTCTGTCCCAACTCCCTGCTATTGCAGCTGGAGGGAACTGGAGCAGAAAGAGGAAACCATTTACTTTGGGAAACACATGGTACAGCCTCTGCACTGCTGAGCTCCAAGAAGAGCATACTAAAGGGCTAAGATGAAAAAGACTGAGAGGAAAAAGGTGGTGGTGGAGGGCAGAGAGCTATGTTGTGGGAAAAAGGTAATATATTGAAATATACCTGAAATCTGCATAAAGCAAAATATAGTAGTCTCTCCTTATCTGCTGTTTTGTTTCAGCAGTTTCAGGTACCATGAAACTGCCAACCATGGTAAAAAAAATATATATGTTAAATGGAAAATTCTGGAAAGAAACAATTCATAAATTTTAAATTGTGCACCATTCTGAATAGCAAGATGAAATCTCACACCATCCTGCCCTGTCTGCGAGGATGTGAATTCTGCCTTTGTTCAGTATATCCATGCTGTCCATGCTGTTCATTTAGTAGCCTTCTTGGTTATCAGAGCTATTGTCGCAGGGCTATTGCATTCACATAACCCTGATATTACTTAATAATTGCACCAGAGCACAAGAGTACTGATGTACATGTATTTTTTTATTTTTCCACCCAATCCCTATAGATACTGTTATAACTCTTCTATTTTATTATTGTTGTTGTTCATCTCTTACTGTGCCTAATTTATATATTAAACTTTACCATAGGTATGTATGCATAGTAAATGCAGGGTGTGTATAGGATTTAGGATTCAGTACTATCCATGATTTCAGGTGTCCACTGGGAGTCTTAGAATATATTTCCCATGGATAAGGGGGATCTGCTATATAACAGGAGTGATTGTCAGTCACTTCAAATGCTTTGCTTTTCTCTAATCCTCTACTCAGAGAGGTCACATGCAAGAGGAACAAGAGCATTTTTACAAAGTTTATACGGACTTACCTTATTTCCCCCCTTGACTGGCGTGGGTCACTGTAGGGGTACTTGGTGAGCAGTGTCCTCAACCAAGTGGTAGTTATCTTTATTACCTAGGGCAGGAGTTGGTAAACTTTCTGTGAAGAGCCAGATCGTAATATTTTTAGCTTTGTGGGCTACACATCCTCTGACACAGTTATTCAGCTCTGCCATTGTAGAACACAAGCAGCCACAGACAACACATAAAGAAATGGCAGCAGCCTGAGGATGATAAGTGGTGTGAAATATCTGTTGAATACCTTGACTATCGGCTCATTGTCGAGCAACCTTTGCAGTAAAAGACCTATCATTGTCAGAGTGAAAGTGGTCTTCTTTGGGAGGCCGAGGCGGGTGGATCACGAGGTCAGGAGATCGAGACCATCCTGGCTAACATGGTGAAACCCCGTTTCTACTAAAAATACAAAAAATTAGCCAGGCGTAGTGGCGGGCGCCTGTAGTCCCAGCTCCTTGGGAGGCTGAGGCAGGAGAATGGCGTGAACCCAGGAGGCAGAGCTTTCAGTGAGCTGAGATCGCAGTGATCTGGAAAACCAAAAACATAACACACTTTGATCAGTGTGCCTGGAGTTGGTTGATCGTACTGAAACAATGAAACCATAACCTGAAAAAAATGTCAACAACTGTAACACATTAACAATAGCCCCAGAGGTGGGGTGTGTGTGTGTGTGTGTGTGTGTGTGTGTGTGTGAGAGAGAGAGAGAAAGGCTGTGTTCCAGTAAAAGTTGATTTCTTTTTTTTTTTTTTTTTTGAGATGGGGTCTCACTTTGTTGCCCAGGCTGGAGTGCAGTGGCTCGATCTCAGCTCACTGCAACTTCTGCCTCCCAGGTTCAAGTGATTCTCCTGCCTCAACCTCCCAAGTAGCTGGGATTACAGGCATGCACCACCATGCCTGGCTAACTTTTTGTATTTTTAGTAGAGACAGGCTCTCACCAGCTTGGCCGGCCTGGTCTCGAGCTCCTGAATTCCGGTGATCTGCCCGCTTCAGCCTCCCAAAGTGCTGGGATTACAGGCATGAGCCACCATGCCAGGCATAAAACTTGATTTCTAAAAATCAGCAACTAGCCAGGTTTGTCCCACAAGTCATAGTTTGCTGACCCCTTATCCAGGTTTCAGTACAACAAGAGAATCCAGGTGGCTGAACCAGAATTAAGTTTGAATTTCCTAAGTTCCCTTTTGCCAGACTGCCACCCAGAGAGTATACCAACCAGGCTGGCTTGGAGTCGTTGTTCGGAGAAAGAAAGCTGCATATCATGCCCAGGAATTGTCAGAGTGGAATCCCAGAATTTCAGACTAAGTCTAGCAAACCTTCCCCTTTTCATCCTGATCATTATATAGGAGGTGGCTAAGAGACTATGAACCCTTGTGGGGTACATTTTTTGTGACCAAACTACCTTACTAAGATGCATGGACCAGGAGAGTGTGAAGAAGGTAGAGTCAGAAATTTCTTTCAGTGGATTTTTTAAAAGTCCGTTTTACTTCTTGTTGGAGCCAATAGCCTGAGGATGATAAGGGACGTGAAATATCCGTTGAATACCTTGACTATCGGCTCATTTTTGAGCAACCTCTGCACAGTAAAAGACGTATCATTGTCAGAGTGAAAGTGGTCTGGAAAACCAAAAGCATAACACATTTTGATCAGTGTGACTGGAGTTGGTTGAACAGACTGGAACAATGAAACCATAACTCGAAAAAATGTCAACAACTGTAACACATTAACATTAGCCCCGTGTGTGTGTGTGTGTGTGTGTGCACGCGCACGCGTGTGTGTGTGTGTCAAAGGCCTGATATAGTCAACTTGCCAGAAGTAAGAGGGACCACACCCCATGCAATATGGCTTACTTCACTGAGACAAAACAGGCTGACTTTTGAAAGGAAGCACAAGACCAGCATGCAATAGTAGTGTCAGACACATGTAATCTTTACTTTGTTCCCAGGCCATGATGGCAGATGTTGCTATGTGCAGTGTGTTGTTGCAGTGTGCAGACTGCTGATCCTGACAGCAGTGGCAGCAGTCTGGATGGTGTATACTTGATTAGCAGTGTCACTGCAGTCCATTCCATTGGAGAGTGAGCCACTGCCACAGACATCTGTCTGATTCTCAGCTGTGATTTGTTTTCACAGTTCACAGTCCTAAAGAGGAGTGTCTGTAATCAGCTAGTTTGTTTTCTTCCAAGTGGCAGACCAGGTAACATTGTCAACAGCCCAAGAGTCAGTAAAAATATAATATGCCTTGACCAAGGGGGTGTTGTTTGTTGACTAAGACAGATATTGGCGAACTTCGTAGGCTCCACCCACAGTGTCACTTTAGCCTCTCTTCCCCACTGAGGACTTTACCCAGACCCCATCAGTTGCATTTGGTTGCCTTTTTCCCCTAAGGGATCAGAGACCAAGGAGCTTACTGTGTGCCCAAGTTACGAATTATAGCAACAGCCAACAGGAGACTGCTGTTCACCAACTGAAAGTGTGGGGAATGCAGAATGGCGGGGAGGCTGGCTCACAGGGAATGCTGAGGGCGGTGAGGATGATATTTCCCTCTTGCTGTCCACTCTTGTATTGATGTCACCCCACTATTGATGCCTGAGCATCAGATACCCAGCTTCCTCCCTTGGGTACCTCCCACTGAGCATCCAAGCCCAGAAGTCCTTCTCTTTCTGCCCCAGTGGAAACCACTACATTTTACTCCACAGTCCTTGATAATTTTGGCCACCCATATGCCCAGCACCCCATCAACCTCATCAATCAAATCAGACTGTGACAGGAGCCAGATATATAAGCAGCTGGCTTTGCACTGTTAGGCAAGGCTCTGCATTCACTTTTGTTTTGAGAGACCGCTCACCTGTGGCTCAACCAAATAAACAAGGCTGGTCTCAAACTCCTGGACTCAAGAGATATTCCCACTTTGGCTTACAAAGTGCTGGGATTATAGATGTGAGCCACTACACTTGGCCCACAATTCTGCTACAATTTGACTTCTAAGTAGATACTCAATTGAATTGAAACTGGGTACTCAAATACTTGTACATAAATGTTCATAGCAGCATTATTCACATTAGCCAAAAGGTGGGAAAACCCAGACAGATGTCCATCAGTTGATGAATCAATAAACAAAATGTGGTATATTTGCATAGTTGAATGTTATTCAGCTGTAAAAAGGAATGAAATACTGATACATACTACAGTGTGGATGAACCTTGAAAACATGATGTTAATTGGAGGAAGCCAGACACAGAGGCCACATACTGTATAAATCCAGATAAATCAATAGTGACAGGAAGCAAATTGGTAGTTCTGAGGTATTACAAAAAGGAAGAATGGGGATTGACTTTTTTTTTTTGAGACAGAGTTTCACTCTTGTTGCGCAGGCTGGTGTGCAGTGGCACGATCTCAGCTTACTGAAACCTCCTCCTCCATGGTTCAAGTGATTTTCCTGCCTCAGCCTCCCAAGTAGCTGGGATTACAGATGCCCGCCACTGCACCTGGCTAATTTTGTATTTTTAGTAGAGATGGGGTTACACCATGTTGGTCAGGCTGGTCTCGAACTCCTGACCTCAGATGATCCACCCTCCTCAGCCTCCCAAAGTACTGGGATTACAGGTGGGAGCCACCACACCCGGCTGGGACTGACTTCTTTTTTTTTTTTTTTTTTTTTTTTTTTTTTGAGACGGAGTCTCGCTGTGGGGACTGACTTCTTAATAGAGATAAGTTTTCTTTTGGGCTGGTGAAAATGTTTTAGAACTAGATACAGGTGGTAGTTGCACAACATTGTAAATGTACAAAATGCCACTGAAGTGCACACTATAAAATGATTAATTTCATATTATCTGACCTTCATCTCAACTTTTTAAAAGAAAGAAGTAAAGCAATGTATGTTGACAATGTCAAATGACAACAGACTGGAAAAATTAAATATAGTATATTCACACAATGAAATACATGTATACACACATACATGTATCATCTATATATTATAGCATATATTGAGAACCAAATGAACCGTGGCCACATGCAACCACTTGAATAAATTGCACAAACATAAGGTTCCATTGTATAACTATATTGTAATTCATTCTATTTACTGTGGATGGTAATTTGAGTTGTTTTTAGTTTTCTGTGTTACAAACAGTGCTGCTGTGAGTTTTGTTGTCTACATCTTCTGACTCAAAAGTGCAAGGTTTTCTAGGGTTGATACCTACAACCAGAATTGCTAGATCTTAGGATCTATACATCTTTAGCTTTACTAGATAAGGCCAAACAGTTTTCCAAGATGCTTGTACCAAATTACATGCCCACTCTCAATGTTTGAGAGTTCCTGTTGACTGCCGTCTTGACCAACATTTGATGTTCTCCATACCTTTCTAAAGTCTTTGAAGTCTCTAAAGAGATAAGGAGGCTTGATAAAATGCTACATAAGTTCTTACAATCACTAGATCTACAGTGAGCAATACAAATAACATTTTATGTTACACAACAAATATAATAATTTTATATGTATATAATTGTATATATTTTTACTTACCTAACAAATGTCCAACCTTTTCTCTACATTTTTGGAATTTCTGAAAAATTTGCTTTTCTGATCCTACTGATGCTTAGGAAAGATTTTATATCATTAAAAAGAAATTGGGAGGTCACTTCCAAGATGGCTAAATAGGAACAGCTCCAGTCTACAGCTCCCAGCAGGATCGACGCAGAAGATGGGCAATTTCTGCATTTCCAACTGAGGTATCTGGTTCATCTCATTGGGACTGGTTGAATAGTGGGTGCAGCCCACGGAGGGCAAGTTGAAGCAGGGTGGGGCATCGCCTCACCTGGGTGCAAGAGGTCAGGGGATTTCCCTTTCCTAGCCAAGGGAAGCTGTGAGTGACTGTACCTGGAGGAACGGTACACTGCTGCCCAAATACTGCACTTTTCCCATGTTCTTCCCAATCGGCAGACCAGGAGAGTGCCTCCTGTGCCTGACTCAGCAGGTCCCATGCCCACGGAGCCTTGCTCACTGCTAGCGCAGCAGTTTGAGATCAACCTGGGATATGGGAGATTGGTGCAAGGAGGGGTGTCTGCCATTGCTGAGGCTTGTATAGGCTGTTCTGTGCTCACAGTGTAAACAAAGTGGCAGGGAAGCTCAAACTGGGCGGAGCCCACCACAACTCAGCAAGGCCTACTGCCTCTCTAGATTCCACCTCTGGGGGCAGGGCATATCTGAACAAAAGGCAGCAGACAGCTTCTATAGACTGAAAGGTCCCTGCCTGACAGCTCTAAAGAGAGCAGTGGTTCTCCCAGCACAGCGTTTGAGCTCCGATAACGGACAGACTGCCTCCTCAAGTGGGTCCCTGACCCCCATGTAGCCTGACTGGGAGACACCTCCCAGTAGGGGCCGACAGACAGCTCATACAGGCAGGTGCCCCTCTGGGATGAAGCTTCCAGAGGAAGGACCTGGCAGCAATATTTGCTGTTCTGCAGCCTCCGCTGGTGATACCCAGGCAAACAGGGTCTGCAGTGGACCTCCAGCAAACTCCAACAGACCTGCAACTGAGGGGCCTGTCTGTTAGAAGGAAAACTAACAAACAGGAATAGCATCAACATCAGCAAAAAGGACATCCACACCAAAACCCCCATCCGTAGGTCACCAACATCAAAGACCAAAGATAGATAAAACCACAAAGATGGGGAGAAACCAGAGCAGAAAGCCTGAAAATTCCAAAAATCAGGACGCCTCTTCTCCAAAGGAACACAACTCCCTGCCAGCAAGGGAACAAAACTGGATGGAGAATGAGTTTGACGAGTTGACAGAAGTAGACTTCAGAAGGTCAGTAATAACAAACTTCTCCAAGCTAAAGAAGCATGTTCTAACCCAGTGCAAGGAAGCTAAGAACCTTGATAAAAGGTTACAGGAAGTGCTAACTAGAATAACCAGTTTAGAGAAGAACATAAATGACCTGATGGAGCTGAAAAACACAGCATGAGAACTTCACGAAGCATATACAATATCAATAGCCAAATTGATCAAGCAGAAGAAAGGATAGCAGAGATTGAAGATCAACTTACTGAAATAAGGTGCGGAGACAAGATTAGAGAAAAAATAATGGAAATGAACAAAGCCTCCAAGAAATATGGGACTATGAAAAGATCAAACCTACAATTGATTGGTGTACCTGAAAGTGATGAAGAGAATGGAGCCACGTTGGAAAACACACTTCAGGATATGATCCAGGAGAACTTCCCCAACCTAGCAAGACAGGCCAGCATTCGAATTCAGGTTGAACAATGAGAATACATGCACACAGGGAGGGGAACATCACACACCAGAGCCTGTCGTGGGGTTGGGGGCAAGGGGAGGGAGAGCATGAGGACAAATACCCAATACATGCAGGGCTTAAAACCTAGATGACAGGTTGATAGGGGCAGCAAGCCACCATGGCACATGTATACCTGTGTAACAAACCTGAACATTCTGTACATGTATCTCAGAACTTAAAGTAAAATAAAATTTAAAAAAAGTTAACTATAAATCTTAGTTACCAGGAAATCCCAGTTTCTGATACTGCCTCTTGTGAGTTAAATTAGACAGTCTGTAGACAGATTAGAAGGTACCACAGTAGTCTTGAATTAAAACAAGTTTAAAGTAGCTTGACACTAGAGAAGAATTTATTTAATCTTTCTTCATAAAGAATGTGTTCATCCAGGAATACTATTTGACCCAGCAATCCCATTACTGGGTATATCCCAAAGGAATATAAATGCTTCTATTACAATGAATGTTTGTTTATTCCATACATACGTTTATTGCAGCACCGTTCACAATAGCAAAGACATGGAACCAACTCAAATGCTCATCAACGATAGACTGGATAAAGAAAATGTGGTACATATACACCATGGAATACTATGCAGCCATCAAAATAAATGAAATCATGTCCTTTGCAGGGACATAGATGAAGCTGGAAGACATCATCCTCAGCAAACTAACACAGGAACAGAAAACCAAACACCGCATGTCATAAGTGGGAGCTGAATGATGAGAACACATGGACACAGGGAGGGGAACAACACACACCAGGGCCTGTACTGGTGGGGAGCAAGGGGAGGGATCACATCAGGACAAATAGATAACACATGTGGGGCTTTAATACCTAGGTGAATATCCCGGAACTTAAAATAAAAATGTAGAAAAAAAAAAATCAATTCCTGGTGGTTTGTAAGTCAAAAAGTAAAAGTCAGACAATAAACTTAGTGAATTCTTCTAGAAGAAAACATCAGAGAATATCTTCATGAACTTAGGACAGGGAAAGTTTATAAACAGGACAAAAAAATCACCTGCTGTAATGGAAAATACTGATAAATTTGACTATAAAATGTACTTCTCTTCAGCAGAAGACATGATTAAGAAGGTAGAAAGGCAGTCCACAGAATGGGGGAATATATTTGCAACATATATAACAAACAGAAGGTTCATATCCAGCATATAACAGGAATTCCTATATATCAGTAAGAAACATAGTTAACCCAAAATGAAAGAGGGAAAAATACTTGAGTAGATACTCCACAAAAGAGGATATCCAACCAGACAATAAAAAGATGAATGTGTTCCCATATTAATCAGAGATTGCAATTTAAAGCTACATTGCATTGCTATTATATACTCACTAAAATGACTAAAATTTAAAAGATTAACAATGCCAAGTGTTGGCAAGGATATGGACCACAAGCATGCTCATTCACCAATGGTAGGATTGTGACTGGGTACAACCACTTTGAAAAACTGGCATTAAGCTAAACATATGACTACCCTATGAGCCAGCAGTTCCACTACTAGTTATATATACTCAGTTGAAACACAGATACGTGTGTACCAAAAGACATGTCTAAGAATATTCATAACAGTAAAGAGTTACAAACAACCCAACTGTATATTCACTGTAGAATAAATTGGTCAAACAACAGAATATTATACATTAGTGAAAATGGACATGAACAACGTGAAAATGGAAATGAATAATCCATAGCTACATGCAACAATGCAGATAAATTTTGCAAACATAATGTTAAGCAAAAGAAACCAAGGAAACATGATGGAGCAATACTGAAATCAAACAGAATAGTCTCTAAAGTGAAAAACATGAATACAGATAAAGAGAGACATTACTTAATGATAAAAGGAATATTCCACAAGAAAATATCATGAATTTGCAACTAACACCAGTCTTACACAAAGGAAACCTGTCGTGTAGTTTAGTCAAATTTAGTCACGTTAGGAAACTTAACAAACTTAATATACTACTCTTACATTTTATGAATATAGAAAACAGCTCAGAGTGTAGTCAGGTGGCTCCGACCGAGCAGGGTTTTCCTTATCCCAGTGGATTTTGTAGAATACACTGCCAGTCTCTTGTCTTTTATTCATCATGGCTTCTGATATCCAAGTGAAAGCACTAGAGAAGCATGCCTCAGGCCAGGCTTTTGAGCTAATTCTCAGACCCCATCAAAAGAATCCATCCCAAAGTTCCTCATTTCCCCTCCAAAGAAGAAAGATCTTTCCCTGGAGGAAATTCAGAATAAATCAGAAGCTTCAGAAGAAAGACACAAGCCTTGTGAAGCTGAGGTCTTGAAGCAGCTTGCTGAAAAATGAGAGCAGGAGAAAGAAGTGCTTCAGAAATCAGTAGAAGAACAGCTTCATTAAAACAGCAGAAGAGAAACTGACCCACAAAATGGAAGCTAACAAAAAGAACAGGAAGGCGCAAATGACTAACACACTGGAGTGTTTGCAGAGAAAGATAAGCACATTGAAGAAATGCGGAAGAGCAAAGAATCCAGAGATCCTGGTGATGAGGCTGAAGCTGAGTAATTTGTTCTGAGAACTGACTTTCTTCCCGCTTGTCTTCCTAAATATCCATACTACACTGGCCAGGGTCATTTTATTTTTTGCTCCTGACAAATATTCTAGAAGCTGATATAGGGCTAGATAGGTAGATCCAGACTGTGCGATGTTGTTTTAGGAGCTAAAGGGAAGAAACTGGAAGAGTTTTACTCTTTTTCTAAAATGTTGGTCTTTCTAACATAGCTATTTTTCTTGTTGCATCTTTACTACTTCAGTACCCTTGGTGTACTGGGTTAATGGCTAGTGCTGTACTGGCTTTGTGAAACATATTTGTGAAAAGAGTATGTAGTGGCTTCTTTGAATGTTTGATACTGAATATTTGTTCATTTTTTAATCCCCATTCTGTCCTAATTTTACCAGATGCTACTGGACTTGAATGGTTAATAAAATTGCACAATGTTGGTGGCAGTGACTTCTTTCTACTCAGGTAATAAGTTAACAAGATCCTCCTAGTTTATATGTGTTCCAGGTAGAGCTTTTAGGTCAATGGAAATAACCAGCACACACATTACTGCAAAGTCTCTGCTTTTGAGTTTCTTGCTCCAGAGTTGTTTATATTGTCTTCTTCTACAATCATTGCTTTGTTTCAATGCCTGGACTCTGATCAGCTGTTGCTATATTCTTTCAGATGTTTATTTGCAAACAATCTTTTTTGTTCTGTGTTCCTATTTAAAAAGCAGATTAAGGCTGAGCGCAGGGCTCATGCACGTAGCTGTTTGGGAGGCCAAGGCAGGAGGCTCACTTCAGCCCTGGAGTTCAAGACCAGCCTGGGCAATATATTGAGACCCCATCTCTACAAGAAATACAGAAAATTAGCTGATTGTGGTAGTGCATGCCTGTAGTCCCAACTACTTGGGAGGCTGAGGTAAGAGGATCACTTGAGCCTTGGGGGTTGAGGCTGCAGTGAGCTGTGATCGTGCCACTGCACTCCAGCCTGGGCAACAGAGTGAGACCTTGTCTCAAGATATATAAATAAAAATTTTAAAGGCAGATTAAAGGCACAAATGGTATTTCTAGAGAACAGTTTAGAGGGAATCTTAAGATCCTAGTTGGAGGTATCTGGTGGTTTGCTTGCTTTATGTTACAGGTGGAGGTGTATTCTAATACTTTCCTGCCATAGAAGCTATAATTTGAGAATTGGATATTTTTTTTGGCCTTTTTTCTTTACCCCTGACTCATAGTACAGCTTTGAGAGAATCATAATATTGAAAAAGCTTTCTGTGCTGCTGTAGCAACTCCTGTGAAATGATTTAAGGAACTTTATTTATATTTTAAAAACCAATAATTTATTTATAGATATATATAAGTATTAAAAGTATAATTAAATAATGGACAGGAACTATTTTTAAAACTTTATGGTAGTAATTGTCTCTACAAAGAGAGATACATAGAGTAAACCAGGCAAGTATGCAAAAGGGGCTTTAATTTTATCTGAATTTTTTTTTTTTTCTTTTTTTGAGACAAGGTCTAGCTCTCTCACCCAGGCTGGAGTGCAGTGGCAGAATCACAGCTTACTGCAGTCTTACCTCCTGGGCTCAATCCTCCCACCTCAGCACCCCCTGACCCCAGGTAGCTGGGACTACAAGTGAACGCCGCTACACCCAGCTAATTTTTGTGTTATTTGTAGAGACAGGGTTTTGCCATGTTGCCCAGGTTGGTCTTGAATTCCTGGGCTCAAGTGAGCCTCCTGCCTCATTCTCCCAAAGTGCTGGGATTATAGACATAAGCCACCATGCTCAACCTTAATCAGAAATGTTTTATGTCTTGAGATATCTGACACAAATATGATAAAAGAGTAACAAAATTCTAGGTTTGGGGTACATAGATGTATATCATCCTGTTTTGTATTTCTGTATTTTTGAAATTTTTTATTATAAAACAACAAGGAAAAACTTGCAGAAGTGAAAGGAAAACTTGATTTTAAATTACAAATATAAACTGGAAATTCCACATATTTAGTAGAAAAATGAGAATATAGTAGAATTAGATAATACTATAAATATATATACATTAAACATATTTATGTGCAAACATATATACATACATGGAGAGAGATACTTATACACACACATATATATATAACAGACAGAGAGAACATTACATCTCTCATGTAGATAATATACATCCTCTGAATATGTAGAGCATGTATTTGGCCACAACAAAGAGCTCCTACAAATTTGTCAAAAAGTAAGAAAATGGTCCTCAAAAAACTAAAAATGGAACTACTGTATGACTCAGCAATTTCACCACTAGGTAAATATCCAAAATAAAATAAATAAATATATAAAGGAGATATCTGCATTCTCATGTTTATTGCAGCACTATTTGTAATAACCAAGATATGGGCCGGGCATGGTGGCTCACGCCTGTAATCCCAGCACTTTGGGAGGCCGAGGCAGGCGGATCACGAGGTCAGGAGTTCGAGACCATCGTGGCCAACATGGTGAAACCCCGTCTCTACTAAGGACACAAAAATTAGCCAGGCATGGTGGCACGTGCCTGTAATCCCAGCTATTCGGGAGGCCGAGGCAGGAGAATTGCTTGAACCTGGGTAGCAGAGGTTGCAGTGAGCCAAGATCGCACCACTGTACTCCAGCCTGGCAACAGAGCAAGACTCCATCTTGAAAAATAAAATAAAATAAAATAATAATTAAATCGTAGTAAAATGTGGTAAGCATGCCTCTAGAAGCTGAGGCAGGAGGATCTCTTGAGCCCAGGAGGTTAAGGCTGCAGTGAGCTGTGATTGCACCATTGCACCCCAACCTAGGCAACAGAGCAAGACCCTGTCTCAGGAGAGAGGGAGGGAGGGAGGAGAGAGGGAGGAAGGAAGGGAGGGAGGGAAGGAGGGAGGGAGAAAATGAATGAATTCTGTCATATGCAGCAACATGGGTGGAATTGGAGGTCATTTTGTTAAGTAAGCCAGACACAGAAAGACAAATGTCACATGTTCTCATTCATGTATGGGAGCTAAAAAAAAAGTGGATATCATGAAGATAGAGAGTAGATGGGTGGCTAACAGAGGTTGGGAAGGGTAGGAGATGGGGGCATAGAGAGAGGTTGATTAATGGGTATAAATACACAGATAAAATAAATAGTAGTGTTCAATAGATCAGTAGGGTGACTATAGTTAACAATAATCTATTATACACTTCAAAATGGTTAGAAGAGAATAATTTGAATGTTCCTAGCATAAACAAAAGATAAATATTTAAGATGATGGATAACACAATTACCCTGATTTGATCTTTACACGTTATATGAATGTATCAGATTATCACATGTACCCTGAAAATATGTACATCTATTATGTATCAATTTTTAAAAATAACAAACCAGGCAAAGGATATGTATAGATTGTTTATAGAAAAGCATATCCAGATAGCCAGCAAGCTTATGCAAGGATGTTAAGTTTACTGGTAATTAGAGAAATACAAGTTAAAGTAATAGTGAGACATCATTTTCACCTGTTAGGCCTTCCAACATTTAAGAGTAGGTGATCTTGAAAACATAGTGCTGAGTGAAAAACTAAACAAATCTATGACAAGTCCCATGTTTATAAATTAGAAATGCATGCATACAACAAACACATTAAAAGAAAATATACAATGAAAGGATACACATTAAACATGAGAATGGTTTCCTAAGTGGGTGGGGAATGGGAGTGGGAAATGGAGATAACAAAGAAATGGAAAGAATAAATTAAAATAAATTAAATATAAAATAAATAAATAGGGCCAGGCGCAGTGGCTTACGCCTGTAATCCCAAGTCAGGAGTTTGAGACCATCCTGGCCAATATGGTGAAACCCTGTCTCTATTAAAAATACAAAAATTAGCCAGGTGTGGTGTGGCACACCCCTATAGTCCCAGCTGCTTGGGAGGCTAAGGCAGAAGAATTGCTTGAACCCAGGAGGCAGAGGTTGCAGTGAGCCGAGATCATGCCACTGTACTCCAGCCTGGGCAACAGAGCAAGATTCTGTCTCAAAAAGTAAATAAACTAGCCATAATATCTACTGCTGGAAGGATGTAAAGGGAAAGGAGCTTTCTGACACTACTAATAGAAATATGAAATGTTTTCCAGACTTTCTGAAAAATAATCTGACAACATATCCTAGAAATAGTGGTAATGCTTGTCAGCATGCAAGTCACTAAATAGATCATCTGTACCGTGAAGTATGATGTGGCCATTAAAGGAGAATCAGTACTGTGTTTGATACCTTGAAGGGATTTCATAAGATACTGAATGAAAGACGGTGTAGAAAAGTAAGTGCACTGTGGTGCCATTTTAGGAGACAATGACCCCTCCCCCACACAAGCCTTTAAATATGTGTGTGTGTGTATGTGTGTGTGTGTGTACAAGAACAGAGAAAAATAAGAAAGAGTATATGCTACATTGGTGTGGAGAGCTAAACTAATGGAGGGGGAAGGACAAGAGAGGAAACTGTGTAGGCAACCAAAAGAGGAAAAAGAAAACATTAAAATTGCGCTAAAAAATTAATCACGGTTATATGATCACATTCACTCATGAATGTAAAATTTTATATATGTGAATTAATAAGATTTATATTTGTTTAAAGTATGAGTTTTTCAGATGGTTGGAATTTCAGTCCACAGATAAAGTATGTTGGTCATAAGATTCTTGGTTGTTGCCTGATAATTCTGCTTTCTGCCTGTACAACCCTGGCACTAAGTTTGATATCTCTGTGATTTGTAATATTTGCTGAATCTTTGTGATTATGGTTCTTTCTCTAGTGATTTCATTGTCCACTACTCAAGAAAAATAGTGAAAACAAGTTTGCTGGATTGACAGATAAAACTTCAATTAGTGGGTCCCAGTATAATGCTTATTTAGGAGTATGTGTCTTAGAAATGAGACACTTAGGAAAAACACTCTTGTTGGTCATTTAAAATGCATTTTGGTAAATGAGGTATGCATAGAAAAAAATTGTAGAGGAAGAGCCTTTTGTCCGTAATTTAACACAGACTAGGTTTTTGAAGCTTACAGAGCTAAAGTTGTAAATATAGTATTAATATAAAATGTATACACTTTTTTTTTGAGACAGGATCTTGTTCTGTTGCCCAGGCTGGAGTGCAGTGGCACAATCACAACTCCCTTCTGTCTCGACCTTCTGGGCCCAAGCAATCCTCCCACCTCAGCCTCCCAAGTAGCTGGGACTACAGGCCTACACCACCATGCTCAGCTAATTTTTTTTTTTTTTTTTTTGTAGAGACGGTTTCACCATGTTGCTCAGGCTGGTCTCAAACTACTGAGCTCAAGCCATCCTCCTGCCTGGCCCTCCCAAGGTGTTGGGATTACAGGAGTGAGCCACCACACCCAGCCAAAATGTACACACTTTTATGAAAGGGCTAAGTGCTAACAAATAGCATTAAGACAAGTGTTAGGAATCAGTACAGGCCCAGTGTGATTTACTGTATTGTATTTGTATTTCAGATGCCTTTGGTGCTTCATGAAGAATATTTCCAGATATCTCACAGACATTAAGCCTTTGCCTCCCAACATAAAAGACAGACTGATTAAAATAATGAGCATGCAGGGACGGATAACAGATTCAAATATAAGTGAGGTAAGAATATGAATAACTGTAAAGCAAGCATATTATATTTTCTGTTTAGATATGGTTTTAGATTTTTGGAACAATGGTATATGGTAAGACTGGTCATCGTTTTTAATTTTTTTTTTTTTTTTTTTTGATACAGGGTCATGCTCCATTGCCCAGGCTGGAGTACAGTGGTGCAATCTCAGCTCACTGCAACCTCCGCTGCCTGGACTTAGGTGATCCCTCTTCAGCCTCCTGAGTAGATGGGACTATAGGTGTGCACCACCATGCCTGGCTAATTTTTGCATTTTTTTGTAGAGACAGGGTTTCACCATGTTGCCCAGGCTGGTCTCAAACTCCTGAGCTCAAGTGATCCATCTGCCTTAGCCTCCCAAAGTGCTGGGATTACAGGTGTAAGCCACCACGCCTGGCCTGCACTTTAGAATATTATAAAGTATAAGGGTTTTTTTTTTCCTTCCAGATAACCAAAATGTCCATATGTAATTATCAGGGGAACCCATCCCCAATATTTCAACATAGGTTCTTTCTATTTTCCCTAAGTGTCGACCAGTCTGAGAAATAAAGAGAAAGAGTACAAAGAGAGGAATTTTACAGCTGAGCCACTGGGGGCGACATCACATATCGGTAGGACCGTGATACCCACCTGAGCCGCAAAACCAAGTTTTTATTAAGGATTTCAAAAGGGGAGGAGGTGTACGAACAGGGAGTAGGTCACATACATTAAGGGGCAAAAAGCAGAGGAAAGGTCACATGCTTCTGAGGAAACAAGGCAAGGACAAAATCAGAACTCCTGATAAGGGTCTATGTTCAGCAGTACACATATTATCTTGATAAACATCTTAACAGAAAATAGGGTTTGAGAGCAGAGAACTGGTCTGACCTCAAATTTACCAGGGCTGGGGTTTCCCAATCCTAGTAAGCCTGAGGGTACTGCAGGAGACCAGAGCATAGCTCAGCCCTTATCTCAACCACATAGGACAGACACTCCCAGAGCGGCCGTTTATAGACCTCCCCCCAGGAATGCAATTCTTCTCCTAGGGTCTTAATATTAATATTCCTTGCTAGGAAAAAGAATTTTAGCGACATCTCTCCTACTTGCACGTCCGTTTATGGGCTCTCTGCAAGAAGAAAACTATGGCTCTTTTTGCCTGACCCCACAGGCAGTCAGACCTTATAGTTGTCCTCCCTGTTCCCTAAAATCGCTGTTATTCTGTTCTTTTTCAAGATGCACTGACTTCATGTTGTTCAAACACATATTTTACAATCAATTTGTATAGTTAATGCAATCATCTCAGTGGTCCTGAGGTGACGTACATCCTCAGCTCATGAAGATAACAGGATTAAGAGATTAAAATAAAGACAGGTATAAGAAATTATGAAAGTATTATTTGGGAAGTGATAAATGTCCATGAAATCTTCACAATTTATGTTCCTCTGCCATGGCTCCAGCTGGTCCCTCTGTTTGGGGTCCCTGACTTCCTGCAACATGTAATAGTTCCTAAAAAATCTTCTACCATTGTCTCAGTTACTTCTCTTGTGTCAACCAGAGTCATGGAGACTGAAAATCCAAGCAAAAAGGTTTATTGGTGGTTTTAGAATTGAATTCAAGGAACACAGATTCCAGAGGCATCTGAAATCATGTCCTAACTGTTTAATTCATATGTCTTAAGAGATATATGAGGTCTTTTAAAGAGAAAGGTGGGAGAGGGTTATCAAACAATTCATTAGTTAGAATAAGGGTTTCTAGGCAGAAATCCTTGATTCAGGGGTTTGGAAAAAGTTCAGTCATCAGCATAGCATAGTCTTTTCACAGGTGGCAGCAATTTCATCTGCAGCATCAGCAAGGACATTCTACAGTCAAGCAGTTGCAGAATGACATTCAGGAACAAAATGGTGTTGCTCTGGCCAGCTCCCATTAGCCTTCCATACACACTTGTCTTCATGGTACCTGTACCCTTGACCTCCATGTTTTCAAAAGGTTTAAAACTTTTTGGTCAAGACTCACAATAAGAAATATATGTTACATTGTGACTCTAGTACACAAACCACACTTAGGTGTAACAATATAATGTGTAGTACATTTTGGTCTTTTTTATTTAATTGTATTCTATTTAGTCTTATTTTATTGAAAAAATATTGATCACAGTCTGCTAAACTGATTTTGTCATCCATTCATGGATAATGACCAGTAGTTAAAAATCACTGTTCTCATCTATACTCTTCTTTTTTCAACTGCTATATTTTCATATTTAATATTTCCGATTCACCTTTTTATGGTTTCTTATTGTTTTATCTTATTAATCTTTTGTTATTTCTTTTAGCGTAATATTATGCTTATTAACATCTTTGGCCTCTCTGTTTTAATTCCTCTGCTCCTGATGGAATCAGTAATCTTTGTTTTTCTTTTGAAATAGTGGTGCTCTCTAGGTGTCTTGTTTTGGCCTGTGAGCATATTTCTGTATACTCTCTGGTAGTGGTAAGAGTAAAGGAGGCAAGACCCAAGTCTGTTTCAGCCCTATTGAGCTGACATAGGAAGTGGAGGCCTGGAGAGGGTCTGGAGTGATGAGCTGCAAGGCAGAGAGCCCCAAGCACCAGAAAAAGATAGTTAATCACTCTTCCTTCTGCTAAACAGCCCCTCAGATTAGGGCTTAACCTTCAGCCCCTGATTTTTAAAGGTTATTAAATAGCAGAGTAGATAATTTCCTTCAATACTACTCCTGTGTTATCTTTTGTATTTTTGCTATTTGTGTTTCAAAAATTGAAAATGATAGTAGTTTCTACACTACTTACATTTAAATATTGTCTTTGGATTTGCAGCCATCACCACTCTGCAGCCATCACCATCTAGTCTGCAGAGACTAGAACTGCCAATTGCTGTTGAGGGTGAGCGGTAACTATCCGGGCTGGTGGGATGGTGGCAAAATAATTTACCAAGACAGCTGTTGGTAAAGAAAGGCAGATTTATTAGATAATATGTGAAAATACATTGCAAGGGAGCAACGGGCAGAACCAGCAAGAGAGGACCCAACTGCCAGGAGACAAAGGCTTGTTGGAGATTTTATAGAATGGAACTTGGGCTGATTGACAGTTCCAAGGTAGCAGGGAGCTAACTTGCATCCTTCTGTCAGCCGAGGTGTTTGATGATAAATCGAAGTGTTTGGTGGTAAGCAGGAAGTTTGTGAGTTATGTACGTTGTCTGTGCAGGAAGGCTATATGTTCTGGACCATAAAGAAAGGCAGACCCATAGCTTATCTGCTTCCTTTTTTTTTCTTTCTTTTTTTTTTTTAAGACATAGTCTCGCTCTGTCGCCCAGGTTGGAGTGCAGTGGCGCAATCTCTGCTCACTGCAAGCTCCGCCTCCCAGGTTCACACCATTCTCCTCCCTCAGCCTCCCGAGTAGCTGGGACTGCAGGTGCCCACCACCCTGCCCGGCTAATTTTTTTTTTTTTTTGTATTTTCAGTAGAGACAGGGTTTCATTGTGTTAGCCAGGATGATCTCGATCTCCTGACCTTGTGATCCACCCACCTCAGCCTCCCAAAGTGTTGGGATTACAGGCATGAGCCATCGCGCCCAGCCTCTCTTTTTGTTTATATGTTCTGGACCATGAAGAAAGGCAGACCTATAGTTTATTTGTTTTCCCCTGGTCCTGCCAGCCTGACTCCCTTTCCCTAATTAGGACTCCACAATAGCTCTGACTTCACTTCACCTTCTGCCTAAAGCCTGTAATCAAAAGGAAGCAAGCTGTGATGATAGCACTCCAGCATGTATTTTTCTGTGGTTTTTGTTTGTTTGTTTTTTGAGACAGGGTCTCACTCTGTCACCCAGGGTAGAGTGCAGTAGCATAATCATGTCTCACCACAGCCTCAACCTCCTGGGCTCAGGTGACCCTCCCACCTCAGCCTCCTGAGTAGCTAGGACTACAGGCACCCGCTCCCACACCCAGCTAATTTTTGTGTTTTTTGTAGAGACAGGGTTTTACCATGTTGCCTAGGCTGGTCTTGAACCTCTGGGCTCAAGCAATCCGCCCACCTTGGCCTCCCAAAGATCTAGGATTATAAGTGTGAGCCACTGTGCCCAGCCTGCATGCTAGAGCATGTGACCAACCCTGTGACTTCACATTGGAATTGCACTTCAACGTGTCTTTAACGTTTCTTCTGCATTAACCTGATATACCTTTATTATAATGATTTATTTTCTTCATGTTAGCTTGCATTTGAACATAGATATCTTAGTAGTGTAGTTTGCTTGGCTCTGTGGAAGTAGAATAATATCTCCGGGTTCTTATTGTTGATGGTTCTGTTAAAGTATGTAATGTTATATGTGACTCGTAGATGAACCATTATGACACTGTGGAAAAATGGTGGTTTTCTTCACTTTTCCACCATCCACATTTCTTTGTGTCCCTTTAGCTTATACATCAGTGACAGGTTTTTGTTTGATGGCAATCCTTACTATTTTTTAAACCTAATTTTAGCTGAGTTAAAAAGGAGGGGTGAAGAGGGTGAATGAAATAGAAAAATAAGACATGATTTTTCTGGGTACTCTCCCTCTAGACTCCATTCTTAACAAGAGTCCTGCTTATGACATTATTCAAAAAGCCAGATACAGCATCTGTTACAAAGTTACGCACATCTTTGGATGGCTGTTTTTGAAGTATTTTGTAAATCTTTTTGTACTCTCTGGATGCAGAAGGCCTTTTTAAACATGATACCAAAGTTGGAAACCAAGAAAAAAAAGATGGATGGGTTTGATTACTTAAAAATACAGACTTCCTTATGGCAAGAAGGAAAAAAAAAGAAACGAAGTCAAAAACTTGGAAAAATATTTACAATATGTATGAAAATCTAGGGGCTTTTTTATCTTGACAATATAAAGAATCCCTCCAAACCAATAAGAAAAAAACAAAACAACCAAATAAAAAACCAGAAGAATCAGGAACTACTCAGAGGAAAAAATACAAATCTCCAATAACATATCAAAGGATATTTAACCTTACTAGTCATCAAAGTGACAGTTTGCCTTTCAGTTTGGCAGAGACTTGAAAAAAATCCCCAAACCCAATGTTAGCAATAGTGTGGAGAAACTGTCACTTTTATCTCCTGCTAGTGAGAGTGTAAATTGATTTTAAAAAACCTTTTAGAAGGACAGTTTGGCATTAACTATTAAAAATTCTAAAGATTTGCTTATTATTAACTCAACAATTTACTTCCTGTAGAAATCTCAGGGAGATAATAGAAAAGTACACAGGTATATTCATTATAATATAATTTATGATAATAAGCATAGTTATGTATAGCATATATTATAAGCAAGACACCTTTATTTCTCACAACATATCCTGTTATAATAATAAGGCTAGTAAAGCACAGAGAGAAAACTGAGCTTGATCGCAATCATAGGGTTCCAACTTGGACAGTCTGCCTGCAAAGCACATGTTCTTAATCATGGCACAACATTGCCTACCTAAAACCACCTAAATGTTCAGCTCAAGTGTTTGCCAGTGTAGGATGCATTTAATAAGTTATGGTACTTGCAGAAAATGGAATAATATACAACTACAATCTATTGACTTTATAAAAAGTGCTCATCTTATATGTGATCTGATCCTGTTGTTCTTCAAAGGGTTTTTTAAACTCAAAAAACATCAAAATGAATATATACAGCCATAAAACCATGTCCTTTACAGCAGCATGGATACAGCTGGAGGCCATTATCCTAAGTGAATTAATGCAGACACAGAAAACCAAATACCGCATGTTCTCACTTATAAGTGGGAGCTAATCATTGGGTGCACACAGACATAAAGATGGGAAAAATACACACTGGGGACTTCAAAAGGGAGGAAGGAGGAAGGGAAGCAAGGGTTGAAAAACTACCTGTCAAGTACTGTGTTCACTATTTGGGTGATGGGTTCAGTTGAAGCCTAAACTTCAGCATCACACAGTATATCCCTGTAACAAACCTGCATGTGTACCCCCAATCTAACATTTTTTAAAAACTAATATAATTTTATCTCTGGGTATTGGTATTATGGGTAATTTTAGTTATAGAGGTCAAAAGTTTAGGCTTTGGAATTAAAAGGACCTGGGTTCCAATCCCAGCTCTGCTCCTTTGGCTATGTTCTTTATGTTGGCTGCTTAAGCTCTCAGGGTCTTAATTCCCATTGGTAAAATGGCAATGACCAATCCCTTGCAGGGGCGGGGGGCGGGGGGCGAGGGTTGAGAGAGAGAGAGAGAATATTAAATAACATAATGTAGGCCAGGCACTGTGGCTCACGCCTGTAATCCCAGCACTTTGGGAGGCCGAGGTGGGTGGATCACCTGAAGTCAGGAGTTCGAGACCAGCCTGACCAAGATGGAGAAACCCCATCTCTACTAAAAAATACAAAATTAGCCGGGTGTGGTGGTGCATGCCTGTAATCCCAGCTACTGGGAGGCTGAGGCAGGAGAATCGCTTGAACCCAGGAGGCGGAGGTTGCAGTGAGCCGAGATCGTGCCATTGCACTCCAGCCTGGGCAACAAGAGTAAAACTCCATCTCAAAAAATAAATAAAATAAAATAAAAAATAACATAATGTATATGACAGTACCTTTCCTGGTAAGCATCTAATAAATAGAAATCATTATTCTTATAATTTATTATAATTTTTCTAAATTGAATGCTTTACAATAATAATACATTATTTTATTTTCAGAAAGGTAAAGCCATTTCTATTTTGGAAAAAAAGAACAGAAAAATACTCCCAGGAAAGAGCTCAGAATGCTTAGGAATTAATCTATTATTTGTCAACCTCAAGAAAACACCCAGTAATACTGGGGTATTGTATTAGCTCCCAAAAATAATGATACAGAAGGTAAATGTTCTAGATAAGCAATACTAGTGCTCTGTAAGCACTTGGTTTACAAGTGATTAAAGACTCAGACTTCCTAAGCACAGAGGCACATAGGGAGAGTCTCTAATGCTAGCAACTACCAGAAGATTATTACTCACTGCCACATTGGTTAAGCTTCTCAGGTCTACGGATCCTTTCCCTGAATTAGCCATCTCAACAGTACTTTGTGTCCCAAGAAGGACTTTGCCGGCACTGAAAGCTGCACCTCCCGCTGGAAGTAGATGTGGTTTCCCCTGCTTGATGTGTCTGTCTCCACATGGATATGCTTCTGTATTCTTTGCTGTATTTTACATCAGCCACTTGTCTGTTATGACCACCAAAACACTGAATATGGAACATTTATATTTATAGAAAGAAATAATTTTTTCAAAATCACTTATTTGTTACAGATTTTACATCCTGAAGTCCAAACTCTAGACCTACGGAGCTGCGATATATCAGATGCTGCTCTCCTGCACTTGTCTAACTGTAGAAAACTGAAGAAATTAAATTTAAATTCTTCAAAAGGAAACCGAGTTTCTGTAACTTCAGAAGGTATATTTATTAACACTGTGTAGATTACTATTCACTATCTGGTAAAACTGTGGAGTAAGGGAGAAAATACGTCAAAAGAGAGTATGAAGAAGTCAAAGAAATACAAATTATGTTTATCAGTAAAAACATTCAGACTAAGAAAATAATCCAAGTTAGAATTCTTGCTTATAAGCAGTGCTCAAAGTTAAGAAAGACAGTGGGTAAGTCACTACCTTGTATTTTAAACATATTTAAAATAAACATGGGCCAGGCTAGGTAGCTTATGCCAGTAATCCCAGCACTTTTTTAGCTGGGAGGCCGGCAGACTGCTTGAGCCGAGGAGTTTGATATCAGCCTGGCCAGCATGGTGAACTGTCCCCCACCCCCACCTCGTCTCTACAAAAAATACAAAAGTTAGCCAGGCATGGTGGTGCACCCTGTAGTCCCAGCTACTTAGGAGGCTGAGGCAGGAGAATCCCTTGAGCCTGGGAGGTAGAGGTTGCAATGAGCCGAGATTGCATCACTACTCCAGCCTAGGTGACACGGAGACTCTGTCTCAAAGAAATAAAAAATAGGCTGGGCGTGTTGGCTCACGCCTGTAATCACAGCAATTTGGGAGGCTGAGGTGGGCAGATCACGAGGTGAGGTGGAGACCATTCTGGCTAACACAGTGAAACCCCATCTCTACTAAAAAATACAAAAAATTAGCCAGGCATGGTGACATGTGCCTGTAGTCCCAGCTACTTGGTAGGCTGAGGCAGGAGAATTGCTTGAACCTGGGAGGTGGAGGTTGCAGTGAGCCGAGATTGTGCCACTGCACTCCCGCCTGGGCAACAGAGCAAGACTCCGTCTCAAAAAAAATAAAATTAAAATTAAAACTAAAAAAAAAAAATGGATACGTATGTCTATATTTTAAATATTTTGCCTGGTATAGTGGAACAAGAAATGACCAGTTCATATTTTGTTAAGGCTTTTTTGATGCCATATTACAAAAGAATTAATCATCAGAGTAAAGTTACCAGGTATTCTCCTATCAGTTTGTGTAATGCATAGTTTTTAATAGCTAGACAAACTGCATTGTTCAGTGTCACTATTACATGAATTAGTAAATCTTTACCTTTTTTCCCCCATAGATCTCTTTTTTTCAATATTTGGTTTGCATTAATATTTATATTTATTTATTTATTTAAGACAGTGTCTTGCTCTGTCACCCAAGCTGGAATGCAGTGGCACAATCTTGGCTCACTGTAGCCTCAACCTCCCAGGCTCAAGCGATCCTCCCACCTCAGCCTCCCAAGTAGCTGGGACCGCAGGTGTGCACCACCATCCCCTGCTAATTTTTTATTTTTAGTAGAGTCGAGGTCTCACTATGTTGCCCAGGCTTCTCTTTTTTTTTTCAATATAAGAAAGGAGGACTTTTTTGGCCTACTTAGGTTTCTAGAAAATTCTGTGGGTAGTTGAGTATATTTTGCAGTCATCTTGGTTAGCAAGTTAGGATATTCATAATATTGCAAAAAAGCATAAGTTTTAAAATGTTTACATAAATAATAACTCACTAAAAAGAACTTCAATAAAACCACATTTCTCTACACTCACACCACACTTCTGACAGCAAATGTGTGGGGTTTTTTCACACCAAACAATTCTCCAACTCTCTGGACACCATCTGGGTGCCCTACAATTTAATTCAATTCTGACACTACCTGGAGTTAGCATCAGATCCCACAAGTTAAGGGCTCAGTCCCACAAGACTATCCCCACTTCAGATGCCAATTGCAAGACCAGGCCTCTGGTACACATGACTGACCAACTATAAATGGAGGGTTTCCATGACCTCCTCCATTCGATAATTTGTCAGAATGGCTCACAAAACTCAGGGAATCACTTTTGTTACATTTACCAGTTTATTCTAAAAGATTATAAAGGACACTGATGAACAGCAAGATGAAGAGTACATAAGGTGAGGTCTGGAAGCGCAGGAGCCTCTGTCCCCGTGGACTTGGAATACATTGCCCTCCCAGCATGTGGATGCATTCACCAACACAGAAGCTCATCAAGTCTCCTTGTTCAAGAGGTTTTTTGTTTTTACTTCTTCTTTTTCTTTTCTTTTCTTTTTCTTTCTTTTTTGAGACAGAGTCTCACTCTATCGCCCAGGCTTGAGTGTAGCCATCTCAGCTCACTGCATCCTCCACCTCTGGGTTCAAGAGATTCTCCTGCCTCAGCCTCTGGAGTAGCTGGGATTACAGGCGTGTAACACCACGCCCAGCTAATTTTTGTATTTTTAGTAGAGACGGGGTTTCACCATGTTGGCCAGGCTGCTCTCAAACTCCTGAGCTCAAGTAATCTGCCCGCCTCGGCCTCCCAAAGTGTTGGGATTACAGGCATGAGCCACTGCCCTTGGCCAAGAATTTTTTTTTTCTTTTCTTTTTTTTTTTTTTGAGAGGGAGTCTTGCTCTGTTGCCCAGGCTGGAGTGCAGTGGTGCAATCTCGGCTCACTGCAACCTCCACCTCCCGGGTTCAAGCGATTCTCCTGTCTCAGCCTCCTGAGTAGCTGGGATTACAGGCACGTACCACCATGCCCAGCTAATTTTTGTATTTTTAGTAGGGACAGGGTTTCACCATGTTGATCAGGCTGGTCTTGAACTCCTGACGTTGTGATCTGCCTGCCTCAGCCTCCCAAAGTGCTGGGATTACAGGCGTGAACCACCACATCCATCCCAAGAGTTTTTATAGAGCTTAATCCCCATCCCCTATTCCCTGCTGTCCCTGACCCCCACCTCGCCAAAGGTCTGTGGACTGAGCTGAATATTCTAACCTTCTAATCACTTGATTTTTCTGGAGACAGGCCCCAACCTTAGGCTGTCTAAGGGTCCTGTGC
The DNA here is from genome assembly GCF_043159975.1 of Macaca nemestrina. NCBI lineage: Eukaryota > Metazoa > Chordata > Mammalia > Primates > Cercopithecidae > Macaca > Macaca nemestrina. The sequence goes on from NC_092134.1 coordinate 110,476,647, forward strand.
TGTCACCTCATTAGCCTAAACTTAGGTGTGATCAAAAGGGGCTTATTATGACTAACAAAAGGTACTCCTATCACTCAGGAAATTCCAAGGCTTTTTGGAGCTCTATGTCAGGGACTGAGAACAAAGGTCAAATATAGTTCTTATTGTATCACAACTTCCATGCTGGATACTGGTAAATAAAATAACTGGTCTTAAGGAAAAAAAAAAGTTCGTTCTTAAGATATGGAAAACAGTAGGAATGACCTGCTCATGAATTTACCATATTCCCTTCTGTGTGTTTTGCCCACAAAGGTATCCTTTTTTTTTTTTTTTTTTTTTTTTTTTTGAGACGGAGTCTCGCTCTGTCGCCCAGGCTGGAGTGCAGTGGCCCGATCTCGGGTCAACCGCCTCCCGGGTTGACGCCATTCTCCTGCCTCAGCCTCCCGAGTAGCTGGGATTACAGGCGCCCGCCACCTCATCCGGCTAATTTTTTTGTATTTTCAGTAGAGACAGGGTTTCACCGTGTTAGCCAGGATGGTCTCGATCTCCTGACCTTGTGATCCACCTGCCTCAGCCTCCCAAAGTGCTGGGATTACAGGCATGAGCCACCATGCTCAGCCCCATAAAGGTATCTTTTGACAGTGCTACCATGTTTGTTTATGACCAAAGGGCCCAGGATCCCCAAAGTACTCTTTTATTTATGTGCACACATCTCCAGTGTACACTTGTATCAGTTTGACTGGATTTAAAGACTTCTCTTTTTTGACCATCAGAAAAATGTAAGATTGGTCCAGGCTAACAGAAGGAGCATGGTGGTAGAAAATAAATTCACTTTTGAGAACAGAGTCAAAGTGGAGGGAGAGAGAATACATAGGCATAGCTATAAATTTCTAACCATAAGCATGAAGACCATGACCGAAACCATTTGTGCAGTTTAACTTTTGGTTTCCCTCCAAAGTCCACAAGAAAATTAACTTGATTACTTGAAAATTTTTGTTTTAACCAAAAGGAGAATCGCCTACTATTTAACTATCTAATTGGGTTCTGAATGACTTTTGGCTATTTCCTAAAAGCAATTCAACCTGTGGACAATAAAGCCTTGCCATTAATTGCTGATACTACAGACTGTGTAGAAAATTCCTGAAACATTCCAAGAGAGTTCTGAATAATGACAGCATCACTGGAAAAATCAGTATATCCTCACAGGTGGACTACTTTGAAAAGCGCTAACACTGAATTGGTGATTGCTAAAATGAAAATCAGTCACATTTCTCATGTCTACATATACATACATATAGCTTATTGATACATAATTATATTTTCTCCCAGGAATAAAAGCTGTGGCTTCATCTTGTTCATACCTACATGAAGCTTCTTTGAAAAGATGCTGCAATCTCACTGATGAAGGAGTCGTTGCTCTTGCACTCAATTGCCAGCTGCTAAAGATCATCGATTTAGGTGGCTGCTTAAGTATTACTGATGTGTCCTTACATGCATTAGGAAAAAACTGCCCATTTTTGCAGTGTGTTGACTTTTCAGCTACTCAGGTAAATGACATATAGGCTTCAAACATATGGACTATGTGTTTACCAAATGTGTTTTCATGACTAATGAGAACATATAACAATTAGTTCATTTTGTTTTTGTTGAAACTATTGACCACTTCATGCTTTTAGTGGTTAAGTAATTGCGATATATTTTGGCATATTCCTCTCAATTAAGTAACAAGGGTGGAAGTTATATATGGCTAAAACACATGTTTGATGAATGGGAGGCAATAAGACTATATCTAAATAATGAATACATTTTAGAAAATTCTACTTCCATTGTCTGGATTCATGGACTGTGTTTCTTTTTCCCTTTGCTTAGGTATCTGACAGTGGTGTGATTGCACTTGTTAGTGGACCTTGTGCCAAGAAATTAGAGGTAATTTAAAAATAATTATAAAGATGGTGGTGATTAAATGTTTATATTCTCAGAAATTATTTTTAAAACCTAGCAGAGAACCAATGCTTTATCAATTAAATATTTAAGGGACTTTGTTGGTGGGGTTTGTATCTCTTTATTGCCAGAGTAAATAAAAATTGTTAAGTTAGGAAATAAAATAAAGGTGCTTTAAAATAAAAACTCATTTTACTTCCAATAAAAGGCTTTATTTCCCAGAAGTTTTAGCTGCTAACAGATTTAAGAATCAGCTTATTATGGATGAAGATTATGAATGTTTATCAGTGTAAAGTCATATTATTTATAATAGGATTTCAGGTCTTAATGATATTTCTACCAGGAGTACTAATTCTCTTGACATCCTGTCATCCTATTTTTCTTGATAGCCACATTGTATGATCATTTAAAAAAAAATTTTTTTTTTTTTTTTTTGAGATAGAGTCTCGCATTGTTGCCCAGGCTGGAGTGCAGTGGCATGGTCTCGGCTCACTGCAACCTCTATCTCCCAGGTTCAAGCAGTTCTTGTGCCTCAGCCCCTCAAGCAGCTGGGATTACAGACGTGTGCCACCAGCTAATTTTTGTATTTTTAGTAGAGACGGGGTTTTACTATGTTGGCCAGGCTGGTCTCAAACTCCAGACCTCAGGTGATCAGACCACCTTGGCCACCCAAAGTGCTGGGATTACAGGAGTGAGCCACCGCACCCGGCCTAAAAAAGCTCTTAAACTTGTGTTCATCCTTTGAATTGAATCACTAATACACTTGTTTGTTTTTTTTTTTGAGACAGAGTCTCGCTCTGTCGCCCAGGCTGGAGTGCAGTGGCTGGATCTCAGCTCACTGCAAGCTCTGCCTCCTGGGTTTATGCCATTCTCCTGCCTCAGCCTACCGAGTAGCTGGGACTATAGGCGCCCGCCACCTCGCCCAGCTAGTTTTTTTGTATTTTTTTTTTTAGTAGAGATGGGGTTTCACCACGTTAGCCAGGATGGTCTCTATCTCCTGACCTCGTGATCCGCCCGTCTTGGCCTCCCAAAGGGCTGGGATTACAGGCTTGAGCCACCGCGCCTGGCCCACTAATACACTTGTAACCTATTTCTAAATATATTAAGAAGCCTTTTATTCCAGGATTTTGGTTTTCGCCTTCCCCAGTTGACAAGTGGTATAACAGTTTATACCACTTGTATAACAGTGCAGTTTAACAGTAAGCTACATCAAATCCTTTTTGGAAGTAAGCAGCTATAAATGAATTATAAAAATGTTAGTAAAAATAACTATTTTAATAGGGTACAGTGGTGCATGCCTGTAGTCCCAGCTACTCAGGGAGGCTGAGGCAGGAGGATCTCTTGAACCCAAGAGTTGGAGTCCAGCCTGGCAACATAGTGAGACCTTGTATCTTAAATAAATTAATTACTTTCTTCATTTTAATATTTATTTATTTATTTAGAGATGGAGTCTTGCTCTGTCGCCCAGGCTGGAGTGCAGTGGTGTGATCTCAGCTCACTGTAATCTCCATGTCCCAAGTTCAAGCGATTCTCCAGCCTCTGTCTCCTAAGTTGCTGGGACTACAGGCATGTGCTAACCACATCCAGCTAATTTTTATATTTTTTTATTAGAGACAGGGTTTTGCCATGTTGGCCAGGCTGGCCTCAGACTTCTGACCTCAGGTGATACACCCCCCTCGGCCTCCCAAAGTGCTAGGATTATAGGTGTGAGCCACCATGCCCGACCATAAATACATTTGTTTAAAAAGCCAACTATTGTAATGGAATGACAATGCATGTTTTTGCCAAAATATTTATCCTTGAGTTATTGCCCAAAGAGATTCTTTTTTGTGATCTGATATATCTGGGTCTTGGTAGCATATATATTTTTTAAATATTTTATTAAGAACCATGTTAGGCTGGGCATGGTGACTTATGCCTATAATCCCAGCACTTTGGGAGGCCGAGACAGGTGGATCACCTGAAGTCAGGCGTTCAAGACCAGCCTGGCCAACATGGAAAAACCCCATCTCTACTAAAAATACAAAAATCAGCTGGGCATGATGGCAAGTACCTGTAATCCCAGCTACTTGGGAGGCTGAGGCAGGAGAATCGCTTGAACCTGGGAGGTGGGAGGTTTCAGTGAGCCGAGATTGCACCATTGCACTCCAGCCTGGGCAACAGGAATGAAACTCCATCTTGAAAAAAAAAAGAAAGAAAGAAAGAAATTACCATATTATTATTATACCAAGTTTTGAATTCCAAGTTGCATCCTAAATGCAGGAGCAGTAATTTTTGGTATTTCAAGTGCAAACATTTGTCGAGCACTTACTGTTATGCCAGGCTGTATACTAACTGCATTATATTCACTAGGTTATGTAATGCTTACAACATTATCCTGTAATTACTATAATTTTAAATAAAGTTCTCAGTTAACTTAATCACCTTCAAATAAAACCACCAAGAAATTAGTTGTTATGCATGATAGTAAACATACTAACATATTTACCTCAGCATTATAAAATTAAGAGCCCCAACCTAAGCAGAATGAGAACAAAATTCAATAACCAGTAAGTGTTGGTGACTGTAGTGCCATATCATTACATTTTTTATTTTTTGTTTTCTAAAGATTATTCCAAAGTGCCAAAACATTTTAATGGAAATTTATTAGAAATTTATTAGAACTTAATGCCTTCCTTAAACAAAGTAGAGTGAATATACTTTTAAAAAAATTGTTTTGTTTTGTTGAGACAGGGTCTTGTTATGTTGCCCATGCTGGTCTCAAACTCCTGGCCTCAGTGATCCCCCTGTCCTGACCTCCTAAAGTGCTGGATCACTACAGGTGTGAGCCACATGCTTGGCCTGAGTGAATATACTTTAACCTTTGGTTTATAGCATCCTCTGACTCAAACTGAAGGACAAACTTAAATTTTGTTTTTTGAGACAGGGTCTTGTTCTGTCACCCGGGGTGGAGTACACGGGCCCGATCATGGCTTACGGCAGCCTTGACTGCCCTGGCTCAAGCAGTCCTCCCACCTCAGCTGCCTGAATAGCTGGGGCTACATGTGCCACCACTCCTGGCTACTTTTTTATTTTTTGTAGAGCCGGGTCTTGCCATGTTGCCCAGGATGATCTCGAACTCCTGGACTCAAGCAATTCTGCCTTGACTTCCCAAAGTGCTGGAATTACAGGTATAAGCCACCATGTCTGGCTTAAATTTTTTTTTTCTTTTTTTTTTTTTTGAGACAGAGTTTCGCTTTTGTGGCCCAGGCTAGAGTGCAATGGTGCAATCTCAGCTCACTGCAACCTCCGCCTTCCGGGTTCAAGCAATTCTCCTGCCTCAGCCTCCCAAGTAGCTAGGATTACAGGCAGCTGCCACCACGTCCAGCTAATTTTTGTATTTTTAGTAGAGCCAGGGTTTCACCATGTTGGCCAGGCTGGTCTCAAACACCTGATTTCAGGTGATCCACCCTCCTTGGCCTCCCAAAGTGCTGGGATTACAGGTGTGAGCCATTGCACCCAGCCCTAACTATTTTTTTTTTTTAACTGACTACTCTCATAGGTAATGCAGAGGCCTACCTTTCATCACATTTTAATCTGTTGCTTTTAATTTGTTCTATTCTGGGAAATTAAATTATTAATGTTGCTAAATTATTTATAATTTGGAAATCAATTTGATTAAAGGTCTAAGGACCTTTACTAAAGATTGACAAGAAGCCAAATGCGGTAGCTCACTTCTGTAATTTCAGCACTTTGGGAGGCCAAGGCAAGTGGATCCCTTGAGCCCAGGAGTTCGAGAACAGCCTGGGCAACATAGTGAAACCTTGTCCTTATGAAAAATACAGGCTGGGCACGGTGGCTCATGCTTGTATTCCCAGCACTTTGGGAGGCCAAGGCGGGTGGATCACCTGAGGTTGGGAGTTTGAGACCAGCCTGACTAACATGAAGAAACCCTGTCTCTACCAAAAATACAAAATTAGCCAGGTGTGGTGGCTCATGCCTGTAATCCCAACTACTCAGGAGGCTGAGGCAGGAGAATCGCTTGAACCCAGGAGGCAGAGGTTGTGGTGAGCTGAGATCACACCATTGCACTTCAGCCTGGGCAACAAGAGCAAAACTCCATCTAAAAAAAAAAAGGAAAAATACAAAAATTGGCCAGACATGGTGGCTCACGCCTGTAATCCCAGCCCTTTGGGAGGCCGAGGCAGGTGGATCACGTGAGGTCGGAGTTCGGAGACGAGCCTGACCAACATGGAGAAACCCTGTCTCTACTGAAAATACAAAATTAGCTGGGTGTGGCAGTACATGCTACTCAGGAGGCTAAGGCTTGAACCTGGGAGGTAGAGGTTGCAGTGAGCTGAGATCATGCCATTGCACTCAGTCTGGGCAACAAAAGCGAAACTCCATCTAAAAAAAAAAAAAAAATTAGCCAGAGGTGGTGGTGCATGCCCGTACTCCCAGCCACTCGGGAAGCTGGGGTGGGGAGATCAATTGAACTTGGGAGGTTGAGGCTACAGTGAACTGTGTTTGCACCACTGCACCCCAGCTTGGGGAACAGAGTGAGACGTTGTCTCAAAAAAATTAAAAAATTATAACATTAAAGAAAAAAAAGATCGACAAGCACTCAGTACAAACTTATGTTACAACATTTAGCAAATATCATGATCGTTTCTGAAATCTCTGTTGATCATTGTGTTCATCATCTTGTTCATTTTATCCTCAGCTTTTAATACAATTCCAGATACATGGTAGTACCTCAACAAATGTTTTCACATTCTTGGCCTTATATTACAGTCATTTCATAAGTTTCTACAAAAATCCTTATAATTAAAATTTAATTTGCAGTATAAAATTTCATTTATTAATAAATATTAAGCATTTACTGTTCTAGATCCCGGCACATCAGAGAACAGACTGTCCATATGATGTAACATACTTTACTTGTTTTTTATTGTTGGTAATTCAGATTGTTTCTGGTTTTTAACTATTAGAAATAATTATATATTGGGACAATCACTTTTCCTTCCGTTGCTATAATGAACTCCCCAAAATGGAACAAATGGATTAATAGGTATGAATACTTTTTTAACAGTCCTAAATTGTTTTCCATAAAAGTTATGCTATGAGTATGCAATTTCAGTAAGACCCTAATCTGCCAGAATTTTCTTTTTAATGCCTTCATTTAATTTGGTTTTTGTTGTTGTTGTTGTTTTTGAGACAGAGTTACACTTTGTCACTCAGGCTGGTATGCAGTGATCTCGGCTCACTGAAACCTCCACCTCCCAGGTTCAAGCGAGTCTTCTGCCTCAGCTTCCCAAGTAGCTGGGACTACAGGTGCACACCACCACACCCAGCCAATTTTTGTATTTTTAGTAGAGATGGGGTTTCACTGTGTTGGCCATGCTGGTCTTGAACTCCTGATCTCAGGTGATCTGCCTGCCTTGGCCTCCCAAAGTGCTGGATTTGTTCTTTTTCTAAAATAATGTTACAGCTGGGTGCAGTAGCTCACGCCTGTAATCCCAACACTTTGAGAGGCGAGGCCGGTGGATCACTTGAGGTCAGAGTTTGAGGCCAGCCTGACCAACGTGGTGAAATCCTGTCTCTACTACAAATACAAAAATTAGCCAGGCGTGGTCGCACACGCCTGTAATCCCAGCTACTCGGGAGGCTGAGGCAGAAGAATCACTTGAACCCTGGAATGGAGGTTGCAATGAGCCGAGACTGCTCCATTGCACTCCAGCCTGGGCAACAAGAATGAAACTCTGTCTCAAAAAAACATAAAGTAAAATAAAATAAAATAATGTTACATCTAAAGCCACGCTCAATTATTCTCCCTTTCTGCCTTCAGAGGTAACCACTATCCTAAATATGATTATGTATCTCTCCTTCCATGTTTGGATACCTTTTCTTTTTTTCCTTCCTGTGGACCCTGCTCAGACAGAAATGGATACTTTTTCTATTATGTATAAATCCATAAATATGACATAGCCTTGTTTTATATGTTTTCAAATTTTACATAATAGCTTCATAATATATGTCCCTTTACAATTTGTGTTATTCAAAATTATTTTCTGAAATTTTTCAGGTGTAATTGAGGTATAATTTACATACAAGAAAATTCATTCATTTTATGTGCATAGTTGGACAAATGTTGGTAATTGTTATACAGCCATATAACCACCACCACAATTGATACATAAACATTTTTATCACCCTAAAAAGTTGTCTGTTTTCTCTGTGGTTTTATTTTGTTTTTTTGTCTCTAGTCCTTTGTAGTTGATCCCCTTCTGTGACCCTCTCTTAGGCAACCACTGATTTACTTTGTCATTGTTTTGGCTTTTCTATAGTTGTATATAAATTCAACTTTATATAAATATAATTTGATGTAAATGGAATTCTGCAGAATATAATATAGTATTTTGGGTATTATTTCTTTATTTTACTTCCTTCACTTAGCATAGTGTTTGCAAGATTGATCCATGTTGTTGCATATGTTAATATTTCATTTCTTTTTTTTTTTTTTCCCCGAGATAGAGTCTCACTCTGTTGCCCAGGCTGGAGTGCAGTGACACAATCTCAGCTCACTGCAACCTCCATCTCCCAGGTTCAAATGATTCTCCTGCCTCAGCCTCCCGAGTAGCTGGGAATACAGGCACGTGCCACCACGCCCAGCTATTTTTTTTGTATTTTTAGTAGAGACGAGGGGTTTCACCATGTTAGCCAGGATGGTCTCGATCTCCTGACTTCGTGATCCACCCACCTCGGCCTCCCAAAGTGCTAGGAGTACAGGTGTGCGCCACCACGCTCAGCCCCTTCTTATTGCTAAGTAGTATTCTATAGTATGGATAGGCCATAATTTATTTATAATTTTACCATGTGATGCAAAGATAAATAGCTGGGATTTAATTAAACTTAAAAAGAGCTTTTGCACAGCAAAAGGAACAGTCAGCAGAGTAAACAGATAACCCACAGAGTGGGAGAAAAATCTTCACAATCTATACATCTGACAAAGGACTAATATCCAGAATCTAGAACAAACTCAAATTAGCAAGAAAAAAAGCAAACAGTCCCATCAAACAGTGGGCTAAGAACATGAATAGACAATCCTCAAAAGAAGATATACAAATGGCCAACAAACATAAAAAAATGCTCAACATCACTAATGATTGGGGAAATGCAAATCAAAACCACAATGCGATACCACCTCCTGTAAGAATGGCCATAATCAAAAAAATCAAAAAATAATAGATGTTGGTGTGGATGCAGTGAACAGGGAACACTTCTACACTGCTGGTGGGAATGTAAACTAGCACAACCACTATCGAAAACAGTGTGGAGATTCCTTAAATAACTAAAAGTAGAAGTACCATTTGATCCAGCAATCCCACTACTGGGTGTCTACCCAGAGAAACGGAAGTCATTATACGAAAAAGATACTTGCACACACATGTTTATAGCAGTACAATTTGCAATTGCAAAAATGTGCAATCAACCCAAATGCCCATCAATCAACGAGTGGATACAGAAACGGTGGTAAATGTATACAATGGAATACTACTCAGCCATAAAAACGAATGAATTAATGGCATTCACAGCAACCTGGATGGGACTGGAGACTATTCTTCTAAGTGAATTAACTCAGGAATGGAAAAGCAAACATCATATGTTCTCACTCATAAGTAGGAGACAAACTGTGAGGATGCAAAGGCATAAGAATGACACAATGGACTTTGGGGACTCGGGGAAAGGGTGGGAAGGAGGTGAGGGGTAAAAGACTAAAAATCGGGTTCTGTGTATACTGTTTGGTTGATGCGTGCACCAAAATCTCACAAATGACCATTAAAGAACTTACGTAACCAAATACCACCTGTTCCCCAAAAAACCTATGGAAATTTTTTAAAAATTAAAAAATAATTTTATCATTTGATGGACATTTGGGTTGTTGCCAGTTTTGGACTGTTAGGAATACTGCTACAGACATTTGCATACAAACCTCTGTGGAGACATATGTTTTCATTTTTCTTGGGTAAATGCCTATGAGTGAAATTGCTGGGTCATATAGCAAATACATGTTTTTTTAAATACAGTATTTTTATAAGATACTACCATACTGTTTGCCAGAGGGTCTGAACTAACATGTTTGAGATTTATGTCTATTAATACAAGTAGATATTTTTCATTTTAGCTGTTTTCCCTTATTCTATTCATAAAGCATTGATTTTCCCATTCTCCACTTTTTTTACTATTACAAGTAATACTACAAAAGGCGTATTTATAAATTGTTTCCTTGTGCACACGTAGAAGAGATTCTCTATAATATATATCAACGATTGGAATTGCTGGGTTCTGGGGCATACTCGTCTTCAGCTTTAATAGATATTACACGTTACTTTATAAAATGGTTGAGCATTTAACTTTTTAAGCTGCTCCATCCAAATTACTTCAGACTTACATTGGTCTTTTCTATATACTTTTTCTTGCAAGTAGATACCTGGTTCTTTCTGTATCAGAATGTTTCTCAAAATTGTTCGTACTGTTATTATAGATCTTTGTCTTCATTTGACTTTATTTTTGCATAGGAGATTCATATGGGACATTGTGTAAATCTGACTGATGGGGCTGTAGAAGCTGTCCTTACCTACTGTCCTCAGATACGTATATTACTCTTCCATGGATGCCCCTTGATAACAGGTGAGTGCGTTAGACTGGTTGGGTTCAAATCCTGGCTTCATCTTTTACTAACTGTGTGACCTTGAGTACATTACTTAACCCATTTCATTATTCAGTTTCCTCATCTGTAAAACAGGCATAATGAGAGTACCTACCTCATAAATACTATGTCATGATTATCTGACAATTCTTTTGTTTGTTTGTTTGTTTTTTATTTTTTATTTTTTGGGAAAAAGAGTCTCGCTCTGTCACCCAAGCTGGAGTGCAGTGGCGCAATCTCAGCTCACTGCAACCTCCACCTCCTGGGTTCAAGCAATTCTCCTGTCTCAGCCTCCTAAGTAGCTGGGACTACAGGCACACGCCACCACGCCAGGCTAATTTTTTTTGTGTTTTTAGCAGAGACGGGATTTCCCCGTGTTGCCCACACTGGTCTCGAACTCCTGAGCTCAGGCAATCCACCTGTCTCGGCCTCCCAGAGTGCTAGGATTATAGACGTGAGCTGCTGTGCCCAGCCTCTGACAATTCTTTATATGATGGCCTTGCACATAGTAAGAGCTCAATAAATGTTAGTCATGATAACGATAAATGAAGGTGGTGGCCAGTGCTCAATAAATGTTAGCTATGAAGAGGATTATGATGGCAGCAGTGATTGTGTTCATGATATTGAACATGATGCTTTATGTAAACAATAAGAAAATTTCAAGTTTATATTACATCTATCAAATACACTAAATGACTCGTTAACTATTATCAAACTGCAGACATTAGGATCAGAATAGCCGGGCACGGTGGCTCATGCCTATAACCCCAGTACTTTGGGAGGCCAAGGCGGTGGATCACCTGAGGCCGGGAGTTTGAGACTAGCCTGACCAACATGAAGTTTGAGACAGTCTTGCTCTGTTGCCCAGGCTGGAGTGCAGTGGTGCAATCTTGGCTCACTGCAGCCTCTGCCTTCCAGGTTCAAGTGATTCTCCTGCCTCAGCCTCTCAAGTAGCTAGGACTACAGGCGCATGTCACCACATCTAAGTAATTTTTGTATTTTTAGTAGAGATGGGGTTTCACCATATTGGCCAGGCCAGGCTCCTGACCTCATGATCCACCCACTTCAGCCTCCCAAAGTGCTGGGATCACAGGCGTGAGCCACCAGTCTAAACAATTATTCTGTAGGTTAAGTTATCCTGGAAGTTCCTTTGACAACTTCTCTTTTATTTTTAGGAAGTCCCTTTGACAACTTCTTACTTTTATTTTTAGGTTTCCAGCCTTAACCAAGGCTGTAACCATAGATTGTATCTGGGTATCAGTGATATCTGTAGTGAAGATTAGATCTTACTTTATGCAAAGACATTTCTTACGAAACTGGAGCCAGCAAGGACACTGGTGGCTGGGTGTGGTGGCTTATAACTGTAATCCCAGCACTGTGGGAGGCTAAGGCGGGTGGATCACTTGAGCCTGGGATGTCGAGGCTGCAGTGAGTCATGATCACCCCCACTGCACTCCAGTCTGGGTAACAGAGTGAGACCCTGTGTCAAAAAAAGAAATAAAGAAAAAAGAAAACAAGAAACTGTTAACTGGGGTTAGCTCCACAGAAAGTCATAAAGGAACAAGAGTAGGAAAAAAATGTCATTGTATACCCTTTTATATCTTTTGAATTTTATATCATGTGGATTATTTTTAAGCTATTAAAAATTAATTGGTTGGGCATGGTGGCGGTCACCACACAGATGATCCCTGACTTAAAATGATCAATTTGCAGTTTTTTGACTTTACAATGGTGCAGAAGCCATATGCATTTAGTAGAAGCCATACTTCAAGAACCTAGGCAACCATTTTTTTCACTTTCAGTATAATATTCAATAGATTACATGAGATAGTCAACACTTTATTAAAAACTAGGCTTTGTGTCAGATAATTGTGCCCACCTGTAGGCTAATTTAAGTGTTCTGAGCATGTAGGCTAGGCTAAGGTATATTGTTCAGTAAGTTAGGTATATTGAACGCATTTTCGACTTTGTGTATTTTCGACTTATAATGAGTTTATCAGGGTGTAACCCCATCATAAATTGAGAAGCATCTGTAGAGAGAAGCAACAAATACCAATTTTCTTTTTTCTTTTTTTGAGGCAGAATCTCACTCTGTCACCCAGGCTGGAGTGCAGTGGCACGATCTTGGCTCACTGCAACCTCCACCTCCTGGGTTCAAGTGCTTCTCCTGCCTCAGCCTCCCAAGTAGCTGGGATTACAGGCTTGCACCACCCTGCCCAGCTAATTTTTGTATTTTTAATAGAGACAGGGTTTCACCATGTTGGCCAGGCTGGTCTTGAACTCCTGACCTCAGGTGATCCACCTGCCTCAGTCTCCCAAAGTGCTGGGATTACAGGCGTGAATCACCATCCCCAGCCTAAATACCAGTTTTCAAGTCTGGAAAACATACTGGAGTGGTTAATCAGATTTTCAAACCAAGGAGTCTTTTGAGATAAATTATGTCATTATAGAGATCACTAGTAACCAAAGATATGTTAACAGATCATGGATTTAAGATAAATGCCGAGTTGGTTTGATTCCGGACAGACACCAGGAAAGCTTAATCACACTAAATGATTAATGAGTGCAATGAGCTTAATCACACTAAATGATTGCAATGAGCTGAGATCGAGTCATTGCACTCCAGCATGGGCAACAAGAGTGAAACTCCGTTTCCAAAACCAAAAAACAGAAAACAAATGTGGTTGAGCATCCTTTTTTTTTCTTTCTTTCTTTTTTGTTTTTTTTTTTTTTTTGAGACTGAGTCTTGCTCTGTTTCCCAGGCTGAAGTGCAGTGGTGCAATCTCAACTCACTGCAACCTCTGCCTCCCAGGTTCAAGTGATTCTTCTGCCTCAGCCCCCCAAGTAGCTGGGATTACAGATGCCCACCATCACGCCCGGCTAATTTTTGTATTTTTAGTAGAAATCATGTTTCACCATGTTGGCCAGGCTGTTCTTGAACTCCTGACCTCAGGTGATCCGCCCACCTTGGTCTCCCAAAGTGCTGGGATTACAAGCGTGAGTCACCGTGCCCAGCTGGTTAAGCATGCTATAGTGGAAATAACTTGAAGTCATGGTATTAACTAAATTTTCATTAAAGAGCAGGGGAAGAATGATCCTTCAATGGATAGCTTTGGAGGGACCAAGGGAGACAAAAGTAGAGTTGCTGTTGATGTTGTACCTTAAGAGCAATCCTTGTTCAACATACAAATTAAAATACCATTATAGGCCAGGCACAGTGGCTCACCCCTGTAATCCCAACATTTGGGAGGCTGAGGTGGGCGGATCACTTGAGGTCAGGAGTTCAAGACCAGCCTGGCCAACATGGTGAAACCCCGTGTCTACTAAAAATACAAAAATTAGCTGGGTGTGATGCTGGATGCATATAATCCCAGCTACTTGGGAGGCTGAGGCAGGAGAATTGCTTGAACCTGGAAGGCAGAGGTTGCAGTGAGCCAAGATCATCTTACTGCACTCCAGCCTGGCAACAGAGTGGGACTCCATCTCAAAAATATATATAGAGAGAGAAAACAAAATTTATAAAAATCTAAAAGATATATGATATAAATGTAACTCACTAAAGAAGCATCTTAGATTTTGTATTCCCTGTATATTTCAGAGCAATTCTATTGGTTTTACCTTCATATTTTTATGTTGGTGATGAGAAAACACTTTACCATTTGTAGGTTTCAGTAATTGAAATAATACTTTCTGGTAGTATTCTTCAAATATACCCCAGGACCCATTTACGTTCTTAAAACTTATTGAGGGTCCCAGGCGGGGTGCAGTGGCTCACGCCTGTAATCCCAGCACTTTGGGAGGCCGAGGCAGGCGGATCACGAGGTCAGGAGATCGAGACCATCCTGGCTAACTGGTGAAACCCCGTCTCTACTAAAAATACAAAAAAATTAGCCGGGCATGGTAGCGGGCATCTGTAGTCCCAGCTACTCGGGAGGCTGAAGCAGGAGAATGGTGTGAACTTGGGAGGCGGAGCTTGCAGTGAGCTGAGATCGCGCCACTGCACTCCAGCCTGGGCGACAGAGGGAGACTCCGTTTCAAAAAAAAAAATCATTGAGGATCCCAAAGAATTTTTGTTTATGTATATTTGTTCAATTAAAATTTGTGTTAAAACAGATAAATTTTTAATAGACATTCATTTTTTTAAAATCATAAATCTGTTACCTAGAAAAGAGATATATTTTCATTCAGATCATCACTTTTCAGATCATTGTGGATACTCTTCTTTGATACCCCAAAACTCAGCAAGTGGTAATTTCTTATGGGTTGTTACAATGTGGAAGTTGAAAACATATCAATGAACTTTTCATACATTTGTGTTTATGATCCACTAATCTGTTTTGAATTTTAAGTTGATCTTTACCAATGCATGATTTTGTAACATCATGCACTGGCAGTCTGGAAGATATTGGTTCTCCGAGTTATACAGATCTTTTAAATATTGACACATTTTATTATCCAAAACAAAAATCAATTGTTAATACCATGACTGATGTCATTAGAACCTTTCAATTAGAAAGGTCCTGGATAGCTTTCAAGATCACAGTGGCAGCTATGAGGCTTCCAAAATTCACTTGAAAGCCAAAGCTTTATCACTGACAACAATTTCTGTCATTTGTTTTCTTTGAAATGACAGCCTTGGCCGGGCGTGGTGGCTCACGCCTGTAATCCCAGCACTTTGGGAAGCCGAGGAGGGTGGATCATGAGGTCAGGAGATCAAGATCAAGATCAAGACCATCCTGGCTAACACAGTGAAACCCCGTCTCTACTGAAAATATAAAAAAGTTAGCTGGGTGTGGTGGTGGGCGCCTGTTGTCCCAGCTACTCAGGAGGCTGAGGCAGGAGAATAGTGTGAACCCAGGAGGCGGAGCTAGGAGTGAGCCGAGATTGAGCCACTGCACTCCAGCCTGGGCAACGGAGCGAGACTCCATCTCAAAAAAAAAAAAAAAAAAAAAAGAAATGGCAGCCTCATTTCTTCTATTTTCATGAAATAGTCTGTCAAGTACTCAAATAAGAATAACCTTACACTGTAGTCATTGTATCAGTCCATTTTCTCACTGCTGATACAGACATACCCAAGACTGGGTAACTTATAAAGAAAAAGAGGTTGAATGGTCTCACAGTTCCATGTGGCTGGGGAAGCCTCACAATCATGGCTAAAGGCGAAAGGCACATCTTACATGGCGGCAGACAAGAGAGAATGAAAGCCAAGAGAAAGAGGTTTCCCCTTTTAAAACCGTCAGATCTCATGAGACTTATTATCATAAGAACAGCACAGGAAAGACTTGCCCCCATGATTCAATTACCTCCCACTGGGTCCCTCTCACAACACATGGGAATTGTGGGAGCTACAATTCAAGATGAGATTTGGGTGGTGACACAGCAAACCATATCAGTCATTCTTTTAAAAAGTGAAAATGGTGTTCCATGAAAAAAGTAACTAGTTCAGTTCACAACCCTGAAAGGGCCTCAGACTATAGAATATGCAGACTACACTTTGGGAACCACTGCTTTATGGTAAAGAAAAATTATCAGTCACCTTCAGCATTTGCAACAAGAATAGCATATCATTTTCTGGCTAGGTGCGGTAGCTCATGCCTGTAGTCCCACACTTTGGGAGGCCAAGGCAGGCAGATCACTTGAGATTAGGAATTTGAGACCAGCCTGGCCAATATGGTGAAACCCTGTCTCTACTAAAAATACAGAAATTAGCTGGGCATGGTGGCGCATGCCTGTAATCCTAGCTACTCTGGTGGCTAAGGCAGGAGGATCACTTGAGCCTGGGAGGCAGAGGTTGCAGTTAGCCAAGATTGTGCCACTGCACTCCAGCCTGAGTGACAGGGTGAGACTTTGTCTCAAAAAAAAAAAAAAAAAAAAGAATAGCATACCTCTTTCAAATCACTTCTTATATTTTTGTGTGGTTGCCAGAAGTGGTAGAAGTAGACATTGAAATGGCAGGAGTTCAAAATATTTGGAATAAAAATATTTTTGATCTGGAAGATCACAGTTGGCAAATGCTGGACTAGGTGATACTGTTACATAAATGATCTAAAAATGACCTTTGGGGCCCCATGTTGTTTACTTCTTCACAGCAACCAGAACTGTTAGCTCAAAAGCCCATCAGCACCAAATCAAATTTTTACACATCCAATTGTTTAAGTATAGCCTACATAACCAAATTATTAGCCATCTAGAGCCCACCTGCTTTACATACCCTGCAAACTACACTCAACATCTACTATCCATAGATAAAAACCCCGGGCTATAAAAGACCCCAACCCACTGCTGCCCTTTGGAGCTCTCTAACCTAGAGAACCCCCAGTCTTGCTGCTAAACAACATCATGACACATACACCCTCTCTAGTCCTCCAGGAATGCTCTTACCCTGCTCCTTCTGGGTAGTGGCCACCCTACACTGTTGTTGCCTTTGGAAGCTCTCATGCTGTGAGGGACTTCCTGGCATACAAACCTGTCAAAGCGCTGTCCAAAAAGAGCTTGTTGTGTCCCACTGCCACCTTGTGGTCACATCTTTTTCCTTGTTCTGCCCTGAAATCCTTCAGATTCACTACAGTTACATGGTATGCCATAACATAAAACAAAAAGTGTTTGTATGTCCAAAAAGTTTGTGAAGTGCAGCATGCCACTATTATGAGTGTTAATTTGTCAAAGACTCTGAGAAATACTATACCTAAGAAACTGTTTAACTTTATTTGTCCAAGCATTTCCAAATTTCTAGCACAGAACACTTTTTTGATTAACCTAGCCAACCTATTGTTATTTTTCTGATCCCTGATTTCACAGAATAGGAAAGTGAGATATTGAAATGTTATTTGTGGCAGGGTGCGGTGGCTCATGCCTGTAATCCCAGCACTTTGGGAGGCCAGGGTGGGTGGATCACTTGAATGCAGGAGTTTGACACCAGCCTGGGCAACATAGCCAAACCCTGCTTCTATAAAAATTTTTATTTAATTAGCTGGGCATGGTGGTGCACGCCTATAATCCCAGCTACTCGGGAGGCTGAGGTGGGAGGCTCACTTGAGGCCCCAGGAGTTTGAAACCAGCCTGCGCAACATTAACTGAGACTCGCTGTCTAATAAAATAATAATAGTGCTAAGACTAGAACCAAAATCTTAAGATACAGTAAAACGAGCACTGATCCCATCCCCACCATCTCTCCAGAACATCGAATAATCACTTAACTCTTATGGATCTCGACTTTGCCTTGTGCATAATGGCCAATTATCATAACATTGAGAGATCTAATATTAGTAATAATGCAAGAGGCCGGGTGCAGTGGCTCACGCCTGTAATCCCAGAACTTTGCGAGGCCGAGGCAGGTGGATCACCTGAGGTCAGGACTATGATACCAGCCTGACCAACATGGTGAAACCCTGTCTCCACCGAAAATACAAAAATTAGCCAGGCGTGATGGTGTATGCCTGTAATTCCAGCTACTCGGGAGGGTGAGGCAGGAGAATTGCTTGAATGCGGGAAGCAGAGGTTGCAGTAAGCCAAGATCACGCCACTATACTGCAGCCTGAGCAACAAGAGCAAAACTCCATCTCAAATAAAATAAAATAAAATAAAAATAATAATGCAAGACTTCATACAATGTATTCAACCTTGAGTCATCACATCCAAAAAAAATTTTTTTAATAGTTCATATAAAATGGCTTTTATTAATAAACTTTCTTTAAAGAGAAAAAAGTTGAAGAAATTTTAACTACCCAGATCATTTCTAGTCTTCCCACTTAACCATGAGTACCCCTAAATCTTCTATAATGATATATTTTTGCTAACATCATTGAATGGAAGTAAAGTGGGCTAACATGTTCGCCTTATATTTGATTTTTAATTTCTTCTTTTTCCAAGGAAGATAAATGCTGGTTGTGTTTGTGGGGGTTTTTTGTTTGATACATGGAAGCCCTTTCTTCTTTCATGGCACCTTATATAACATGATTCTTCTCATATATGCATATGAGTATTTAAGACAATAAAATTTATATTCTATAGAAAGTACTTACTATACTTGCATATGCATGTGCAATTATCTTGTTACCCTCAAAGCAACGTGACTCCCAAATTAGCACTGCTCACTGTAATTTCCCATCCGATCTCCTGAATTAACCTGTTTTCTCAACTATGTTTCTAAGTATTTATAAAATTTCTTAACCTTGGTCAGACTAAAACATAACTTCACATTATGAATTAGGACTTGAAACTGTTATAAGTACTCTGAGATCGGTTTCTGCTGAAGAGATAAAAACTAAGCTGCTATTAGAAATATGAAAATTATGGTTTTGGCTGGGTGCAGTGGCTCATGCCTGTAATCCCAGCACTGTGGGGGGGCCGAGGCACGTGGATCACCTGAGTTCAGGAGTTTGAGACCAGCCTGGCCAACATGGTGAAACCCCATCTCTACTAAAAATACAGAAATTAGCCGGCCGTGGTGACGGGCGCCTGTAATCCCAGCTACTCGGGAGGCTGAGACAGAAGAATCACTTGAACCCGGGAGGTGGAGGTTGCAGTGAGCCAAGATCGTGCCACTACACTCCAGCCTGGGCAACAAAGAGCAAAACTCCATCTCAAAAAAAAAAAAAAAGAAAAATATAGTTTTATAGTTGTTATAACAGCGTGAAAATAATTTTTAATACTAAATCTTTTTTTTTTTTTTGAGAGGAGTTTCGCTCTTTGTTGCCCAGGCTGGAGTGCAGTGGCGTGATCTTGGCTCACTGCAACCTCCGCCTCCCGGGTTCAAGCAATTCTCCTGTCTCAGTCTCTCGAGTTGGGATCACAAGCGGGTGCCACCATGCCTGGCCAATTTTTTGTATTTTTAGTAGAGACAGGCTTTCATCATTTTGGCCAGCCTAGTCTTGAACTCCTGACCTCAGGTGATCTGCCCACCTCGGCCTCCCAAAGTACTGAGATTACAGGTGTGAGCCACTGCACCCGTCCTAAAACTTACCAAAGCATTTTAATTCCATTAGGTCTTCAATGATTATCAGTAAGTTCAACTTACATACCTTTGCTAATCTCCTGCAACAGACATGCATTGCCTTTTCTCATAATTATCTAAGCATGTTTCACAGTATTCAAAGACATGGAGGATTTTAGAAGAGCAATAAAGGAGTTAGACAGTCCTTATGTTTTACCCTGAGAGGCAGGAGAATCCAACAGGAAATCTGCCGCTTTCCATTTAGTTGACTTGAATTTTAATCTTAGGATTTGTTCCAACCTGATTTAAAGGACAGTTCTTTTTTTTTGAGACTGAGTCTCACTCTGTCGCCCAGGCTGGAGTGCAGTGGCACCATCTCAGATTACTGCAACCTCAGCCTCCCGAATAGCTGGGATTAAAGGTGTGCACCACCACGCCTGGCTAATTTTTTTTGTATTTTTTTAGGAGAGATATGGTTGCACCATGTTGGCCAGGCTGGTCTTGAACTCCTGACCTCAGGTTATCCACCTGCCTCGGCCTCCCAAAGTGCTGGGATTACAGGTGTGAGCCACCACACCCAGCCAGCAAGTTCTTTACGTAGATTCTGGATAATATAGATGTCAAGATTAGCCACAAAGAGCCAAAACAGTATTTAAAATTTTTATTATTTATTTATTTATAAATAGAGACAGCGTTTCACCATGTTGGTCAGACTGGTCTCGAATTCTTGGGCTCAAGCGATCCACCCACCTTGGCTCCCAAAGTGCTGGGATTACAGGCGTGAGCTGCCATGCCCAGCCAAAACAGTATTTTAAGACCCAAGTGGTTTGCGTCAGGGTTTCCCTTTAATTAAAGCTGATTCCTTGCTTAAAGGATAACTCATTTTTTTATTTCATATTTTTCTTAATTCTATATTATTCTGTTTCCTTGTTATTCATTCATTTCATTCATTACTAATCCTGCATGACATGTTTATTTTTGCCAGATCACTGTAATGAAACACTAGGACTTTGATCATTATTTGTAAAAATGTGTTCAGCCGTACTTTTTTCACTGTGTGTTCTATAAAAATGTCTAAATTACATTTTCCTTGAACATTTGAAAAAAATACTTTGTTAAAAGTTTGTATTTCTCGGCCGGGCACAGTGGCTCACGCCTGTAATCCCAGCACTTTGGAAGGCCGAGGCAGGCAGATCACAAGGTCAGGAGTTTGAGACCAGCCTGGCCAATATAGTGAAACCCCCGTCTCTCCTAAAAATACAAAAATTGGCCGGGCATGGTGGCGGGCGCCTGTAGTCCCAGCTACTTGGGAGGCTGAGGCAGAAGAATCACTTGAATCTGGGAGATGGAAGTTGCAGTGAGCTGAGATGGCACCATTGCACCCCAGGCTGGGTGACAGAGCAAGAGTCCGTCTCAATAACAACAACAAAAAAGTTTGTATTTCCCATAGTTTCTTCTTCTTCTTGGTGTTCCAAGTGCTCCTACCATGAATCTTTCAAAAAATGCTCTCCATCTATATTGTCATAGATTTTTACAGAGGTGGTCAACAGTTCCTTAGAGGTTGGGAGGCAGAACGCTATACCTTTCCTCACCCATCATAAGGATCAAGGCTGACAGTCCTATAAGAAAAGTGAGGTTAATAAGAGAAAGGCGTAACAGGTTTATTTGGTCAAAGATTATAGGAGACTTCAGAAATGAAGAGCCAAACACCCAGGGAAAACTGCTTGTTTTTATGCTTATGAAGCATGGCCAGCCATGTAGAGATGTGACTGGAGAAGAGAATGAGCTAACAGTAACAGAGTGGAGAAACCCAGCAAGGCCTGTTTGTTCAGATTCTTCTTGGCCTTTCTGTGTGACATTCCTTTTTCCAGGGTATAGGGCGGGGTCCACTCTGGAATGAGGGCCTTAGGATCTCCTATCCGACAAGGGTACGTCAGAGCATTTCTTTATGGCCAGCTCCTGGGCAGAAAGGCTGGGGAAGTTTAGAGTAAGATTTGTAGGTTTTATGTCTTCCTTTGGGGAAAAGAGTTCTAGTTTCTGTGACCCACCTTGGGGAAGAGGAATCCTGGTTTCTGTGACTCACTTGGGGAGAATGAAGGGTAGGAGATAGGAGGGCAGGAGAAGGTCACAGACCTTGGTTCTGAGGCGGATTCTGAGGCCTTCCAATGTCCTTTAGTTCAAAGTACTCAGCATGCCAAAGTGCCATACTTTGGGGAATCCTTTTCTGAGCCCCAACAAGGTCATCTATACAACTCCTTCATTTTAAAGATAAGGGAACAGAGATACAATTGATTTAAGTGGCTTGCCCCACATCTTAGAAATAGTTGATAGAACTGGAAGTAAAACCTAAGTCATCTGAACCACAATCTATAATTCCTTCCTGAGCCTCTAGTGTAAACTGGCTTAACTGTTACTAGGATAGGGAAACAAATAGGAAGGTGACATCAAGCATCAGTCGTGTGATTAGCATAAATGACCCGTTAGCTCTTTTTCAGTCTGGAGAGTACGTGTTTCTTTTTTCTTTTCTTTTTTTTTTTTTTTTTCTTTTTTTTTGAGACGGAGTCTCAGTCACCTAGGCTGGAGTGCAGTGGTACAATCTCGGCTCACTGCAAGCTCCGCCTCCCAGGTTCACGCCATTCTCCTGCCTCAGCCTCCCGAGTAGCTGGGACTACAGGCACCCACCACTACGCCCGGCTAATTTTTTTTGTATGTTTAGTAAAGACAGGTTTCACCGTGTTAGCCAGGATGGTCTTGATCTCCTGACCTCGTGATCCGCCCGTCTCGGCCTCCCAAAGTGCTAGGATTACAGGCGTGAGCCACCGCGCCCGGCCAAGAGAGTATGTGTTTCTATAAAATGTTCTGCCAAGGGATTATGAAATACTCAGCGACCCCATAGTTTTTCCCTGCAGCATAATAAAGGCATTGAATATTCTTGTTTAAACCCACAGTCCTAAATACTCTATCTTCATAGGAAGAAGCTGCCTAAGGAGACTAATATAATACTGCCATCTAGCATCAAAAATTTTAAATTACATAAAAATGTTCCATGCTTACTATTGGAGGGAAAAGCATCTTCCTATAATGTGCAATAGTGAATTCCCACAGAAGAGTGACAAATGTAGACAGAAGACAAATATTTATATATAACGTTTGATAACTAACATATTCACAACTTGGAAAAATGCCAAAATTACTGTAGATACAGCAGCTAAAATGAAATTGGGAAGTGTTGGCTGGGTGCAGTGGCTCACACCTGTAATCCCAGCACTTTGGGAGGCCAAGGCGGGCAGATCATGGGGTCAAGAGATCGAAACCGTCCTGGCCAACATGGTGAAACTCTGTCTCTAAAAATACAAAAATTAGCTGGGCATGGTGGCACGCACTTGTAGTCCTAGCTACTTGGGAGACTGAGGCAGGAGAATCGCTTGAACCTGGGAGGCGGAGGTTGCAGTGAGCCGAGAACATGCCCACTGCACTCCAGCCTGGCGACAGAGTGAGACTCCATCTCAAAAAAAAAGAAAGAAATTGGGAAGTGTTAAGTCTCTAATTTTGTTCTTTTTCAAAATTCTGTTGACTGTTCTGGGTCCCCCCAATTCTCATACAAATATTAGAATCATCTTATCAATTTCTTTTTGTTGTTGTTGTTGTTGTTGTTGTTGAGACAGGGTCTCTGTCACCCAGGCTGGAGTGCAGTGATGCCATCTCAGCTCATTGCAGCCTTGACCACCAGGGTTCAAGCGATTCTCCCACCTTAGTCCTCCAAGTAGCTGGGACAACAGGTGCGCACTACCACTTCTGGCTAATTTTTGTATTTTTAGTAGAGACGGGGCTTCACCATGTTGCCCAGGCTGGTCTTAAACTCCTGAGCTCAAGGAATCCGCCTGCCTTGGCCTCCCAAAGTGCTGAGATTACAGGTGTTAGCCACCCTGCCAGGCCCCATCTTATTGATTTCTGCAAAGGATAAAAAGCCAGCTTGTATTTTGATATGAATTTCACTGAATCTGTAGGTAATTTGGGAAATATTGCTATCTTAATAATATTAAGTCTTTTGGTCTGGATTTTTTTATTTAGATCTTTAATTTCTTTCAATAATGGCCTATAGTTTTCAGAGTGTAAGTTTTTCACTTTCATTCGATTTATTCCTAAGTACTCTATTATTTTTGATGGCAACATAAATGGAATTATTTTCTAGTTCATTCTTGGATTATTCATTGTTGGTATATAGAAATACATTTGATTTTTATATATTGTTCTTGTACCTTGCTGAACTCATTTATTCTATCTTTTTAGTGAATTCCTTGGGATATTGTATACACAATATAACATCATCTACAAATAGTTTTAGTTCTTCCAACCTGAATGCCTTTTCTTTTTCTTGCCTAATTTCCATGACTAGAACCTCTGATACAATGTTGGATAGAAATGGCAAGAGTGGACATCCTGGCGGGGCACGGTGGCTCACGCCTATAATCCCAGCACTTTGGGAGGCCAAGGCAGGTGGATCAGGTCTCAAACTGCTGAGGTCAGGAGTTGAGACCAGCCTGGCCAGCATGGTGAAACCCCATCTCCACTAAAAGTACAAAAAATTAACTGGGCATGGTTGAGGGCGCCTGTAATCCCAGCTACTCGGAAGGCTGAGGCAGGAGAATCACTTGAACCTGGGAGCCAGAGGTTGCAGTGAACCGAGATCACATTATTGAACTCCAGCCTGGGCAACAAGAGTGAGACTGTCTCAAAAACAAGAGTGGATATCCTTGTCTTGATCCTAGGGAGAAAACATTTAATTTTTCACTATTAGCTATAGGTTTTTCTTGTTTGTTTTTGAGACAGGGTCTTGCTCTGTTGCTCAGGCTGGAGTGCAGTGACATGAACACACTCACTGCAACCTCTGTCTCCCAGGCTCAAGCAGATCCTCCTACCTCAGCCTCCTGAGTAATAGGGACTACAGGCATGTGCCACCACACTCAGCTAATTTTTAAATTTCTTTTGCAGAGACAGGGTCTCACTATATTTCCCAGGCTGGTCTTGAACTCCTGGGCTCAAGTGATCCTCCCGCCTTGGCCTCCCAAAATGCTGGGATTACAGGCATAAGCCACTGCACCCTGCCAGCTATGGGTTTTTCATAGATGCCCTTTATCAGGTTGAGGAAGTCATCTTCTATTCCTAGTTGGTTGAATGAGCATTGGTTTTTGTCAACTGGTGTTTTGTTTTGTTTTGTTTTTTGAGACTGAGTCTTGCTCTGTTGTCCAAGCTGGAGTGCAGTGGCAGCATCTCAGCTCACTGCAACCTCTGCCTCCTGGATTCAAGCAATTCCCCTGCCTCGGCCTCCTGAGTAGCTGGGATTACAGACACCCACCACCATGCCTGGCTAATTTATTTTTTGTATTTTTAGTAGAGACGGGGTTTTCCCATCTTAGCCAGCCTGGTCTTGAACTCCTGGGCTCAGGTGATCAGCCTCCCGAAGTGCTGGGATTCCAGGCGTGAGCCACTGCACCCAGCCAAATGGTGTTTGTCTGTTGAGATGATCATGTGGTTTTAGTTCTTTGTTCTATTAGAATGGTGTAGGTGGTAAGCTGAATAATGCTCTCACCCACCCAATGATATCCATGTTCTAATGCCCAAAATGTGAGTATGTTATGTTACATAAGGTTGCCAATGGAATTAAAGTTGCTAATCAGTTGATTTTTAAGTAGGGAGATCATCCTGGATTATCTATGTAGGCCCAATATAATCATAAGGGTCCTTAAAAGTAGAAGGACAGAGAAGGACCATAGAGATGGCAGCTTGAGAAGGACTATGCCCAATGATGCCCACTTTTTTTTTTTTTTTGAGACAGAGTCTCACTCTGTCACCCAGGCTGGAGTACAATGGCGTGTTCTCGGCTCACTGCAACCTCCGCCTCCCTAGTTCAAGTGATTCTCCCACCTCAGCCTCCCAAGTAGCTGGGACTACAGGCGCGTGCCACGATGCTTAGCTAACTTTTTTATTTTTAGTAGAGATGGGGTTTCACTATGTTGGCCAGGCTGGTCTCGAACTCCTGACCTCATGATATGCCTGCCTCAGCCTCCCAAAGTGCTGGGATTGCAGGCATGAGCCACCGCACCCAGCCCAATGTTGTTCACTTTAAGCAGGAAGGAATGCAAGGAATGTGGTAGTTTCTAGAAGCTAGAAAAGTAAAGGAAGTAGATTCTCCTGTACAGCCTCCAAAAAAAAAAGATAAAACTTGCCTCTAAAAAGTAATGCAGACCTGCCCACACCTGATTTTAGCCCAGTGAGACCCATTTTGGAATTCTGACCTTCAAAACTGTACGATAACAAATTTGTTGCTTTAAGCCACTAGGTTTGTGGTAATTTGTTACAGCAGCAATAGGACATTAACATAGTATACTCATTGATTTTCAGATGTTAAACTAACCTTGCATTCCTATGATAAATCTCAGTTGGTCATGGTATGTAATCCTTTCTTCTAGTGGCTGGATTTGGTGTGGCGTTTTGTTGAGCATTTTTTAGTCTACATTAATAAAAGATCCTTGTCTGCAGTTTTCATGTGACGTCTTTGTCTGGCTTTGGTATCAGGGTAACACTGGCCTCACAGAAAGAGTTGGAAAGTGTTTCCCCCCTCTTCTATAGCCACCCAGCTTTGTCATGGTTGCCATTTATATGGTATGTCTTTCCATTCTTTTACTTTCAACATAATTTGAACCTATCTTTGATTTAGATTTCCTCTACAATAACCAATAATATTTTTATGACCATCAATAAAACTGCATTTATCTTACTAGCTACTTTTTTAAAAAATGGAATTGTAAACCTTTGTTTTCCCAATGATAATAACTTTTCATTTCTATACACTCTCTGGTTCTCTTACTGGTAATAAACCTTGGTATTTTTGCTTAATTTTGTTTAACTTAAAATAAAATTTTGTCACTGTATATGTTGGGCCCATCTTTTTTTTTTTTTTTTTTTTTTCCTACTGGTCTGTGAAATCTGTCTAGGAACCACCAAATTACAGGATTTCCAAGACTGGGTTAGGTTGTATATAAAACATAAGTTGTATATAAAACATAAGTTGTATCTATGGAAACAAGTCTGTTAAACTTATGAGTAATATTTAAACTAACAAAATTTTATCAGTATTTTTGCTTTAATTCAGATTTTTTAAAGACATCCTAAAACTAGGATGGAAACCATATCAAAATCATGACTGTACATTGTGAAAAACTGAAAACATCTAAATGTCCAATAATATAGATCAGTTAAATTACAGTGTATTTATATAATGGTTATCTATTTAAAATCATGTTTTATAATAGTATTATACAGACATGGAAAAATGTTCAACTACAGGTCAACTTGTCACATTCTGGTGACTAGTACCTCCTCTAACCCTTTGGGTGTGTTGCAGCTTCCCAAGGTGGTTTATTGGCTTTCTTTAATCCTACTTTTTTGGTAAATATTCCCTTAATTAAATGCTGTTCAGTCACTCCACTTTAGTGAATCATCTATTTCCAGCTAAGATCCTGAAAAAAGTTATTAACCATTAACACAGGTTAATGGTGAAATTGCACCATTACTGTGGTTGGTGGAAATTATGATGAAATTACACAGAAAACAACAAATGCCTGTTTTTTTTTTTTTTAAACAAGTAATACTGTGATAGGTGCACTACACCTAATAATAGTAAGGGCTACCGTTAATTATTAGCGAGTTAGTTGTATACTGTGCTTTATAGATCACCTCCTTTAATCCTTTAAATAACTGTGTATTAATATCATCTCCAGTTAGACATGAGGAAACATTAAACATTTATTATTGTCAATTAATATATTGTCATTGTTTTCTTTTATAGATCATTCACGAGAAGTGTTGGAGCAATTAGTAGGCCCAAACAAACTAAAGCAAGTGACATGGACTGTTTATTGATGCTTTTTTGAAGATGATCAATGCTAGGAAAGCTTATCAAAACTACTTTCCCAGGAAACCATCTATAGAGATTTGCATTCTATTTAATGTTAACACTACTTTTAATTATTTTGTCTTAAGTTATAACTCTCAGAGAATTAGCTGAGTCTTGGTATATACATGTTTGTGCTTTACTCTTAAACATCTTAATAGTGCTATTATTCTATATCTGTTGGATGAGTCATTATTTTTGAAATGATAATCCTAGCATGAACTCTGATCTATGGTGTTGGATTTTGTTTTTAAAATAACTTTAAAATTAACTGTTTTCCCTTGAGATTTCCTTCTCCTATGTAGGTATTTGAGTTATTGTTGTAAGCTTACCTGTAAGTATAAACCTTGGGAGAATCTAAGTAAACATATTTCTAAAAGCATAGTTACCTTCCTATTTTCTGGCTCTTACCTTCCTGGAGTATTTAAATACCCATTTGCCAAAAGCAGACCTGAACATCAAGCCTGTTAATTCTTAAAAGAATTTAGGTATTTGTTTCACTGAAATGAAGTGACTTATTAGCCATTCAGTGTATTAGTATTACAGAGGCTCTTGCCCAGCCTCTTAGTTCATTGAATTTTATGGCTACTCTTCCCAATTACATTTTATTCATCTGTAAGCTTTCCTTCCTTAGCAAAATTGCATTCAAAAATGTGTAAAAATGAGTAAATACAGAATATCACTACAGAGATTTGTATCCTCAGGTTCTACTGATTTCACATTGTGAAATAAACAGCAAAGGTCTTAGTTTTCAAGTGAAAACTTTTTGGTAATCACAAAATTACCTGACACATACCATGCTTAAACCAACCCCCAAATTTAGCATATTCATTTTGCCATGAGCCTGTCTTGTTGAGATTTTCTTAAAAGATTTCTTATTTTGCCTCTGATGTAGTGAAAAACGGGGTAAGTATGCTAACTTTCTTGTGTATGTTGGGGGGTACTTATTCAACTCCATTTCTTGTCCTTACTATTGCTTTATAAATGTGGTATGTTTATAGTGTGGCTATATATGTTGCCACTGCAAAGGTGGCACATATGTATATATGTGCAAAAAGGGTAAGGCCTGTTCTATCTATGAAATTTTTCTAAAGACGAATTCAATAAAATTTAATACTGAATATTTAACCAAGTCAATCGTATTTTCCCCTTTTTGCAGAAACCAGTTTTGACTTTTAAGTTGTGAGCTTCTTTGGGTCTTTGAAGGATTTATCTTCCTAAAACAGTTTGCAGTTTTATTTTCCTCCTTTTTTATGTTGCTAGTTGTATTAATTATTTCTCACCACTCTGTTTAAAATATCTGTACCCCATCTAGTACCCAGTATTCCCTATCACCTTTACCTCTTTTTCTCCTTACTACCTATCACCATCTGATGCCTGTTTTACTTTTCATTTGTTCATTATGTCTCCCTACTCTAGAATATAAATTTTGTAAGGACAAAATATTTATCTTTTTTTTTCATTGCTGTATCCCTATATCCCCAGTGCCTAGAACAGTGCCTGGTATATAATAAGCACTCAAATATTCATTGAATAAGTAAATATGGAAAGAAATAAAGGAGGAAAGAAAAAAACACCCAGTAATACCCAGCCTGGCCAATGTAGCAAGACTCCATGTCTACAAAAAATACAAAATAAAAAATCTAGCCAGGCATCATGGTGGTGCATGCCTGCAGTCCTAGCTACTAAGGAGGCTGAAGTGGGAGGATTACCTGAGCCTGGAAAGTTGAGGCTGCAGTGAGCATGGTCACATTGCAGAACTCCAGTCTGGATGAGAGAGCAAGACCCTGTCTAAAAACAAAACAAAACAAAAACCTCAACAACAACAACAACAAAAATTTCCAGTCTCTAGTCTGATTTATATGTTCTAATATAAAGAGATTGGAAGTCATCATTCCCATCCTCACAATAAGAATAAAGCTGAATAAACTGAAAAATCAACAACACTTAGATCCTAATTTATTTAAGGTTAAAGAGCAAATGCCTCACATATTAGAAATGCAGATACAAAGAACCACAGCTTACAGGGAGCAGAAGCCTTTTGCTGGAGCCAGTACCAGTAGGAACATTTATGCTATAATTCCTGAGTTGCTGGAGGCTCCATGTGGATGGACTTAAAAATCAACAGCTCTAGCCTGGTGCAGTGGCTCACAATGGTAATCCCAGCAATTTGGGAGGCTGAGGCGGATGGATCACCTCAGGACAGGAGTTTGAGACCAGCCTGGCCAACATGGTGAAGCCCTGTCTTTACTAAAAATACAAAAATTAGCTGGGCATGGTGGTGCATGCCTGTAATCCCAGCTGAGCATGGTGATGCACGCCTCTAATCCCAGCTACTTGGGAGGCTGAGGCAGGAGAATCACTTTAACCCAGGAGGCAGAGGTTGCAGTGAGCCAAGATCGTGCCATTGCACTCCGGCCTGGGTGATAAGAGTGAGACTCTGTCTCAAAAAAAAAAAAAAATCAAAAGCTCCAGGAATCTGTCCATAACCATTATCTCACCAGGTGTGGTAACCCTGCCGTCACTCTGAACCTACACTGCTTCTGGGAGCTGCCTAACTCACAGATTGTTCTTTGCTCAATTAAACTCTGTTAAATTAAAACAAACCAACTCAAGGGGGCCCACTCCTAGGGGAGACACCACACTTTCATAGTTTTACCTCCAGGATACCTACCAGGTTCTCAGGGTGAGGATCAGAGAAAAATCCCTTCTTCTGGTACGAGGATGGGGAAAGTAACCATTTTGAAATATGCCCAAGCATTCAATTCTCCTTAACAAAAGCCAGCTCTCAAGGGAAACTATTTTACTAGAGCCTAGCAGACCTGGGGGAAAGGAAGTACCCAGCTCTAGCCTCCTCTAGCCTTCCTGTCTCACCAAAGGGACAAAAGAAAAGCTGAAAGCACTTGTGAAGGTCACAGCAGGAGCACAGGCTGACTTAACTGACTGAGACTTAATCACAGAACTATAGAACATACCTTCTCCCATACTTTATCACATCAATTAGGCTACTGTATAATAACAGGGAATTACAGGTGAAAAAAACTGCAAGCTTCAGACTCTATATAAGAAGGAATCTCTAGGGAAACTCAAAGATAACAGGGGAGACAACAGCAAGGACACTAGAGGAAAATTTAGCCTGTAATAGCTACACTACAGCAAACAATAGCCCTACCCAGATTTTAAAACCTCATGCTACCTTAGTTTACCTGCTTATTTATCCAATACATCATGTCTAGCTATCAACAAAAAATTACAAGGCATGCTAAAAGACAAAAAAACAGTCTGGAAAGACAAGCATCAGAACCAGACTCAGATATGGTAGACATTTTAGAATTATCAGATCATAAATTTAAAATAACTGATTAACATGCAAAGGGCTCTAATGCGAAAAGCATACAACATGCAAGAATGATGGGTGACATAAGCAGAGAAGCTATAAGAAAAAATCAAAAGGAAGTGATCGAAATAAAAAACACTGTTAGGCTGGTGTGGTGGCTCACACCTGTAATCCTAGCACTTTGGGAGGCCAAGGCGGGTGGATCACCTGAGGTCAGGAGTTTGAGACTGGCCTGGCCAACATGGCAAAACCCAGTCTCTACTAAATATACAAAAATGAGCCAGGCATGGTGGTGCACACCTAAAATCCCAGCTACTCCAGAGGCTGAGACAGGACAATCACTTGAATGTGGGAGGCGGAGGCTACAGTGAGCTGAGATACGCGCCACTGCACTCCAGCCCGGGCAACGAGCAAGACTCCATCTCAAAAAAAAAAAAAAAAAAAAGCCCAGAGTTCAAGGTTGCAGTGCTCAATGATTAAGCCTCTGAATAGCCACTGCATTCCAGCCTGGGAGCAGAGACTCTGTCTCTAAAAAAAGAAAAAATATATATATTCTTCTATGTTTTGTTTGTTTAATTAAAAGTTACATCACAGTTGTTCTCAACTACAGAAACAGATCCGGCTACAATGTTTCATTCCTCTGCATTACTTAAATGCTGCCACCATTGAGTATGGCATTGTATAATCATATTTTTTCAGTGGTTAAAATAGAAAAAAATGCAGATAGAGATGTGTATAATTGGCATGCACAGAAATACAGAGCCAGTTACATGACAAAAGCAAAACTCTAAACCTTCATATTTTAAAAACAAGATTTGCCGTTTAACAAGAATTACATTCATTAAACTGGAGAGTATCTCCTATAGAGAAAACTCTTAGAGTCAGATCCAAACATTACTATATTCATACCTGGAAGCACTTCGACAACTCAAGGCTGAAAATCCCACACTGTGCTTGTTGTCAGTCCACTGTTTTCCTGCCTAGTAGGCTCCAAAAGTGAATATTCTACCACTTTGTGCAGGTGATGCTGAATGCTGTGTCCACTGAACTGGGGCCGCCCAGGGTCACCAATCAGTACTCGAGTTCTATAGGTCCAGAAGCACTTCTTCAGCCACTGATGAAGACTATCTGCAAGGTTTTCATCATAAAACATATCGCCAAGAACAACAAGGTCCCACTTATCTTGTTCCAAATTCAAAATGTTTTGGATTAAAATAGGAAAAGGATTCAGTCGGTTCAATTCACAATTTAGTGTAATAGCCATTCCTGCAACTTAAAAAAAAAGAAAAAAAAGCACAAAATGAATTGGTATATGCTAGGCTGTTAAAATTCCCTGTTGATTAAATAATTTAAAAGATCTGCTAACAATATATTTTTCTTCCTTTTTGTTGAAAGTTGTTGTTTAAAGAAGTATAAAGGTTATCTCAATATAAGCTATACCACAATTTCCAAATATATGACTGGATATCCTGAAAACAAAACAAACAATTCAAAACACCTAGAAATGCTGGGAGTTTTAGGAATATTTGCTGATTTCATTAACCAAACTATTGTGGTTTTTACTGTGAACAGGAAAACAAGTCTTGGGCTTGATTGAGCATGGCAATAAATTAGAACTGAGACCACTTGGCTGAGCGCAGTGGCTCACGCCTGTAATCCCAGCACTTTGAGAGGCCGAGGCAAGCGGATCACCTAAGGTCAGGAGTTTGAAACCAGCCTGGCCAACATGGTGAAACCCTGTCTCTAATAAAAATACAAAAATTAGCTGGACATAGTGGTGCATGCCTGTAACCCCAGCTACTCGGGAGGCTGAGGCAGGAGAATCACTTGAACCCAGGAGGTGGAGGTCGCAGTGAGCCGAGACCATGCCACTGCACTCCAGCCTGGCCAACAGAGTGAGGCTCTGTATCCAAAAAAAAACAAAAGAACTGAG
The DNA here is from genome assembly GCF_043159975.1 of Macaca nemestrina. Classification (NCBI taxonomy): domain Eukaryota; kingdom Metazoa; phylum Chordata; class Mammalia; order Primates; family Cercopithecidae; genus Macaca; species Macaca nemestrina. The sequence continues at coordinate 110,509,412 of NC_092134.1, forward strand.
ACTCCTTTATAAAATAAAGGTTTTCAAGGACTATATTCTCAGTGAAAGGGTAGATCAAAAGAAAATCAGATCAAATAAAAACTTACCTGTCTCAGCCTGGGTTCTAATGGAATAAAAATCACCCTCAAAGACAGGCCAACACTCACTTGGGTTTGGGGTCAAATAAACACTATTTACTTATTTCAGGAAATTCCTAACCCATAAATTAACAGAAGTGCTCCCTCCAGGATGTCTGGCAGACACAAATCCTCTTGGGAAAAATGTACCATCTACTCCGACCTCAGGGGATTCCTACAGATAATGTCCCAGTGCACACAGATTCACAATGTCTGATCACAAAATACGTACGACGATAAGCTACCACACTGAGCATGTGTACGTATTTATTCTGGAGAAGAAAAAAAAGATGAGCCTTAAATATTTTAAAATATGAATCCTTACTAGGGTCTATGTCATTGGCCAAGATCCTTGATGCCCCGCTCATCTTAGCAGCAATAGCTGTCGCTCCACAACCACTCCCAAGATCTAATACAGATTTTCCTCTGACAACATCAGGATTATCCAAAAGATACCTAAATTAAAAAGAAAGGAGAAACATGTCTCAGAGAGATGAGGAAAAATAAGTGTTGGGAACAGGCCCCCCAAAATCTGGCCATAAACTGGCCCCAAAACTGGCCATAAACAAAATCTCTGCAGCACTGAGACATGTTCATGATGGTCATAACGCCCACGCTGGAAGGTTGTGGGTTTACTGGAATGAGGGCAGGGAACACCTGGCCCGCCCAGGGCAGAAAACCACTTAAAAGCTTTCTTAAACCACAAACAATAGCATGAGTGATCTGTGCCTTAAGGACATGCTCCTGCTGCAGATAGCCCAATCCATCCCTTTATTTCAGACCATCCCTTCATTTCCCATAAGGGATACTTTTAGTTAATCTAATATCTACAGAAACAATGCTAATGACTGGCTTGCTGTTAATAAATACGTGGGTAAATCTCTGTTCGGGGCTCTCAGCTCTGAAGGCTGTGAGACCCCTGATTTCCCACTTCACGCCTCTATATTTCTGTGTGCGTGTCTTTAATTCCTCTAGCGCCGCTGGGTTAGGGTCTCCCCAACCCAGCTGGTCTCGGCAAATAAGAGGTATCCAAAAAAAAAAAAGGAAAAGAAAGAAAAGACACGTCCTTAGGTTGACTGGACAAAAGAAATAGTGAAACGTAGCAGAAGAACTTGGTCCAACCTTGGCAAGTTTGGTCTGACTAGAGTGACACAAAAAGTCCATCTCCAGAACTGGGCAGAGGTGGCAGAAGAAAGGACCTAGTCATTTGGTCTTTCTCTTCAGCAGGTATGAAGCACAGTACCACACAACTAATCATGCTATTCAAGTCAATTTTTTTCAAAAAAAAGTTGTAGGTTGGGCACAGCGGCTCATGCCTGTAATCCCAGCCCTTTGGGAGACCAAGGCAGGCAGATCACTTGAGGCCAGGAATTCGAGAACAACCTGGCCAACATGGCAAAATCTCATCTCTACTAAAAATCCAAAAATTAGCTCGGCATGGTGGTGTGTGCCTATAGTCCCAGCTACTCAGAAGGTTGAGACAGGAGAATCACTTGAACCCAGGAGGCGGAGGTTGCAGTGAGCCGAGATTATGCCACTGTGCTCCAGCCTGGGCGACAGAGCAAGACTCCATCTCAAAAATTAAAAAAGAAAAAAAATACAAAAATTAGCGAGGGGTGGTGGCGGGTGCCTGTAATCTCAGCTACTCAGGAGGCTGAGGCAGAATTGCTTGAACCAGGGAAGCAGAGGTTGCAGTGAGCCAATATTGCACCACTGCACCCCAGCCTGGGTGACACAGCGAGACTATTTAAAAAAAAAAAAAAAAAAAAAAAAAAAAAGTTGTAAAGGAAAATAAGAAGTCTTGGGCTGGGCACAGTGGCTCACGCCTGTAATCCCAGCACTTTGGGAGACTGAGGCGGGCGGCACAAGGTCAGGAGATTGAGACCATCCTGGCTAACACGGTGAAACCCCGTCTCTACCAAAAATGCAAAATAATTAGCCAGGCATGGTGGCAGGTGCCTGCAGTCCCAGCTACTTGGGAGGCTGAGGCAGGAGAATGGCGTGAACCCAGGAGGCAGAGCTTACAGTGAGCCAAGATGGCACCACTGCACTCCAGCCTGGATGACAGAGCAAAACTCTGTCTCAAAAAAAAAAAAAAGAAAAAAAAAAGTCTCTAGACCCGCAAAACTCATTATGTCAAAAGGAAAGTTAAGCCTGGAGGCCAAGTTAGGGAACACTGTCCTTTTCTCAAGAATAGATAGCTGTTACTTCACAATCTTGTGTCAAAGCGCTATACATTAGCCAGACCCCTACAAAAGGAAAAGGTCTCAGGGATCTCCGGATGACTGCTCTCACAAATTGCTCATAAATTCTTTGCAGACCCCTAAACCTTTCGAGATGTATCTCCTCCCATAAACAAAAACATACCAACTCTAACTTTAGTCTACTACCTAAGTCTAACTCCTTGTCCACAAAACTAAAGTGTTAACTTTCATACTAACAATGTCCATTACAAGCTTATCTTCCTGGGTACAGAATAAAAACAGGATAAGGCTAGGTGCAGTGGCTCACACCTGTAATCTCAATACTTTGGGAGGCTGAAGTGGGGAGGATCACTTGAGCCCAAGAGTTTGAGACCAGCCTGAGCAACATAGTGAGACCCCGTCTCTACAAAAAGTACAAAAATTAGTTGCTTATGGTGCCACATGCCTGTGGTCACAACTACTTGGGAGGCTGAGATGGGAGGATCACTTGTGCCCAAGAGGTCAAGGCTGCAGTGAGCAAAGATTGCACCATGGCACTCCAGCATGGGTGACAAAGTGAGACCCTGTCTCAAGAAAAAAAACAGGATGAGAGCAATCATTCCTTCACCTACCCTGAGACATCTACGTAATTAACTCTTCCTTACTCCCTATTTTCGAATGTTCACCTTATGTAGAGCATAGATTTACTGGGCACTGACTAAAATCTCACAAGGATGTAATTATTTGCCTCACTGCCTAGCCCACCGTTTCCTACATGCCTTTTCCTCTTTAAAGAAATGTATAGCCAGGCACAGTGGTTCATGCCTGTAATCCCAGCACTTTGGGAGGCTGAGCAGGTGGATCACCTGAGGTCAGGAGTTTGAGACCAGCCTGGCCAACATGGTGAAATCCCGTCTCTACTAAAAATACAAAAACTAGCCAGGTATGGTGGTGGGCGCCTGTAATCCCAGCTACTCAGGAGGCTGAGGCAGGAGGATTGCTTGAACCCAGGAGGCAGAGGTTGCAGTGAGTAGTGACAGAGCGAGACTCCGTCTCAAGAAAAAAAAAAAAGAAAGAAAAGAAATGTATAAATGTCCGGGCGAGGTGGCTCACACCTGTAATCCCAGCACTTTAGGGGGCCGAGGTGGGTGGATCACCTGAGGTCAGGAGTTTAAAACCAGCCTGGCCAACATGGTGAAACCCCGTCTCTACTAAAAATACAAAATTAGCCAGGTGCAGTGATGCATGCCTGTAATCCCAGCTACTCGGGAGGCTGAGGCAGCAGAATTGTTTGAACCCGGGAGGGGGAAGGCTACAGTCTGCCGAGATTGTGCCATTGCATTCCAGCCTGGGCAACAAAAGCAAAAACTCCATCTCAAACAACAGGAAGGAAGGAAGGAAGGAAGGAAGGAAGGAAGGAAGGAAGGAAGGAAGGAAGGAGGGAGGAAGGGGGGAGGGGGGAGGGAGGGAGGGGGAGGAGGAGGCAGGGAGGGAGGGGGAGGAGGAGGCAGGGAGGGAGGGGGAGGGGGAGGCAGGGAGGGGGAGGGGGAGGGAGGAAGGGGAGGGATGGAGGGGGAGGGGGAGGGGGGAGGGGGAGGGGGAGGGGGAGGGGGGAGGGGGAGGGAGGGAGGGAAGGAAGGAGGGAGGGAAGGAAGGAAGGAAGGAGGGAGGGAGGGAGGGAGGGAGGGGGAAGGGGGGAGGGGGAGGGGGAGGGAGGGAAGGGAGGAAGGAAGGAAGGAAGGAAGGAAGGAAGGAAGGAAGGAAGGAAGGAAGGCAGGCAGGCAGGCAGGCAGGCAGGCAGGCAGGCAGGAAGGCAGTGCCTCCTAAAAACCTCTTAGAAGAGCACAGGCCACAAACTTTTCTGTGACTTGTATTTTTCTTGGGCTTAACAAACCTCGGCTGGTTGAGACTCATGCCTCAGTCTCTCATTTGGGCTGACAAAGTATTGAATACTTAGTACGTTCCAGAAACTACCAAGCACCAGGAATTAAGACTGACAAAATACTGCTAAAACAAAGACTAAAATTAAGTAAACTCAATCCAAGAGTCACTGTCTCCTCTAGACTAAATAATAGAGTGACTTTCCTGCTGCTTGAATTGTAGTATAATGACCTCTCTGGTAAAACTCAAAGTCCAATTCAGCCAAGGAATTTGGACTGGGGCTAAACAGTTACCAAACAAGTGAAGATGGATGGGGAAACACTGAAATAACAAATTTCAGCTGACTCTTGATCTTAGGATTGGAGTAATAAGGAACAGTGGGTACTACTGAGGCAGGAGAATGGCAGAGGAAGTCGGGGTGAAGGGGACCCATTGGACATAGGCTAGCTGAAGCAATACCAAAAGCAAAACATACAAGATAGCAGAAACAGGACATATGAAATAAGAAAGTAAGCACTAATAGATAAGGGAATAAGCAATGAGTTGGAACATGCAAGATAAGGAAAATAAGTTGAAAGGGCTTGCAGTAGCAATTTGGTTACAAGAAATAAAAGATAAGCAATTTTGTCGGGAAAGATAAAATACTGTTAAGAAAGGATGCACAATTAGCTTATGAGAAATAAAGTGCAGTTTAGGCACAATGAGGGAAAGGCAAGGATGAGCAATTCACTTCTGAAAAATAAAGTAAGGTTAAGCAAGTGAGGAAAAAGAATATAAAAGGCCATGAAATGTAACAAACCAGGGCTGATACCACTCACGGGTCAGCCTGATCCACTGCTGATCGCATTGTGCTTAACAAAGTGTTTGCTGCTTTACTACTTGTATGTGTGTCATGTCCAATTCTTTGTTCATGGCACCAAGAACCTGGGACTTGACAACATCTACCAGTAAAACTATGGCAAAGTAGAGGTATACATGCCCTGTCTAAATAGCTGCTACCGCCAGGCACGGTGGCTCATGCCTGTAATCCCAGCACTTTGGGAGGCCAAGGCCGGCAGATCACTTGAGGTCAGGAGTTCGAGACCAGCCTGGCCAACATGGTGAAACCGTGTCTCTAATAAAAATACAAAATTAGGTCAGGCACATTGGCTCACGCCTGTAATCCCAACACTTTGGGAGGCTGAGGAGGGTGGATCACGAGGTCAGGAGTTCAAAACCAGCCTGATCAACATGGTGAAATCCTGTCTCTACTAAAAATACAAAAATTAGCCCGACATGGTGGCACGAGCCTGTAGTCCCAGCTACTTAAGAGGCTGAGGCAGGAGAATCACTTCAACTTGGGAGGCAGAGGTTGCAATGAGCCGAGATCACACCACTGCACTCCAGCCTGGGTGACAGAGCGAGACTCCATCTCAAAAAAAAAAAAAAAAAAAAAAAAAAAAAAAAAAATTATCCAGCGGGTGCCTATAATCCCAGTTACTTGAGAGGCCAAGGCAGGAGGATCACTTGAACCTGGGAGGTGTAGGTTGTAGTAGGCTGAGATTGCACCACTGCACTCCAACCTGGACAACAGAGTGAGACTCCATCTCTAAATAAATAAATAGGCTGGGTGCAGTAGCTCACACCTGTAATCCCAGCACTTTGGGAAGATGAGGTCAGGAATTTGAGATCAGCCTGGCCAACATGGTGAAACCCCGTCTCTACTAAAAATACTAAAAGTAGCCAGGTGTGGTGGAGGGCACCTGTAATCCCAGCTACTCGGGAGATTGAGGCAGAAGAATTGCTTGAACCTGGAGTGGTTCAAGTGGAAGTTGCAGCGAGCTGAGATCACGCCATTGCACTCCAGCCTGGATGACGAGAACAAAACTCCATCTCTAAATAAGTAAATAAATAGCTGCTACCCATCTTCAGCTCACTGTTGCCACACAGAATCCCTGTTTACCAGGTATCCCTGTTTTTCAAAGCAAAGTCAATTTTTACATGAAATCTCGCCAGTTTAAATATCAGCAAATAGTTTTTTTGAAGTTTATAAGTACAGGTCAAACAAAACACACCTATGGGTCACCAATTTATGACATCTAACTCAGTCTCTTAAAGAAGTTGATTTCATTTCAAGTTGATAGTCACTTTAATAGATATCACCTAAGATGTCAGCATTCTAAAACTATGATGTAACTAAATAAAGCTTGAAAATCTAGCAACACAACAATCAGAAAGTTGGCATTATTTTGTACCAGCTGGAAAGCTTTCCAGTCCTTGGAATTTCCAACCAAAAGCTCTATGTTTGCATTTACACACTTTACTTAAAACTACATATAACACTAATAACGTAGGCTATACCATTCCTGTGAAACAGAAGTCCTTATCACCTTTTTTGTTTCACAGCTTTAGAACCACAGGGCATAAACAGACGAAATCATTTACCAATCCTACAACAAAGACTAGATCAAAATGCAAAAAGCTCTTGCCTTTATTTCATCAGCTGTGTTTCAATAAGAAGTATAGTGTGGCTATGTGAGAAAATGCCCTAAGACCTCTGCAATATGGAGAGTTAGAAGATGGGGAGGGGGGATTAAAACGCAGACTCAAGTCCTAAATTTTCAACAAGCCTCTAGAGAAGAGGGATTTTTTCCTCACTCTATCGCCACATTGGCCAGGCTGGTCTTGAACTCCTGACCTCAAGTGATCCACCGGCCTCGGCCTCCCAAAGTACTGGGATTACAGGCATGAGCCACTGAGACTTTTATTCTCTCTTTTAAAAATAGATACAGGGTCTCACTCTATTACCCAGGCTGGAGTGCAATGGTGCAATCACAGCTCACTGTAACCTAGAAATCCTGGGTTCATGTGATCCTCCCACCTCAGCCTCCTGAGTTGCTAAGATTACAGGCACAAGACACCACACCTGGCTAATTAAAAAAAACTTTTTTTTTTTGTAGAGACAGGGGTATCACTATGTTGCCTAGCTGGTCTCGAACTCTTGACTTCAAGCTGTCCTCCTGCACTGGCTTCCTAAAGCACTGGGATTACCGGCACTGCACCCAATAAAAGAGGGAATCTTTGAGCACCCCACTCACTCACAGCTCCTGTTTTATGGGAAAAGCAGCAACTCTGGAAAGAATGTGAGATTTATGGAGCAACATTCACTGAATTAAAGGAGAGCTGAAGGACTGGGTATTTAGCTTCCATCTAAAAACTCTGCAATGGTCATGTGCTATGAACCATGAACCTCCTAACAGATGAGATTTCTGGATCACTTATAGCTATCCAGGGTCCTGACAGCTGACTCTAGGATTTCTCTTGGGGAGACAGCTACTTGGGAAAATGGCTTGATAAGCTTGGGTTACAAGGGAAAATTATGCAACAAGGCAACCAAAAAATATGGCTAACCTAAGGTCAGGCTCAGAGGCCCACGTCTGTAATACCAGGACTTGGGGAGGTTGAGGAGGCCAGGAGTTTAAGACTAGCCTGGACAACATAGCAAGATCCTATCTCTACCAAAAAAAAAAGAAAGAAAGAAGAAAAAAGAAAACAAGAAGACTTTTGAGTTTTGCTGGTTTCTGTTTTGTTTTGTTTTTAAAGACAGGCCAGGCGGGAGTGCAGTGGCAGGATCACAGCTTACTATACAGTCTCAGCCTCCCAAAGTACTGAAACTACAGGCATGAGCCACCACGCCCAGACCTGCTGTGGTTTTTTGTAGAGGCTGGAGTTGGAGGGGACTGAAAGAGCAAAGATCTGTACCGCCTTAAAGGTTTCAATAGGGTAATACCTAGACAGGGCTTGGCCTCCTGGCCAGTAGATTGCCCAGTAAGGATCACTGTGGGGCCACAGGTCAGCTCTCTCCCACCAGAATTTGCATCTGGGGGTCAAAAGCCGCAACTGGATTTCAGGGGTGAGGCTACCACTGCTGGTGACTTCAGTGTTCTCCTCCAGGAAAGCCTTTATCTCAGGATCCAAAAAGCTTCCAGCTCCCCTCCAGGGACACCGGCCACAGGGAAATAAGAGAAGACCACTGCTTCGCATAGCCTGCAAGAGGAGACCACAGCCATTCCTGGGTGCTTTCCAACCTAGACTCAAAGCCATCAGGCCTTTCCCCAAACACAGGTTCTATCAATGTTCTGTTGATAATGGCTGCTTCTCAAGGAGAATGAACAAGGGTGTGTCTCCCAACTTGATCTCAACTGGAACCTCTGAGTCTCTGGGGGAAAATAAAAAGTAATACTGAGAATTCCAAGGAAGAACAACATTTCCAGATCCCATTACATAATAAGAAAATACTGGCCAGGGGCGGTGGCTCACACCTGTAATCCCAGCACTTTGGGAGGCCGAAGTGGGAGGATCACCTGAGGTCAGGAGTTCAAGACCAGCCTGGTCATCATGGTGAAACCCTGTCTCTACTAAAAATACAAAAAAATTAGCCAGGCATGATGGCGGGTGCCTGTAATTCCACTGCTTGAGAATTGCTTGAACCCGTGAGGCAGAGGTTGCACTGAGCTGAGATTGCACCATTATACTTCAGCCTGGGCAACAAGAGCAAAACTCCGTCTCAAAGAAAAAAAAAAAAAAAAAAAATATTACAGTGTAAGCTCTGTATCTGATGACTCACATGTGCAAGTTCATTTCAGATGAAAGCTTTGGTGCAACAATTGGGAAAATCCAATCTTTTTAAATGAACTTTTTCTTTTTTTTTTTTTTTTTTGAGACGGAGTCTCGCTCTGTCACCCAGGCTGGAGTGCAGTGGCCGGATCCCAGCTCACTGCAAGCTCCGCCTCCCGGGTTCACGCCATTCTCCTACCTCAGCCTCCCAAGTAGCTGGGACTACAGGCGCCCACCACCTCGCCCGGCTAGTTTTTTGTATTTTTTTTTAGTAGAGACGGGGTTTCACCGTGTTAACCAGAATGGTCTCGATCTCCCGACCTCGTGATCCGCCCGTCTCGGCCTCCCAAAGTGCTGGGATTACAGGCTTGAGCCACCGCGCCCGGCCAAATGAACTTTTTCACAAGAGAATCCTTTTAGTAATTTACCACAACAAATATACAAGCATTTGATTTTGAAAGAATCCTCAAGAAAATGCCTCTTACAGGAAATCAGGCATACAGTCATCCCTCAGTATCCTCAAGGGATTGGTTCCAGTATCCCCTGCTTCCAGGGTACCACAGTTGATACTCAAGTCCCTTATATAAAATGGCATATTTGCATATAAACTAAGCATATGCTGTGGTATACTAGGCATATGCTGTGGTATACTTTAAATCATCTCTGGATGACTCATAATACTTAATACAACGTAAATGCTATGTAAATAGTTGTTACACTGTATTTTTGTGTTATTTTTATTGCTGTAATTTTACATTGCTATATTGTTATATTGTGGGCCAACTGTACAACTTCTTTCAGAAATTTAACAAAGTAGGCACGCTTGGTAACTGTGAACAAAATAATAGAAGTCTTCTGTCTTCAGGAAGCTTATTATTCTAGTGGTGGGATAAAGTAGTTAACAGGGCAAACACAGTTTTTGCCTTCGTGAAGTCTAGCCGAGAGCTGGGGGGTTAATGAATTTATAATTGTCTGTGGGCAGAGATATCTTAATACAAATTATATTGACTACTCTATTTCACTAAAGATTGTCATATCAGAAGACAATGCAATCAAGACTCAGGTTTTTTTTCCTTTAAAAATACTGTATGGATTTAATTGTAATAAAAGAACACCAACTCCTAGATCTCTTTCTGTAAAAGCATCTGATGGTTCGATTTTACCAAGCCTAAACTGAAAAGATTTGCTCCAACAGAAAAACAACTGTGCAACTGATCACTAAGATGCTTTATATATATATATATACACACACACATACACACACACACACACGCTGATAAGAATAAATGAGAATGAGGAACAACAACTTAAACATAACTTATGCACCCAGTTGTTTGGAGACCTCGGATCTCTTCTGCATAAATGTTTTAAATGGTCTTAAATCCACTAAAGTATTTAGATTAGGGATCAAAAATCCAAATCCCTACAAGGGGCTGGACATCATAAATGAGTGATGCAGGCTGGCTGTAAAATAACAGACGGGCTGTGGCAAGCTAAAGACTGTTTTCAAACAGTTCAAAAGGGCCAGGCAGGAACATGCTGCCAGATCCCTCCGATTTCTCAAAATCATCGAAAAAAATCTAGATATTAACACACTAGTTTCCACTTTTTTTTTTTTTTTTTTTTTTGAGACAGAATCTCTGTCGCCCAGGCTGGAGTGCAGTGGTGCGATCTCGACTCACTGCAACCTCCGACTCCCAGGTTCAAGCGATTCTCCTATCTCAGCCTCCCGAGTCTTGGGATTACGGGCGCGTGCCACCACGCCCGGCTAATTTTTGTATTTGTGTGTGTGTGTGTAGAGACGAGGTTTCGCCATGTTGGCCAGACTGGTCTGGAACTCCTGACCTCAAGCGCTCGCCTGCCTCGGCCTCCCAAAGTGCTGGGACTACAGGCGCGAGTCACCACGCCCGGCCAGCTTCCGCTTTTAAACATCAGCAACTCATTCAAATATCAAAACACAGGGCAGCCCAAAATGCATGTCAGGTCATACATAGCCTGTGAACTCAGCGTAGACTTCCAGTGGGTGTTAGTTACCCCACATCAGTGTCCTGGGATCGCAAGGGTCTCTCAGGGCCTGGTCTCCCATTAGACTAATTTTGTTAAGCAGTACTAGGCTGTCACTTGAATCACACAATGCAGCCTAAAGTTTAAAGGTAACGCAGAGCAAATAGAGATTATTTGGGATTTGGACCCCATGTCCTTTAGACCGGCGCTTCTCTCTGCCGTCCCAGCACCGATGAGGCATGGGTTATGACGTATGTGACTGTGGGGGCCACTTGGTATTTCTCTTAATGAGAAGAAGAGCTGACGGAATCAAAAGGGTTATGTTCCAGAAACTGTAGACGACTGCGTCATTTTCCTCCAGAGGCGGGGTGGAGTCGATCTTAAAGGGGCAGGCACCGTCCTCCCGGTCTCCTTACCTAGCTTTGCTGACACCGCCCTCGGAAGTAAAGCACAGGACTCGCCTGTCACTCACCCTGGCGACTCTTCCTGCGCATGCTTTACATTTTCTGGGTCCCGCTACCAAAACCGAGCCAAGCGCGAGCTGCTGGCTGCGGCCGGGACGTGGGCGGGACGGACGGCGGACTTTCGCGGCCCCGCCCTTTTTCCCAGCAGCGCTTTCTTTCTCCTCCACTTTCTTAAAGGGCCAGAAGCGCGAAACCAAAGGGCGCCCTGACCTCGCCCGGAAAATAAGAGAACGATAAATCTGTGTGCAATGTTTGTAGAATTTTGGTTTCTAAAATTTCATTCTGAAACTATGTATGCAACACCTACTATGTACTAGTCGCACTTCCAGGCACGGGACATAGAGTGGTGAGCAAAATAGACCCAGTATATTTAAAAAAAAAAAAAAGACACAGTATAAGCCCTTTGTGCTGGCTACATTCAACTGCGATTAAATCATAATGAATGTCCTTTCTTTTCTAATAATTCATAAATTCACTATCAATTTATTTACAGCCTATATCAGTCGAGTCTGGATCTACATAGATCCACCTTTCAACTGGACCCACATCCCACTGGATCCTCAACTGAACACTCAAAGTTAACTCACCATCTCACCTGACAACAATTAAAACCTGCTCTGGCGTGCTGGGGAAGGGGGGGGAAATGGTCCAAAACTAAGAAACAGGAAAATTGTGTTTCTGCATCTTAGTTTGCAGTTTGAGAAATACACTGGCACCTGCCTGTTCAAAATTAGAATTTGTCGCTGGGGTTCTCTGCTCCTGCCATGGGTGTAACAGCTTTCTGTCTTTCCATGTAAACTGGAATCTTTAGGAACTACTACAAGGAAAGGAAACTTTGTGCTTCCAGTCAACAGCCCCAGACGCAGCCTTATCATTTCCTTCTTAGTTGAATGGCGTACTTGCTATATTCTTGTTGATAAGCTACACACCTTGCATTTCACAGTATTCTGCCATAGATTTCCTATGTAATAACTGATATAATGTGTTTATGACCTGCATTCATCCATTTATGAGCTGCTTTTTTCTTAATTAGTTGCTAATGTAAACTCGTTTTCTCAACTATAATAACTTTTCATTACTACACACTCTCCGATTCTCCTGTGAACAGTGAACCTTGATCCATGTTCAAGATCAATTTGTATAAGAAATATTGTTTTTAACCAGCTTCTGTGCTCTATCCCAATTAGTAGTTTGAACATCCCAGTCACTGCCCAAGAAACCAGAATGAACAGGCTGACCTAACATTTCTACAAAAAAGAGTTCCTGGTAAAAAGTTTGGTAGCCATCACTGAAGATGCATTTAATAATGTTTGGATAACTCATTCAAAACTTGCAACTTGGCTGAAGGGGCTGCAACATGCCTTTCCTGTTCCATAATGGTTTGAAAACTGGTCCAGTTCTTTCTGTCCCTCCTGCCATTGCCTTAGTTTGGCATTATAATGGCTTGCCTGGGTTCCTGTAATTTGTCTTTCTCTAATTCTGCCTTCCTTGAGACTTTTTTTTTTTTTTTTTTTTGAGATGGAGTCTTGCTCTGTCGCCCAGGCTGGAGTGCAGTGGCGTGATCTCGGCTCACTGCAACCTCCGCCTCCTGGGTTCAAGCCATTCTCCTGCCTCAGCTTCCCCACTAGCTAGGATTATAGGCGTGCACCACCACGCCCAGCTAATTTTTGTATTTTTAATAGAGATGGGGTTTTGCCATGTTGGTCAGGCTGGTGTCGAACTTTTGACCTAGTGATCCGCCCACCTCTGCCTCCCAAAGTCCTGGGATTACAGGTGTGAACCACCATGACTGGCCAAAACTATTCTTTATATTGCAGCTTAAATGATTTTTTTTTTCTGAAGCTTAGATTCCATAGTCTAGAAAAGGCCTGCCCTTCCTGTAGTCCCAGATAAAGCATGAAAAACAGGGACATACGGATTTTCTTTTCTGTTGTTTGGTGTTGATGCACTGTAATTTCGTAATAGAAAGGACCGTCTAGATTTTAACAAAATTGACCCACATACATCCAAGCAAACTTGTGAACTGATAACAATTTGAGCTGTTGTCTATCCTCATGATTTTTTTACTTTAACTACCTGCCCTACATTTTTGTTTACAAAGCCAGCTCTCTAACAATTAGTCCCTCTTGCAGGTGCAAGTAAAAAACTCTATTCCCTACCCAACTTTGTCTTTACGGGGTTTTTGGTTTTTCAACAAGTTATTCAATTACACTTATTAGCTGTATGATCTTGGACACATTACTAAACCTTCTTGATAATCAGTTTCTTCATCTGTAAAACAGTGATGATAATAATAATGTTTGAGGAAGATTTAATAAGATAAAAGCACACCGTGTTTAGCCCAGTTCCTGGCATGTAGTAAATGCTCGCTAAGTGTGCTATTACAGTGATGATCATTATTAGAAACACAGAAATTGATGAGCAGCAGATTGGGTTTTCAGTTAAAGCTGAGAGGATCAGACTTGAAGTTTAGAAAAATGTTTTATGCTGCTGAAAGGACACAAAGATAGATGTGTACCTGCCCCCCACCCGCTACACCCTTGTTCTGCTCTCTAATCTTTGCACATACCAGAGATTTCGTAAGTTCTGTGAGTACCTGGTTTTCTGCACGTACCAGAGATTTTGTTTTGCACATACCAGAGATTTTGTAAGTTCTGAGGCAAGGTCACAAGACGTGTTTAAGTAAGATAAACTCTTGCTGCCATAAACCTGCTCTCCCGCCTCAAAGTTTGAACCAAAATATCAGAAATGGCGGGAACCAATCATAGTTAGCCAAATCGCCTTGTTCAAACACTAGCCAATCATATATCTGATTTGTATAATAACTCTATGCCCACTTTTCTTAGACTATGTAACACTGCTCGGAGCTCAGTGGGGGAGCTCTCCTGCCCATCTCGTTTCACGAGCGAGGGAGAGTTCCAGGTTCGAACCTGTAATAAAGATCCTTGCTGCTTAGCTTTGACTCTGGACTCTGGTGGTCTTCTTCGGGGAATAAACGGTCTGGGCATAACACTGCAGGTAGCAAAGAGTTTAGAGTGGGGGCAAGACTGAAGACAAGGAAACCGCCATTGGAGGACATTATGGTAATCCAAGCAAACAATAACAGAGGCAGAACTAAGGTAACTGCAACAGGGATGGAAAGAATTGGAACATCTGAAAATGATTAAGGATGAGCTATTAGCAAGACTTGGAGACTAATTAAATAAGCACGTTTAACCATAATGCTAGCCAACCTCAGGGCAAGATGGTTTCTCTTGCTCCACTCGACTGGCCTGTGCTGTTCATCAGCAGGCTATCTGTGTTCTCTCTTGCCTAAAACCTGCTCTAGCTCCCCAGACCTTCATTGGTACAGCTGGAATCCTGACTACAACTTTCCAGGCCCATGCTAATCAGTCCTAACTTAACCTATCCTGCCTCTTTTCAATACGCTCTTCTCCCCTCTCTGCTGCAATTTGTTTTCCTCCCACAGCACCTTGTTCTCTCATCCCTAGGCCTTGTTGAAGACAGAAAGCTGCCACTGCCTCCTACCCCCAACTGCTCCTCACTGTCCAAACCACCTACTCGTCCTTCAGAACTCAGCTCAAGGTTAAGGTCCTCTGAAAAGCCTTCCCCAACACATCAGCCTACACACTAATCTTCCTATTTTCTTAGCTTCCTATGGGCATGTTCAACAAGAATATCAAGCAGAACTGTCACTGTCTAGACTTGAAAGCAGACCATCTCATTCTTCTTTTAGCCTCTAGCACAGTTAGACACTCAATAAACTCTGTTAAATGAAAGAAAAGGCAAATACGTGAGTAAAATAACCAACATTACATATCAGTATCTCATTTTACAAATTTAACAGCTTTATTGAGGTATATTTGACATAGTTTCACATTGGCAACTTTGCATGTTTACAGAGTACAATCCAATGTCCTAACATATGTATTGTCAACCCAAATGAGAGACTGAGGCAAGAATCTCAATCAATCCAGGTTTATTGAGACAGAGCTTAAAAGTGTGCCCAGGAAAACCCCGAGTCACAGAAACATGAGTCTGTGGCCTATGCTCCTTGGGAAAGGTTTCAGGAGATTCGGTATTTACACATTTCTTTAAGAGAAAAGACACGCAGGAAAAGGGAGATAGGCAGTGAGGCAAATGACGACATTCTTGTGAGATTTTAATTAGTGCCCAGTAAATCTATGCTATACATGAGATAAGGGCAAACATTCAAAAATAGGGAGTAAAGGAGGAATTCATTATTCAGACTTCTCAGGATAGGTAGAAGAATAATGGATCTCATCTTTGTTTTTGCACTTGGGAAGATAAGGCTTATAATTGACACGATCTGTGTGAAATTGACCAGACTTTAGGTTCCTGGACAAAGAGTTAGACTTAAGTTGCAGACTTAAAGTGACAGTTGACATGTCCTTATTTATGGGAGGATTTATTATACACCTTGAAAAGTTTAGGAGCCAGGAAAGAATTTTCGTATGAGCAATTTGTGAGGGCAGTCATCTGGAAATACCCGAGACCTTTTCCTTTTGTAGGGATCTGGCTAATGTACAGCACTTTGACACAAGGCTGCGAAGTAAGCAGGCTTAACTTTCCCTTTGGCATAATAAGTTTGGGGGTTTTGAGACTTTTTATGTTCCTTTACAGTATATACTCATGAAACCATCACCAAAATCAAGATAGTGAACATATTCAGTGCTCCTGTGTAATTGTTCCCTCCAATTCTTCCCCCACTTTTTTTTAAACCTTTTTGTTCTGTTTTTTCTTTGTTTGTTTTTTTCATGAGACAGAGTCTCACTCTGTTGCCCAGGCTGGAGTGCAGTGGCGTGATCCTGGCTCACTGTAACCTTCTCCTCCCGGGTTCAAGCAATTCTCATGCCTCAGCCTCCTGACTAGCTGGGATTACAGGTGCGCACCACCACACCTGGCTAATTTTTGTATTTTTAGTAGAGACAGCATTTCACCACGTTAGCCAGGCTGGTCTCGAACTCCTGACCTCAAGAGATCTGCCTGCTTCGGCCTCCCAAAGTGCTGGGTTTACAGGTGTGAGCCACGGCACCCATCCAGTCCTTCTCCCTTCTTCAGTCCTTTACAACCATTCTTGGCTTTCTGTCACTATAGATTGCTTTGTTTTTTCTAGATTTTCATATGCATGCAATTGTATAGAGTTTATTCTGTTTTTGTCTTATTTCTTTCAGTAGTAATTATTTTTATTCATTCATGTTTCCTGCATCAATAATTCACTCCTTTATATTACTAAGTAGTGTTTCATTGTATGTATAGATAAGCTCCCGTGTTTATCCATTTACCTGTTGATGGACATTTGAGTTTTCTTTCTTTTACTATTACAAATAAAGTTGTTTTGAACATTTGTGTACAAGTCTTTGTATAGCCTTATGCTTTCTTTCCTTTGCATAAATACCTAGGAGTGCAATGGCTAGATCATATGGTAGGTGTATGATTAACTGCAAACTTTTTCTAAAATGGTTGTGCCTGCTGGGCACCGTGGCTCATGCCTGTAATCCCAGCACATTGGAAGGCCAAGGTGGGAGGACCACTGGAGGTCAGGAGTTCGAACAGCCTGGCCAACATGGTGAAACCCCGTCTCTACTAAAAATACAAAAATTAGTCGGACATTGTGGTGTGTGCCTCTAATCCCAGTTACTCAGGAGGCTGAGACAGGAGAATCACTTGAACCCAGGAGGCAGAGGTTGCAGTGAGCCAAGATCGTGCAACTGCACTCCAGCCTGGATGACCGAGCAAGACTCTGTCTCAGAAACAATATAAATTAAAATAAAATAGTTGCGTTATTTTACATTTCCACCATCATTACATGAGATTTCCAATTGCTCCACATCCTAGCCAACACTCGCTATTATCTGTCTTCTTTTTTTTTTTTTTTTTTTTTGAGACGGAATTTTACTCTGTCGCCCAGGCTGGAGTGTAGTAGCACTATCTCAGCTCACTGCAACTTCTGCCTCCCAGGTTCAAGTGATTCTCCCACCTCAGCCTCCCAAATAGCTAGGATTACAGGCGCCCGCCACCACACCCAGCTAATTTTTTGTATTTTTAGTAGAGACGGGGTTTCACCATGTTGGCCAGGCTGGTCTCAAACTCCTGGCCTCAAGTGATCCACCCACTTCGGCCTCCCAAAGTGCTGGGATTACAGACCTGAGCCACCACACCCGGCCTCTCCCCAGACTTTTGAAGGAAGTTTGTAGTTTTGGGTTTTTTGGAGCTTCAGCTTCCTTCCAGCTTCTCTCTACCAAACTGCCCTTGCAACAAATCTATGGCACCGTGTCTGTGTAAATTTGTGTGTTTCCTTTTTTCAGTTCCTTATCTGCAGTTTGCACTTGTTGGTCCCTCAGTTAGTAACCAGGCAAACTTTTAAGCACAGGTCACTGAGTCACACCTAAACATCTGACAACTGACACTATATAAGACCAGTTGACTACAAAAGGGAATCCTTTCTCCCTGCAAAACCCAGAAAGCTTCAGCTAACTAAGGCTGTGGTGCCATCTACTGATAATTTAGCTTAACAATTTAGCCAAGTGTGTTTCAGCTAAAACGGTAAGAGCAAAAACAAAACTGAAACTTAAACAGAGTCATGTATAAAGAGCAAAGATTCTCACCCACAATGTTACTACACACTGGTACCTTTTTTTTTTTTTTTTTTTTTGATAAGGAGTCTCGCTCTGTCGTCCAGGCTGGAGAGCAGTGGCACGATCTCGGCTCGGCTCACTGCAACCTCTGCCTCCTGGGTTCAAGCGATTCTCCTGCCTCAGCCTCCTGAGCAGCTGGGACTACAGGCGCACGCCGCCACGCCCGGCTGATTTTTTTGTATTTTAGTAGAGACCGGATGTCACCGTGTTGCCCAGGCTGGTTTCGAACTCCTGATCTCAAGCAATCTGCTGGCCTCAGCCTCCCAAAGTGCTGGGATTACAGGTGTGAACCACCACGCCTAGCCTGGCACATTTTTTTAGTTGTAAGATATGATGGAAATATTTATCACTGATAATAAATAGTTCAGGCTTAAAGCTTAAAACATATTTGGTATAATCTATAAGACATTCTCTCTCAATCTTTTTCTCTCTCGCACGCACGTGCATACTACACAACTAACCCACCAGCAAATCCAAAATACTGTCTATGCAGAATCTGACCACTTTTCACCACCTGCATTGCTTTCCTCTAATACAAATCACCATCAACTCTAGCCTGGGTTATTGTTGATGGCAGGATAAATTCTCCTGTACTCCCTTGGGAGCTTCTGAGTCTAAGAACTAAATGGACATAAACCAGATTAACAGAAAAGCATACAAGTGTTATTAATTTTTACTTGTACATGAAGAATCTCACAAGATGAAAGGGGTGACAACCTGAAGAAAATGGCCAGAACAAAAAGCTTTTATACCTTTTAGACAAAGAAATGATAAATTTATGAAGACAAAGGGATTTGAACTCGGGGCAGTAAATTGTGGGGAAATCATTAGGAGATATACATGGTGATGAAGCAGCTACATTGTCTGGGGTATAAACCTGGGGTTTGTCGTCAGGCACCAGGAAAATTTAGGACACGGACACACACGAGGAGTTTAGGAGCAGAGGTTTAACAGGCAGAAGAGAAGGGAAAGAGAAACAGCTTTCTCTACAGAGAAATGGGTCTCCCAGCAGAAAGGCCCAGCCGGTGGTGGATGCGCCAAATTTTATAGTGAGGTCTGAGGAGGCGGTGCGTGATTTACATAGGGCTCACAGATTGGTTTGATCAGGTATGATGTTTACATAGTGTGCAGGGGAAGGCTGGTTACCCCACTCTAATCTTATTATGTAAATGAACTTTCCAGTTGGTCAGCGCCATCTTGTCTGCTCCTTACAGTACACGTGGCTGACAAAGGGAAAGGAAGATGGAGCCTCCAACTTGAACATGTGTAGCCCGAAGTTCCTCCTGGCCTTCACTGGTGCAAGCTCCCAACTTGCTTGTCTATGTCTGCAGCTTGGCTTCACAGGATGCTCTTTGTTAGAAAATTATTTGGGGCTGCTTTTCATGAAAAAAGAAAAGCCTTACTGAGGACTCCCACACTCCTACTATCTGCCTAAGTGATTTTTTCTAAACTCCTGTATGGGTGAAGTGCAAAGCTGGTGAAAGATAAATGTTGGTTTAGTAAGTTTATCTGTATAGGTCCATTGTAGCATCAATTCCCAGTCTCTGGAGATAAGGGTTATTTTCTCTTTCTACTAAAGGAAATGGGCATGGTGGCTCATGCCTGTAATCTCAGCACTTTAGAAGGCAGAGGCAGATCAGATCACACCTGAGATCAGGAGATCGAGACCAGCCTGGCCAACATGGTAAAACCCCATCTCTACTAAAAATACAAAAATTAACCAGGCGTGGTGGCACGCGCCTGTAATCCCCGCTGTTCCGGAGGCTGAGACTAAAGAATTGCTTGAACCCGGGTTGCCTCACTGCAACCCGGGAGGTGGAGGTTGCAGTGAGCCGAGATTGTGCCGTTGCACTCCAGCCTGGGGGACAGAGCAAGGCTCCACCTCAAAAAAGAGAAAAAGAAAAAAAAAAGGAAGGCATGTTTCTCAAAGGAATTTTTATGGCTTCCTCAAGGTAGGAATGGACATGTCAGTGGGGAGGGCAAAGCAACTCCATCCTGGATGCTAATCCATGTTGGTTTCTGATTAACCCCAGTTCCAGGAAGTCTTCTAAGACTTCCAGTTTATCTGTTGTTCTTTGTGTAAGAGCACGTACTGACTGTAAATCCTGCCCTTAGGTCAAGCGGCCTTGATGTTATCCTACTTCAGTTGTTCTCCGCGTCCCTCCTGAATCACTCCTCTCCTGGGGTATACGAGCCCTGGGTTTGAGGAGTAATGGTGCAGGGATCCACCATCTTGTCTCACTGCTTCCTGAGATACAGACATGGCTTCTGTTCTAAGTCCCTAGTAAACGTTTCTTCCTAGGAAACTGGATGTGTCAGCCTCTTTCTTCGGCCTCTCAGCTTCCTCGGCTGCAGGTTTGCATAGATCCTGCCCACTGTGAAAGTCAGCTAGCTCTTCCTGCAATGACAGTCTCTCAAGTACCCTCACCTTGAAATAATCAGTATGCCAAACTGGCATATTTGGGGGTGGCGTGTCCTTAACTCTTTCGTTGCAAAGGTCTTTGAACTAACCTTCTTATCCCTCCTTGCTTCCTTTGGTCAATTCTCAACAGAAAAGCCAGAGTGATTCTTTAAAAAAAAAAAAAAAAAAAAAGTCAGATCATTTCAATCTTGCATTCAAAACCCTCTAGTAGTGTTACTGGAAAGGGATCATTTCAGATCCCAAGAGAGGGTTCTTGGATCTCATGCAAGAAAGAAATCAGGGCAATTCTGTAAAATGAAAGCAGGTTTAAGAAAGTAAAGAAATAAAAGAATGGCTACTCCAAAGACAGAGCAGCCCCAAGGGCTGCTGGTTGCCCATTTTTTTATGGTTATTTATTGATGATACATGCTAAACAAGGTGTGGATTATTTATGCCTCTCCTTTGAGACTATATAGGGGAACTTCCTGATGTTGCCACGGCATTTGTAAACTGTCATGGCGCTGATGGGAGTGTAGCAGTGAGGACAACTGAAGATCACTCTCGTTGCCATGTTGGTTTTGGTGGGTTTTGGTTGGCTTCCTTACTGCAACCTGTTTGATCAGCAAGGTCTTTATAGTGACCTCCTATCTCATTCTGTGACTAAGAATACCTTAACTTACTGGAAATGTAGCCCAGCAGGTTACAGCCTCAGGTTAACCAGCCCCTGTTCGAGATGGAGTTGCTGTGGTTCAAAGGCCTCTGACAGCAGGGCTGAGTGCAGTGGCTTACGCCTGGAATCCCAGAACTCTGGGAGGCCAAGGTGGGTGGATTGCTTGAGCTCAGGAGTTCAAGACCAGCCTGGCCAACATGGAGAGTCCTCATCTCTAGTAAAAATACAAAAATTAGCTGAGCGTGGTGACACACACCTGTAATCCCAGCTACATGGGGTGCTGAGGTGGGAGGATTGTTTGAGCCCAGGAGTTTGAAGCTGCAGTGAGCTGAGATTTCACCACTGCATTCCAGCCTGGCAATAAAGCAAGACCCTGTCTCAAAAAAAAAAAAAAAAAGTCGGGGGGTGGGGACCGGCGTGATGGATCATGCCTGTAATCCCAGCACTTTGGGAGGCGGGTGGATCACTTGAGGCCAGGAGCTCGAGACCAAACTGGCCAACATGGCAAAACCCCACCTGTACTAAAAATACATAAATCAGCTGGGCATGGTGGTATGTGCCTGTAATCCCAGCTACTCGGGGGGCTGAGGCAGCAGAATCGCTTTAACTTGGGAGGTGGAGGTTGCAGTAAGCCGAGATCATGCCGTTGTACTTCGCTACGGAGGGAGATTCTGTCTCCAAAAAAAGAAAAGTAAAGAAAAGAAAAAGAACATACACATTTATCCATTAAGTTCTCCGTCTTTCATGGGTGCCCCAAAACAATTACAATAGAAACACCAAAGATCTCTGATCACAGATCACCAGAACATATGTAATATTAGGTTGGTGCAAGAGTAATTGTGGTTTTGACCATTACTTTTAATAATAATGAAAACATTTGAATACTATGAGGATTACCAAAATGTGACACAGAAACACGAAGTAAGCACACTCTTTGAAAAAAAAAATGGCACCAATAGACTAGCCCGACACAGGGGTACCAAAAACATTCAATTTGTAAAAGTCACAGTATCCATGAGGCGCAGTAAAGCCAAGCGCAGTGAAAGGAGGGGTGCCTGTGAGTGGGATCATACCATATGTAGTCCTTTGTGACTAACTCTTTCATGGACTATAATGTTTTCTTCATTCATGTTGTAGAATGAATAAGTACAGTCAGGCCTCTGTATCCGTAGGTTCCACATCCATAGATTCAACCAAACCGCACGTTGAAAAAATTGGGAAAAAACTTTTGTGTCTGTACTGAACAGCATGTATAGACTTTTTTTCTTGTCATTATTTCCTTAACAATATAATACAACAACTATCTCCAGCCTGGGCAACACAGTGAAACCCTGTCTCTACTAAAATACAAAAAATTAGCAGGGCGTGGTGGTGGGCACCTGTAATCCCCGCTACTTGGGAGGCTAAGGCAGAATAATTGCTTGAACCCGAGAGGCAGAGGTTGCAGTGAGCCAATTTCACACCATTGCATTCCAGCCTGTGTGACAAAGCGAGACTCTGTCTCCAAAAAAACCACAACTATTGGCCGGGCATGGTGACTCACGCCTGTAATCCCAGCACTTTGGGAGGCTGAGACAGGTGGATCACGAGGTCAGGAGTTCAGGACCAGCCTGACCAACATGGTGAAACCCGTCTCTACGAAAAATACAAAAATTAGTTGGGCATGGTGGTGCATGCCTGTAATCCCAGTTACTCAGGAGGCTGAGACAGGAAAATCACTTGAACCCGGGAGGCGGGGGTTGCAGTCAGCTGAGATCGTGCCACTACACTCCAGCCTGGGCAAAAGAGTGAGACTGCATCTCAAAACAAAACAAAACACTATTTACATCATATTCAACATTATAGATAATCTAGAGATGATTTAAAGTAATATGCAAATACTACATCATTTTATATAAGGAACCTAAGCGTCCATGAATTTTGGTATCCTCAGGGGTCCTGAAACCAATCCCCTGTGGATACTGAGGGACAATTGTACAACATTCCTTTTGTGGCTAAATAACATTCCATTATGTGAATATTCAGTACTACATTGTGTTTCTCCACTCACCAGTTGATAAACATTAAAGTGGTTTACACTTTTTGGCTATTATGAATAATGCCACTATGAACACTAATGTACACATTTATGTGGTGACATATGCTTTCAATTCACTTGGATATATACCTAGGAATGGAAGTGCTGGGTCATATAGTAACTCTACGCTCAAATTATTTAGGAATTGCCAGACTGTTCTGCAAAGTGACTGCCCAAATTTACATTCTCACCAGCAATTTATGAAACTTCCAATTTCTCCACATTCTTGTCAACACTTGTTTTTTTTTTTTCTTTTCTTTTCTTTTGAGATGGAGTCTCACTCTGTCACAAGGCTGGAGTGCAATGGCGCGATCTCGGCTGACTGCAACCTCTGCCTCCCAGGTTCAAGTGATTCTCCTGTCCCAGGCTCCCGAGTAGCTGGGATTACAGGCACCTGCCACCACACCTGGCTAATTTTTGTATTTTTAGTAGAGACGGAGTTTTGCCATGTTGACCAGGCTGGTCTCAAATTCCTGACCTCAGGTGATCCACCCGCCTCAGTCCCACAAAATGCTGGGATTACAGGTATGAGCCACCGCGCCCGGCCCCTAAATTACCTCTCTAAGCTTCAATGTAAGTCTAGAATGTAGATATACTATTATGACCTCTGTTTTAGAGGTAAAAAAGTGAAGTCACAGGAAGGTTCAATAACTTGCCTGAGGGCTCATAAATAGCTGGCAGTAGAGTTGGGATGACACACTCAGGTCGTCTGGTTCCAGAGCTACACTTAAACACAGGACGTAGACTCGGTAATGAGAAAGAGGAAGCTATTTCAAACACAGAGCCAAAGGCAGGGATTTGCAAGTTCATTGCATAAAAAATAAACTGCCCAGTCTGACTAGGGAAGAGCACTCACGAGAGCCAGGTTGCAGGAGACAAAATGAGGATAGGGCGAGGCAGGCTGGTGGAGGGCCTGGACTGTCAGGCCTAGAGACTTGGATTCCATTAGGAATGTTAATTGGGAGTCATGGTTGGAGTGTGGTCAAGGGAACAACAAAACAAAAACAGCAGCTCAGTGGCTGTCAACATGTTAATGGCCTTTGAAAATAAAGTACACAAACAAGGAGTGGCAGGAAGGCGAAAGGAAAGCTTTCGCATCACCAAGCTCAAACTACTCTGTATTATAATTACACGATATAAAAAGATGAAGGGGCCAGATGTGGAGGAACATGCCTGTAATCTCAGCACAAGATCCTTTGGGAGACCAAGGTGGGAGGACTGCTTGAGGTCAGGAGTTTGAAACCAGCCTGGGCAACATAGCGAGGCTTTGTGACAAAAAATACGAAAATTCCAGCCTGGGCAACATAATGAAACCTGGTCTCCACAAAAATGATAAGAACTAGCTGAGGATGGTGGTGCACACCTGTCATCCCAGCTACTCAGGAGGCTGAGGCAGGAGGATCACTTGAGCCCAGGAGGTTGAGGCTACAGTTAGCCATGTTCAAGCCACTGCACTTTAGCTTAAAGAACAGAGCAAGATGCTGTCTCTAAAAAACAAAACAAAACAAAAAAAGGCTGGGCAAGGTGGCTCACGCCTGTAATCCCAGCACTTTGGGAGGACAGGGTGGGCGGACCACGTGATGTCAGGAGTTCGAGACTAGCCTGGCCAACATGGTGAAACTCCGTCTCTACCAAAAATACAAAAATGAGCTGGGCGCGGTGTCACATGCCTGTAATCCCAGCTACTTGGGAGGTTGAGATTCGAGAAGTATTTGAACCCGGGAGGTGGAGGCTGCAGTGAGCCAAGATCGTGCCACTGCACTCCAGCCTGGGTGACATTGTGAGACCCTCTCTAAAACAAAACAAAACAAAAGATGAAAAGATTGCAAGTTATCCTCACCAAACTTCTCTGTCCCCTTCAGACACATTTAGATGTTCACATCTATAATTAGCCATTGTCAATGGTAATGAGATTCTAACAACTTCATATCGCCTGTGCACAGTGTGCTGTGTACAAAGTTTTTAATCTCCACAGCAACCTGTTCAGAAGAGGAAACTGATGCTTGGGCGGGAAGGGGGAATGTTATGTCTCTTTCCTTTTCTCTGGAAAAAAACAACAACTTTCATGTCATCCAGGCTAACTCTCTTCAAACATGAATCTTCTCTACAGCATCAGAAGGCCTCTAGGATTCTTCCTGTTAAGTCACATCTGCCTCTGAGCAGGGGGACAAGGCAGCATTGCGCAAAACCTATCTCCACCTCTCTTAGCCCAGTGACCCCAGGAGCTAAAAGAACATCAGAGAAAAATGTCACTAATATCTCAAAGATACTGAGTGCTGCTTAGAGTTGCAGTGGCAAAAATTTTTATCCATGTGAAAATGTAGTCCAAGAAAGTTTAGCTTGTTTTCCCCTGCTGTTCTCCAGCCTATTTCTACCTAATTAGTTTTTCAGGTGCCAAAAGTACAGGCAGGGAATTCGGGGGAAAGTAAAATAGTATTTATTGAGTGCAACTCTATGGCAGGCTCTTTATTTGCATGATCTCATTTAATTCCCTTAACAATCTTGTAAGATAAAAATTGTTATTCCCAGTGTTAATGCAATATATGGACACTGAGGCCAAACAGCTTAAGTAACTGGCCTAAATGCACAAAGGCCTGGAAGTGGCAGAACTTGGACTCCCATCCAAGTTCTAAAGAGTTCCTTCTATGTCCCCTGCACTCTCTGATAGCCCACATTCTCTTTCCCAGCAGTCTCTAGTTACCAAAATTGCTCTCCAAAAAAAAAAACAAAAACAAAAACAAAAACAAAAAGCCAGCCACAGTGGCTCACGCCTGTAGTCCCAGCACTTTGGGATGCTAAGGCGGGAGGATCACTTGAGCCCAGGAGTTTGAGACCAGCCTGGGCCACGTAGGGCGACCCTATCTCTATTAAAAAGAAAGAAAATTAGGCGGGTGTGGTGTGGTGGCGTGCACTCATGGTCCCAGCTACTCAGGAGGCTGAGATGAAAGAATTACCTGATCACCTGAGGATCACTCGTGGTTCCAGCTACTTGGGAGGTCGAGGCTGTAGTGAGTCAAGATCATGTCGCTGCACTCCAGCCTGGGCAACAGAAAGAAACCCTGTCTCAAAAAAAAAAAAGAAAGAAAGAAAGAAAGAAAATTGCTTTCCTTCAACACCCTGCTTAGACAGCACCTGACTTCAACAAATAATGCCTTGAACATTAGTAGCAGTGCTGGGGAGGAAACAAGCTGAACCCAATACACTAGAGACGGTGGCCAGAGGGGGCCTGTCACAACCCCTGCTCCCACCTCATCCTGCAGCAAAAGAAGCACTTTCTTCCACTTCTTCTTCATCGGCTCTGTGAGAGTTAATTCTGTGTGTCAGCTTGACTGGGTTGCAATGTGCTCAGATAGTCAAACGGTCCTCTGGGTGTTCCTCTGAGGGTATTTCTGGAAAAGATGAACATTTGAGGCCGGGCGTGGTGTCTCACGCCTGTAATCCCAACACTTTGGGAGGCCTAGGGAGGTGGATCACCGGAGGTCAGGAGTTTGAGACCAGCCTGGCCTTCATGATGAAACCCCATCTCTACTAAAAATGCAAAAAATTAGCCAGGTGTGGTGGACAGTGTCCCCTGGCACCGGTGTATGTGCAGCAATAGATAGGTAAAATCTAAGGTTTTAGGACAGATGTGTGAAGGCTGCTGGTGAATGGATGGGACCAGGACAAAGAGGGCACCTCAAGTACAAGGTGCTCTTTGACAAGGCCAAGCACCACTGTTGGTGGCAGGGTGGTTTCCCTCCCAGTCAGCCCTGACAACTAAAGGGACATCATTTATGCCAGTGCTCCAAGCCATCCTTCAGCCCTTTTGGTTAAACCAACATGTATGGCTCTGGGCCTGGCGTGGTGGTGCACGCCTATAATCTCAGCACTTTGGGAAGCTGAGGCGGGAGGATTGCTTGAGCCCAGGAGTTTGAGGCTAGCCTGGGCAACATAGTGAAACCCTAACTCTACAAAAAAATACAAAAATTAGCCGGGTGTGGTGGAGCACACCTGTAATCCCAGCTACTCAGGAGGCTGAGGTGTGAGGCTCACCTGGGCTTGGGCAGATGAGGATGCAGTGAGCCGTTATCATGCCACTGCACTCCAGGCTGGGTGACAGAGGGAGACCCTGACTCAAAAAAAAAAAAAAAAATTTTATGGCTCTGGCATTTTTCACGTTTGCTGGAGCATGTTCCTTGGGGGCATATTGAGAACACAGAAACCTTGGCTATGATGCATAATGACCATCGGAGGAACTAATCCCCAGCTAGCTCCATTGTCAACAACTATCAAGAACCTGCTAGGGGGCCAGGTGTGGTGGCTCACGCCTGTAATCCCAGCACTTTGTGAGGCCGAGGTGGGCAGATCACTTGAGGTCAGGAGTTTGAGACCAGCCTGGCTAACATGATGAAACCCCGTCTCTACTAAAATAAATACAAAAATTGGCCAGGTGCAGCGGCTCACGCCTATAATCCCAGCACTTTGGGAGGCCAAGGTGGATGGATCACCTGAGGTCAGCAGTTCAAGACCAGCCTGGCCAAAATGGTGAAACTCTGTCTCTACTAAAAACACAAAAATTAGCTGGGCGTGGTGGCATGCCCCTGTAATCCCAGCTACACAGGAGGTTGAGGCAGGAGAATCGCTTGAACACAGGAGGTGGAGGTTGCAGTGAGCTGAGATCGTGCCACAGCACTCCAGCCTGGGTGACAGAGCAAGACTCCGTTTCAAACAAACAAAAACAAAAAACGAAAATTAGCCCTGCGAGGTGGCGTGCACCTGTAGTCCCAGCTACTCGGGAGGCTGAGGCAGGAGAATTGCTTGAATCCGGGAGGTGGAGGTTGCAGTGAGCTGAGATCGTGCCACTCCACTCCAGCCTGGGCAACAGAGTGAGACTTCATCTCAAAAAAATTTGTGGGAGAAACAGGAATGAATAAGACTTGGTTCCTACCTTCATGGAGTTTTAATATTAATCTGAGGAGTTTCAAAATATGCCTAATGAGACTCCAAATAAGCCTTACGTTACAGAATGAATTCTGCTAAAGGGCAGAGCATAGTGGCTCTAAAGTCAATCTGTTCCACCACTTACTAGCTCTGTGAGCTTGATTAAGTGCCTTAACCTCTCTGTGCTTTGGTGAATTTGTCTATAAGATGAGAGAACAAGGCCGGGCATGGTGGCTCACACCTGTAATGCCAGCACTTTGGGAGGCCAAGGTGGGTGTATTGCTTGAGCTCAAGAGTTCGAGACCAGCCTGGGCAACATGGCAAAACCCCATCTCTACTAAAAATACAAAACAAAATAAAATTGAAAAATGAGAGGACAAGAAGTACCTACTTCATAGGCTGTGGTGAGAATTAAATGAGTCAATGCCTATAATCTTCTTAAAGCAAGGCCTGGAACATAGAAAACATTCTGTTAACATTGATAATAATCATTATTTAAACTATCAACAAATATTGTGTCTCTGCATGAGACATAACAACCAAGAGTTTTATAAACTTGGCACAAAGAGACCTCATCTCCTGGTTATTTCGGGAGTTGGAATATATCCTTACACAGAAACATTGTAATGGATGACACTTAGTTTCCAGGCTCTCAAACGAAAGTTATCTAAGCCATGTTATCACTTGAGACTTGCATGTTTCACAGTTTAAGGATGAATTTAAGACCATTGTATTGTGAAAATAAAATGGCACACTGATAAAAAGAGAACCAGCAGCGTTGTATTTACCTTGAAAGTTGGTAATTTAAGAAAAACAGGGCAGATTTTAACAGGATGAAGAGGAATATACAAATTTGTGACAAGATGAAAAGAAACATCTGGGTACTTGAAAGGTTTTAGAGGTTGAGACTCAAGTAGTTTCTTAGAAAGTCTTATTTCAGCCGGGCGCGGTGGCTCAAGCCTGTAATCCCAGCACTTTGGGAGGCTGAGACGGGTGGATCACCAGGTCAGGAGTTTGAGACCAGCCTGACTAACACGGTGAAACCCCGTCTCTACTAAAAAATACAAAAAACTAGCCAGGCGAGGTGGCGGGTGCCTGTAGTCCCAGCTACTTGGGAGGCTGAGGCAGGAGAATGGCGTGAACCCGGGAGGCGGAGCTTGCAGTGAGCTGAGATCCGGCCACGGCACTCCAGCCTGGGCGACAGAGCGAGACTCCGTCTCAAATAAAAAAAAAAAAAAAAGAAAGTCTTATTTCACCCTGGGACTTCCATGGCTTTTTTCCCCAGCCATTACTAGAAGTGGTTTTGCACCTCCACACGGTATTAAAAGTGACAGAAGAGGGCAAAAGGAAGATATGTATACAGGAGGGAGAAATAAATTATCTGCAGTGGTATTAACTCAGCTTTAAGAAACAAGGGCAGGATGGAGAGTCTTCAGAAGGAAATATAAAATATTCCCAGTAGTCCGGGACCTCTATACCTTCAATGATTGTGTCACCGGAAAAGGGGTCTCTATCCAGACCCCAAGAGAGGGCTCTTGGATCTCAAGCAGGAGGGACTTCAAAATGAGTCACAGAGTGCAATGAAAGAAGCAACATTATTAGAAACTACACTGTTAGAGTAGGGCATCCTCAGAAAGCAAGAGCAGGAACACCTCGACTTTGTTTTTTGTTTTTCTTCTCTAGAGATCTTGTCTCTATAAAGGCTAAGCTAAGCTGTGTCCATGTGTGGGTGAGCAGACAGCATGACAGAATGTATGACTCTACTGATTTAAAGAAAACTGGCCTTGACATTCTAGTGTGTGGATATATCAAAGCATAACTATTATTATCTTGAAAACAGAGATTGTTATGGGTATTGGACATCTGGACTCTCAGCTGTCATAGGAGTGTGTCCTTGTAGGTATCTTTAGGCTGCTTCTTCCACTGTAAACAGCCCTTGAGTGTGGGTCGTGACCAACAGAGAATGGGCTTTGCTATTTCTCAAGATAGAGCTGAACTTAAAATGGTGCTACTCTGGCCCTCCTAGGCTCCTGCTTCCCTAACATTACCCCCACTATTTATGAGGGAACCCTTAATCTTTTTGTTTTGTTTTGTTTTTTTGAGACAGGGTCTCGCTCTGCCGCCCAGGCTAGAGTGCGGTGGTGCGATCTCAGCTCACTGCAGCCTCCACCTCCCAGGCTCAAGTGATTCTCGTGCCTCAGCCTCCCTGGTATCTGAGTTTACAGGCGTGCGCCACCCAGCTAAGAGAACCCTTAATTTTAAGAGGAGAGGAGGGCAAAGGTCATTCTTCTGTAACTTCTTCCTGCTGATAGTGGACATTGATTGCTGGGACAGGGTCCTCTCATGAATGCATGCACTGAGCCTCTTCAGGGAGCCAGGCGGTTGGTTCCTTGCTTGACCAATGTCCCATTAGTTCCTATAAAGTTAAAATATGAAATTAGTAAATAGATGGGTAAAGAAGTTGCTGAGCTATTTTATCTTGCAACCCCACACAAGTACAACAGAAGTAAAAAGCACAACAACTTACAATAACCAATATTGATAGTACAATACCAAGCATGCTGAAAAGAAACGCTTTCCAAGTGCTGGATAGCTAACAAAACCGGCTATTATGGGGCCTTGAGACAGAGAATCAGTGCTGTCATGTGAGTTTCCAAAGAGCTCATAGCCTGGGATACATTATGTGAATACTCAGGAATATAAATACAACATTCAGTTTTGATCAGGGCAGAAGTTCCTCCTTAGGCTGCAATTAAAATGTTTAAAGCCATACAGTTTTGTAGAGCCATTTGTCTTCTTTGGTAAGTCTCTTCTGTCAGAAGGGTGATAGCCTGATGAGTATTATTAAAAGCTACAGTGGGCTGGGCCTGGTGGCTCACATCTATAATCCCAGCACTTTGGGAGATTGAGGCAGGTGGATCACTTGAGTTCAGGAGTTAGAGACCAGCCTGGCCAACACGGTGAAAACCTGTCTCTACTAAAAAACCAAAAATTGGCTAGGAGTGGTGGCACACACCTGTTGTCCCAGTGACTCAGGAGGCTAAGGCTAACCTGGGAGGTGGAGTTTGCAGTGAGCCGAGATGGCGCCACTGCTTTTCAACCTGGGTGACAGAAGGAGACTCCCTCTCAAAAGTAAATAAATAAAAGCTGCAGCTGTGTGTTTTGCCAGGGCTTCTATTTGTAATTCAACATCTACAGCCACTGCTTGAGGAGAGAAGAGAGCCATAGAATAAAATCACCAAAAGCCCACTTTTTCTGTCTATGATGAGCCGTCACTGTTTCCCAATTGGTGGGGAGGGAATCTAGATGTGTAAGGACATCTGGGAGATAAGGACAGCCCCAGGTGTATCGTCCAGTCTGACTGTAAGGTGGATACGGTCAATCTTGAGACTCACATGCCCATAACCATCCCTTAGGGGAGGAATGGGCACCCAATCTTAGAGATGTATTTTGCTATCCTATCTACATCTGATCAGTTAAGGGGAGGGTTTGATTGCGTTGTTTGGGTGGCAGCCATCCCACGTTATGTATTTCAGCCTGGAGGCTGCTGTTTTCATACCTCTCAAGGCAAAAAGGTACTTTGCTTGCTACTTGAATTTGGGTAGCCATTAACCAACTGAACTCATTATATATGGTGTAGCCTAAAGTGGGGATGTTATTGGGAGGCCGAGGCCGGCGGATTACCTGAGGTTGGGAGTTTGAGACCAGCCAGACCAATATGGAGAAATCCCGTCTCTACTAAAAATACAAAATTAGCCAGGCGTGGTGGCGCATGCCTGTAATCCCAGCTACTCGAGAGGCTGAGGCAGGAGAATCACTTGAACTGGGGAAACGGAGGTTGCGGTGAGCCGAGATCCCACCACTGTACTCCAACCCGGGCAACAAGAGCGAAGCTCCGTCTCAAAAAAAAAAAAAAAAAGGCCGGGCACGGTGGCTCACGCCTGTAATCCCAGCACTTTGGGAGGCCGAGGCGGGCGGATCACAAGGTCAGGAGATAGAGACCACAGTGAAACCCCATCTCTACTAAAAATACAAAAAATTAGCCGAGCGTGGTGGCGGCGCCTGTAGTCCCAGCTACTCAGGAGGCTGAGGTAGGAGAATGGCGGGAACCCGGGAGGCAGAGCTTGCAGTGAGCCAAGATCGTGCCACTGCACTCCAGCCTGGGTGACAGAGCGAGACTCCGTCTCAAAAAAAAAAAAAAAAAAAAAAAAAAAGGTAGGGATGTTAATCATTTGTTTGTGAATTAACTGAAAAAGGCATTTCTTAGTTTCAGTGTAGAAAGAAAAGGAATAATGACTGGTGTCCCTTTGGTACATTGGAAAAGGAAGGTACTCATTTGTAATTTTTTTTTTTTTTTTTTTTTTTTTGAGACGGAGTCTCACTGTGTCCCCCAGACTGCAGTGGTGCGATCTCGACTCACTGCAAATTCCAGCTCCTGGGTTCAAGGGATTCTCCCGCCTCAGCCTCCTGAGTAGCTGGAATTACAGGCATGTGCCATCATGCCCAGCTTACCATGTTGGTAAGGCTGGTCTCAAACGCCTGACCTCGTGATCCGCCCACCTCAGCCTCGAAAGTGCTGGGATTACAGGCATGAGCCACCGCACCTGTCCTAAGGTGCTTATTTCTTACAGACTACTTATAGAAATGGCTCCAAAGGCTTAAAACAGCCTATTGAATATGCCAAAGTAAGCCTGAGGTTGATGAAAGAGGTAACTCACGGCTTACCCAACAATGTGTCTGGTTTTGCAGGGGGAGAGAGTTTGTGCCCAATCTGCAAACAAATTAGTTTCAACTCTATAGTAAAAGAGAAGTTTTTGTTTGTTTGTTTTTTTAAGATGGAGTCTCGCTCCTGCTTCCCAAGCTGGAGTGCCCTGGCGCAATCTCAGCTCACTGCAACCTCCGCCTCCCAGGTTCAAGCCATTCTCCTGCCTCATCCTCCTGAGTAGCTGGGATTACAGGTGTCTGCCACCACACTTGGCTAATTTTTGTATTTTTAGTAGAGACAGGGTTTTACTATGTTGGCCAGGCTGGTCTCTAACTCCTAACCTCAGGTGATCTGCCCCCTTCGGCCTCCCAAAGTGCTGGGATTACAGGGGTGAGCCACTGCACATGGCCTGAGAAGAAGCTGTTGATCCTTTATTGGCTCACAGGAGTATTCCAGAACAGCGGTCCCTGTGTGAGATACCTGTGGCATGTAGTTCCAGGAGACACACGTTTAATTCTGGATAAGTGTACCCAACTGCATATTCATATTCACAAAGTGCCTTTTGTACCTGTCTAAAATTAATATATTTTTGCAATTGGTGGCTGTTTTCCTCTGTTAGAAAATCTGCAGTCAAGAAAGGCCTACTGCCTGGCACAGTGGCTCACACCTGTAATCCTAGCACTCTGGGAGGCTGAGGTGGGTGACCTGAGGTCAGAAGTTCAACACCAGCCTGACCAACATAGTGAAACTCCGTCTCTACTAAAAATACAAAAGTTAGCTGGGCCTGGTGGCACAGGCCTGTAGTCCCAGGTACTCAGGAGGCTGAGGCAGGAGAATGACTTGAACCTGGGAGGCAGAGGTTGCAGCGAGCTGAGACTGCACCACTACGCTCCAGCCTGGGTGACGGAGTGAGACTCTGTCTGAAAAAAAGAAAAGAAAAGAAGGCAGGAAGAAAGAAAGGGCCTACCATACATTAATTCAAAAGGACTTAGCTGTCAATCTGTCTTTGGGATGGCTCGAACCAGCAATAAGGCTACAGGTAGCAGGGAAAGCCATGACTGTGACTATGACGTTTCCTGACATAGTTTAGCTAAAGTCCTTTTTACAGTTTGATTGGCTCTCTCTACTTTGCCAGAGGATTGGGGTCTCCATGCAGAATGAAGACAATATTGAATTATCAGGGCTAACGATGTGTAATGGGTTATGGCTTACAGTAAAGAAGGGGCTGTTATCACTTTGGAGACTCTCAGGCAACCAGAACCTAGCGATGACTTCTTTTCTTTTCTGTTTCTTTTTTTCTTTTTTCTTTTTTTTTTTTTCTGAGATGGAGCCTCACTGCAACACCCAGGCTGGAGTGCAATGGTGCAGTCTCAGCTCACTGCAACCTCTGCTTCCCAGGTTCAAGCGATTCTCCTGCCTCAGCCTCCCAGGTAGCTGGGACTACAGGCATGTGCCACGAAGCCTGGCTGATTTTTGTATTTTTAGTAGAGACGGGATTTCACCATATTAGCTAGGTTGGTCTCAAACTCCTGACCTCAAGTGATCCACCCTCCTCAGCCTCCCAAAGTGCCAGGATTACAGGCGTGGGCCACCACACCCAGCCGGTATGATTTCTTTAGCAGGCATTTGGAGACATCTAGGGCCTTTTCAGACCCATCTGGAAAAGCCTCAATCCCAACCAGTAAAAGTATCACCAAATACTAACAAATATTTGAATCCCCGACAAGAAGGCATTTGAGAAAAATCTAGTTGCCAGTCTTCACCAGGATAAGTTCCTCTATATCGGACAGGTTTGACCAGAGGTGAGGGCAAGGATTGATTACCCAGATTATTTCAGGTACAAATCTCATAAGCCCGAGTCACTTGTTGTATTGTCTTAATAAGACTTTTACCTATAAATAGGCAAGATATCAATGGACACAAAGAGTCTTTCCCCAAGTGAGTAGAATCATGCAAGTGTTTGACATTTTCCATTGATTTGCACCTGGTATGAACAACCTATAACTATCATTAACTCACCGGCTGGAAGGATCTTGATCCAAACCGTGGCTTTCAGCCCATTCTTGTTCTTCTTTAGTATGTTCTGGTTCTGCTATTACTGGGGCAGTACGCACCAACATGCCTATAGGTTCTGCCGGTTCCTTTAATGCAGCAGCCTTGGCTGCCGCACCTGCAAAAGAATTTCCTTTTGTTGTATTAGAGTCCCTCTTTTGATGTCCCCTGCAATGAATTACAGCTACTTCTCTTGGTAGAACAAAAGTGTCTAACAGGCTTAGGTTTGACTAAATGACGCTTTATGGGAGAGCCCTTGGTAGTCAGAAGCCCTTGTTCCTTCCAGATAGTAGGGCATGGAGCACTAAAAATGCAAATTTTGAGTCAATGCACATTTTCAGCTTTAAATCCTTCCCTAATTACAGGGTCCTGGTGAGGGTCACTAGTTCTGCCTTTTGAGACAGTAGAAGTTAATAAGGCTCGTGCCTCGATGATCTCACTTTGACTGACTGTAGCATATCCAGCCTTTCTGTTTCCTTGATGCATAAGGCTGCTCCCATCAGCAAACCATTCTGCTTGGGGTTGTGTAAAGGCTCATCTTTTAAATCTGGTCTGCGAGAATAAGCTTGTTCTATAACTTATACACAGGAGTGGATTTAAAGGGTCTGTGGATTCTGGCAAATAAGTTGCAGGGGGTATTTTGGTTTTGGCTTTTTAAAAAAATTTATTTTTATTTTTATTTTATTTCAACTCCAATATTCAAGCAATATTGGAGTTGTAGGGTTTAAAGTCTGGCATATTTTAAGGGTTATGTTTGGAGTGTCCAACAGTAAGATTTCATATTTTAATAAGCAGACTCCTGTCATCCTCTGATGTCCTTTAGCCCCTGAATGTGATGCAGGGTCAACACTTCCAGGTGGTGGCTCAGTGTGAGTTTAGTGGTTTCATCTACTAAGAAGGGAGTAGCTGCAATGGCCGTGAGACATCCTGGCCATCCCACGGTCACAGGACCCCATTGCTTAGAAAAATAAGCCACCTGGCCGGATGCAGTGGCTCACGCCTGTAATCCCAGCATTTTGGGAGGCCAAGGCGGGGAGATCACCTGAGGTTGGGAGTTCAAGACCAGCCTGACCAACGTGGAGAAACCCCGTCTCTACTAAAAATACAAAATTAGCCAGGTGTGGTATCGAGTGCCTCTAGTCTCAGCTACTTGAGAGGCTGAGGCAGGAGAATCTCTTGAACCTGGGAGGCAGAGGTTGCAGTGAGCTGAGATTATGCCACTGCACTCCAGCCTGGGCAACAGAGCGAGAATCAGTTTCAAAAAAAAAAAAAGGAATGACTTATTAATTTAAATGAGGGGACCCTAAGGCCAGAGCAGTGCTTATAGGTAGGGCATTCAGACATTAGTAAAAAGACATGAATAAAGATTAGAGTCCCAGTTGTACAGCTCAAAGGATAGGTAAAATGGCAAGTCTGGGCTCAGCCATCAGCTCCTCTCACAATGCAGTCTTGGGGGGTAAGGGCCCGCTATAATGAGTCAAACCAGAGTAAGCAGTTCCCATATCCAATAAGAATCAATCTTCTTACCCACCCTATCTAGAGTCACCTAAGATTCCTCCAGCAATATGGTTAATTGTCTGACTGGAGCTGAGGCAGGGGGTCTCAGGCCCTGTCACACCTGGGTCTGCTGGACCATGATGGGTTTAGGGGCCAAAGTCTCCCTATGGAACCTGGGCCACTTCCTCTTCCAACGGCCCAGCTTCTGACAAGTTAGCACACTCATCTATGTCCAGGGTGCGGTAGTTCGGAAAGTGCTCTTGGGGTTCTTCGCCTGGTGGTACCCTTTGCCAAGCCCACTGATGAGGCAGGTGAACCTGAGTAGGTGGTGCACTCAGTGTGACGGCCAAGAGCTCTGCTTTTTGGGAAGAGCATTTCAACTTATCTGCTTCCTCTGCCTTGTCTCTGTTGTTAAATATTGCAAAGGCCATATCGAAGAGCTGACTCATAGGAATCTCAGGCTCCAAAGCAGCTTTCTGCAGTTTCCTATGAATATCAGGAGCAGCCTGTGTTATGAAATGAACTCCCAATAGAGTGTCCCTCTCTTGAACCTGGCTCAGTATTAGCATGCAATTTTTTTTTTTTTTTTTTTTTTTTTTTTGAGACATGGTCTTGCTCTGTCACCCAGGCTGGAGTGTGTGGCGTGTTCATGACTCACTGCAGCCTCAAGCACTTGGGGGAAAAGCGATCCTTCCACCTCAGCCTCCTGAGTAACTAGTACTACAGGCATGCGCCACCACGCCCAGCTAATTTTTGTCTTTTTTATAGAGACAGAGTTTTGCCCTGTTGCTCAGGCTAGTCTCAAACTCCTGGCCTCAAGTGATCCACCCCCCTCAACCTTCCAAAGTGCTGGGATTACCGGTGTGAGCCACTGCACCCAGCCAGTATTAGTATACTTTCTTTTTTTTTTTTTTTTTTTTTTTGAGGTGGAGTTTCACTCTTGTTGCCCAGGCTGGAGTGCAATGGCACGATATCGGCTCACTACAACCTCTGCCTCCTGGATTCAAGTGATTCTCCTGCCTCAGTCTCACAAGTAGCTGGGATTACAGGCATGCGCCACCATGCCCTGCTACTTTTTTGTATTTTCAGTAGAGACGAGGTTTCTCCATGTTGGTCTGGCTGGTCTCAAACTCCCAACCTCAGGTGATCCACCCCCCTCAACCTCCCAAAGTGCTGGGATTTACAGGCATGAGCCACCGCCCCCAGCCTAGTATACTTTCTTATAGCCTCTGCCAGGCATCCTTAAAATAGGGCTGGATTTTCGTCTTTACCTTGTGTGATCTCTCTAACTAATTAACAGACTTTTTTACACATTTTCTCACACCTCTATCAAATAAGTAATAAGTCCTTCTTTGCTAAGTCTTCACATCCCCTCTGATAATTCCTTCCTGGATCCTGCTCGGGTACTGCTGTTTTCTTAGCCCGATATACATCATGATCTGGGCTATGGTCTATGTGGATCATGGATCCTAGCCACTCCTGAAATTTGTTGTTTTTCTTCTATTGTACAGCAAGTGGACAAAAGAACGCGAAGATCCTGCCATGTTAAAGCATAAGTTTGAACCAATTTCTCAAATTCATCAAGAAATTTACTAGGATCTTCAGAAAATGGACCAAACTTTTCCTTGCATAAAGCCTAATCAGACATAGAGAAAGGCACATGCACCCTAATAGTCCTTCCATCCCCATCAGCCACTTCCTGCAGAGGGCAAAGATTAGACTTTCCCAGTGGATATGAGGTGCTACTGTGAGTAGTGCAGGCAGGGCTGGGTTCTTCTGGTAGAGAAGGGCATAAAACAGGGCTGGAAGAATATGGGGGAGGATGACTGGTGTGGACATTGGAAGGACTGGAAGTCTGACTTGGAGTCTCCAATGCACTAGGACTAGGGACATGGATGGCCCCCACCT
The DNA here is from genome assembly GCF_043159975.1 of Macaca nemestrina. Taxonomy (NCBI): domain Eukaryota; kingdom Metazoa; phylum Chordata; class Mammalia; order Primates; family Cercopithecidae; genus Macaca; species Macaca nemestrina. The sequence goes on from NC_092134.1 coordinate 110,547,545, forward strand.
CACTGAATAGGGAAAGCCTGTAAAAGGAGACCATCCAAAATGTCTGTCTTTACCTTATCTCATCCGTTCATCAAACATCACAAGACCTACTCTACTAAAAAAAAAAAAAAAAAAAAAGAGAAAAAAATTGTTGGTTGGATGTGGTGGCACATACCTGTAGCCCCAGATACTTAGGTTGAGTTGGGAGGATCACTTAAGCCCTGGAGGTCAAGGCTGCAGTGAGCATGATTGCACCACTGTACTCCAAGCCTCGGCAACAGAAAGAGATGCTGTGTCAATTAAAAAAATAATAATAAATAAAAGAAAGAAAGAAATATGCCTGGGCATAGTGGCTCACACCTATAATCCCAGCACTCTGGGAGGCCAAGGTGGGTGGATTACTTGAGGCCAGGAGTTCACAACCAGCCTGCCCAACACGGTGAAACCCTGTCTCTACTAAAAATACAAAAATTACCCAGGTGTAGTGGTGCACATCTATGATTCCAGCTACTCAGGGGGCTGAGGCAGGAGAATCACTTGAACCTGGGAGGTGGAGGTTGCAGTGAGCCGAGCTCACACCACTGCACTCCAGCCTGGGTAACAAAGCAAGACTCCATCTGGAAGGAAGGAAGGAAGGAAGGAAGGAAGGAAGGAAGGAAGGAAGGAAGGAAGGAAGGAAGGAAGGAAGGAAAGAAGGAAAGAAGGAAGGAAGGAAGGAAGGAGGGAGGGAGGGAGGGGGAAGGGGGGAGGGGGGAGGAAGGGAGGAGGGAGGGGGGAGGGAGGGAAGGAAGGAAGAAGGGAAGGGAAGAAGGGAGGGAAGGAAGGAAAAGATTGATTTGAAAATTGTGAAATAAAATTAAGAATTATCCATTTTAATTCTCTGGAAATGGAAATCTCTATAACATGTAAACTCACAGAGTATATAAATCCAACTTTTTCACTTGATTTTCAGAAATACTGTGCTTATGTGCAAAAGTAAAGGCATGGTCTGGCCGGGCACGGTGGCCCATGTCTGTAATCCCAGCACTTTGGGAGGCTGAGGCGGGAGGATCACTTGAAGTCTGCAGTTCAAGACCAGCCTGGCCAATATGGTGAAACCCCGCCTCTACCAAAAATACAAAAATTAGCGGAGCATGGTGGTGGGCGCCTGTAGTCCCACCTACTCTGGAGGCTGAGGCAGGAGAATTGCTTGAACCTGGGAGACGGAGGCTGCAGTGAGCCAAAATGGCCACTGCACTCCAGCCTGGGCGACAGAGGAAGACTCTGTCTCAATCAACCAACCAACCCACCCACCCACCCACCCACCAAAGAGTAAAGGCACGGCTGGGACAAAGCCAGGAAGCACGCCTGGCCAGGTGGCTCCCCACATTGGCCACCAGGGGGCATCATCAGCTCATAACTGTCTGGCTCCGGGCCCTACATATGTGAGAGAGGAATTTTTATAGTGCGGTTTGAGAAGGAAAAAGCAACCTGCTGTTTAATGTGTTCATTCAATGGGTCTTTTACAAATTACTATTTGTAACCTAGAGTGTGCCAGAGATTTAGGACATAATTAGGTTTTTGGTGTTTCACTAACATACTTCATATAAATGCTTTTTTTTTTTTTTTTTTAACACACCACTATACTAAAGAGGAAAATGCTTTTAAAGGTAATCTTGAGGTTGACTCTCACTTCTCCTTTCTCTGACGGGCCTGCAGAACTCTTTCAGTTCTGACGTGGCCCCAGTAGTTTTTTGGTTTTATTTTTCTGAGGTAGGGACTGTCACCCAGGCTGGGGTACAGTGGCATGATCATAGCTCACTACAGCCTCTGCCTCCCAGGCTCAGGATCCTCCCACCACAGCCTCTTGAGTAGCTAAGACTAAAGGCATGCGCCATCACGCCCAGCTAAGTTTTTTTTGTTTGTTTTTGTTTTTTTTAGAGACAGGGTTTCGCTATGTTGTCCAGGCTGGTCTTGAACTTCCGAGCTCAAGCAGTGGGCCCACCTGGGCCTCCCAAAGTGCTGGGATTATAGGCGTAAGCCAATTAGTAGGTTTTTGTTTGTTTGTTTTTGAGATGGTGTCTCACCCTGTCGCCCAGGCTGGGGTGCAAATGGTGTGATCTCGTCTCACTACAACCTCCACCTCCTGGGTTCAAATCATTCTCCTGCCTCAGCCTCCCTAGTAGCTGGGATTGCAGGCGCCTGCCACCACCCCCAGCTATTTTTTGTACTTTTAGTAGAGATGGGGTTTCACCATATTGAACTCATGACCTCGTGATCCACCCGCCTCGATCTCCCAAAGTGCTGGGATTACAGGCGTGAGCCACCACACCTGGCTGCCACCTAGTAGTTTTTATCTGGTGACATCTTATCTCTTTGAAGTCTGAAACACCAAATCTAAGTAAGAATCTGACTTTAGATTTTGCTGTTTTTAAATTAGATAACCTAGCTGAACGCGGTGGTTCAAGCCTATGATCCCAGCACTCTAGGAAGCCAAAGTGAGAGGATTGCTTGAGTCCAGGAGTTCAAGACCAGCATGGGCAACATGACGAAACCCCTCTCAATAAACAAACTAAAAATAAATAAATAAATGCAAATAAATAACTAAATTAGATAAACTGTTGCACTTAATATTTATCTGAGCCAGTGGTATTTATGTCAAGATGGGGTCAGATTCTAGACTAAATCAAACTCTCAGTCAAGAAAATGGCCTCTTACCCCGTGATGTCCCCTGTCATGTTATGCTGAGGTAAGAAGGCCCTCACCAGATGCAGCCCAACAACTGTGGACTTTCAAACCTCCAGAACTATAAGAAATACGTTTATTTTTAAAATAAATTTAAAAGGCTGGGCATGGTGGCTCATGCCTGTAATCCCAGCACTTCGGGAGGCCGAGAGGGTGGATCACCTGAGGTTAGGAGTTTGAGACCAGCCTCGTCAACATGGCGAAACCCCGTCTCTACTAAAAATACAAAAATTAGCCGGGTGTGTTGGCAAGTGCCTGTAATCCCAGCTACTCAGGAGGTTGAGGCAGGAGAATCGCTTGAACCCAGGAGGCGGAGGTTGCAGTGGGCCGAGATGGCGCCACTGTACTCCAGCCTGGGCAGCAAGAGGGAGACTCTGTCTCAAATAAATAAATTAAATTAAAAAATAAGATGGTTGCCATTCAGTCCCACTCGATTCCTGTGACTCCGCTCCCGTGAGGACACAGTGTCTCTACATCGTGGCTGCAGGGCCCTCTTCTCTTACACTAATGCTGTCAAGCAGCTGGCTTTTCCCTTTCAGCATATTTCCTCTTGCTGACAATCTGGATTTTGTTTTTAGCTTTTCGCTTTTGTTTTCTTTTTTCTCTCTTCTTCGGTACTGTGCACGGTGATGGAGTCTTACGCTGCCACACTCCCGCAGATTGTTGTACAATGGACAATACATTGCCATTTATTCAGTCATAATGAGCAGATACGGCACAGGGGTGTGACGGAGGCATATGGTTTCATGAAAAAAGCTCTTGGGTCATTGAGGTCATTTTAACAGATGGCAGTGGAATCTACCGAACATGGGCTTTCTTCGCTGATGTCTCAGCGAGTCCATTTCCAAGTGTGGAGACACCCTTCTGGTAGTGCCTCATACGCACCACAGTATGAATGGCTGCCTCATTTGGCAGTCACTCACATGCTTCTCTGTATATCTCACATGGCGTTCCTCCGCAGGTGGATGTGGTTCTCCATGCCAGTGAAGAGTAAAGAAGACACAGCATGGTACAGGGATAGGATAGACTAGGCTGGGGTAGGAACCCAACCCTGAATGCTCAGTGGCTGAATGCTATGAAGGTTTGGTTCTCATTTATGCTGATGTTCCTGGTCAGAGGGTTCACCAGAGCAACTCTTCTCTAAGTAGCAAATTCAGGGATCAAGGTTTCTCCCATCCTGTGCGTCTGCCATCTTGAAACCTTTATTTCCAGTCATGCAGATGAAGAGAGGGCCAGCCTGAGAGACTATGAGAGGTCCTTTTTGCAAGGGAGTATAGGGGAATGTAGTTTTCTTCTGCAGGAAAAAATGAAATAGTTTGGCCAATACATAGAATTATCACGTAGAATCTGCCACAATCATTAGTCATCATTTAGTCAACCAAGAAAGTCAAAATAAATTTCTTGGCTGTGTACGATGGCCCATGCCTGCAATCCCAGCACTTTGGGAGGCCAAGGTGAGAGGATTGCTTGAGCCCAGGAGTTTGAGGCCAGCTTGGGCAACATAGTGAGACCTCCTCACTACTTAAAAATAAATAAATAAATAAATAACTTCTGTAAATATCAATTTTATTTTTCCATTTCAACTCCAACTTGTTGGATTCTATGAAATTCCTAATAACAAGAAGAAATGAAATAAATGAAATAAAACTTTCATACTCTTTTTTTTTTGAGACAGAATCTTGCTCTGTCACACAGGCTGGAGTGCAGTGGCGCAATCTAAGCTCACTGCAACCTCCGCCTCCCGGGTTCAAGCAATTCTCCTGCCTCAGCCTCCAAGTAGCTGGGATTATAGGCACCCGCCCCAACGTCTGGCTAATTTTTTTGTATTTGTAGTAGAGACAGGGTTTCACCATCTTGGCCAGGCTAGTCTATAACTCCTGACCTCATGATCCACCTGCCTCGGCTTCCCAAAGTGCTAGAATCACAGGCGTGACCCACAGCTCCCAGCCTATAACTTTCATATTCTGATGACATTATAAGCATTTTAACCTACATAAGCATTTTAATCTATATAAGATTTCTTGGAATACTTTTTTCTCTCATCTTTTTTTTTTTTTAGAGACAGGGGTCTCACTATGTTACCAAAGCTGGTCTCAAACTTCCCACGCTCCAGTGATCCTCTAGCTTCAGCCTCCCAAAGTGCTAGGGTTATAGGCATGAGCCACTGTGCTTGGCTGATTTCCAGGAATATTTCTTAACCTTAAGAATATTCTAATTATTGACCACCCTCCATAGATGAAAAACTACTGACCCTACCACCCCCTACCCCACCACTCCCACCTTTAGAGTTGAGCCCATGTTATAATTACAACCTGCAGCTGCTTTTAGAGCTCTGCTTCTCCGTGGCCGCAAAACCTTAATCCTCCCATACACAACAGAGGGCATTAAACTAGGGCAGTGTTTCCAAACTTTCAGCAGATATTAATCTTTGGGATTCAGAAACAAGAGATCACACCTGCAATCCCAGCACTTTGGGAGGCCGATGTGGGTGGATCACTTGAGGCCAGGAGTTCGAGACAACATAGTGAAACCCTGTCTCTATTAAAAGTACAAAAAATTAGCTGGGTGTGGTGGCGTGTGCCTGTGGTCCCAGCTACTCAGGAGGCTGTGGTGGAAGAATCACTTGAACCCAGGAGGCAGAGGCTGCAGTGAGCCGAGATCGTGCCATTGCACTCCAGCCTAGGCAACAGAGCAAGACTCCGCCTCAAAACAAACAAACAAACTATATATATATATAAAAAATCATAAATCTATACATTAAGATAAGATACTTTGGATATTATCTCAATCTCATGACTTCTCTAAGATGCTAAGAAGATAGCAGACATTATTTTCTATATCTTTTTTTTTTTTTTTGAGATGGAGTTTCACTCTTGTTGCCCAGGCTGGAGTGCAGTGGCATGATCTCAGCTCACTGCAACCTCTGCACTGCCCCACCACCAGGTTCAAGCGATTCTCTTGCCTCAGCCTCCCAAGTAGCTGGGATTACAGGTGCGCACCACCATGCCTGGCCAATTTTGTATTTTTAGTAGAGATGGGGTTTCTTCATGTTGGTCAGGCTGGTCTCAAACTCCCGACCTTAGGTGACCCGCCTGCCTTGGCCTCCCAAAGTGTTGGGATCACAGGCGTGAGCCACTGTGCCTGGCCTTATGTTCTGTATCATTAAATCAGAAAAATTGATGCATATAGAAAGTTCAATAAATTTAAGTCTCAACACTTAATAAAGCTGCACTGGGTGTTTCCTTTTATTCTTTAAACAGATATTTGAGTCCTTAAAATAAAAAAAAAAAAAACTTATAGAGACGAGGTCTCACTATGTTGCTCAGGCTGGTCTCAAATTCCTGGAGTCAAGCAATCCTCCCCCTACAGTCTCCTAAAGTGCTGGAATTATAGGCAGGAGCCTGGGAGACAGAGTCAAAATCTAATTTTACTGATACACTAAGACAGTTAAATGAAACTTTCAATTTTATTGAAAAACCCACCTTAGTTTGTTGTTGTTGTTTGTTTTGTTTTGTTTTTTGAGATGGAGTTTTGCTTAAAACCAGGCTGGAGTGCAATGGCACCATCTTGGCTCACTGCAACCTCCACCTCCCGGGTTCAAGCGATTCTCCTGCCTCAGCCTCCCAAGTAGCTGGGATTACAGGTGCCCACCTCCACACCCGGATGATTTTTTTTGTAGTTTTAGTAGAGACGGGGGTTTCATTTTTTTTTTTTTTTTTTTTGAGACGGAGTCTCGCTCTGCCGCCCGTGCTGGAGTGCAGTGGCCGGATCTCAGCTCACTGCAAGCTCCGCCTCCCGGGTTCCCGCCATTCTCCTGCCTCAGCCTCCCGAGTAGCTGTTGGCCAGGCTGTTCTCGAACTCCTGACCTCAAGTGATCCGCCTGCCTCAGCCTCCCAAAGTGCTGGGATTACAGGTGTGAGCCACCGTGCCTGGCCAACCCACCCCAGTTTTTGACAACACGTAAAGGCATAGACTAGATGCAATTGTAACTTCAAGTTTAGCAGCATTTTTTCCTGTTGTGGTTATTACCACAGTGAAGCTTTGCAACAGCCCATGTTCAGCTGCACAAAGTTGCCCAGTGACCATTGTTTCAGCCACGTGGGCCACCACTGAATACCTACATGGCATATGCATGTATTCCAGCCAACTCCTGTGGTAAGCAAACCCAAAAGCAGCGGGGGTGACAGTGAAATTGTCATGGGGAAGCAGTACAGTGTAGCAGTTGAGAGTTTGGGACATTAAACACAGAATTCAAAGTCTGGCTTTGCTTTTTATGAGTACCACAATTTGTACAATTTAGTTACCTTTAATATATAAATGAATTATTTGTGTGATTTAGAAAGTAATGGCAGGTGTGCTGTTATGTGCTTGTAGTCCCAGCTTCTTGGGAAGATGAGATGGGAAATATTGCTTAAGCTCAGGAGTTCAAGGACAGCCTGGGCAACATAGCAAGACCTCACCTCTAAAAAAGTTTTTGGGCCCGGCTGGTGGCTCACGCCTGTAATCCCAACATTTTAGGAGGCTGAGGCAGGTGGATCACCTGAGGTCGGGAGTTCGAGACCAGCCTGGCCAACATGGCAAAACCCTGTCTTTACTAAAAATACAAAAATTAGCCAAGTGTGGTGACAGGTGCCTTAATCCCAGCTATTCAGGAGGCTGAGGCAGAAGAATCACTTGCACCCGGGAGGCAGAGGTTGCAGTGAGCCAAGATCGTGTCACTGCACTCCAGTCTGGGTGACAGAGCAAGACTCTCTCACAAAAAAAAGGAAAGAAAAAGAAAATCTTAAATAAAAATAAATAAATTTTAAAAAGTGATGTATAGACATAAGTGGCCATTACAGTGCTGTTGGAAAACATCACATCATATACTAAAAATACCTGTCATTTTATTGAATAATACAGGTGTGTTTTCTAAAATAGCCCTCAATATCTAGAAAGAAACTCAGATCTCATAAAAATCACCTTAATTTTATTATAGGAGATGATTGCTCTAGCAAAATAACTAGAGCAGTGCCATAGAATCCTGCATTAATGGGCCCTAACTGCATTGTCTTAGAAATCTCCAGCATGAGTCCGGGAACGGTGGCTCATGCCTGTCATTCCAGCACTTCGGGAGGCCAAGGCAGGCAGATCACCTTAGATCAGGAGTTCAAGACCAGCCTGGCCAACATGGTGAAACCCCATCTCTACTAAAAATACAAAAATCAGCCAGGCATGGTGGCAGGAAGCCTGTAATCCCAGCTACTCGGGAGGCTGAGGCAGGAGAATCACTTGAACCTGAGAGGCAGAGGTTGAAGTGAGCCAAGATCGTACCATTGCACTCTAGCCTAGGCGACAGCAAGACTTTTATTTTTCATTTTTTTCAAAGAAAGAAAGAAAAAAAAAAGAAATCTCTAGCATGGAAAAATTGATGAAACCCTATCTACAAAAACTACAGAAAAAAAAAAAAAATCACTGAACATGGTAGCGGGCACCTGTAGTCCCAGCTACTCAGGAGGCTGAGGCAAGAGGATCATTGGAGCCGGGGAGGCAGAGATTGCAGTGAGCTAAGAGGGCGCCATTGCACTCCAGCCTGGGCAACAGAGTGAGACCCTGTCTCCAAAAAAAGAAAGGGAAAGGAAAAGGAAAAAGAAAAAAAAAAAGGAAAGCAAAGGAAAGGAATCTCATGTCAAATAATCATAATAGAAGTTAAAGTACATAGTAATGGCATCTATTTTTGTTGCCATGTTGCTGTAGAGAGAAGTTTTTGGTGGTCACTGCATTTTTTTTTCTTTTTTCTTTTTTTTTGAGACATGATCTCACTCTGTCACCAGGCTGGAGTGCAGCGGCACCATCTCTGCTCACTGTGGTCCCCACCTCCCTCCCACCTCAACCTCCCAAGTAGCTGTCATTATAGGCGCACATCAACATGCTTAGCTAATTTTTGTAATTTTTGTAGAGATGTGGTTTTGCCATGTTGCCCAGGCTGGTCTGGAACTCCTGAGCTCAAGCAATCTGCTGGTCTTGGTCTCCTAAAGTGCTGAAGTTCTGGGATTACAGGTGTGAGCCACCCGTCCTGGTTATTGTTGTTAGTCTGCTGTAGTCATACTACGTAGATTTGAGTTTCTACTTCATACATTTATTATGCATTCATGTGACCAAAGAAGTTCTAGATGTGTGCTGCTATCATTATTTCATCTGGTCCGCAGTCTTGAATTGTTACATAGCACATGCCTCTAGAAATAACAAAAGAATGTTACAACAAAAATAAACTTTTTTTTTTCTTTTTATTGAGACAGAGTCTCGCTCTGTCACCAAGGCTGGAGTGCAGTGGCGTGATCTCGGCTCACTGCCAACCTCTGCCGCCCGGGTTCAAGCGATTCTCATGCCTCAGTCTCCCGAGTAGCTGGGATTACTGGCGCCTGCCGCCATGCCTGGCTAATTTTTTTGTATTTTTAGTAGAGACAGGGTTTCGCCATGTTGACCAGGCTGTTTTTGAACTCCTGATCTCAGATGATCCACCTACCTTGGCCTCCCAAAGTGCTGGGATTACAGGCATGAGCCACTGTGCCCAGCCAAAAATAAACTTTTAAAATTACGATTAACAAGGAAGAACAAATTCGCACATCCCATTGCATAGTAAGGTGGCCGTAGCCAACAATAAGGTATTGTATATCGCAAAATAGCTAGAGGAGAGGATTTTGTATGTTCCCACCACAAAAAAAATTAATCTTTGAGGTGGTGAATGTACTAGTTACTCTGATTTTGTCATTACACAATGTATACATGTATCACGACATCACATTGTACCCTATAAATATGTACAATTATTACATATTAATTAAAAATAAAAAAATTTTTAAACCATTGTACTACTTGCTATGGACTGAATTGTGTCCCTTCAGAATTTCTCTGTTGAAGCACTAACCACCAGTGTGATGGTATTTGTTTCTGATTTTGTTTTGAGACGGAATCTCGCTCTGTTGCCCAGGCTGGAGTACAGTGGCACGATCTTGGCTCACTGCAACCTCCGCCTCCCAGGTTCAAGCAATTCTCCTACCTCAGCCTCCCGAGTATCTGGGATTACAGGCACCTGCCACCACGCCTGGCTAATTTTTGTATTTTTAGTGGAGATGGGGTTTTACCATGTTGGCTAGGCTGGTCTCAAACTCCTGACCTCAAGTGATCCACCCGCCTCAGCCTCCCAAAGTGCTAGGATTATAGGTCTGAGCCACTGCACCCGGCCTCTTTTTTTCTCTACTTTAAAGTTCTGGGGTACATGTGCAGGATGTGCAGGTTGGTTACGTAGGTAAATGTGTGCCATGGTGCTTTCCTGAACAGATCATCCCATCACCTAGGTGTGAAGCCCAGCATCCATGAGCTATTCTCCCTGATGCTCTCTCTCCTCCCACCCCCTGACAGGCCCCAGTTTGTTGTTCCCCCCATGCGTCCATGTGTTCTCATTGTACAGCTCTCACTTATAAGTGAGAATATAGGGTGTTTGGTTTTCTGTTCCTGTGATAGTTTGCTAAGGATAACAGCTTCCAACTGCATCCATGTCCCTGCAAAGGACATAATCTTCTTCTTCTTCTTTTTTTTTTTTTTTAACCTCTTTTTTAGAGAAAGTCTTGCTCTGTCTCCCAGGCTGGAGTGTAGTGGTGCGATCATAGCTCATGGCAGCCTCGACTTCCTGGACTATAGCTATCCTCTCACCTCAGCCTCCTGAAGAATAATAATTTAACTGTCTGGACAATTCTATCCTTCACCTCCAGGGCCTAAACAATACAAAAGTAAACTTTGGGAAGAAGAGCTTTGGTGGAGATGCTTCTGTAGTTCTTTCTCCTATTCAGAACCAAAAGGTAGGAACAGGGTCTCTTCTGACCCAGCTGGGAAATTGAGGTGAAGAGAACTAACTTAGGTATTTTCAGTATGGTAAAACATTAGCCCAAAGGAGATAACGCCTTCTCCGTAGAATGGGAGTTGCAGTGGGGGAGTTGGGAGCATAAAGAAGAAAGAAGAAGGCTGGGTGTGGTGGCTCACGCCTATAATCCCAGCACTTTGGGAGGCCGAGGCGGGTGGATCACCTGAGGTCAGGAGTTCAAGACCAGCCTGACCAACATGGTGAAACCCCATGTCTACTAAATACAAAAAATTAGCCGGGCATGGTGGCACATGCCTGTAGTCCCAGCTACTTGGGAGGCTGAAGCAGGAGAATATCGAACCTGAGAGGCAGAGATTGCAGTGAGCCGAGACTGCACCATTGCACTGCAACCTGGGCAAGAATGAGGCTCCGTCGCAAAAAAAAAAAAAAAAAAAGAAAAAGAAGAAGAAATGCTGGGCAGAAAAGAGGAAGCAATCCCAGGAATGGCCTTCCCTGAACCAGCTGAAGTCAGAGCACCCTCCATTACAGGACATATCCACGGGGAGACGCATGGAAAAGCATTGAGTTCAGGCACGCAGATGGTGCCAAGCTTGTGTTGAAGCTCACCAGTCCCTTGGTTCACCTGCGCCAGAGTCAGCTTTATGATTTGGGTTTACACACCCTGGGGAATTGTGGTCTAGATAAGAGGCCTTTAGGAGGGGCTCATAGTAGGATTTGAGTTTATGTTAGATGACTTGGGGAAGGGTTCAACAGAGTGAGGCCTGCTCTGGACTGGGTGCAGATAGTGGAGGCAATTTGGTGATTGAGTATCTTAATGATTTTTATTTAGGAAGTGGCGGGAACCAAGCCCCACTCAAAACCTCATTGGTAAAGAAGCCTCAGCTGCTTACAGTAGCTAGGAAAGGGAGGTGTTTGTCGTTTCTGTAGTTCACACGGTGCGTGCACTTGTCTCTGTGTGCTGAGGGCATGGGCATGATTCCACACCGGTCTCTTCTTTGTTTCACTCCATTGCATTAGACATTCCTTTTCTGTGAAATGGTCTGTGTTCGGCAGGTGGACATTGTGGGGGAGAAAAACATAATATGTTTTCCTTTTCTTTTTTAGGTTTTCAGTTGAGATACTCTCCCGAAAACAAAAGCTAGATTAACGAAAGAAAAACAAGCAGAAATTTATTAATGCATGCAGTACCCATCACACTGGAGAGGCCTCAGTTCAAAAGTATTTCTCTCTCAAGGCAGTGGCTTAGGGGCTTTGCTTAAATCATAGTTTGACAAAGAGCCATAAATCCGACTTAGTGACAAGACAAAAGAGAGGGCAGTTCCAGTCTTTTCGAAGGTGGGGAAAATGTGGTATGATGGTTAATACTGAGTGTCAACTTGCTTGGATTGAATGATACAAACTATTGATCCCGGGTGTATCCGCATAGAGATTAATATTCGAGTCTGGGCTGGGGAAGGCAGATCCACCCTTAATCTGGTGGGCACAATCTAATCAGCTACCAGTGAATATAAAACAGAAAAACATGAAGAAGTGAGACAGGCCTAGCATCCCAGCTTACATCTTTCTTCCGTGCTGGATACCTCCTACCCTTGAACATTGGACTCCAAGTTCTTCATTTTGGGGACTTGAACTGGCTCTCCTTGCTCCTCAGCTTGCAGACAGCCTATTGTGGGACTTTGTGATTGTGTAACTTAATACGTAATAAACTTCCCTTTATCTCTATCTGTCTCTGTATCTATGTATCTATCTATGTATCTATGTATCTATCTATGTATCTATCTATGTATCTATGTATCTATGTATCTATCTATGTGTCTATGTATCTATCTATGTATCTATCTATCTATCTATCTATCTATCTATCTATCTATCTATATCTTTCCTATTAGTTCTGTCCCTCTAAGAGAATCCTGACTAATACATGTGGGAAGAGAGTAAAATCTGTTCCCAGTTTCCCCTGGTGCCTGCTGGTGCCTTCTCTTGGCCAAAAAGCAAGTGTTGTCTCCAGTAAGGAAGGATTTATGCCCTGCCATCAGGCACAAAGAGGCTGAGGCAGAGCGGTCCCCTGCGGTTCAGTGTCTTCAACTAACAATCCTCAATATGTTGGGGAGAAATATTTTGATTTCCTTCAGTGTTCGGCAAGTGGACACCATGCTCTGGCTGTTGGTGCGTGGCTAATTCCCAACTGACAGTTTCTTTTCCACATGCTTCTATCCAGATACATCAGACACCAAAAGGAACATTTCCAAGAAGCCGCTTCTTAGGAAAGCCCATGGCATGGTGATTACAAGCCCAACCACGGCCTCAGACTGACCTGCATTTGCATCCCAGCTCTGTCACTCACTGACTGTGTGACCTTGAGTAATTTAACTGAGAGCCTCTGTTTCCTGTCTTGTAAGACAGGGCTGAAAATAATACTTTCCTCTTATGGAAATTGGGAAAATTAAATGTGATAACAAACATAAAACACATAAAATAGTACCTAGCACATGATAAGCATTTAACTTAGGCTCTCTACCCATATTACTGTTTGTCAGAGGTCACATTCTCTTGGCAAGCCCCGGTGCACTCTGGAAACCCATCCAGGGGGCCAAGGAATCAAACAATATGCAGTTTCTATGAAATTCCTGGCGCTAGGAGCTCAGAAGACAAGCTGATGGGTTGTCTTCTATTTCTGGTTTGTCAAATAAAAAGAATTCTGGATGTGGTAAAAGACAGACCTTTATTCACAGGTTATTGCCAGGGCGTTGTGGGGGTACTCTTGTAGTAGAGGGAGGGGAAAGCTGGGACTGGAAGGTCTGTAAACATCTCAAAGGTTGCAAAGGGTTTCTCTATGGTAGGAGGAAACAAGGCTAGGATGAACCAGATGTGGGAAGCAGATGAAACAGTAACAAATCGAGGGAATTGGAATGTTCTCTGAAGGGGAATCTGTTCTCTGAAGGGGATCAGGCCAACGCTAAGCAAAGTTCTGAGGCCCTAAGGAAGGAGAGAAGCCTAACCAAAGTTTGGGTAACACTGAAGCTCTAGTTCTTCAGTGAGGTCAAGCAGTTCAGCTAATCATCTGTGAGGCAAAGAAAGGAAATTTTGAGGGCCTGTGCCTGGTCTTAACATAGATAAAGGAGAAGAGCATCTGTGAGTCTTACTGAAGTGACATCTGGAAGGGCTGGGGGTGGTCTTTGCAGTAAGCATGAAGGGTGGGGTATTTTCCTTCCCTCCCTCCCTCCCACCCTCCCTGCCTTCTTCCCTTCCTTCCTTCCCTCCTTCCCTCCCATCCTTTCTTTTTGAGACTGAGTCTTGCTCTGTGGCCAGGCTGGAGTGCAGCGGCATGATCTCGGCTCACTGCAACCTCCGCCTTCCGGGTTCCAGAGATTCTTCCGCCTCAGTCTCCCGAGTAGATGGGAATAGAGGCGCCCACCACCACACCTGGCTAAATTTTTTGTATTTTTGGTAGAGACGGGGTTTCACCATGTTAATCATGGCTGGTCTCGAACTCCTGACCTCAGGTGATCCTCTCACCTCGGCCTCCCAAAGTGCTGGGATTACAGGTGTGAGCCACTGCGCCCAGCCCGGGTAGGGGATTTCTTAACCTTCACTGTTCACCAGGCCCACAAGGCTCAGGTAAAATTCACCTCTGTCAGGTTACAAATCATGCATTTCCTATTTCTCAAATTGTTGTATTTCAGAGAAAAGAGTGAAATGTAGGCTTTAACACGACCTGAGGCACTTCTGGGTCCTTACTTAGAGAGGCAGGACTATGTGGAAGAGGAAACTGGGTAGAGGGGCATATTTGTGACGCCCTTGCCAAGCTGCATCGTTTAGAATACAGATGCTTGGGACTGTAGCTTGTGTGGCTCTCTGACCTGCAAGTGATCAATAAGAAATGAAATGTAAAATGGGACAGGTGCAGTGGCTCACGCCTGTAACCCCAGCACTTTGGGAGGCCGAGGCAGCTGGATCACCTGAGGTCAGGAGATCGAGACCAGCCTGGCCAACATGGTGAAACCCTGTCTCTACTGAAAATACAAAATTAGCCGGGCATGGTGGTGCGTGTCTATAATCCCAACTGCTAGGAAGACTGAGGCAGGAGAATTGCTTGAACCTGGCGGCGGGGTGGTGCAGAGGGTGCAGTGAGCTGAGATTGCACCATTGCACTCCAGCCTGGGCAACAAGAGCAAAACTCCGTCTCAAAACAAAAACAAAAAAACATAAAATGAGGCAACAGCAGCACAAATGCTGAAACTAGACTTTGTTTCAACCCATATTGGTTGAGCAGCTACTGAAGGCCAGCAGCTCTCTTTCCTAGTGCTTTGGCCAATTCCCTGTCTTTGGCTCAGCTTTGAAATGCTGCTCACCGACAGACTTCCGCTTCAGGGTCCTCTCTGCCTCCATAGACGTCTAAGTGTTTTCCTGTGTTGCTTTCTCTGCCTCTCTTGAGAGAATTCAAACATCTTGCTTGCTTGCGTTGCAGGGATTTCCATGCCAGTTTGCGCCTATAACATCTCCCCCTCACTCTTTCCTCTCCTTTTGTAGCCTTTTGTTCTGCAGTGACTTCACTTGAGAGCCGCTAATTCATTCTGCAACAGAGCTGATAAATCTTGGCATTCCTAGCACTTGCAGTATTTCCTAGAAGCCAGCTTGGATCTGGAGTAGATCCTGAGAGACCACCGCAGAGTCCTTAAGCCTGCCCCCACCCTGGGATGAACATCTTTTTTTTTTTTTTTTTTTTTTTGAGACAGAGTCTCCCTCTTGTCACCCAGGTTGAAGTACAGTGGCATGATCTAGGCTCACTGCAACGTCTGCCTCCCAGGTTCAAGCAATTCTCCTGCCTCAGCCTCCTGAGTAGCTGGGATTACAGGTGCCTGCCACCACGCCTGGCTAATTTTTGTAGTTTTAGTAGAGATGGGGTTTTACCATGTTGGCCAGGCTGGTCTCAAACTCCTGACCTCAAGTGATCCGCCGGCCTCGGCCTCCCAAAGTGCTGAGATTACAGGCATGAGCCACTGTGCCCAGCTGAACATCTTTATTAAATGCTCCTGCCAGATTCTGGGCAGACAAGCTTTGATTTCCTTTCCCTTTCAAGAGCCAAGGGAATAAAGCTACCAAGTACAAGTTGATGATTTGAACTAATTCTGAAGATTTGTGAAAATGCTCAAAATCCAAGTGGGGAGTGAAGAGCAGTTGCCTGACGACTAAAACTGGGAAATGGGTGATATTTGTCTCACAGTCCCCACTTGCCCCTCCCTGCCCTGCTTCATCTCTTCCCCTCCTTCCTGCCACTTAAGGAGCCCATGCCCTCTCACCTTATTGAAACCAACACAAACACTGCTGTTCTAAAAGAAAGGATGTGAATCATAGAATCCTTCGATTACTAGGAGGGACTTTAGTGAGCTATCTAATCCAACTCCCTCATTTTGTAAAATACTTGTCACTCCACATTTGGAAATCTAAATCTGGCCCTTTTTCCTTACATCTTGGAAGGTTCTAATTATGTATTTTCCTAGAAGTGGAAGAAAAGAAGTCACTTCTCATCTGTTGGTCTCCTTCCTTTTCCTGGAGCCTGCATCTCCAAGTAGAGAAGGGTATTTTGTGGCATCTCAAAAGAGAAGCAATAAAACATTACAAATATCCATGCACCCAGCACCCTGAAGGGTTCCAAAGCCATGTGATATGGTTTGGCCACGTGATACGGTGTGTCCCCACCTAGATCTCACCTGTAGTTGTAATAATCCCCATGTGTCAAGGGCAGGACCAGGTGAAGATAATTGAATCATGGGGATGGTTTCCCCCATACTGTTCTCGTAGTAGTGAGTAAGTCTCACAAGATCTGACGGTTTTATCATGGGGAGTTCCCCTGCACAAGGTCTCTTGCCTGCTGCCATGTAAGACCTGACTTTGCTCCTCATTCACCTTCTGCCGTGATTGTGAGGCCTCCCTAGCCATGTAGAACTGTGAGTCAATTAAACTTCTTTCTTTTATAAATTACCAAGTCTCGGGTATGTCTTTATTAGCAGCATGAGAATAGACTAATATACCATGTGAACCATGAGGATAAAGATTCTTAGAGGGGACACACTGGTTAAATAGGGGAGTGGATGTGGATACAGTATTAGTCAAAGAAGGCTGTGATCTACCTTTTTTTTTTTTTTTTGAGACAGAGGGTTGCTCTGTCACCCGGGTGGGAGTGCAATGGCGTGATCTGGGCTCACTACAACCTCTGCCTCCCAGTTTCAAGCAGTTCTCTTGCCTCAGCCTCCCGAGTAGCTGGGATTACAAGCGCACGCCACCACGACCGGCTAATTTTTGTATTTTTAGTAGAGACAGAGTTTCACCATATTGGTCAGGCTGGTCTTGAACTCCTGACCTCAGGTGATCCACCCGCCTCGGCCTCCCAAAGTGCTGGGATTACAGGCGTGAGCCACTGCACCCAGCTGATCTACTACTATTAACACATTTATGTCTGCTGAAAACTCATAAATAGTAGTCAAACAGATAGAGCTGGGGTGTGTTGATTTGCAACCACATCTCAGAGCACTCCTATTTTGTTCTGGGGAGACTTCCGTTCCCCACTTTCAGTCCCTGTACTCCAGATAAAGCCAACTCAGCTCTAGAGGTGGAACATGTGTCCAAGCCTAAGCCAATCAGAACATGTTTATACCGCTGGCCACTGGGACTGGTTCAGAAATGGGCCCTTCAGAAATGGGACCATCTAAGATGGTCCACTCGTTGGATCCTAGGTCTTGCTGCAGTTCCCTAGAACAAGTTCTCTCTCGCTCCCTCTCATTGAACTTGAACCTCAGAAGCTGTGAGTCGAGAGATGCTATTTCGACCAACTACTTAGAGCCTGAGAAAGGAACCAGCACACAGAGAAGAGCAGTCAGCCACGAAACAGAAAAATCCATTTCCCCTTCATGTTGTTGAGCCCTGAGTCAGGCCTCTCCTGAAACTGGTCCTCAATTCCACGAGCCAATAAATTCCCATTTGCCTTAATCCAATTTGAGTTAGTTTTCTACACTGCATACTGAGAGTCCTACCTGAGAGAATCAGTATGCGTAACCCATAATAGGTATTCAAAAGGTTTTTGTTTTTGTTGTTGTTGTCTGTTTTTTTGTAGAGATGGGATCTGACTCTGTTGCTTAGGCTTGTTTCCAACTTCTGGCCTCAAGCAATCCTCCTGCCTCCCAAAGTGCTGGGATTACAGGTTTGAGCCACCATGCCCGGCCTCAAAAAGTTTCTTTGAATGAATTAGTGAATCAAGCATTTATCTTTAATGTACCACGAAGTCATACACACATACTTCAGCCCTTCCTGGTTCCTTTCTTCAAGTGAGTTAAAAAAAACTTCGTATGTTTAAATTTAAGGTCGATAGGCCAGGCTCGGTAGCTTATGCCTGTAATCCCAGCACTTTGGGAGGCTTAGGCGGGTGGATCACCTGAGGTCAGGAGTTTGAAACCAGCCTGGCCAACATGGTAAAACCCCGTCCCTACTAAAACTACAAAAATTAGCGGGGCGTGGTGGCGGGTGCCTGTAATCCCAGCTGTTTGGGAGACTGAGGCAAGAAAATCACTTGAACCTGGGAGGCGGAGATTGCAGTGAGCCGAGATCTTGCCATTGAACTCCAGCCCGGGCAACAGAAGCGAAACTCTGTCTCAAAGAAAAAAAATAATAATAAGGTAGATAAATGGAAGGTTTTACTGTGATTATGATTATTTTATCGTCTCTGTGGCAGCTTTTATTTATTTATTTGACATGGGGTCTTATTCTGTTGCTCAAGCTGGAGTGCAGTGGCGCAATCATACCTCACTCGAACTCTTGGGCCCAAGTGATCCCCCTGCCTCTGCCTCCCAAAAAGCTGGATTACAGGCATGAATAACCATGTTCCACTGGTAGCTATTATTTTATTTATTTATTTATTTTGAGACAGAGTCTCGCTTTGTCACCCAGGCAAAGTGCAACCTCAGCTCACTGCAACCTCTGCCTCCCAGGTTCAAGCGATTCTCCTGCCTCAGCCTCCTGAACAGCTGGGATTACAGGCGCCCGTCACCACACCTGGCTAATTTTTTTGTATTTGTAGTAGAGGGGGCGTTTCACCATGTTGGACAGGCTGGTCTCAAACTCCTGACCTCAAGTGATCTGCCTGCCTTGGCCTCCCAAAGTGCTGGGATTACAGGCATGAGCCACCGTACCCGGCCGAGTAGCATTTACTTTTGTTTGAAGATGAGCAGAGCAGAAGATGACAGAGAAGTAGGGAGAACAAGAAGGAAGAAAAACTAGAGCTGGTGAAGGTAAGAAAATTAGTGGAGGACTTCCAAAGTAAGGAGTTATCTACTCAGAAAAGAGGCAAAAATGCCCTCTAAAAAGTGGGACAATATGGCACCTTAAATGAAGAAACTGAGAATCAGGGCAGAGAACAGCCTTCCAAGGCTTGCACCCTGAAAAGCACAGACTCTTTAAGGACACTGCAAATTGTATAAACAGAATCAATCCTATTAGAAACTCTTGCCAGTGCGTGGGAAAAGAAAATTTATCTTTTGACCTGTGTTTCAAATACCTTTATATTAGTAACTACTGACAAACTCGATGGCTTAATACAAGTTGAGTATCCCTAATGCAAAATGTTTGGGACCAGAACTGTTTCAGATTTTGGAACATTTGCATATACATAAGGAGAGCTGTTGGGAATGGAGCCCAGGTCTAAACATGAAATTCATTTATGTTTTATATACACCTTATGCACATAGACCAAATGTGGTTTTACATAATATTTTATTTTTATCATTTATTTATTTATTTTGAGACAGGTTCTTGCTCTGTCACTCCAGTTGGAGTGCAGGGGCATGATCTCAGCTCACTGCAACCTCGACTTCCCAGGTTTGAGTGATCCTCCCACCTCAGCCTCCCAAGTAGCCAGGACTAAAGACGTGTGCCATGCCGCCCAGCTAATTTTTGTGTTTTTTTTTTCTTTAATTGAGACAGGGTGTCACTCTGTTGCCCAGGCTGGAGTGCAGTGGCACCATCTTGGCTCACCGAAACCTCCACCTCCCAGATTCAAGCCATTCTCGTGCCTCAGCCTCCCAAGTTGCTGGGATTAAGGTGCACAGCACTATGCCCAGCTCATTTTTGTTTTTCCAGTAGAGACGGGATTTCACCATGTTGGCCAGGCTGGTCTCGAACTCCTGGCCTCAGATGATTCACCCGCCTCAGCCTCCCAAAGTGCTGGGATTACAGGCATGAACCACTGTGCCCAGCCAAATTTTTGTATTATTATTATTATTATTTTGGTAGAGACAGGGTTTTGCTGTGTTGCCCAGGCTGGTCTCGAATTCCTGGGCTCAAGCTAACTGCCCTCTTCAGCCTCCCAAAGTGCTGAGATTACAGGTGTGAGCCACTGTGCCTGTCCATACAATATCTTAAATAATTTTGTGCATGAAACAAAGTTTTTATTTTATTACGCTTTGTGAATGTGCTTGCACGAGGGACTCTGAACAGATGCAGAAAAGATATATCACAGCTGAAGGGGACTGGGAGGGTCTGTTTTCCTTTGGGAATGCTAAGTAAACTGTGTGCCGTCAGCTTTTGTTTTGACTTCAACTCATCACATGAGGTCATGTGTGGAATTTTTCTCTTGTGGCATCATGTTAACGCTCAAAAAGTTTTGGATTCTGGAACATTTAGGATTTTGAATTTTCAGATTAAGGATGTTCAACCTATATAACTATTTCTTTTGCATGCAGTTGTGTGAGTATGAAATTTGGAAGGGCTCTGCTAGACAATTTGTCTGCCTGGCTTTCTGTCGGGTAATGAGATCTGGAACATACACTTCCCAGGTGGTGTCTTTCCTCACAGTCTCTCAAATGCTCTGGAGCTTTTCTTGTTCTATACCTAGCACTGGAGCCCCTAGGACCCCTTCATGTAGCTTGGACTTCTCATAGCATTGGGGCGGGGGCGGGATTTCAGAATAGTTGCACTGCTGAAGTGGGAAGTAGATGTTACCAGGCCAAACAAGGACTGCCCCTGAAAAGGTGCGATGTCAGTGTTGCCATATTCTATTGGTCAAAGCAGTTACAGGACCCAGGTTCAAAGGGGAGTGACAAGATCACATTGCAGAAGAGCACTGGGATCAGGAGGACATCATTGTGGCTGCTTTTGGAACATACAATCTGCCACAAGCTATAATTTATTTTTTTGTTTTTTTTTTTTTGAGACAGGATCTCGCTCTGTTGCCCAGTCTGGAGTGCAGTGGCACCACCTCACCTCACAGAAATCTCCACCTCCCAGGTTCAAGCAATTCTCCTGCCTCAGCCTCCCAAGTAGCTGAGACTACAGGCATTCACCACCACACCCAGATAATTTTTATATTTTTAGTAGAGACAAGGTTTTAGCCATGTTGGCCAGGCTGGTCTCAAACTCCTGACCTCAGGTGATGCACCTGCCTCGGCCTCCCAAAGTGCTGGAATTACAGGTGTGAGCCACCGCGCCTGGCCACAACCTATAATCTTATCCTGATAAATGTATTACGTAGAAATAATCCAAGGAAGATATAAGAACAGAGAAGTTCATCTCAACTTTTGTAGGGAAAAAATTTGGAAAAAACCTACATGTCTCCTGATAAATAGCTAAGTAAGTTATCACGTACCAACTAACAGGAATATAAAACTGTAGTAATTAAGACGATTATGAAACAATTTGAACGAAAGTTGCTATAAATGGAGAAAAAGTAAAATTAAGAAGCACATACACTGTGATGATAATTATGTAAAGGCCTGTACGCATCTGGACAAAGTCTAGAAGGAAATAAGTAGAAATGGAGATAATTGCATTGAGGTGGTAAGATTAGGTATGCCTTAGATTTTCTCCTTTATTGTTATAGCATCACAAAAAATAAAAATGAGAAGAAAAGAAGAGAATTACAATTTCAATAGTCAGTGCTCAATACTTGGTAGGTACATGTACTAAGTGCAGGCAAGGCAAAGGGGACATGCATTACTCTCTAATTCACTCATATTCAGAGAAACTTCCAGGCCAGATGAGCCACAGATATTCTTATTTATAATTAATAACCTGCTTTGACCCCTTATCTTTGGATGCTGATTAACATGGAAGCAATAATTACTATTACTATATTAGTCTTTCAATATTGCTGAGACTATTCATAAGACTAAAAACCCTTTAAAAAGCTCCCACAACACATAAACACAAGGTGATATTTTAATCTTTATCATAATGAATTTATCCAATCCAGAGTTTCTAAAATTGTCAGTGACAATTTGGCCTGGGAATTTATCCTAGAATACTCTGACGAGAACTAGATTAATTCTGGTCTCCCTCTTCACAGTGTTCTATTTGCCTTGGGACTCATTGTAGGTAAAAAGGGTGTGCAGTCTGGAATAGTCTATGCTTATGAAACTGCAGCAAAATTCCTAGAGTGGCCCTGAATTCAACCCATCTTCCTGGGACTATGACACTCATAGCTATGGGTGAAACCAACCTTTGAACAGTCATTGCTTTCCAGTATTCCCTTAACTTGCTAGTCATTGCATTTTTTTCAAGGCCTCTTTTGAAGAGTTATTAAGGAAGGTAAAAGTGCATAAAGGGCAAAGTCTTAAGAAAGTCTGATTAAATCATTGCAAAAACAATTTTTTTTTTTTTGAAGCAAAGTTTTGCTTTGTTGCCCAGGCTGGAGTGAAGTGGCACGATCTCCGCTCACTACAACCTCCGCCTCCCAGGTTCAAGCGATTCTCCTGCCTCAGCCTCCCAAGTAGCTGGGATTACAGGCACCCGCCACATGCCTGGCTACAAAAAATTTTTTTAAAAAAAGAACATATCATGAGTTGGCATAACTACTAATTATGTTAATATAGTTAATAACTGGGGAAAACCTGAATGAAGGAAGTGTTTAGATTATATCCTGGTAAATTATTTTGATTTGGTTCAATTGCCTTTTGGGACGTTAAAAAAAGGGAAGGGGCTATCTACTAGTTGCCAAAAAATTACTGATATTCTTAGACTTGTCAAAAGACAAAGTTACAACAAATTTAGTCTAAATATCTCAGTTGGGCCGGGCACGGTGGCTCACGCCTGTAATCCCAACACTTTGGGAGGCTGAGGTGGGTAAATCACTTGAGGTTAGGAGTTCAATACCAGCCTGGCTAACATGGTGAAATCCCATCTCTACTAAAAATACAAAAATTAGCCAGGCATGGTGGTATGCGCCTGTAGTTCTAGCTACTTGGCAGACTGAGGTGGAAGAATCCCTTAAACACAGGAGTTGGAAGTTGCAGTGAGCTGAGATTGCGCCGCTGCACTATAGCCTGGGCAACACAATGTGACTCTACCAAAAAAAAAATCTCAATTGGCTTTATTTGCAATTCTAGAAACAGGTAACACTTTGTTCCACAAAACAGATGACCAGCTGAGCAGAAGGCATTGGCTTTACAGAGCAAGAAGGAATGAAGAAAGAAGCAGGCTGCGTACAGTGGCTCACACCTGTAATCCCAGCACGTTAGGAGGCCCAGAAGGGTGAATCACTTGAGGTCACGAGTTCAAGACCAGCCTGGGCAACATGCTGAAACCCCATCTCTACTAAAAAATACAAAAATTAGCTGGGTGTGGTGGCCCATGCCTGTAATCCCAGCTACTCAGGAGGCTGAGGTGGAAGGATCATGGTGGAGCCCATGAGGTGGAGGTTGCAGTGAACTGAGATGGCACCACTACACTCCAGCCTGGACAACAGAGTGAGACTCTGTCTCAGAAAAAAAAAAAAAAAAAAAAAGCAAAGAGTATGTCCATTGTTTCAAAGCGACTTTTCTTGTAAGATGAGAGAAGGAGACAGAACAATAGAAAAATAACTGATTAGTTAACATCAGGTTTCTTGGGGCTACTTTTTCTGTGTGTGAAAGGATTAAAGCAGAGGGAACTTCATTATCATGACTCTTGAAGATTAACTGACCTGTTTGGGAATTTGGCTCTCTCTCTCTCTCTCAGTTTCCCTTAAGACAGGAATAATATACGGTGGTTGCAAGAGAATAGAAAATTCCAGGCAGCAGTTTCACATGGCTTCCAAAATGAAACTGTTGAAATAGCTCCATAAACTTGGGACTGATAAGACCATGAAAAACAGGGTGTGGGCCAAGCTGGCTAAAACCAACCAGACCCAACACAGAGCAGGATTTGACCTAGGTTTCTCCTAGGACCTCATTGTTCACTCATTAATAAACACATCACACACCCACCTACACTGTGACAAGAACACTGTATTTGGTGTAAAAATGGGCAGCACCACAGTTCTGAGAAATCTTCACCTTTTTCCAGGAATCTTCATGAATAGTCCACCCCTTGGGTAAAGAAACCCATATAAGAAACTCCAAGCCCCTTTGTGCAACTCTCACATGAGTATGGCCATGCTCCCCTTTCTTGAGTGTGTATTTTTTACTTTGCAATAAATCTCCAGACTTTCACCATTTTCTGACTCACCCTTGAATGCCTTCTCATCATGGTATCAGGAGCCTGCACACTGGCCTGGGTCGAGTTTTCATCAGTGTTTGGGAACTTCTCCCAGCCCACCAGTCTCACTCTGAAGATCAGATAACAACTTATTTAAGTTTGGTGACAAAACTTATTTAAGTTTGGTGACTCTATTTTGATTTTTGGTTTTGTCTGTTGGAGCCTAGCACAGAAACTTAATCCACAAAAACAACCTCCTATACTTTTTATTCAATAGAATCAACATTTCAGGTTTTTTTTTAAACCTGAAATTGGTGTTTCATTTAATAAATGCTTACCTAGTAGTAGTTACTCTTTGGCATTATCCTGTACTTTATAGACATTAACTAATTTAGTTATCAATAACCCACTGAGTAGAAAAAACAGTTTTTCCTCTGCTCTCACATGGTAACAATCAACACAGAAGACTTTTGTGAACAAATATGTGGAAGTTTCTCTCCACCAGCAAGAAATAAAAAAATTAGGTGGAGGGGCAAGGGGGGTGTGCCTGTGGTCCCAGCTAGGGATGCTGAGGTGGGATTACCTCTTGAGTCTGAGAGGTTGATAGGCTGCAGTAAGCCTTGATCATGCCACTGCACTCCAGCCTGGGTGACAGAGCAAGACCCTGTCTAAAAAAAAATTCTGCAATGGACACTAGCTGGGTGGTGGTGGTGGAGTGGGGAGGGGGGCGTATCCTCTAATCCAATCCAATTCTTACACTATCTACTTGGAGATAGTGTCAGATGCCATAGGCTTAGGACTCAGTCCCACTTCCAATGTAATTGCAAGCCCCAGGTTGTTTTGCCTGTGCTTCTGACCTACCAACTATAAATCGGGGTTCCATGGCCCCCTTCTTGGGGGATTTATTTGCTAGAGCTGTTCACAGAGCTCAGGGAAACACATATCTACATTTATCAGTTTATTATAAAGAATATTATTGGCAGGTGCCTGTGATCCCAGTTACTCGGGAGGCTGAGGCAGGAGAATTGCTTGAACAGGGATGCAGAGGTTGCAGTGAGCCAAGATTGCACCACTGTACTCCAGCCTGGGTGACAGAGCAAGGCTCTGTCTAAAAAATAAAAATAAAAATAAAAGGCCAGGCGCCGTAGCTCATGCCTGTAATCCCAGAACTTTGGGAGGCCAAGGTGGGTGGATCATGAGGTCAAGAGATCAAGACCATTCTGGCCAATATGGTGAAACCCCATCTCTACAAAAAAAAATACAAAAATTAGCTGGGCATGGTGGCACATGCCTGGTTCAACTCGCCTTGAGCCAGGGAGTTGGAGGTTGTAGTGAGCCAAGATTGTGCCACTGCACTCCAGCTTGGCGATAGAGCAAGACTCCGTCTCAAAAAAAAAAAAAAAAATTATAAAGGGTAGTTGAAAGGATGCATAGGGCAAGGTATGGGAAGGAGCACAGAGCTTCCATGCCCTACGTGGGGTAAGGGGCACCCTCCAGGAACCTCCACGTGTTCAGCTATCCAGAAGCTCCCCCAATCAGACCTTTGGGGTTTTTATGTCCTTTGGGGTTTTTACGGAGGTTTCATTATGTAGGCATGATTGATTAAATCACTGGCCATCAGTGATCAACTTAACCTGCAGCCCCTTCCCCTTCCCAGAAGTTGGATAAGGCTGAAAATCACAACTCTCTAATTTTGTCTTGGTCTTTTATGTGCCCAACCTCCATCCTGAAGCCACCTGGGGGCTGCCAGCCATCAGTCGACTCATTGGGTTACAAAAAGAAACTTATCACTTGGGAGATTCCAAAGATTTTATGCCAGGAGATGGGAGGAAGACCAAATAAATATTTCACAGTATCACATCCCTAATGTAGGTCCTATTATCACCATTCTCATTTTGCAGGTGAGGCGACTGAAGCATGAGGAGATTAAGAAACCAAGACCACTGGCTAGTAGCCCAGGTAGGACTCAAACCCAGATAGGCAGACTCCAGAGTCCTGTACTTAACTACTACACTATGCTGTCTGTCTGGTTAAGAGAATAGATCTTTCTTCCTTCCTTCCTTCCTTCCTTCCTTCCTTCCTTCCTTCCTTCCTTCCTTCCTTCCTTCCTTCCTTCCTTCCTTCCTTCCTTCCTTCCTTCCTTTCTTTCTTTCTTTCTTTCTTTCTTTCTCTCTCTCTCTTTCTTTCTTTTTCTTTCTTTCTTTTTCTTTCTTTCTTTCCCTCTTTCTTTCTCTCTCTCTCTTTCTTTTTCTTTCTTTCTTTTCCTCTTTCTTTCTCTCTCTCTCTTTCTCTTTCTTTCTTTTGACAGTGTCTAATGCTGTCACCCTAGTTGGAGTGCATGGTGATCATAGCTCACTGTAGCCTTGAATTCCTGGGCTCCAGCAATCTTACTGCCTCAGCCTCCAAAGTAGCTGGGACTACAGGCATACACCACCACACCCGACTAATTTGAAAAAAAATTTTTGTAGAGAAGTGGTCTCCTTTTTTTCTTTTTTGTAGAGATGGGTTTTCTTGTTTTGTTTTTTGTTTTTGTTGTTTTTGTTTTGAGACAGAGTCTTGCTCTGTTGCCTAGGCTGGAGTGCAGTGGTGCAAACTCGGCTCACTGCAAGGTCTGCCTCCCGTGTTCACGCCATTCTCTGCCTCAGCCTCCTGAGTAGCTGGGACTACAGGCACACGCCACCACGCCCGGCTAATTTTTTGTATTTTTAGTAGGGACGGGGTTTCACTGTGTTAGACAGGATGGTTTTGATCTCCTGACCTCATGATCCACCTGCCTCGGCCTCCCAAAGTGCTGGGATTACAGGCGTGAGCCACCACACCCAGCTAGAGATGGGGTCTTGCCATGTTGCCCAGGCTGGTCTTGAACTCCTGAACTCAAGCAATCTGGCTGCCTCGGCCTCCTAAAGTGCTGGGATTACAGTCGTGAGCCACTGTACCCAACTTGGAACTTTCATTATAATGAGTATATCTACAAAGAGTTTGTATAACAAAATATTTCCATATCTAAGTGTGTGCTTTTTGATCAAGTTGCTGCAAAGACTCCTATACTCAAAGTAGTTCATGAGCCCTTTCTACTCTAGTTAGTACAGCTCTACATTAGGAAAGATGCTATAATTTGCAATACAGCTGAGCCATTTAGAGTATTTCTTTTCTTCTCAGCTGCCAGATAGTCATACAATGGGTAAAATATACTGAGCCTTGGTATGGTGTGCTTGCCAGTTTCATTGATTACCTCCACCTCCCTTGACCCCATGAAACATTCCTGGTACGCAGGCCCCAGTATAGTTCCTTGAATCTGGGCTGGCCTTGTGACTCTATTAACCAATAAAATATGGCAGAAGTGATGCTGTGCTAGGTCCAAGCTTAAGTATTGGAAAGACTGGTATCTTCCACATTTTGCTCTTGGGAATCCTGACCTGCACTTAAGAAGTCCAACTACCTTGCTGTATAGACCACATGCAGATGTCATGTGAAGAGGGATGTGGAGCGGGGAGCCCAGGCCTGCTCTCCCCAGGGCCAGAGAAGTCAGGGTTTGGGGAGTGGGGGAAGAGAATCTGGTAGGTTGGGGTTGGGAGTACAGTGTAGTAGCTGGTTACCAACCTTTTCAGAAGAATTTTAATATTTTAACATTAAGTGCAACAATAGCAGTACAAACCGGTTGAAAAGTCGTCATGACTTTAGCAAGTAGGCTGTTGAGATATTACTCCTTTTCTGAATTCAGAGAGGTTATTTTCAAAAGCAGAGAAGTTGGATTTCAGTTTCGCTGTTTCTTGTCCTGTAATCAACTTGCTACATTCCTAGTACTTGGATAAAATTAGCCAACCTATCTGTTAAACATGGGAAAGTGGTTTACATGTTCATTTTAGTGTAATTTTAATACAACAAAACGGTTCAAGTATTACATGGAAATAATCTAAAAAATTTAGATTCCCATATAGATCAATCTGAAAACATTTTATATTACTACTAAATATTATCTAAGCTATGTGACTAGAAGTAAGACTTTTCTTAAAATTTTTATTTTACATTTTTTTTTGGTAGAGATAGGGTCACCCAGGCTGGTCTTGAACTCCAGGGCTCAAGTGATCCTCCCACCTAGGACTCCTAAAGTGCTGGGATTACATGCATGACCCACTGTGTCTGACCAGTAAGACTTTCAATATTACCAACTGTATGTTATGTGATATTAAGGGGTTCGTTTTTTGTAGATGTGACACTGGAATTCTGATTGTGCCTTGAAGAAACAAAAAGAGTTTTATCTCCTAGATATACATACCACAGTATTTTCTGATGGAATGACCTGATGTGATATCTGACAGTTGATTTTTTTTTTTTTTTTTTTTGAGACAGAGTCTTGTTCTGTTGCCCAGGCTGGAGTGCAGTGGGTCCATCTTGGCTCACTGCAACCTCTTCCTTCCAGGTTCAAGTGATTCTTCTGCCTCAGCCTTCTGAGTAGCTGGGATTACAGGTGCCTGCCACCACGCCTGGCTAATTTTTGTATTTTTAGTAGAAACAGGGTTTCACCATATTGGCCAGGCTGGTCTGGAACTCCTGACCTCAAGTGATCTGCCTGCCTTGGGCTCCCAAAACGCTGGGATTACAGGCATGAGCCATCGTGCCTGGCCTGACAGTTGATTTTTTAATTTATTTTTCTAATTAAATTTTTTAATTTTTAATTCATTATTTATTTATTTATTTTTGAGAAAGAGTCTTGCTCTGTCACCCAGGTTGGAGTGCAGTGGCACGATCTCGGCTCACCGCAAGCTCCTCCTCCCGGGTTCACACCATTCTCCTGCCTCAACCTCCCGAGTAGCTGGGACTACAGGCGCCCGCCACCACGCCCGGCTAATTTTTTGTATTTTTAGTAGAGACGGGGTTTCACCGTGTTAGCCAGGATGGTCTCGATCTCCTGACCTCATGATCAGCCCGCTTTGGCCTCCCAAAGTGCTGGGATTACAGGAGTGAGCCACCGTGCCCGGCCTATTTTTTATTTATTTATTTATTTATTTATTTATTTATTTATTTATTTATTTATTTGAAACAGAGTTTGTTCTATAGTCCAGGTTGGAATGTAGTGGCACAATCTCGGCTCACTGCAACCTCTGCCTCCTGGGTTCAAGCAATTCTCCTGCCTCAGCCTCCTGAGTAGCTGGGATTACAGGCACACACCACCACGCCTGCTGAATTTTTGTATTTTAGTAGAGACGGGGTTTCACCATGTTGGCCAGACTGGTCTCCAACTCTTGACTTCAAGTGATCCGCCCGCCTCGACCTTCTAAAGTGCTGGGATTACAGGCATGAGCCACCATGCCCTGACCAACAGTTGATTTTAAATAATCTAGTGTGCAGGGGGTGAGAGCAGTGGGGTTGTAAATGAAATAGACTGGCCATATGTTGATAAATGTTGCCATATGTTCATAAACGTTGAATCTGGGTAATATATACATGGGGGCTCATTATTCTATTCTATTTTGTGTGTGTTTGGAAATTTCTATAACAAAAAGTTTAAGAAAAAAAGCTCAATAGTTATTTGAGGTTTGTTCAAAACCGACATGAGATTGCAATTGTTTTCTACCTTTCACTTGCTTTAGGGTTGCTTTTCTTGAAAGGATTTTGTGAAATTGTATGTTTCAATATGAATATAAAAAGTAGTGTGTATTTAACCATAACCTCTTTTATGGTAGCTTCTGGGTGCCTCCTATACACTTCCAATCTTAGCAACAAGAATAAATAATTCCCTCTAATTTGGCCTCAACACTCAACTGCTGTTACATTAATTGCTACGTTTGTGTAGCTAATGCCTGCCTGTAGCCACTGATAACATTTTAAAATACATTACAAAACAGACAATATTTTAGTGGCTAAATTCAGATATTAACCTTATAAGCTTTCCATTTTTTGGTAACTTTTTAAAAGTTAAACATTTTAAATTGTATTATTGTCTTATTTCTTTATTATAATCTGGCCATATTTTGTCTTAGAGGCATCTCCAGAACTCACTTTTTACCCAACGATGTTGAAAAGGTGGCTCCACCATATTTTAAAATTTCTAGCTATACCTTATATAGTATATATCCCTAAGTAAGATATTCTTCACTCTTTTCACTGGTAATTATAATGGATTCAGTTTATAGATAACTATAATAGATTTGTAGAAAGGGAATTTATAAAAGGTTTAAGTGGGTATTCTAAGCTTGAATTTTATGTTCTTTTTTTTGAATTTTATGTTCTTAATAACTTAAAATTTCAAAACTCATGTCTGAGCGTTGCCTATTATTTTCTCTATTCATTTCTATTTTTCATGTATTTGAAAATTTTTATGTATTTTCATTTATTTTTTATTTTTTTGAGATAAAGTCTCACTGTGACACCCAGGCTGGAGTGCAGTGGAACAATCATGGCTCACTGCAGCTTTGATCTTCCAGGCTCAAGCAGTCCTCCTGTTAGAAGTAAAATGTTTGTTTATTTATTTATTTATTTATTTATTTATTTATTTATTTTTGAGATGGAGTCTCGCTCTGTCGCCAGGCTTCTGCCTCCCAGGTTCATGCCATTCTCCTGCCTCAGCCTCCCAAGCAGCTGGGACTACAGGTGTTCGCCACCACGCCCGGCTAATTTTTTGTATTTTAGTAGAGATGGGGTTTCACCGTGTTAGCCAGGATGGTCTCTATCTCCTGACCTCGTGATCGACCCACCTCAGCCTCCCAAAGTGCTGGGATTACAGGCGTGAGCCACCGTGCCCGGCCTAGAAGTAAAATGTTTATTTAGAAATAGAATGCTTGTTCCTCAGTACCACAAGGAAAAATCAGCATTTAGACAAAAAGTTCCCTCAGCAAATCAATTTTACTTTCTGCAGAAAGGGTGTTCCTCGCAGATGGAACAACGGCAAGAGCACACCCGAACAAAGGAGGGAAGCAATTTTTATTCCTTACACAGCTTGTCCCTGCTAATGTGTCCTGTCTCCATTGACTGGCGCTGGACCTCACAATTTAAACTAACCTGACTGGGTAATAACTTAAAACTTTCCTAAATAGGTAAAAGCAAGGGAGAACAAAGAAAAAGAGGAAGTTGCTTATGAAAGGAAACAAATATCTTGGTCAAAGTACAAAGACATAGAATATACTCATTCCCTTATATCTAGCAGCTACATAGGATAGGGCTTAACAAAGAGTTATTAGCATAAATCAAGGAGGCTTGAAGGAAGTTAGTCTTTAAAATAAACTATTATTTCTAATACTTATGATTTATTCTTTAACAAGACGGGAAACTTTGAAGAGGAACTTTTTACTTTCTACATCTCCCATCTCAGCCTCCCAAGTAGCTGGGACTACAGGCATGTGCCAACAAACCTGGCTAGATTTTGTATTTTTTGTTGAGAAGGGTTCTCACTATGTTGCCCAGGCTGGTCTCAAACTCCTAGCCTCAAGTGATCCTCCCATATCAGCCTCCCAAAGTGCTGGGATTGCAAGCATGAGACCCTGCACCCAATCTCTGCTAATTTTTTTTTTTAATTATACTTTAAGTTCTAGAGTACATATGCACAACATGCAGGTTTGTTACATATATATACATGTGCCATGTTGGTGTGCCGCACCCATCAACTCATCAGCACCCGTCAACTCGTCATTTACATCAGTTATAACTCCCAATGCCAGTCCTCCACCCTCCCCCCTCTCCATAATAGGCCCCTTGTGTGTGATGTTCCCCTTCCCATGTCTGAGTGATCTCATTGTTCAGTTCCCACCTATGAGTGAGAACATGCGGTGTTCGGTTTTCTGTTCTTGCAAAAGTTTGCTGACAATGATGGTTTCCAGCTGCACCCGTGTCCCTGCAAAGGACATGAACTCATCTGTTTTTATGGCTGCATAGTATTCCATGGTGTATATGTGCCACATTTTCTTAATCCAGTCTGTCACTGATGGACATTTGGGTTGATTCCAAGTCTTTGCTATTGTGAATAGTGCCGCAATAAACATACGTGTACATGTTTCTTTATAGCAGCATGATTTATAATCCTTTGGGTATATACCCAGAAATGGGATGGCTGGGTCATATGGTATTTCTAGTTCTAGATCCTTGAGGAATCGCCATACTGTTTTCCACAACGGTTGAACTAGTTTACAATCCCATCAACAGTGTAAAAGTGTTCTTATTTCTCCACATCCTCTCCAGCACCTATTGTTTCCTGATTTTTTAATGATTGCCATTCTAACTGGTGTGAGATGGTATCTCATTGTGGTTTTGATTTGCATTTCTCTGATGGCGAGTGATGAGAAGCATTTTTCATGTGTCTATTGGCTGTATGAATGTCTTCTTTTGAGAAATGTCTGTACACATCCTGTGCCCACTTTTTAATGGGGTTGTTTGTTTTTTTCTTGTAAATTTGTTTGAGTTCTTTGTAGATTCTGGATACTAGCCCTTTGTCAGATGAGTAGATTGCAAAAATTTTCTCCCATTCTGTAGGTTGCCTGTTCACTCTGGTGGTGGTTTCTTTTGCTGTGCAGAAGCTCTTTAGTTTAATTAGATCCCATTTGTCAATTTTGGTTCTTGTTGCCATTGCTTTTGGTATTTTAGACATGAAGTCCTTACCCATGCCTATGTCCTGAATGGTATTATCTAGGTTTTCTTCTAGGGTTTTTATGGTATTAGGTCTAACATTTAAGTCTCTAATCCATCTTGAATTAATTTTCGTATAAGGAGTAAGGAAAGGATCCAGTTTCAGCTTTCTGCTTATTGCCAGTCAATTTTCCTGCACCATTTATTAAATAGGGAATCCTTTCCCCATTTCTTGTTTCTCTCAGGTTTGTCAAAGATCAGATGGTTGTAGATGTGTGGTATTATTTCTGAGGGCTCTGGTCTATATCTCTGTTTTGGTACCAGTACCATGCTGTTCTGGTTACTGTAGCCTTGTAGTATAGTTTGAAGTCAGGTAGCGTGATGCCTCCAGCTTTGTTCTTTTGACTTAGGACTGTCTTGGCAATGCGGGGTCTTTTTTGGTTCCATATGAACTTTAAAGCAGTTTTTTCCAATTCTGTGAAGAAAGTCATTGGTAGCTTGATGGGGATGGCATTGAATCTATAAATTATCTTGGGCAGTATGGCCATTTTCACGATATTGATTCTTCCTATCCATGAGCATGGTATGTTCTTCCATTTGTTTCTGTCCTCTTTTATTTCACTGAGTAGTGGTTTGTAGTTCTCCTTGAAGAATTCCTTTACATCCCTTGTAAGTTGGATTCTAGGTATTTTATTCTCTTTGAAGCAATTGTGAATGGAAGTTCATTCATGATTTGGCTCTCTGTTTGTCTGTTACTGGTGTATAAGAATGCTTGTGATTTTTGCACATTAATTTTGTATCCTGAGACTTTGCTGAAGTTGCTTATCAGCTTAAGGAGATTTTGGGCCGAGATGATGGGGTTTTCTAAATATACAATCATGTCATCTGCAAACAGGGACAATTTGACTTACTTTTCCTAACTGAATACCCTTTATTTCTTTCTCTTGCCTGATTGCCCTAGCCAGAACTTCCAAAAATTTGTTGAAAAGGAGTGGTGAGAGAGGGCATTCCTGTCTTGTGCCAGTTTTCAAAGGGAATGCGTCCAGTTTTTGCCCATTCAGTATGATATTGGCTGTGGGTTTGTCATAAATAGCTCTTATTATTTTGAGATACATTCCATCAATACCAAATTTATTGAGAGTTTTTAGCATGAAGGGCTGTTGAATTTTTTCAAAGGCCTTTTCTGCATCTATTGAGATAATCATGTGGTTTTTGTCTTTGGTTCTGTTTATATGCTGGATTACGTTTATTGATTTGCATATGTTGAACCAGCCTTGCATCCCAGGGATGAAGCCGACTTGATCATGGTGGATAAGCTTTTTGATGTGCTGCTGGATTCGGTTTGCCAGTATTTTACTGAGTATTTTTGCATCGATGTTCATCAGGGATATTGGCCTAAAATTCTCTTTTTTTGTTGTGTCTCTGCCAGATTTTGGTATCAGAATGATGTTGGCCTCATAAAATGAGTTAGGGAGGATTCCCTCTTTTTCTATTGATTGGAATAGTTTCAGAAGGAATGGTACCAGCTCCTCCTTGTACCTCTGGTAGAATTCGGCTGTGAATCCGTCTGGTCCTGGACTTTTTTTGGTTCGGAGGCTATTAATTATTGCCTCAATTTCAGAGCCTGCTATTGGTCTATTCAGGGATTCAACTTCTTCCCGGTTTAGTCTTGGAAGAGTGTAAGTGTCCAGGAAATTATCCATTTCTTCTAGGTTTTCTAGTTTATTTGCGTAGAGGTGTTTATAGTATTCTCTGATGGTAGTTTGTATTTCTGTGGGGTCGGTGGTGATATCCCCTTTATCATTTTTTATTGCGTCTATTTGATTCTTCTCTCTTTTCTTCTTTATTAGTCTTGCTAGCGGTCTATCAATTTTGTTGATCTTTTCAAAAAAGCAGCTCCTGGATTCATTGATGTTTTTGGAAGGTTTTTTGTGTCTCTATCTCCTTCAGTTCTGCTCTGAGTTATTTCTTGCCTTCTGCTAGCTTTTGAATGTGTTTGCTCTTGCTTCTCTAGTTCTTTTAATTGTGAAGTTAGGGTGTCAATTTTAGATCCTTCCAGCTTTCTCTTCTGGACATTTAGTGCTATAAATTTCCCTCTACACACTGCTTTAAATGTGTCCCAGAGATTCTGGTATGTTGTATCTTTCTTCTCATTGGTTTCAAAGAACATCTTTATTTCTGCCTTCATTTCGTTATGTACCCAGTAGTCATTCAGGAGCAGGTTGTTCAGTTTCCATGTAGTTGAGCGGTTTTGATTGAGTTTCTTAGTCCTGAGTTCTAGTCTGATTGCACTGTGGTCTGAGAGACAGTTTGTTATAATTTCTGTTCTTTTACATTTGCTGAGGAGTGCTTTACTTCTAACATTGTGGTCAATTTTGGAATAAGTGTGATGTGGTGCTGAGAAGAACGTATATTCTGTTGATTTGGGGTGGAGAGTTCTGTAGATGTCTATTAGGTCCGCTTGGTGCAGAGGTGAGTTCGATTCCTGGATATCCTTGTTAACTTTCTGTCTCATTGATCTGTCTAATGTTGACAGTGGGGTGTTGAAGTCTCCCATTATTATTGTATGGGAGTCTAAGTCTCTTCGTAAGTCTCTAAGGACTTGCTTTATGAATCTGGGTGCTCCTGTATTGGGTGCATATATATTTAGGATAGTTAGCTCTTCCTGTTGAATTGATCCCTTTACCATTATGTAATGGCCTTCTTTTTCTCTTTTGATCTTTGATGGTTTAAAGTCTGTTTTATCAGAGACTAGTATTGCAACCCCTGCTTTTTTTTGTTCTCCATTTGCTTGGTAGATCTTCCTCCATCCCTTTATTTTGAGCCTATGTGTGTGTCTGCGTGTGAGATGGGGCTCCTGAATACAGCAAACTGATGGGTCTTGACTCTTCATCCAATTTGCCAGTCTGTGTCTTTTAATTGGACCATTTAGTCCATTTACATTTAAGGTTAATATTGTTATGTGTGAACTTGATCCTGTCATTGTGATATTAGCTGGTTATTTTGCTTGTTAGTTGATGCAGTTTTTTCCTAGCCTCGATGGTCTTTACATTTTGGCATGTTTTTGCAATGGCTGGTACCGATTGTTCCTTTCCATGTCTAGTGCTTCCTTCAGGGTCTCTTGTAGGGCAGGCCTGGTGGTGACAAAATCTCTAAGCATTTGCTTGTCTGTAAAGGATTTTGTTTCTCCTTCACTTATGAAACTTAGTTTGGCTGGATATGAAAATCTGAGTTGAAAATTCTTTTCTTTAAGAATGTTGAATATTGGCCCCCACTCTCTTCTGGCTTGGAGAGTTTCTGCCAAGAGATCTGCTGTTAGTCTGATGGGCTTCCCTTTGTGGGTAACCCAACCTTTCTCTCTGGCTGCCCTTAACATTTTTTCCTTCATTTCAACTTTGGTGAATCTGACAATTATGTGTCTTGGAGTTCTTCTCGAGGAGTATCTTTGTGGTGTTCTCTGTATTTCCTGAATTTGAATGTTGGCCTGCCTTCCTAGGTTGGTGAAGTTCTCCTGGATGATATCCTGAAGAGTGTCTTCCAACTTGGTACCATTCTCCCCCTCACTTTCAGGCACACCAATCAGACGTAGATTTGGTCTTTTCACATAATTCCAAAGTTCTTGGAGCCTTTGTTCATTTCTTTTTCCTCTTTTTTCTCTAGACTTCTCTTCTCGCTTCATTTCATTCATTTGATCTTCAATCATTGATACTCTTTCTTCCAGTTGATCGAGTCGGTTACTGAAGCTTGTGCATTTGTCACGTGTTTCTTGTGTCATGGTTTTTATCTCCGTCGGTTCGTTTATGGCCTTCTCTGCATTGATTATTCTAGTTATCCATTCTTCCATTCTTTTTTCAAGATTTTTAGTTTCTTTGCGCTGGTTATGTAGTTCCTCCTTTAGCTCTGAGAAGTTTGATTGATGGAAGCCTTCTTTTCTCAACTCGTCAAAGTCATTCTCCATCCAGCTTTGATCCATTGCTGGCGATGAGCTGTGTTCCTTTGGAGGGGGAGATGACTCCGATTTTTTGAATTTCCAGCTTTTCTGCCCTGCTTTTTTCCCATCTTTGTGGTTTTATCTGCCTTTGGTCTTTGATGGTGGTGACAAACTGATGGGGTTTTGGTGTGGGTGTCCTATCGGTTTGTTAGTTTTCCTTCTAACAGTCAGGACCCTCAGCTGTAGGTCTGTTGGAGATTGTTTGAGGTCCACTCCAGACCCTGTTTGCCTGGGTATCAGCAGCGGAGGCCGCAGAAGATAGAATATTGCTGAACAGCGAGTGTTGCTGTCTGATTCTTGCTCTGGAAGCTTCGTCTCAGGGGTGTACCCTGCTGTGTGAGGTGTGAGGTGTCGGTCTGCATCTAGTGGGGGATATCTCCCAGTTAGGCTACTCAGGGGTCAGGGACCCACTTGAGCAGGCAGTCTGTCCATTCTCAGATCTCAATTTCTGTGCTGGAAGATCCACTGCTCTCTTCAAAGCTGTAAGACAGGGTCATTTACCTCTGCCGAAGTTTCTGCTGCTTTTTGTTTAGCTATGCCCTGTCCCCAGAGATGGAGTCTACAGAGACAGGCAGGCCTTCTTGAGCTGCAGTGGGCTCCACCCAGTTCAAGCTTCCTGGAGGCTTTGTTTACCTACTTAAGCCTCAGCAATGGTGGGCGCCCCTCCCCCAGTCTCACTGCTGCCTTGCAGTTAGATCTCAGACTGCTGTGCTAGCAATGAGGCAGGCTCCATGGGCATGGGACCCTCCCATCCAGGTGTGGGATATAATCTCCTGGTGTGCCGTTTGCTAAGACCCTTGGTAAGGCACAGTATTAGGGTGGGAGTTACCCGATTTTCCAGGTGTTGTGTGTCTCAGTTTCCCTTGGCTAGGAAAAGGGATTCCCTTCCCCCTTGCACTTCCCAGGTGAGGCGATGGTTCACCCTGCTTCAGCTCTCGCTGGTTGGGCTGTACCAGCTGACCAGCACTGATTGTCCAGCACTCCCCAGTGAGATGAACCTGGTACCTCAGTTGAAAATGCAGAAATCACCTGTCCTCTGTGTCACTCGTGCTGGGAGCTGGAGGCTGGAGCTGCTCCTATTTGGCCATCTTGCTCCGGGAATCCCAATCTCTACTAATTTTTAAAGACTAAAATATGCTATTATTTTTGTGATTTTTTTAGTAGTCATTTAAAATTCTTTCTTATTGAATTAATTAAATAATATTTAGAGATGGAGTCTTGCTATGTTGCCCAAGCTGCTCTGAAACTCCTGGCCCCAAGTGATCCTCTGGCCTCAGCCTCCTGAGTTGCTGGGATTACAGGCATGAGCCACCATGCCCAGCTCAGAAATCTATTTCATATCACATGTAGAATAATAATTTAATCACAAAGGACTGTACATTTAATAATGTTTATAAGAGCTAAGGAGATCAAGCAAAGATGTGTGATATGTGTCAAACCTTCAATCCTCTCAGTCTGGTATTTACTAGTGTAAGAAAAAAATTAAAATGTATAACTTGAATTACAGTTGACTCTTGAATATTCAACATAGGGGTTGGGGCACTGACCCTTCCTCAAGTAGAAAATTTGCATTTAACTTTTGACTCCCCCAAAATTTAGCTACTAATAACCTACTGTAGAGCACAAGCCCTATGGATAATGTAAACAGTCGATTAACATATTTTGTATGTTATATGTGTTACATATTGTATTCTTACAATAAAGTAAGCTAAGTAGAAGAAAATGTGAAGAAAATCATAAGGAAGAGAAAGTATGTTTACTGTTTATTAAGTGGAAGTGGCTCCTCATGAAGGTCTCCATCCTCATCATCTTCACATTGAGTAGGCTGAGGAGGAGGAGGAAGAACAGGCTGTCTCAGGGGCAACAAAGGCAGAAGAAAATTGGTATATAAGCAGACCCACACAGTTCAAACCAGTGTTGTTTAGGATCAGCTGTATAATCTACCTTAGAGAAAAGGTTTCATTTTTTTTTTTTTTTTTTGTGAGACGAAGTTTCCCTCCTGTGACCTAGGCTGGAGTGCAGTGGCGCGATCTCAGCTCACTGCAATCTCTGCCTCCTGGGTTGAAGCAATTCTCCTGCCTCAGCCTCCCAAGTAGCTGGGATTACAGGCGCCCACGACCACGCCTGGATAATTTTTGTATTTTTGGTAGAGACAGGGTTTCACCATGTTGGCCAAGCTGGTCTTGAATTCCTGACCTTAGGTGATCTGCCTGCCTCGGCCTCCCAAAGTGCTGGGATTACAGGCATGAGCCACTGTGCCCAGCCTTTTTTTTCTTTTTGAGATGGGGTTTTGCTGTGTTATCAGGCTGGATTTGAACTCCTGGCCTCAAGGGATCCTCCCATGTCAGCCTCTTGAGTAGCTGGGACTACAAGTGCCTGCAAAATTTCACTTTTGAAAAATATGGGGCAAGTTCAGTGGCTCACGTCTGCCGTCTGTAATTCCAGGACTTTGGTAGGCAAAGTTAGAAGGATTGTCTGAGCCCAGGAGTTGGAGACCAGCCTGGACAATATGGTGAGGCCCTGTCTCTACTTAATACATTCTTTAAAATTGAAAATAGAAAAAGAAAAATATGGCTGGACAAGGTGACTCACGCCTGTAATTCCAGCACTTTGGAAGGCCGAAGCTGGCAGAGCACCTGAGGTCTAGAGTTTGAGACCAGTCTGGCTAACACGGTGAAACCTCGTCTCTACTAAAAATACAAAAAATATTAGCTGGGCATGGTGGCGCATGCCTGTAGTCCCAGTGCACTCCAGACTGGGCAACAGAGGGAGACTCCATCTCAAAAAAAAAGAAAAATATGATTGCCCCAATTTAAATTGAGATTAGAGGTAATGCATATGTCAGCTAGATTTAGTCATTATACCGTGTATATATACTTCAAAATATTATGTTATACACAGTAAATACATACAATTTTATCTGTTAATTTAAAAAATAAAAAAAAATTTTAAACTGAGATTACCCTTTTTGTGTTGGGCCATTTATTTACTAATCAACCTGTTTGAGGAGCTTGATGTTTTTTTCAGCTTATATAGACAACAATTTTGCTGAGTGATAGAGAGTTTGCTTATATTTTAAGGACAGAGAAGCTAAACACAGGGACATAAAGTTTTTTTATCCATCGTAAACTCTAAAGGGGAGTATAAATCTAAAGTGGTTGATTCATGCTCCTGGCTTTTCGCTACTAGATAACTCTCTCTCCTACTCTTAGGTAATAACATGCATAGCCAAAATTAAGCCTCTTATGTTGCCTTGGATTCTGTTACTTTAAATAGGCACTCACCAGATTATAATTTTGGCTTGTTTGGAGATTGCTGGAGTCTGATACTAATTTTTTTCCTTCCCCCCCACAAAATTACAATGGGCAAGCTAGAAGTCAGGAACAATTATTCCAACAGTACAATTAAATGGGCTTTTCTCCTGGCATTTTTCTTGCCATCTTTAATCATTGTTTGAGTCTGAAGTTAAAGGAAATAGTCATAGGAGAAGAATTCTTTAGAGAGAGAGAGGAGAGTTAGTCCATAGTTTTCCTCAAACAGAATAGATACTTTCCAAAACATTTTCCAAAAACTATTATGTAAGCTAACATTGCTCGTTAGAAATGATGCCTGTGGAGAGGATATAGACTTGGAGGATGATGTTTGCTTAGAAGGGAGCTAAGGCAAATAAACATCTTGAAGTTTCTAAGATTTCAAGCCTAATTCAATAATGGGATTATGGCTAAATTGCTAAACTTAAAATAATTGCCTTATGAACAGTCATATTGATTATGACTAAAAAGCATGGAGGATTTGTGTTCTATTTTTAGAGTAGATACACGATCTTTGTTGGGGAGGCTGAGGGATGCATTTAATCAATCAATTTTCTGAAAGTATAAACTGTGTGATGTATGGATGTGAGGTGAGAGAAGACAGTTCCCTATCTCCGGAAGCTCTTAGCTGCACAAGTAGGGAAGAAAACAATGCTATTGTCTGAATGTTTGTGTCTTCTCAAATTCACATGTTGAAATCCTAACCCCCAATGTGAGGCGTTAGGAGGTAGGGCCTTTGGGAGCTGATTAGGTCATGAAGGCGGGCACCTTATCAGTGGGATTAGTGCCTTTATAAAAGAGACCCCAAGAGAACTAGTTCTTTTCTTTTACCACCTGAGGACACAGTGAGAAGGTGCCATCTATCATCCAGGAAACTAGCCTTCACCAAACAATGAATTTGCTGGCACCTTGGACTACCCAGCCTCCAGACTGCAGTAAATAAATTTCTGTCGCTTATAAGCCACTTAGTTTATGGCATTTTGTCATAGCAGGGCAAACAGACTAAAGCAATTAATACACCTAGAATAACATTGCAATACTAAAAGGTGTGGGACCAGTTACAAGTGCCTCTGAATTCAAAGTGGGAAAGAATAGACAAGTGAGATTTCTGTGATTTAAAAGAGGTGTAAGAAATTGTATGTAGAGGCCAGGCTCCATAGCTCATACCTGTAATCCCAACACTTTACAAGGCTGAGGTGGGCAGATCACTTAAGTCCAGGAGTTCCAGACCAATGTGAGCAACATAGCGAAACTCAGTCTCTATTAAAAAAAAAAAGAAGAGGAAGAAAATTAGCCTGGTGTGTTTGTGTTGGCACATGCCTGTGATCCAGCTACTTGGGAGGCTGAGTGGGAGGACCACTTGAACCTGGGAGGTGGCGGCTGCAGTGAGCCATGATTGCGCCACTGGACTCTAGCCTAGATGACGGAGCGAGACCTAATCTCAAAATAATAATAATAATAAAAGAACAAGATAAATTGTATGTAGCAGGGCATGGTGGCAGGCACCCGTAATCCTAGCTATGTGGGACGCTGGAGGCAGGAGAATCACTTGAGCTCGGGAGGTGGAAGTTGCAGTGAGCGGAGATCGCACCACTACACTCCAGCCTAGGTGACAGAGCAAGACTCCGTCTCAAAAAAAAAAAAAAAAAGGAAAAAGAAAAAGAGAGTGAGAGAGAAAAATCACATGTGAAGTCTGGAACAGAAAACTCAGGTTCAAAATCTGGCATGTGGCCAGGGTTTAAAGATGCTGAATCCAGGCTGGGTGTGGTGGCTCACGCCTGTAATTCCAGCACTTTGGTAGGCCGAGGCGGGTGGATCACCTGAGGTCAGGAATTTGAGACCAGCCTCAACATAGAGAAACCCTGTCTTTACTAAAAATACAAAATTAGCCGGGCATGGAGGTGCATGCCTGTAATCCCAGCTACTCGTGAGGCTGAGGCAGGAGAATTGCTTGAACCTGGGGGCAGAGATTGCGGTGAGCCGAGATGGCGCCATTGCACTGTAGCTTGGGCAACAAGAGTGAAACTCCGTCTCAAAAAAAAAAAAAGATGCTGGATCCAAAATATACTCAGATCAAGACTGATAGTTTTATTCTGTTGGCTACCGAATGGAGTGTTTTCAACCTTAAGGTTTTTAGATGGACTTGAGAAAGATTACAAATTTGTAACATAAAATCAAGTTCATCACTGAGTAGCCAAATTTTTTTGATGATTGAAAATTATGCATACTTTGTTTCATTTCTCTTTTTTTATTTTTATTTTTTAGAGACAAGGTCTCTGCTCTGTCACTCAGGCTGGAGTGCAGTGGTGCGATCATAGCTCACTTCCACCTGCAACTCCTGGGCTCAAGCAACCCTCCCACCTCAGCCTCCCAAGTAGCTAGGGTTATAAGTACATGCCATCACACCTGGCTAATCCTTTCAATTTCACAGTTATTTATACTCTTAGAGTATTTTGAATGTATATATGTGCAGCATTATATATCTCTAGGATTTTATTCATTGATATATCCCTGGAACATTACCTGGCATATAGTAGGCATTATAAGAATTGTTGAGTAATTAATGAATGTTCATGCATCCATGTATGTATATGCATATATGTGTAGTTATTCAACTTAGTCTCACTAGTCATTATAATAGTTACATATTTGAGTGATTTATATAAGAATAGCCATGATTCGCAATGCTGATCATCTTTTCTCACGGAAACACACACGGACTTAACAAAGGTTTTGAATTACAAAAAGCAACAGATGCCTGTTGTCAATTTTTTAACAATATAGAAATATGAAAAATAAAAAATGGAAGCTGTTCACATGTTTTCATGCACAAACATGTATACAGATGTATATACTTTATTTTTAACACAAAAACAGGAACTGTGTATTTTTCTTTTCTTGCTTTTTTTTTTTTTTTTTGAGATGGAGTCTCGCTGTGTTGCCCAGGCTGGAGTACAGTCTCATAATCTTGGCTCACTGCAACCTCCACCTCACAGATTCAAGTGATTCTCCTGACTCAGCCTCCCGAGTAGCTGGGACTATAGGTGCGTACCACCAAGCCTGGCTAATTTTTTGTATTTTTAGTGGAGACGGTGTTTCACCATGTTGGCCAGGCTGATGTTGAACTCCTGACTCAAGTGATCCACCCACCTCGGCCTCCCAAAGTGCTGGGATTACACGTGTGAGCCACCACTATTCTTGCCTTTTATATTCAGCCATATATTAGATATTTTTTCCATCAGTATAACCTCATTCTTAGCATGCATTGTATTAGATATGCCAGAATCTATTTAACCTCTTCCTTTTTTGTTTTTTTTATTTTTATTTAAAAAATTGTTTATACTTTTTACTTTTAATAGAGGCAGGGTTTCATCATGTTGCCCAGACTGGTCTTGAACTCCTGGGCTCAAAGGAACCTCCTGCCTCCCAAAGTGCTGGGATTACAGATGTGAGCCACCGCGCCCAGCTACTTCCTATTTCCTAGTAGTAGAAATATGATCATTTCCACTTTTTAAATATAATGAGCAATGTTTCAGGGGATGTTGTTGTACACATATCCTTTACTTGCATATTTCCGTAGGAGAAATTTTGAGATGCAGAATTGATGAATCAGACGGTATGAGTATTCTAAATTTTGATAGAAAATCTGCATTTTAATTGCTATTCACATACTCTTGATTTCGGTTTGATGAGAAGGAACCCAGCCAACCCAGGAAAATACCTTCTGCAGAAGGCTGCTAAGATTTCTTCCTCAGCTTGGGCCGGCTGTGGTGGCTCATGCCTGTAATCCTAGCACTTTGGGAGGCTGAGGCGGGTGGATCATGAGGTCAGGAGTTTAAGACCAACCTGGCCAATATGGTGAAACCCCGTCTCTACTAAAAATATGAAAATTAGCTGGGTGTGGGGGCGGACGCCTGTAATCCCAGCTACTGGGGAGGCTGAGGCAGAGAATTGCTTTAACCCGGGAGGCAGAGGTTGCAGTGAGCTGAGATTGCACCACTGCACTCCGGTCTGGGTGACACAGTGAGACTCTCCTTCTCAAAATAAATAAATAAATAAATAAGATTTCTTCCTCATCTTATGCACTGATTTCCAGGAGACCCTACCTTAGCTGCCTGAAGCTCTAGTGCAGATCACTGTCACATCCTTAAGAAGAGCTAGTTCTGGGACTTTTTCTAGAATATGGAATTATATATTTCTTTCCTTTTAGATTTGTAAGATATTTTTAACTGGACAGGATCTTAGAGACCATTCCCCTTATTTTGAGAGTAAACTTTTGGTTGAAAGTTAAATAAAATAACTCAAACTGGCTGAAACAATAAAAGGAAAAATAAAATGCATTGGCTCACATTAACTGACAAATTCCGGATATTGAGTAGGCTTCCTGTATGATTTGAGCCAGATTTATAATATAATCGCTTTTCAGTGATATTCTTGGCTCTG
The DNA here is from genome assembly GCF_043159975.1 of Macaca nemestrina. NCBI lineage: Eukaryota > Metazoa > Chordata > Mammalia > Primates > Cercopithecidae > Macaca > Macaca nemestrina. Next base: position 110,591,850 of record NC_092134.1, read on the forward strand.
CTCCATTCCATATATTGGCTTCATCCTTGGCCTGGCTTTCCTTGTAAGGCTACTGATAATTTTGGGACTGTGTATATCCTATTTACACCCAAGGTGAGAAGATGTTCCTTTCTCCAACTATCAAAAGTTCTGAACCTCATCCTAATTAGAACAGCTTAGGATAATTGTTCATCCCTGAGTCAGTAACTCTTACAAGGAGCATAGGTTCACAAAGACTCACCCTAGAGCTAGGTGTAAGCCCAATCCTATCTGAACGCTACACAATGAAGGAGGAGGGGATGGATTCTGATTAAACAGTCACCTACTAGGGAGGAACTTTCTTTCCTCTTGCGTCACGTTTCCATGTAAAGGGACTTCTACTACAGTAACACTGTTGGCCCCCACTTCACCCCTCCCCTGCCTGCTAGGTTAGCAAAGTTGTCATGGTCTTCATTTCTCCATTGGATGGCGCTAATCTTATTAAAGGTAGCAAGCATTGGAGAGTCTTCCATTTTCTTTCCACCTGGGCCTTACATGGGACAGCAATACTGAACTAAATGTAGATGCTCTACAGAGTCAAATATCCCCTTCGGTGGCCTGAGCCAGGGTTTGGTTAGCAGGAAGAAAAAGATTGGAAGGATGGAAAGTAATGTAATAAACCTTCTTGGCCACAGACCTGCTCTTTCTTCGGATCAGTTTCAGCTTTTTTTTTTTTTTTTTTTCCAGACCGAGTCCTCTCTGTCACGCCAGGCTGGAGTGCAGTGGTGCTATCTCCACTCACTACAATCTCCGCCTCCCAGATTCAAGCGATTCTCCTGCCTCAGCCTCCTGAGTAGCTGGGATTACAGGCGTTCACCATTGCGCCCAGCTAATTTTTGTATTTTCAGTAGAGATGGGGTTTCACCATGTTGGCCAGGGTGGTCTTGAACTCCTGACCTCAGGTGATCTGCCCACCTTAGCCTCCCAAAGTGCTGGGATTACAGGTGTGAGCCACCGCACCCCAGCCAGCTTTAGCATTAACAGAGGCTACATTTAATAATAGAACCTGTTCTCTACCTGTTGGCATCCTATATCTTATTTCGCAATTGGTTCCAATCTTAGGGAAGAAAGATGAAGATGTTGATTGACCTTTTAAAACCCAAACCCTGCTGGGTGTGGTGGCTCATGCCTATAATCCCAGCACTTTGGGAGGCTGAAGTGGTAGCATTGCTTGAGCCCAAGAGTTTGAGACCAGCCTGGGCAATATAGCAAGACTTCATCTCTGTTTAAAAAAACAAACAAACGAACAAAAAACACAATACTACCCTATTTCAGCTTCTGGTCTCTTTAGAGCTTTTCCTTCCCATAGATGAAGACACTTGATGTTGATTTTCAGGCCTATCCCTGCCCTGTTTTCGTCTTCAAATGTGTTCTGCTTGGACCTTCTACCAAGTCCTGTCCCTGTCTTTTGTATTTAGACTTCGTCATTGTACTTAGGTCATTAAAATTGAGTTTCTACCTTATATGCAAGTATCTCTCTCCAGGAGCCCTCAGTCATAGTATCTTGGGTTCTGCTCTGGTAGCCTACCTAGGTCTCCAGTTCCTTTTTCAGGCTGGGCCCTTGCAGGTTACCCTCTATATTAATTTCCTAGGGCTGCTGCAACCAATTACCACAAACTTGGTGGTTTAAATAACAGAAATTAATTTTCTCACAGTTTTAGATGCCACAGGCTAAAACCAAGGTGTCAGGAGGGTTGATTCCTTCTGGGGGCCCCCAGGGAGAATCCATTCCAACCCTCTCTTCTAGCTGGTGGTGTCTGCTGGCAACACTTGGCACTCCTTAGCTTGTGGCAACAACACTCCAAGCTCTGTCTCTGTCTTCACATGATTTTCGCATCTGTGTGTCTCAATATCTCAAATCTCCCTTTCTTATAAGGACGCCAGTCATTGGGTTTAGGGCCCACTCAGCTATACTTGCACTGCATTAAGGATCTCAGGATGAGATCCTCAATTACATCTGCAAATATTTTATTTCTGAATAAGATCACACTCACAGGTATAGGGATTAGGACTTGGACACACTTTTTTGGGGCCACAATTCAATCCACTATATCCCCTTCATTTCTTATTCCAACTGGATAGAACCCATGATTCCTTGATAGACTTCCTGAAGCTGTTTGCCTGGAATTTTATATTATTTTATTTTGTTTTTTGGAGGCAGAGTCTCACTCTGTCTCCCAGGCTGGAGCACACTGGTGCAATCTCGGCTCACTGCAACCTCCACCTCCTGGGTTCAAGCGATTCTCCTACCTCAGTCTTCCAAGTAGCTGGGATTATAGGTGTGCGCCACCACACCTGGATAATTTTTGTATTTTTAGTAGAGACAGGGTTTCCCCATGTTGGCCAGGCTGGCCTTGAACTCCTGGCCTCAGCTGATCCACCTGCCTTGGCCTCCCAAAGTGCTGGGATTACAGGTGTAAGCTGCTGTGCCCCGCCTTGCTTGCCTGGATTTCTGAATGCCAGATGCCTTGGATGCTCCTTTCTGTCACCATTTGCAACAACTAAATCTTAGGGCCCCTTTTGCTGACTGTGTAGATGCCGTCTAGAGATTGTGGCCCACTTTGGATGCTAAGTTTGACTGCCACATTGAACTTCTCTTGTCAACACAGCACAGGCTCAGTGCCCCCAACCCCTCTATACCCCTCTCAGAATTTATCACATCTCATTGAGTGGGCCTGGAACTAGGTCTGCATATCTCCATTGGTTCTATCTAATTAAAGTGATCACAGCCTGTTGTATTCTGAAATGCTACGCAAGAAGTGCTAGACCTCTTGGACTGATTTTCATGACTGGGCGTGGTGGCTCATGCCTGTAATCCCAGCACTTTGGGAGGCCAAGGCAGGAAGATCATTTGAGTTTAGAAGTTCGAGACTAGCCTGGGTAATGTATGGAGACCCCATCTCTATTAAAAATAAAAATAAAAAATTGGCCAGGCGGGATGGCTCACGCCTGTAATCCCAGCACTTTGGGAGGCTGAGGCAGGCATAGCACTTGAGCCTAGGAGACCAGCCTGGCCAACATGGTAAAACCCCAGCTTTACAAAAAATACAAACATTAGTGGAGTGTGATAGCTTGTGCCTGTGGTTCCTGTACTCAGGGGGCTGAGAGGTGGGAGGATCATTTGTGCCCAGGAGGTGGAGGCTGCAGTGAGCTGTGATCGTGCCACTGAACTCCAGCCTAGGTGGCAGAGTGATACCTTGCCTCAAAAAATAAAAGAAAGAAAGAATTAGCTGGGCATGGTGGCATGTGCCTGCAGCTGCAGCTCCTAGGGAGGCTGAGATGAGAGGATCACTCGAGCCTGGAAGATGGAGGCTGCAGTGAGCTATAATCACACCACTGCACTTCGCCCACAATCCCTCACACTCCTCCTTTCCAACCTGGGCCCCTCAGAATGCGTCCTGCAAAGAAGGGTGGTGAGAAGAATTACAGTTCTGCCATCAATGAACTGGTGACCAGAGAATATACCATCAACATTCACAAGTGCATTCATGGAGCTGGCTTCAAGAAGTGTGCCCCTTGGGCACTCAACGAGATCTGGAAATTTGCCATCAAGGACATGGGAACTGCAGATGTGCACACTGATACCAGGCTTAACAAAGCTGTCTTGACCAAAGGATTAAGGAATGTCCCATACGGCATCCCTATGCAGTTGTCCAGAAAACGTAATGAGAATGAAGATTCACCAAACAAGCTTTCAAAAATCTACAGTCAATGTGGATGAGAACTAACCGCTGATCATCAAATATATCAAATAAAATTATAAAACTGCCTTCCAAAACAAAAAAATCATACCACTGCACTCCAGCCTGAGCAACAGAGAGAGACCCTGTCTCAAAAAAAAAAAAAAAAAAGAAAAGAAAATAATGAGACAGAGTATGTTAAAATGTCTAGCTCAATGCCTGGCACACAGAAGCAATGACTTACATATATTGAATACTTTCTACATGCTAGGGACCGTGATAAGCACTCTACATGTATTATCTCCTTCAAACTTCACAATAACTTAATATTGATCCACACTGGACAAATAAGGAAATTAAAGCTAGAGTAACATTAAGCAGATTGTCTTATAGATACTAAAAGAAGTGAGATTTGAACCTAGGTAGTGAGAGTCTGGAGGCTGTCCCCTTCATCAGCACACCAAACCACCACAAAACATACTGGTTGAAAAAAAGCAAAATCGAATAAAATTTTTGTAAGAATTTGGATCAGTCCTTGTCAATCAACTAAAATGAGCAGAATTTTAGGAAATGTAAAGTTTTGAAACTTTACAAAATTTTTTGAAAATGAGTAGGATGCAATAAAAACTGGACATAAATTTTTTGGCTCTTTTTTGTTTGTAAATAGGTTTGTGAGTACAATTTATTTATTTATTTATTTATTTATTTGTTTGTTTGTTTGTTTGTTTGACAGGGTCTTGCTCTGTTGCCCAGGCTGAAGGGCAGTGGCGCAAACTCAGCTCATCAAAACCTTCATCTCCTGGGTTCAAGCGATCTTCCCACCTCAGTCTCCTAAGTAGCTGGGACCAGAGGCATGCATCACCATGCCCAGCTAAGAGGTACAATTTCTATATATCAAAATGTATTTGCTGTAAGAGCACATTGGGTTTTGACAAATACATCCATCTGTGAAAGCACTACCACAATCAAGATATAACATTTTCCCATTGCTCCAGAAAGTTCCCTCCTGCCCTTTTGCAGTCAATTTCCCACCACATCCCACCTCTGGCCCTAGGCAACCACTGATCTGCTTCCTGTCCAGTCTAGAATTTCCTATGGGTAGAGTGATACACTATGGACTCCTCCATGCCTGGCATCTTTTGCTTAGCATATTTTTGACAGCCAAGCACCCTGTTGCATGTATCAGTGGTTCATTCCTCTTTACTACTAAGTGCTGTTCCCTTGTATGAGGATACCAATTTAATTCTCCATTCATCTGGTGATGGACATTTGGCTTATGGATCAGTCAGGAGATAGAAACCAGTAATTTGAACAGGAAAATGTATTATAATTGTTAGCTAGTAAAAAGTGGTTAACAACAACAAGGGGTAAAAGAGGGTTCTAAGGTGGCTCAAACCTGTAATCCCAGCACTTTGGGAGACTGAGGCAGGTGGATCGCTTGAGCCTAAGGGTTGGAGACCAGCCTTGGCAACAGGGTGAAACCCTGTCTCTACCAAAAATTCAAAACACTAGCTGGGTGTGGTGGCACATGCCTGTGGGTGGTCCCAGCTATTCAGGAGGCTGAGGTGGGAGGATCGCTTGAGCCAGGGAGGTGGAGGAAGCAGTGAGCTGAGATTGTGCCACTGCCCTCCAGCCTGGGTGAGTGACCCGCCCACCTCCCAGAAACAGAGGGCTGTAAGGGATCGAGAAGCAGCAAGTACAGTGAGGGAGAGTGGACTCTCCAAAATATTTAAATTGTGTTAAGGAGAGGAGAGGTTATTTTTCTCTTTTGATGCTATGACAATCCTTGTCAACACCATTCTTCACCACCACACTCTAGCCACATACAAACAAACTAAGAAAGAAGGGATTGATTGCTAATGTAACTATTTAGAGCCCAAAACATTCATTGGACCACATTGTACTAGTAGTCAGTCACCATGTGCCACTAGCTTAGCAGTGCTATCAATCTCTCATTCCTCCACTTTCACAGACCATGGCAGGACTCAGCTATCCCAAGCATGCCATGCAGTCCATTTGAGGCTTTACCAGTAAGTCCTTTGGAGACAGCAGATCATTGCTCAGATTTTTGTTCACTGAGCTAATTTACTTCTCTGTCATTATTTTAGAGGACAATCTGCATACAATGATACATAGCTTGAGCAATGATACAATTCTTGAGTATCCTTTAAACTTCGTTTCATTGTAGCTTAATGCAGAATATACTTACACAGTGTCATCCTGAAGTGACAATTAGAAAAGCATACGGATATTTTCAAATTCGTGTTTAGTTTTATAATGTGTGACTATTCTCTTAAAAGCTTTAGGAAAGATTTTAGGAATTCTATTTTTATGAGATTAGTATATTTTAATTGCCCACATTGTTTGTTGGTGATTCAATTTTTTTCACCTTAAAAATATTAATGTGGGGCTTACAAGCTCATAAATCAGTTACTGTTCAAATTTTTTAAAAAGCCGGCCGGGCGCGGTGGCTCACGCCTGTAATCCTAGCACTTTGGGAGGCCGAGGCGGGCAGATCACAAGGTCAGGAGATTGAGACCACGGTGAAATCCCGTCTCTACTAAAAATACAAAAAATTAGCCAGGCGCTGTGGCGGGTGCCTGTAGTCCCAGATGGTCGGGAGGCTGAGGCAGGAGAATGGCGTGAACCCGGGAGGGGGAGCTTGCAGTGAGCCGAGATTGCACCACTGCACTCCAGCCTGGGGGACAGAGCGAGACTCCGTCTCAAAAAAAAAAAAAAAAAAAAAAAAAAAAACTGACGTGCCTTGGCTAGTGCAAACAGTAAAACAGTTTTTTAACTGTGTTTGTTTGATTAGCTTGGAATCTAACAAACATTCTGTAAGAAGTCACTACCAACAGATAGCCTGGCACTTCCTTCCTTACTAATGAAATGTTATGCATCTCAGTACTTTCTACGCAAGGAAAAGCAATATTGTATAAGAGTAATTAAAGTGTTCACAATTAGGTTCATACTCTGGTTTCTCTTCAGATCGTATACATCTTTTGTCTTTTACTAAAGATTTCTGTGGAAAGGAACAATTCTGAGTTTCTGACTAAGTTTTGTTTTGTTTTGAGACGGAGTCTTGCTCTGTTGCCCAGGCTGGAGTGCAGTGGTGTGATCTTGGCTCACTGCAACCTCCGCCTCTCGGGTTCAAGCCATTCTTCTGCCTCAGCCTCCCAAGTAGCTGGGACTACAGGCACTCACCACCATGCCAGGCTCATTTTTGTATTTTTAGTAGAAACAGGATTTCACCACGTTGGCCAGTCTGGTCTTGAACTCCTGACCTCAGGTGATCTGCCCCCCTCGGCCTCCCAAAGTGTTGGGATTACAGGCGTGAGCCACTGTGCCCGGCCTGACCAAGTTTTTGAGGCCTTGCATATGTGGCACTTATTTTTATTTATTTATTTTTAATTTTTATTTATTTTTTATTTTTTTATTATTATTTTTTGAGAGAGTCTTACTCTGTCACCCAGGCTGGAGTGCAGTGGCATGATCTCAGCTCACTGCAACCTCTGCCTCCGGGGTTCAAGTGATTCTCGTGCCTCAGCCTCCCAAGTAGCTGGGATTACAGGCATGCACCACCACACCTGGCTAATTTTTGTATTTTTAGTAGAGACAGGGTTTCACCATGTTAGCCAGTCTGGTCTTGAACTCCCGACCTCATGTGATCCACCCGCCTCAGCCTCCCAAAGTGCTGGGATTACAGGTGTGAGCCACCATGCCTGGCCCAGGGCTTATTTTTTTAAAAATGTTACAGATATTAAAGTTTGTATATTTTCCTAGTAGCATCAACAACCTGTTATTACCTAGATAACCACCCTTCTTTCATCACTCAAATATAAATTGAGGGGCTATATAGGACCAGAGTTCTGCTACATACCAGAAAAGTGAAGAACCACAGAGTCCAACTCTTGCTCTGTGGAGTTTATAGCACAGCTAAGAAGACACGGAAAAGTCATTACAAGTGTTTTTGAAGAAGTACAGGGTGCAATAGGACCTAAAGGTCAATTACCCAGACTGTGGCTCACCCTGATTTCTTGATTCTTCTTGTATTTTCTTTTCTTTTTTTTGGGTGGGGGGAGGCGCGGGGGACAGAGTCTTGCTCTGTCGCCCAGGCTGGAGTGTGGTGGTGTGATCTCTGCTCACTGCAACCTCCGCCTACCAGGTTCAAGTGATTCTCCTGCTTCAGCCTCCGGAGTAGCTGGGACTACAGGCGCCCGCCACCACACCTGGCTAATTTTTTGTATTTTTAATAGAGACGGGGCTTCACCATCTTGGCCAGGCTCCTCTCGAGTTCCTGATCTCAAGTGAGCCTCTCGCCTTGGCCTCCGAAAGAGCTGGGATTACAGGTTTGAGCCACTGCACCCGGCCTCATTTTATTTTTATAGAGACAGAGTCTCACTATGTTGCCCAGGCTGGTCTTGAATTCCCGAACTCAAGTGCTCCTCCTGCCTCGGTCTCTCAAAGTGCTGGGATTATAGGCCTGAGCCAACGTGGCCAGCCACTTCCATTTCAAAACTGAAAAAAGAAAGTGAAGATACAAGCTACATTAAATGATGGTATGCATGCACATTTATCTTCCAGGAAGAATATTATTCAGTCAAATAATCGAGGTTCTCTCAGGCAACCTCTCTGGAAGGTTTGCTTGTGTGTCTGGTGGTAGATACCCCAAATCCCCAAAGAAGAAAGCAGGGAGTGGTGTGGAAGGGGTTGCCATGTGGAGATGAATTGGATTCAGTTTTCTATCTTTTAAGTTTTATTTTTACTTACATGGCTGGGCACAGTGGCTCATGCCTGTAATCCTAGCACTTTGGGAGGCCAAGGCGGGAGAATCGCTTGAGCCCAGGAGTTTGAGAGCAGCCTGGGTAATATAGTGAGACTCCGTCTCTTAAAAACATTATTTTTTTAAATAAATAAATTTTATCTTCACTTAGGTGGAGACAGAGTCTCCCTATATTGCCCAGGCTGGTCTTGAACTCCTGGTCTCATGGGATCTTCCCACCTGGGCTTCCCAAACTGTTGGGACTACAGGCGTGAGCCACTGAGCCCAGTGAGTTTCCTTTCAAAGGAAAAAGAAGTGGTTGTCGAGCTCTTTCCGAAGAGGCAAAAGACAGAGCTGAGCAGGGCAAGAAAGCCGTGCCCTTGGGAGGAGCAGAGTTCAGGGTCTAATTCCTGTTGCTTTAGCCTCCGATTGCTACCTGCCGGGAGAGCCGATAACATCGCATGGGTACAGGGCTGCGGAACTGGAGCGCCTTGGCTATTTACACTGACCTGGAAAATGTCAGGATAAATGACAGAAGGCGGGGGTTGGTGACTGCACTCCTTCTAGAAGTCTCAACGCTTTGTGGGTATTGAGTTGTGTTTTTTCCCCTTCACCGTTGACTTATCACTAAGTCACTGAGGAAGGATGGCCTGTAAATCGGAAGGGAGGGACTTAAAGTGAGACAGGCACCCCCCACACAGGTCACAGTTTAAAAGAAGATGGTTCAGACCGTTATGCGAAATGATCTCAGAGTGGCTGTTCACCTTCCCCAAAGCTGCATTAAAAAAAATTAGGATGGGTGACATCCCCCTTAGAAGACAGACCCCCCACACTGAGACTAGCCCTCTTATCGGCTGGCCAGGGCGAGGAGGGGTGTGTGCAGGGTCGCCCTCGATGCCGCAGCCGGAGCAGGTGGGCATGAATGCGGCCCCACGCCAGGCTCGGCCTTCGAGCCCGCTGGGCGCGCGCGCACCGTAGAAGCGCGCGCCTCCGCCCCTCGCGAGCGCGCCCCCCACCCCTCACCGTTGCACGCGCCGAGCCCCGGTGCCCCCGCCTGCCCCGCGCTCCCACAGCCCGAGCGCCGCTCAGCTGACCCGCGGGCGCCAGACGCGGCGGCTCTCAGCTCGCGAGCGCAGCTGCGGCGGCGCGGACCTCTCAGGGCGACACTCCCCCCGCGCCCCTCCCCCACCTGGCCGGGCTCCGGACCCGCCGCGCGCGAGCCCGCGGCCGCTTCCCCCGCGCCGAGCGAGGAGGCAGGCTGCGGCGGCGAGAGGCGGCTGCGCGGCCATGGGCGCGCCAGTGTCGCCCTAGGGCGGGCGCAGATACCACAGCCGGAGCGGTGGAGGCAGCCTCCACAGAAAGCCTTCCCGGGCGGCGGCGGCGGCCACTAGAGCAGCGCGGCCGGGATGAGCGGGAGCGGCGCGGCGCCCGGCCCGGGCTCGGGCTCCTCCCCGGCCGCCTGCCGCTTCGCGCACTACTTCGTGCTGTGCGGGATCGACGCGGACAGCGGGCTGGAGCCTGACGAGCTGGCGGGTAAGGCTAGGGCTTGGGTTCCCTCAGGCGGCGCTGGGTTCCCTCAGGGGCGCGGGGGACGCTGCGGGGACGCGCGGGAGGCGGGGTGCGGGCTCCAGACAAAGTCAGCTCCCAGCGGCGTCCCCCCGCCTCTCTCTGGCCGAACGGGCGCTCGGGCGCGATTTAATGACATTGTTATTTATTCCGCGTGCGGGCTGTGCGGCTGCGCCCACCCGGGCTTTCGCCTCCGGGCGCTGGGTTATAAATAACGGGCGCGGGGGTGGCCCCAAGGGCATGGTCCCCGCCTGGTGCGTCGGCCCCTTCGCCCGCAGCCGCATGCGGAGGCGGCCAGTGACTCACCGGGAGCGCGGGTTGCCCCCCGGCCGCCGTGCCCGCCTCCCACCCGCCGGCCTCCCAGCCCCGGCCGCGAAGTTTCGGCCCCGCACGTGACGCCGCTCTCGGGCCTCTTGGGGGAGGGGGAGTCGGACTCAGCTCGGCTGCCGCGGGGGTAGAGTCCGCGGAGGCGCCGGTGGCCGTGCGGTGCGAGCGCGGGGCGGAGGCCGGTCGGACTTCATCGTGGACTCTGCCCTCTGCGCCGCCTCCCGCTCTGCGGTGCCGGCCAAGTCACCTTTTGGAATCCTGTGGATTTGGCCGCGTCTGGGAGCTGACGGGGACCTTTGGACGCTCGGGATCCAGCACCGCGCTTTGTTGACACTGCCTACACTGTTCCCGAGTTTAAACTCACTTGGGTGCACCGTGTGTTAGTGCCTGGTTTTCCCGGAGGGGTACCGGTCCCTCTGCTTGATTCATTTGATGGCGCAGTGCGGGGCTGTGTTGGGGAAACGATGCGGGGAAAAGGGGCCGTTAAAGGGCAATGGGGGGGGGGGGGGCGGCGGAGTGCGCAGTGTCGAGAGGAGGCCGGGGATAAACGACTGATTCCATTTTTCACCCATGTTCCTTTCCGCTTGCCTCCGCGGGATCTGAATCTTGATATGTTGTTGTCGTTAAATGGGTGAGAGAAGTGACATCTACCGCCTGAACTTTGTGTCAGTGTTAAAGACTTAGGTCATAGCCTTTCAGAACAACTTCCTTAGGACAGATAATTCCTTATTGATTGCACCAACGTAAATTTTTCGCTTTTCCTTTGGTGGGGGTGGGGAGACTGGGAAGAATATATTAAATAATAAACAATAGTAAACAAAACTGTTAAGCCTCAAAATACAGTCCGATCAACCCACGTCTTGGCTATCTTTTTCTTAACTCAGCTTCACAGCAAAACATTTTCTTTTTTTCATATTCTTTGGAGGTAGAAACACAAAACATTTTCAACAAAAACTGTAAGTCTAGTTTTAAATTTTGGAGAACTAATAGAATACCAGGTTTTCCTGTATGTGTAATTATGTAATCACATTGTTTCTTCAACTAAGATTTCATGTACATCCTAAGAATGGCTTTGTCAAAGGATATGAAGAAAAAAGGTCTGCAGAGAGATTAGGGGAGATTCTTCTCAAACTTGGTGAAGGAATATTCTTATTTTTCTAGACTCCTTTCTTCCCTAAAGATCCTAAACATTTGTGGCACCAGAGTCACTTGGAGGCCTTCTGTCAGTGATGACTGATGAAAGGAAAAAAGCCTGTATTTTTTCTTCTCCATTTGCTTCCTGAAGCTAAAACAGTACCTTTTAGGTGTGACCTAGGACTCTTTAGGCACAGTGAGAATGACGTTAACAATACCATCAGACTTTAATGCATTTTTAAGAAACAAACTCTGATGTCTCTTTTTGCAAAACTGTGAGTGTGGGTGATTGGGATTTCTGCTTCTCATAATATTTAATGTAATCAGGTAATAATGTATTTTGCCTGGTAATATTTCGGTATCATTCATCCAACAGTTTTGAAAGCGTCTATCTGTAGTCGGTTTTTTAGGCACTGGGGACAGCTGTGAGGAAAGCAGTCAGAAATCCCTGCCATCATGGAGCATACGTTCTAGTGTAAAGAGATAATGAAAATACAATAATCTCTCCGTAACCATGGGTGATGGATTCTAGAGTGTCCCCCACACCAAAATCATCGGATGCTCAACTCTCTTATAATAAAATGGTGTAGCATATATAACCTATGAATATTTTCCTATACACTTTGTCATCTCTAGATTACTTATAATACCTATTAACATTGTAATGTTATGTAAATAGTTGTTATACTGTATTGTTTAGGAAATGATGACAAGAAAAAAAATCTGTGCATGTTCACTACAGATGCAGCTATTGTAGGGCTAACTACATTTTCAATCTGTGCTTGGTTGAATCTGTGGATATGGAGTCCACATGAAGTGCTGACTGTATATAGTTCTCCAGATGTTAATAAGTGCTATGAGGAAAAATAAAGCAGGGGAGTAGATTTAGGGACATGTCAGCAGAGTGGTAGGATGGTGGGGTTGTGATTTTAAATAAGATGGTTTAGGGAAGTCCTCACAGGGAGGGTGACATTTGAACAGAGCCTTGAAGGAGGTGAGGAAGCAGGCCAGATGGATCACCTGGGGGCACAGCATTGCAGGCAGAAGAAACAGCAAGTGCGAAGACCCTGAGTGGGACAGTCCCTAGTTTGTACTGGTAACGGCAAGGAGTCCAGTATCCCAGTTACTCCGGAGACTGAGGCAGGAGGATCACTTGAACCCAGGAGGTGGAGGTTGCAGTGAACTGAGATTGTGCCAGTGCACTCCAGCCTGGGCAACAGAGGGAGACTCTGTCTCAAAAAAAAAAAAAGGTGTTTGTGGTGAGAGATGTTGTTGGCTTGGTGAAGTGGCAGGAAGGACTCAGATTCTAGACAGATGTTGAAGGTTGACCCAATGAGATTTGCTGATGATTTGTATGAATATGTATGAAATCTATGAATATGGTAGTCATATTGAAAGAAAGTGATCAAAGATGACTCCAAGATTTTTGGACTGAACAGTTGTAAGCTTCTCTCCTGAAATAGGAAGACTGGTGGAGAATCAGCCTGGAAATCAGTTCAGTTTTGGATGTGTTAAGTTGGAGGTGTCCATTAGGTGTTCAAATGGAGATGTCACATAGACAAGACATCTCTTGGGGGAAGATCTGGACTGTAGGTATAAATTTAACGCCATGAAATTAGATGAAATTACTTGAGGGTTGAGTATAGATAGAAAAGAGAGGAGGACACTCAAATGGTTGAGCCCTGGGGCCATTCTAGCATGCATAGGTGGGGAGAATGAGGAGGAGACAACTGAGGAGATTGAGGAGTATGGATAGTGACATGGCAGGAAAACAGAAGAATGTCGTATCATATTCTCAACTAAGAATTTTCTTGACTATTTCTGTAGAGCAACATTTGGGGATCATGAAACTGTGTTAGGCAAATGAGCCAGAAGGTGGTTTCTGTTTTGCTGCATTAATTTCAAAGTTAATGATAGTTAAGTTTCTATTTTGCCTTGCTGGAGCTGATCTGTCTTTATCACACTTTCTTAGCAAGTTGTCACCCTGCCTCTAGAAGGTCTTAATTGACTTCTATTAAACATAAATTCTACCAGTTTGCTTCATAGACTTTCTTAACATATGCATATTCCTAGAATTCACACTGCAGGTGGTGGGACATTGAAATCAAAGTAAAGACAGTAACAGTTAAATAGACTAAGACCTTATAATAAAACTTATCAAGGCTTCAAATAGTTTTTAGACACTCCTAGTAAAACCCAGCTTAAACAGCAATGGAAAAGACTTCTTTCATCTCAAATACATAGATCTCTTGATAGCTGAAAATAATTTAACTATATACATAAAAATATATTTAAAAATGGAGGACTTAGAAACTTTATGGTGATGTCCACATGTATATACTGATATACTCATATTACCTGTTGTCCTTTCTGTACCACATCTTAGTTGTTGTGCTTCTCCTACTCATTGTATATTTTCAAGAGGCACTTTGTCCATAAACAAAATATCCTTTGGGAGAAATGTTTAAATTTCCTTTAAATATTAAAGATAAGGAAAAAGTTTCAAAGCGGAATTCTTTATTGCATATAGAAGAAAGGAGGTATAAATGGAGGTAAATCATGCAATTAGTTGATGTCAGGGAAGGCAGACATCATTTTGAAATCTTATTTTATAGCTCTTATTTCCTTTAAAACCTGGCTATAGGAATACACATGGCTTAATTTACAGCAATCTTTTGAGCAATGGGAAAATGAAGGACATGATAAGGCCTTTATTAAGTGACATAAATATACAGGCCCTCTAAGAGAGCAGGGAGTTTGTCTCTTTCATAGTGTCTTATATACAGTACACAGTGTTTAATAAGGGAATGAATATAAGTTTACATATGAGTCTATAAATTATGTGATGACCAGAATATTCTTAGTGTTCCCTTGGTAGTCTGGATTCAGCCCTCCTAATAGTTGTTGAAGTCTGATAGATGAGCTCTCTGCCATAGAGCTTTGTTTAGATCTTTTCCTTGGTGTCTCTCTGCAGCTATTTTTAGCTTTGGTTGTGTTGGGTGTGGTTTTCAAAAGAGCGTAGAGACAGTGGAGACCATGATCTGAATTCAAATAAGTATAAAATTTAGTTGAGACTGACAGAATATGTCACATTAGTTCTTGAAGGGACCGTAAACATATTTACGGTAAAGAAACTGAGGCTCAGAGATTAAGGGCCCTCTCAGATTACATTTGATCAGCAGTAGACACCTGACTAGTGCCTGGTGGTTCCAGTGCACTATGCTCCGTAGTTATTCTATTTAAGCTCAGAAAAAAGATGAGCTTGACTCATTCAACAAGCATTTCAGGATTGCCCTTATTCCAAACTGAATGTCATAGTCAAGACTGTGCTGAAGTGTGTCTTTTAAAAACAGTGGCCGGGTGTATAGGCTTAGGTGGAATAGAAGCTACCCTGATCCAAATACCATTGGTACTGTGTCAGTTGTTAGCTTTGTTGACATCCTAGGCTCACAGTAGATTCCTGGGAGTTTGGAAGGTCTGCTCCGGGTAGCTCGGGGGCTGGGGAAGGAGTAGTACAGGGATCAGCCTTCATTTTAATGAGGCCAAAGAAGATTCAAGATCTGGTTGCTGTGTGCTAGTTTGACTCTTTGTCCCCAAACCTCATGTTGAAATTTGATTCCTAAAGTTGGAAGTGGGGCTTATTGGGAGATCTTTGGGTTATAGGGGCAGATGCCTCGTTGATGGCTTGGTGCCCTCCTGGAGGTAATGAGTGAGTTCTCCCTCTGTGAGTTCCCGGAAGAGCTAATTGTTAAAAAGAGTCTGGCACCCCTCCCTTACCCTCTTTTTTCCTCTCTCTTGCTATGTGATCGCTAATTGCTTAGCCTTCTGCCATGAGAGGAAGCAGCCTGAAGCCATCACCAGAAGCAGATGCTGGTGCCATGCCTTTGGCGTAGTAGAACCGCAAACTATTTCTTTTTTCTCTCTTTCTCTCTCTTTCTTCCTTTCTTTCTTTCTTTCTTTTTTTTTTTTTTTTTTTTGGGAGAGGGGAGGGGCGGGAGTGGGGGACAGAGCCTCCGCTGTTACCCAGGCTGGAGTGCAGTGGTGCAGTCTTGGCTCATTGCAGTCTCAATCTCCTTGGGCTCAAGCAGTCCTTCACCTCAGTATCCCTAGTAGCTGGGAACACAGGCGTGTGCCACCATGCCTGGCTAATTTTTGTATTTTTTGTAGAGGTGGGGTTTTGCCATCTGTACAAAGATGTTGCCCAGGCTAATCTCAAACTCCTGAGCTCAAGCAGTCCGCCCCTCCTTGGCCTCCCAAAGTGCTGGGATTATAGGCAGTGAGCCACCATGCCTGGCTGAGCCATTTCTTTATAGACTGCCCAGCCTCAGGTATTTCTTTATAGCAACACGAAAACAGACTAAGATGCTGTGGTATAATGATCACTCAGTTTTGGAAATCTACTGGAAATGAAACTCTTTATAGTGAAATTGGCCCAAAAGTGAGTGACGCTAAATTCTTTATGATAACCCCAAGGCTCAGGCTTATGGCACATTTTGTTAATGCAGGACACACCAGCATAGACAACTGGGAAGACAAGAGAGGGGAAGAGGGTGAGACAAATAGTGTCTTTGTGGGAGGAGAGAAAGGGAAAGAAAAGAGGACAGGGAGAGAGAAAGGAACCTGAAGGAGTACAAGTTCTGTTTGCTGCTAAGATGTTAAGACAGACTGTCCTGAAATTCCTGTGCACATCCTTTTCCTTGTATTTCCACTGTTGGTCACAGATACTTTCAGAGTAATAAAAGTAAATATCTAGAATACAATGCTTTGTTAGTCATGATTTCCGTAAAGCTTCATATGGAGAAAACATTTTCCTCTTCTATAATTTACTGAATGGTGGAGATGGTTCTATACAGGACGCTTTAGGAAACGTGTACCATATGCCTGATCCTTAGCATTTTTGTTTAATAATGACCTAAATTTTGTTTTTGGTAAAACCATAACTAACTATTTTATTTTGGATTATTTAATGTTAAATGCTTACAGTGTGTTAGATTCTGGACTACATACATAAGTGATGGTCTCTGTTCTGTAAGAATCTATGATGAAATAGTAATAGTAAAATAGCTAACATATTTATAGTGCTTTCCACATGCCAGACACTGTGCTAAATTCTTGTTGTTTGTTTGTTTGTTTGTTTGTTTGTTTTTGAGACACAGTCTTGCTCTGTTGCTCAGGCTGGAGTGCAGTGGTGTGATCTCGGTTCACTGCAACCTCCGCCTCTCAAGTTTAAGCAATTCTTGTGCCTCAACCTCCCGAGTAGCTGGGACTACAGGTGCGTGACACCATGCTCGGCTAATTTTTGTATTTTTTGGTAGAGACGGGGTTTCGTCATGTTGGCCAGATTGGTCTTGAACTCCTGACAGGTGATCTGCTTGCCTTGGCCTCCCAAAGTGCTAGGATTACAGACGTGAGGTACCGCACCCAGCCACTGTGCTAAATTCTTCGTAGTCATTACCTCATTCAGTCTAGACAACAACCTTAGGGGCATTGTTTTTTCTCTCTTTTTTTTTTTTTTTTTTTTTGAGACGGAGTCTCACTCTGTCAACCAGGCTGTAGTGCAGTGGTGCGATCTCGGCTCACTGCAAGCTCTGCCTCCGGGGTTCACACCACTCTCCTGCCTCAGCCTCCTGCGTAGCTGGGACTACAGGCGCCCACCACCACGCCTGGCTAATTTTTTTGTGTGTTTTAGTAGAGACAGTTTCACCATGTTAGCCAGGATGGTCTCGATCTCCTGATCTCGTGATCCGCCCACCTCGGCCTCCCAAAGTGCTGGGATTACAGGCGTGAGCCGCCATGCCCAGCCCATCTCTCTCTCTTTTTT
Source organism: Macaca nemestrina (assembly GCF_043159975.1). Lineage (NCBI taxonomy): Eukaryota > Metazoa > Chordata > Mammalia > Primates > Cercopithecidae > Macaca > Macaca nemestrina. Next base: position 110,609,158 of record NC_092134.1, read on the forward strand.
TTTTTTTTTTTTTTTTTAAAAAAGGCTGAGTCTCACTCTGTTGCCCAGGCTGGAGTGCAGTGGTGTGATCTCTGTTAACTGCAACCTCTGCCTCCCAGGTTCAAGCGATTCTCCTGCCTTAGCCTCCTGAGTAGCTGGGATTACAGGCACGCACCACCACGCCTGGCTACTTTTTGTACTTTTAGTAGAGATGGGGTTTCACCATGTTGTTGGTCAGGCTGGTCTAAAACTCCTGACCTTGTGATCCGCCCACCTTGGCCTCCCAAAGTGCTGGGATTACAGGTGTGAGCCACTGCACCCGGCCTGTTTTCTCTTTTGTACACAGGAGGAAACTGAGTCTAGAGAATTTAAGTACTTTACTCCAGTTCATATAATAAGAAAGAAGCCTAGATTGAAGGTCTGCTTGATGTAATTCATCCATACCCATAACCAGTGTATTTGCTGTCTTCCTAGTAACATATGCTGTATCATACAGATTGTAAAATCTACCAGTATAGAGATCCCAAATGGGTAACCTTATCATCAAATGAAATTATTTTTTTATTCCTCTATATGGTAAAGATACTAAAGGCGACACTACTGGGCCTTTATGACGTTTATGACCTGACCTAGCTTGTTTCTTCTTTAGTTAGCACTAGTAATTTCTCTTGCATGCATTTCTTCATTCATTCATCAGGGAGTTAGAAGAGTATATATTTAATGATATTTTTGCTTTTGTCAATGAATATTTTTAAAGATAAGGTGTTACTATATAAAGGCTTTTACTATGAAATTTTAACTTTTTAAAAAAACTCTTGCTCTTCTTACTGGGTTTTATTATTTCTTAGCATAAATAATTTGTTATTAGGTGAGTTTATAATTTTTTAAAGGAATGTATGAATGCTTGTGAAACCATAGCTGGCAGGGCAGTGAGTACAGCAATTAGAGCTGGATACACAGTCAGAAGCTGAGATTCCAGTCCTGGCCTGTCACTTATGACAGCTGCAGGCATCAGTGTTCTTGTCTGTCTTGAAAAGGGTTAAATGAGATGAATGATTTCTAACTACCACCCTTGGGTCCTGAAATTGTTTTTGAGTAAAAAAACTAAGTTTATCCGTAAAAAAAAAAAATCCTAAATGTCATAGAACAAGAGGACCAGTACATACCACATGTATAGTCAGCCCTCTGTGTGTGGGTCCCACGTCTGTGGGTTCGACCGTCATCAAATTGAAAATACAGTGTTCCAAAAAAATAAAAACCAAAAATGGTGGTTGCATTTGTACTGAACATGTACAAGTTTTTTGTACTTGCTATTGTTCCTTAAACAATACAGCATAACAACCATTTACATGGAATTTGCATCGTATTAAGTATTGTAACTAACCTGGAGATTATTTGAAGTGTACGGGAGAATGTGCTTGTGTTATCTGTATATACTACACCATTTTATGTAAGGGGCTCAAGCATCTTGGGAGTCTTGAAAACAATCCCGCACAGATACTGAAGGATAACTGTACCACATGAGGAGCAATTAAGGAATTACAAAATCAGCCATCAGGAAAGGGAGAAAATCAGTTAGTTTATACTGTTCTCTTTCCAGGAAAGCTACTTTTTTTTTTTTTTTGAGACAGTTTCGCTCTTATTGCCCAGGCTGGAGTGCAATGGTGCGATCTCGGCTCACCGCAGCCTCCGCCTCCCAGGTTCAAGTGATTCTCCTGCCCCAGCTTCCCGAGTAGCTGGGATTACAGGCATGTGCCACCACGCCCCACTAATTTTTGTATTTTTAGTAGAGATGGAGGTTTCACCATGTTGTTCAGGCTGGTCTCGATCTCCCGACCTCAGGTGATCTGCCTGCCTCTGTGCTGGGATTACAGGCGTGAGCCATTGTGCCTGGCCGAAAGCTACAATTTTTAAGAAGAATTTTGAAATCTTAATGTCAATTAATGGACTCCCAATTATTATCTTCATGGACTTTTAAGGACCCAGGGGTTCCTGTTTGAAATTACCATTGCTAATCTCTAGATTATTACTGTAGTATGGATGACACTGCCAGTTCCCAAATAATAGTCAGTGAGATCTTAGAATAATATTTTTCTACTTAAAATTCTCTAATAACTTCCTTTGTATTTAGAATAAGGTTCAAACTTGTAGATATTTGTTTATAACAAAAAATATTACATTTATTTGTTTATTTATAACAAGAATGAGACAGGATCTTGCTCTGTTGCCCAGGCTGGAGTGCAGTACTGCGATCACAGCTCACTGCAGCCTCAACCTCCTAGGCTCAAGTGATCCTCCTACCTCAGCCTCCCAAGAAGCTGGGACTATAGGTGTACACCACCATGCCTGACTAATTAAAAAAATCTTTTTTTGTAGAGATGGGATCTGTGTTGCCCAGGGTGGTCTTGAACTCCTGGGCTCAAGGGATCTGCCCATCTTGGCCTCTCAAAGTGCTGGGATTACCACTATGCCTGGCCTATGTGTGGGTTTTAAAATCGCTAAAATGGGCCAGCTGCGGTGGCTTACCCCTGTAATCCCAGCACTTTGGGTGGCCAAGATGGGTGGATCACTTGAGGTCAGGAGTTTGTGCTCACCAAGGTGGCGGAACTCCGTCTCTGCTAGAAATACAAAAATTAGCTGGATGTGGTGGGGTTTGCCAGTAATCCCAACTACTCGGGAGGCTGAGGCACGAGAATCGCTTGAATCCAAGATGTCAAGGTTGCAGTGAGCTGAGATTGCGCTACCGCACTCCAGCCTGGGTAACAGAATGAGACCCTGTCTCAAAAATTAAAAATAAAATAAAATAAATAAAAACCCTAAAATGGAAGCTAGAGTTTCCTTAAAAATGGGAAACTTGAGATTGATGAAAAAGCAAGAGAATGGGTAAATGACTTTTTAAAAAAGGTATCTAACAACTTTGTGAAGAGCTAACTACAAAATATATTAGCCTATTCCTTCCCTCTTTAAATAAGATACAGTAAATAAAATTAACCTTTTTTTTTTTTTTTTTTTAACCAGTTATATGCAAGCAAGCATGCAGGTACCAACAAGGCTTTGATTTTTTTTAAGCAAACATGTCTTATTTATTTATAAACTAGTGTCAAGTGTTGAGCACATAAACGATGGATAGTGTTTATGAAATTTCAGAAAGTGGTTGTACTAAAGAGCACTTGTAGCTTCAGTTGTGGTTTTAAAGGAATATCTTAGGAAACTGCATATACAGATTTGTTCTTCATGGCACCTACATCAGCTTTGGGCACAGTCAGCCAGTACAGTTCTCTTTGTTTCTATAAAGTTTAATCCTATGTATGGGATTAAATGGGACTGTCTTTCCCCATTACTTTCTCTCTCTCTTTCTCTCCTTCCTTCCTTCCTTCCTTCCTTCCTTCCTTCCTTCCTTCCTTCCTTCCTTCCTTCCTTCCTTCCTTCTTCCTCTCTGTCTCTTCCCTTTCCTCTTTCCCCTTCCCCTTCCCCTTCCCCTTCCCCTTCCCCTTCCCCTTCCCTTCCCCTCCCCTCTTTCTCCTTTTTTCTTTCGCAGAATCTCGCTCTGTCTCAAAACAACAACAGCAACCCAGGTTGGAGTGCTGTGGCACGATCTCGCCTCACTGCAGTATCTGCCTCCTGAATTCAGGTGATTCTCCTGCCTCAGCCTCCCGAGTAGCTTGGACTACAGGCACTCACTACCACGCCTGGCTAATTTTTGTATTTTTAGTAGAGAAGGGGTTTCACCTTGTTGGCCAGGCTGGCCTCAGACTTCTGACCTCAGGTGATTCATACTCCTCAGCTACCCAAAGTGCTGGGATTACAGGCGTGAGCCACTGCGCCTGGCCTCCATTACTTTTCAAACAAAATGCGGGGATGGCTGGTTGAGTGTGACGAGGTAAGAACTGAGAATTCTAGGAATGAAAGTGTTAGTATTTTATCTGCTGCTGAGACAGCACATCCTGAGGATGGAAGAGGCTGGAGGATTGGCTTTCTCAGATGTTCTGCACCTTTTCCGAGCATCTATGACTTTACTAACTTTATTTGAAATTAAATATTGTAACTGTTTTTACTAACATGGGTTTCTTGGGTTACTTTTTATTTTTCTGATAAAAACGGGTGTATATCACTGCAGAAAGCTAATTTTGAAATAATCCTTTTTTAAATGACTTTCAAAGATATGTGCTAGCATTATTAAGTCAGAAATAATCCCAGGAAGTCCCCCTTATACTATGAAGCTATGAAAATAGCTAACATTTATGAAGCATGAACTGTGGTTCGTGATTTATAAACACTAATTCTCACAATAACTTGAAAGTATTACTTTTCTCATTTGGTAGATGAGAAGGGTGACATTCAGTGAGTTGCCCAAAGACAGGAAAGGCCGTAGCTCGGATTCCATCCCAGGGTGTCTGGCTGCAAACTAGCCCTTTTTCCTATGCCCTGCTGCCCCTTCAGACCAGCTGTCCTCAACTGCTGGTTGGTGACACATTAATGGGCCTACCATTCATGAGGTAGGTCACAAGTAATTACTAACAATAGCAGACATACTGAGGTTACGATATATATTTTAAAATAAGTGGAATGGATTCAAGTTCTTCCCTCTAATGGTATCATTTTTATTCAGTTCCATTCCTATATGCTTTTATTGGATGGGAGAGAAAGGTGGCATTGTATGCATCAAACCAGTAATTGTACATAGCCCCATACATAATGGGAAATCTATTTTATGCTACTGGTAAACTACTGTTACTGATGAGTTATGAATAGTTTCCACATATTAATAAAGCCTTTAGGAATATCACTGCAGAAGTAGTCAGTTTGTTTGCTTTACTTTCCTCTAGAAAACTATTTTGTGCATTATCTGAGGATACCCTTGGGAATGTGTTTCTCAACACTTTTGCTGAGCTGGATTGTTTCTACAATGTGACAGTATTTTGGAAAGAGCATTTATAGATTACAATAAAAAAAGATCCAAAAGGTGATGTGTGCTAAAAACAAACAAACAAAAACGTGATGGAATTAATAATGTTAGGGTTGTAGAATTTTTTTTTTTTTTTTTTTTTAAGACAAGCAATCCTCCCACTTCAGCCTCTTGAGTAGCTGGGACTATAGGCACATGCCACCATGCCTGGTTAACTTTTTTCTTTCTTTCTTTTTTTTGAGACAGTCTTGCTCTGTCACCCAGGCTGGAGTGCAGTGGCATGATCTTGACTCACTGCAACCTCCGCCTCTTGTGTTCAAGTAATTCTCGTGCCTCAGCCTCCCAAGTAGCTGAGATTACAGGCATGTACCACCATGCCCTACTATGTGCCTGGTTAATTTTTAAGTTTTTTGTAGACATGGGGTCACACTGTGTTGCAAAGGCTGTCTCGAACTCCTGGACTCAAGTGATCCTGCCTGGACCTCCCAAAGTGCTGGAATTACAGGTGTGAGCCACCACATCCAGCCTGAAACTGGGAAATTTCTTATATCTCACACCTTTTCAGGTTTAGTACCTTTTATTTCCAGTATCCCTTCAGTTTTCTTCCTCTTCCTTCTCTTGTGGTCCTTTGAGAAAACAAGGACAATCTGCTAGTCTAACGGTATTCTTTCTAGATAGTAAATTTAAATCAATTTTTTATTGCTGTAGATCAGGACTAAAATAGCAAAAAGGAATTGTTTCCTTTGGGCAGAGATGTGAATTGTTTTTGAAGGGGTAGTGGGTAGTCACAATCTACTCTTACGTAATTCCCTGATGTAGAAGTCCTCCTTTGTCACAAGAATCAGCACCAACATATCAATTGGAATTCCATGAGAATGAGATACTAACTTTAATAAGAATACATTGAGCAGTAGGAATTTATGGCTGGTTATAGGTTTAAAGCTTGTAGATGATTTACTTTTAGAACCACAGTGTTTTTTATTTTTAGTTAAGTTATCCTCAACTTCAACTCTAACTTTTAAGGAAATGTAAATGGCCGGGGTAATAAGATAACAGATTGTTTAAAACTATTTCCTATCTCCTGTCTCAAGTGTATGCTTTTTCTTAATAAATAAACTTTTGTCAGGATTTCAAAATATTCTGGCTCAGCTCCAGGAAAATGAACTTTCACACTAGACTTCACTTGTTTTGTGCCATTGTTCACTAGAACAATGACCGTGATTTCAGTTAATTAAAACACAGGCATTGGTACTTGAGGTGGCTATGCGAAAATAGGTTATTTTGTTTGGTTATTCTCACTCCTGTCCGGCAGTGCTTCATTTTTTTATTGGCAGCTCTAGCTACAATCTGATTTTAATTAAATACATGAAAGCTGTGTGTACTAGAATGTAAAATCTTGTATATTCTTCAGAGCGAAGAACTGACAGGACTCGTTTACAGTGAACCACTTGTAAATCATCTTGTTTCTGGTGGATGGGGCCAATAGGGAAATAATTAAAGTATTGAGTGTATGGAGAAGATAGAAGTTGGTAGAAAACAAAAACGTAAGAACCATACTGGTGATTCCAAAATTCCGAAATCCCTCCACCTCCCTTTTATTTTTTTATTTTTTATTTTGCAACAGAGTCTCGCTCTGTCGCCCAGATTGGAGTGCAGTGGCTCAGTCTTGGCTTACTGCATCTTACACCTCCCAGGGTCAAGTGATTCTTCTGCCTCAGCCTTCCAAGTAGCTGGGACTACGGGCACACACCAGCATGCCCGGCTAACTTTTGTATTTTTAGTAGAGACTGGGTTTTGCCGTGTTGCCCAGGTTGGTCTCGAACTCCTGACTTAAAGAGCTCCACCCGCCTTGGCCTCTCAAAGTGCTGGGATTACAGGTATGAGCCACCGCGCCTGGCCACCCCCCTTTTAATTTTTTTTTTTATTATTGTTTTTTAGAGACAGGGTCTCACTCTCTCACCCATGCTCGAGTGCGGTGGCGCGATCGTGGCTCACTGCAGCCTCTATCTCCAGGGCTCAAGTGGTTCTCCTGCCTCAGTCTTCCGAGTAGCTGGGACCACAGGCACATGCCACCACACCTGGCTAATTTTTTTAAATTTTTTTGTAGAGATAAGATCTCACTGTGTTGTCCAGGCTGGTCTCAAATGGTCCTTGCCTCACATGGTTCTTCCACCTTGGCCTCCCAGTGTTGGGATTTCAGGCATGAGCCACTGTGCCTTTTTTTTTTTTTTTTTTTTAAGAGATGGAGTCTCCCTGTGTTGCCCAGACTGGAGCTCAGTGGCTATTAACAGGCCATCATAGCTCACTTCAGCTTCCTGGGATAGCTGGGACTAATGGCGTGCACCACGGTGCCTGGCCAAAATTCTCTTTAAGTTATCTCATTGATACCTCTATCACCCTCTGTGCCACTTAGAACACAAAATTTGTGGTTAGAGTAGGAGAAGTAGTAGAAGGATAGCCAGCAAATGCCCTAGACCCCAGAGCTTCTGTAGATTTAATTGCCGATTGAAGAGTCATGGAGTCATTATAAGAGTCTCCTGCACAAGTGTTGAGCCTGCTTAATGACCGTTGAGCAAAAAATTACATTCACTTTTCCCTGGAATGAAATCTCTAAGCAAGAGTAAAAATTTAGCTTTTTCTGAATGTGAACTTAAGGCCATGAAGTAGACATACCTTGTTGAATCATTATGCGGCAGAGGCCCAGATATGAAATGTCTGTTGACATGTATGCACATTCAGTATTTATTTCAGTGCCTTATTGAACGCTGTTGAATAGATCAGGTGACAGCTTTTATCTGAACATCAGTCTTTGAGGGACAGTTGAAGCACTGGCATATGTGTGTGAGCAAGAGATTGGTGTTTTGTTTCAAATGTAGAAGAGGTAACAAATTTTTTGCTCTTAAAAGTACATTATTTCAAAATATTCAAATTTGCCTTGGGACTTAACGTATAAATTGTCGTATTATTTTAGTAACACAATTGAATATTTTTTAATGTCTCTGAACAAATGAGATATAGTTTTCTTTCAAGTGTGGGAACTATCTTGTACCCTGTTCCCTGACCTCTGCCTTTTGACCCTGTCGCTTTGTGATGGGATTATAGATAGGCCTTTGAGCTTTTCTCTAGTCTGCTCAGGTTCCCTTACACAGCAACATATAAAGCTTTAAGCTTCTTTAAAAGATGCTCTTAGAATTAAAGAGAACACTCAGATTTAATTGGCATGAATTTCGTAAATATTTTTTCTTTAAAAAGTCTTTTTCTTCCTTAATGCTTTCCTGTCCCCCAAATCTATTTAATTATGTTTTCTAAAATGGTTTATTTCGGGAGAGGCTAACCATTAGAGCTTTCTAGGATAAGAAAATCCAAGAGAGATTCAACTCTTTATTCCCTATTTGTTGTCTCTGGGTATGTGAAGTTAAAATCTGGATTCAGAGGGTGTCAAACAAGAGCGGGAGATTATTTTCAGAGAGAATCAGTGCTTTAACCTTCTTATAATAGACACTTTTTAGATACTTTTTCAGATGCCTAAAATAGAGTAGGAAGAGAAACAAGGGCAGAGAAAAGGAGACTGATTTCACTGGCTTTGTGTTAATAACTCATGTGAGTTTTTTTTGAGAAAGAGTAAAATTAGTGACAAAAATAAGGGCTTGGGGATTTTATATTTATTTTGTTATTGTTTTACATCCTGTCTTCAAGATTATCCAGAAAATTAAGCGTTTGCTCTGTTTCAGACATTTTTAATAGGAATTTCTGAGGAATGTCTGTTTTACACACCATCAGAAAGATTTATAACAATGAAGCTGTAGGGCTGTGGTTTATGTGGCGCATTCTTGCTACTCAACAATAAATAAGGATAAATAAAATGATTGGTTTGAAATAACAAAAGGCAGTATGTGCTTTTTTTTTTTTTTGAAACAGAGTTTCTCTCTTGCTGCCTAGGCTGGAGTGCAATGGCGTGATCTCGGCTCACCACAACCTCCGCCTCCCGGGTTCAAGCGATTCTCCTGCCTCAGCCTCCCAGGTAGCTGGGATTACAGGCATGCGCCAACCACACCTGGCTAATGTATTTTTAGTCGAGATGGGGTTTTTCCATGTTGGTCAGGCTGGTCTCGAATTCCCGAGCTCACGTGATCCACCCACATTAGCCTCCCAAAGTGCTGGGATTACAGGCGTGAGCCACTGCCTCCAGCCTGGCAATATGTGCTTTTAAAAAATTTCAGCTTTTGGCTTGGCATGGTGGCTCATGCATGTAATCCCAGCACTTTAGGAGGCCAAGGCAGGCAGATCACCTGAGGTCAGGAGTTCGAGACCAGCCTAGCCAACATGGTGAAACCTTGTCTCTACTAAAAATACAAAAAAAATTAGCTGGGCATGGTGGCTTGCCAGCTACTCAGGAGGCTGAGGCAGGAGAATTGCTTGAACCCGAGAGGTGGAGGTTGCGGTGAGCCGAGAACATGCTATTGCACTCCAGCCTGGGTAACAAGAGCAAAACTCCGTCTCAAAAAACAAAACAAAACAAAACAAGATTGTGGCTTTTAAATTATTTTTCTAAAAAAGAGTGAATGGATAAAATGGAGTTTTCTAATTCAGGTGTTTACTTTGAGAGCTAGAAATTAAATCATAGTTCTTGCAACTTTTTTTTTTTTTTTTAACCCAAATCCTTTCTACAATCAGTAAAGTGAAATGTGAAAAGAAAGAGTAGCTTTGAATCTCAGTTTAATGCTAAAATAATCTATTAAAATTCTTTTTTTCTATTATGGAAAGGGGAAAACACTAGTGATAAATAAGATGGGAAGACAGGAAGAAGCTAGTTAGCAGAAGAGGCAACTCAGTGACAAGATAACCTCTTGATCTCTATCTTACTGATCCAAATTGTGTGTTGTCACGTAGAATGGAAATATGTTTATATGGTATAAGAAACCTCTTATGGAAAAATCTGGTTGTCTCCCTGCAGGTTGCTAAGAAAGAGTGATATTTCAGGGAGGCTGAGTCTTGAAGTAGCAGCGGATCTGACACTTGTCCTTCACAACGCCCCTTCCTGTCTCCCATAGTAAGGGCTCGGTAAACATTTCATGATCAGTGCTGGCACTTGCAGCTGAGAACGCAGAGATTGCCTGCAGTTTCCCCTTTCATGCAGCAGAATAATAACAGGGACAATCTTTTGATTGTCTTATTATATTTTGGCTGTTGGTGCTTTTAAAATTCTCAGTTTGTGTTGCTCTAAGGTAGGTAACATTTCTCACCCTTTCTGTAAATGACTTTCCTGCCAAAACCTACCTGTGAGTTTCAAATGTTTAAACCAATCAACCAAATAACAAAGACCTTAAGATAACCTAAGAAGGTATAACCTGAGAAGGGAGTTACAGTAATTGGAAAACCTTCTGCAAGGACAAATGTGCATTTCTCATTTTCTTTAAACCTATCAATTTACTGAAAATGAATATGATTTTTGTTAGTAATGACAGTGCCAAAAAAATTACTAAAATCTTTTTGAGTAAATGAAACCAAACTCCTAAAAAAGAAAACTTTTTTTTCTTTTTTTTAAATAGAGGGAATTTTGGCTGGGCGCGGTGGCTCACACCTGTAATCCCAGCATTTTGGGAGGCCGAGGCGGGCGGATCTTGAGGTCAGGAGATCGAGATAATCCTGGCTAACACAGTGAAACCCTGTCTTTACTAAAAATACAAAAATTAGCCAGACGTGGTGGCGGGCGCCTGTAGTCCCAGCTACTCTGGAGGCTGAGGCAGGAGAATGGTGTGAACCTGGGAGGTGGAGCTTGCAGTGAGCTGAGATCACGCCACTACACTCCAGCCTGGGAGACAGAGCGAGACTCTGTCTCAAAAAAAAAAAAAAAAAAAGAATTTTGATTAGTTCTTATCCAGAGAGATATTGCTTATAATTTTTTTCTCTTGGTTTTATTTTTTTATTTTTTTTGAGACGGAGTATTGCTCTGTCGCCTAGGCTGGAGTGCAGTATCGTGATCTCAGCTCACTGCAACCTCCACCTCCTGGGTTCCAGCGATTCTTCTGCCTCAGCCTCCTGAGTAGCTGGGATTACAGGTGCTCGCCACCATGCTCAGCTAATTTTTTGTATTTTTAGTAGAGATGAGGTTTCATTGTGTTAACCAGGATGGTTTCGATCTCCTGACCTCGTGATCTGCCTGCCTCAGCCTCCCAAAGTGTTGGGATTACAGGCCCGAGCCACCACGCCCGGCCATTTTTTGGTTATCTTTTAGAATGAGTTGAATTGAGATGAATTTTAGTTGTTCCTAAGTACTGTGTACTGTGACTGGTGTTGGCTATTATTATTTTTTTGAGACAGAGTCTCACTCTGTTGCCCAGGCTGGAATGCAGTGACACAGTCATGGCTCACTGCAACCTCTGCCTCCTGGGCTCAAGCGATCCTACTGCCTCAGCCTCCTGAGTAGCTGGGATCACAGGCATGTACCACCACACTCGGCTAATTTTTTGTGTATTTTTAATAGAGATGGAGTTCACCACATTGGCCAGGGTAGTCTCAAACTCCTGGCCTCAAGTGATCTGCCTGCCTCCGGCTCCCAAAGTGCTGGGATTATAGGCATGAACCACTGCTCCCAGCTGGCACTGGCTCTTTAAAATTTTGGGGGGATAATATAACACAGTCACAAAATAATGTAAGAGAGCAAATTGTGGAGAAGAAGGTCTATTTATGCCCAGCTCACTGCTCCTACTTTTTGTTTCCAGAGCCAGATGTATATGTTACACACATATACATCTGGGCCAGGTGCGGTGGCTCATACCTTTAATCCCAGCACTTTGGGAGGCAGATGAATTGCTTGAGCTCAGGAGTTCGAGACCAGCCTGAGCAGTGTGGTGAAACTCCATCTCTACCAAAAATACAGAAAATTAGCTGGGTGTGGCAGTATGCACCTGTGGTCCCAGCTACTTGGTAGGCTGAGGTGGAAGATGGCCTGAGCCCAGAAGGCGGAGATTTCAGTGAGCCAAGATTTCACCACTGTACTCCAGCCTGGGTGACACAGTAAGACCCTCGTCTCAAAAAAAAAAAAAAATGTGTTGCTGGGTGTGGTGGCATGTATGTACCTGTAACCCCAGCTACCTGGGAGGCTAAGGTGGGAGGATTGCTTGAGCCCAGGAGTTTTGAGACCAGTCTGAGCAACATACCAGACCCTTGTCTCAAAAAAAAAAAAGAGGTATATAGATTAGCCCACTTCAACATTTTATGAAGTGGTGGGAGATGACTTGGGTAAAGAGATTGAATCAGCCTTTGGAGTTCTCTATCAGTTAGAATGCTTGTGGTTTATAGGTCAAAGAGGAAATAAAGGAATTTGGCTGGTTCACAAAATTTAAAAGGAGTTTTTGGGGTCCATGTGTTCAGAGTGTAATTTGAATGTGGCTCCAGCTCCATTTCACTGCAGCTGTTTAGGCGCAACCTTTACACAGTGTTGACTTCTCTTCAGGTGGCTTCTCTCAGAGTGGTTAAGTGGCAGCAGAAGTTAAGTTTGTATTTGCACATCACACCTTCCTTAGAAGAGAATTTAACTTTCCTCCTCTAGCCTTCACTCCTGTCAGGAAACAAAAATATGGGTGTTTGCTGTGGCCTGTCCTTTAACAAATCAGTGTGGCAAGTAAAATGGGATTAAACTGATTGCTGAGACTAATTTGGGATGAAAACTACATAGCTAGTTCACAGTAGAAGAGGGAGGGAGGTGGCTGCTGGGAAGCATTCCCAATACAAGTTGAGCGTCCCTTATCCAAAATATTTGAGACCAAAAGTATTTAGGATTTTGTATTTTTTCAGATTTTGGAATATTTGCATATACATAATGAGATTTCTTAAGGATGGTACCTAAGTCTAAACATGAAATTCACTTACATTTCATATGTACCTTTTTCATGTAGCCTGAAGGTAATTTTATACAGTGTTTTAAATGATTTTGTGTACCCATCACTTTAGTTCAGGTATGGAATTTTCCACTTGTGGTGTCATATTGGCAGTCAAAAAATTTCAGATTTTGGAGCACTTCATATTTCTGGATTAGGGATGCTCAACCTATGTTCTCTACTCGTTGAATGCTAGATGAGCGCCCTCTGAAAGACAGAACAGAGGCCAGTTGTGGTGGCTCACACCTGTAATCCCAGTACTTCGGAAGGCGGAGGCGGGAGGATGGCTTGGCTTGAGCCCAGGAGTTCATGACTGGCCTGGTCAACAAAGCAAGACCTTGTCTCTACAAAACAACAGCAAACAACCCCCCCAAAACAGAAAAGAGCCACTGAGAGGTGACTTGTTATTGTTGTTGTTTAAAGAGGTAGAATCTTGCCCTGTTGCCTAGGCTGGAATGCAGTGGTGAGGCCATAGCTCACTGCAGCCTTTATCTCCTGGGCTCAAGCAGTTCTCGCACCTCAGCCTCCCAAGTAGCTGGGACTGCAGGTATGTATCACCCTAAAGGTTTTGAACAAAGGAATGGCTTGCTCAAAACCATAGCCTTAGGAATATCACTCTGGGTGGAGGATATAGAATGGAATTAAACTGGGATGAGATTTGAAGTGGGGAAACCAATTAGGAGGTTTGTTTTTTTTTTTTTTTTTAGACACAGTCTCACTCAGTTGCCCAGGCTGGAGTGCAGTGGTGCGATCTTCGCTCACTGTAACCTCTCAGGAGGCTATTACTATAAGACAAATTAGAAGGAAAGGGTCTAAATCAGAATAGTAGTGGTGGGAGTAAAGAAGATGGGGGATGGATGGGAAAGATAGGATGCACAAGTAAATTGAATTTGGCAACTTCTTTTTTTTTTTTTTGAGACAAGGTGTTGCTCTGGCACACAGGCTGGAGTGCAGTGGTGCTATCACAGCTCACTGCAGCCTCCATTTCCTGGGCTCAAGTAATCCTCCCACCTCAGCTTTCCAAATAGCTGGGACTACAGGCATGTACCACCACACCCAGCTAATGAATTTGGCAACTTTATTGTATGTTGGGTTTGTCAACCTAAATAACAAATAGAGACAGGCTGTCTAAAAGAAAATTATTTTTATTTGGAAATAAGGTGTTGCAATAGGAATATGCATATGCCCGCCTCGGCCTCCCAAAGTGCTGGAATTACAGGCGTAAGCCACCACACCTGGCCGAGTTTTGTTTTTAAGAGATGTTCTCACTATGTTTCCCTGCCTGGAATGCAGTAGTTGTTCACAGACATGATTACAGCACACTATAGCCTCGAACTCCTGGGCTCAGGCAATCCTCCTGCATCAGTCTCTTGAGTAGCTGGAACTACAGGTGTACACCACCATGACTGGCTTCAAATTATATTTTTTTATTTTTTTGAGACAAGAGTTTCACTTCTGTCACCTAGGCTGGAGTGTAGTGGTGTGATCTCAGCTCACTGCCATCTCCATCTTCTGGGTTCAAGCGATCCTTCCACCCTAGTCTGCAAGTCCCAATAGTTGGGACTACAGGTGCATGCCACTATGCCCAGCTAATTTTTATATTTTTTTTCCTAGAGATGGGGCTTTACCGTGTTGCCCAGGCTGGTCTCGAACTCCTGGGTTCAAGCAATCTACCTGCTTTAGGCTCCCAAAGTGCTGGGATTACAGGCATGAACCTCTGTGCCCAGCCACTATTTTTTAGTTTTTAGAGCCAGTCAAATATAGTCCCTAGTTTGCAGTTGGCAATCATGTTTAGAGATATTAAATGACTTACCTAAGTTTGCATTGCTAGTGGCAGAATTAGAACCACAACACAGATTCTTCTGGGTCCAAATCTAGGCCCCTTTAACTAAAGAGAACAGTCTCAGAAACTTAAATCATTCTCATGTGTAAAAGAGCCCACCTTTTTAATCTGATAGAGAGCAGGGCATTTATATACTTAAAAGGAACATTAATAAACCTATTATGTGTTAACCTAAATCACATTCTAAATGAAAACAGGACTAACTTTGAGCCTTTTATGTATGAAAATTACAGATTTTGTTGGTTGCGCATCTGTTTTAGGAGTATACTATCTACATGTAAGTGACCAGAGGTATCCACATAAGCAAGATGCATAAATTGCTTAAGAGGACTCAACAACGTAAGTGTAAAAGGATTCAATAGATATACTCCTTTCTTTTCTTTCTTTCTTTTTTTTTGTGAGACGATCTCAGCTCACTGCAACCTCCGCCTCCTGGGCTCAAGCATCTTTCTATCCTAATCTCCCAAGTTGTTGAGACTACAGGTGTGTGCCTGCACACCTAGCTGGCTTTTTAATTTTTTTTGTGGAGACAGAGTTTTGCCATGTTGCCCAGACTGGTCTCAAGTGAGCCACCTGCCTTAGCCTCTGAAAGTGCTGGGATTACCGGCAATAGATGCAATAGTTGAAGTGGCAAGGTTGTGAATATCAGGAACCAAGAATCATTGAGAGTCATCTTGAGGCTGACTGCCACATTGGTTAATCTGTTAGGATCTATAATCTTCAGCAGTGGTTTTAAGTAGAGCATACTAAAGCAATAGTAGTGTGCAGGATTTTGATGCCATCTCCGCTGAAGGAAATAATACAATCTGCTATCTTTAGAATTGCAGTGTGGCATGGGCTGGTTGTGGTGGCTCACACCTGTAATCTAGCAATTAGGGAGGCAGAGGTGGGAGGATCGCTTAAGGCTAGGAGTGTGAGATCAGCCTGGGCAACATGGCAAAACCCTGTCTCTAAAAAAATACAAAAATTAGCCAAGGGGGGTGATGCCTACCTGTAGTCCCAGCTACTCTGGAGACTGAGGTGGGAGGATCACTTGAGCCTGGGAGTTGGAGGTTGCAGTGAGCAGAGATCTCGCCACTGCACTCCAGACTGGGTGACAGAGCCAGACCCTATCTCAAAATAATAATAATCATCATCATCACAATGAAAAGAGAAGGGTGGTAGTGGAAGGGAACTGAAAAGTGCTTGATAAATTATGTAAGGAAGCATTAGGCTTTGGTCAGAAATTTTGTTGTTAGCCAGCTAGCTGCAAGTGCACCCATCTGGCACACTTTTTCATTATTCTTCTGAAATATTCATGGGCTCTAACAGTTCTTACCTTGTTTGCACTAGATCCTCATGTACTCTTACCTTCTGGCCACCAATCTGTAGTTGCAGTGGGTTGCCCTTGTTTTGTTTCTTGTTGCTGAGGATGTAATCAATAAAGAGTAGATACTCAAGGTAAAGTTTGTGGATACTCAAATTCACTTACAAATAATGGCCAAAGTAATCACTACATTTTATTATGCTTTTATTTGTATATATAATATTTTATCTCTGAATTGTGAATCTATTCTAGTCATTAAACAGTAACATTCATTTTCTTTTCTTTTTTGAGCTGGAGACTTGCTCTGTTGCCCAGGCTGGAGTGCAGTGGTGTGATCTTGGCTCATTGCAACCTCTGCCCCCGCAGGCTCAAGCAGTTCTCCTGCCTCAGTCTCCCTAGTAGCTGGGATTACAGGCATGCGCTACCACACTTAGGTGATTTTTGTATTTTTAGTAGAGATGGCGTTTCGCCACATTGGCTAGGCTCGTCTTGAACTCCTGACTTCAAGTGATCCACTCACCTCAGCCTCCCAAAGTGCTGGGATTACAGGCGTGAGCCACCACAACCGGCCCATTTTCATTAAAGAAATTTTTTTTATTTAGAGCATATGATTAAAAGTCAACTTAAATTTTTTTATTTGCAAAAGGCATTTATTTGCATGTTTCTTATTAGTTTCCAAGAGATCTCTTGAAATCATTTAGGATGTAGATCAAGAGAGATAGTAAATAATCCTTTTATTTTTAAACATTAAATTATCTTCAGATCATTGATACTAGGTTTATCTAGGATTCAAAAATGTTTCTAAAAATTGGTCTTACAAACTCCTCTTAAAGTTCCTAAGACTGCTTTTTGTACTGAATAGTAACTTGAGTTCACTTAGGTATTCCTGCTTCCATTTTAGGAAGAAACTTTGCTGCTTTGTCTTCACAGTTAAAGTATGATCTTTTTACATTAACTCTGCTTTACACAGGAATGGAATCCTCAGTTTTTATTTTTGTTTTTACCCCCAAAGGAGGTTAGCAGTTGGAGTTCATAAAAAAATGCTGAGATTTTACCTAGTTGAGTGATAGATTTAGAATTTGGAAAGAGTAGGATCAGTCTTTCCATTTTTGTAAATTAACACTGATGGTAGTGTTGAAAAAGATGGGCTGTTTGTGTTATAAATTTGTATGGTACGGATTTTCATGTTTAAGTCCAATCTTCCTTTGGCTTCTCTTCTTTTAGCTTTGAATCCATTGTCTGCTTTGGCCTTGCAAGGTGAAAAAACATGGCCCCAGGGTCAGTGCTTCCAAGAAACCTAGCTTTGATGGTCAGTAGAACTCATTTGCCACCTTTTAAACAAAGAGTTTGTAGACCTTGCAGGGTCTCCATCTGTCTCACCAAGCTAGGTGCAGTTAATGTGCAGAAAGTTTACTTAGGGGCAGAGGAAGCCTTATCTACGTAAGATTTTAGAATTTGTAAAAAAAAAAAAAAAAAAAAAAGAAAAAAAAAAGGAAAGCAGTTTATAGATAAATACTTAAAATAGTGTTTCGTTTTGTACAAGTCACCTGATTTTGTTCCCATGTGTTAGGATGAAATGTGTTAGGAAAAAATGAGTTGGACAGAATTAGAAGTCTTATCACTGAAGTAATTAAAGTTATTACAGAGCAGCTTTTTTGGAGTAGAAAGGAAGAAGCTAGAAATCAGTCATTAGTTGCTTTCATTGTCTATTATTTCCTTTCATTTTATTTTTCTTACAAAACTGCTATCATTACACAGATCATATACAACTACAAGCCTTTTATTTCATTTTATTTATTATTATTAGTTTTTAAGACAGAGTTTCGCTTTTGTTGCCCAGGTTGGAGTGCAATGGTGTGATCTTGGCTTACCACAACCTCCACCTACTGGGTTCAACTGATTCTCCTGCCTTAGCTTCCCTAGTAGCTGGGATTACAGGTGCCTGCCGCCACGCCTGGCTAATTTTGTATTTTTATTAGAGATGTGGTTTCTCCATGTTGGTCAGGCTGGTCTCGAACTCCTGACCTCAGGTGATCCGCCTGCCTCAGCGTCCCAAAGTGCTGGGATTACAGGTGTGAGCCACTGTGCCTGGCCCATTTATTTATTGTAATTTAAATTTGTCCTTTAGAAAGCAATTCTGTAGTATAGAATGTGTGTATTCTTTACCTGTGGGTACATAAATTGCCATTTTTATTTATTAGACTTTTGGGTGGTAATGAGGTAGAGCTGGCCAGATAGTATTAATATTATTTCTAAGCATATCTTTCTGACTTCTAGACTTGAAGCTACCTGAGAGAAACAGTTTAGCATAATAGTTTATCATCTCTAAAACAGGGAAGTATTTAATTTATAAAGTTGCTGAGTTGATGAATGAGATAATATACAGAATCTGGGGTACATGGGAAGTACCCAATTAATGTAACCTGCTATTTATATTTGTAATCCCTCAGCATCTACTACAGTGCTTGCACTTAATAGATACTGCAACTTTGTTGAATGAATGATATGGCTTAAACTTAAAGGGAAGGTTCCAGAATATGTAGCCATTGTCAACATGATTGATAAATCTATTACAAAGAGAAAAAATTCTCATGTGTTTGATATTTATACCTCATTTTGACTGTAGTTACTACACTCTTAATGCCATACTGGCTCCTGTCACAGGCCTGACAAATAGTAGGCGCTCAATACATGTTTGAATAAATTATTGATTTTTTATTCTCCCTGGAAATGGCAAGGTTTTCTGTTTGTCATTTTATGTTATGCTAAACAGGTTTGAGTTTTTGGAATCCCTTTTACTATAAATTGAGGTGGTTAGATGTTGGCTAATCAGGTTTCAAAATGCGTATACATATTTTTAATGTAAGCATCTAGTCTCAAGTAAGCCCCTTTTCCTAGAGATGAACTGTTGCAGGCATGTGGAGAATAAATTGTTGTTGTTATTATTGTTATTATTATTCGAGACAGAGTCTCACTGTGTTGCCCAGGCTGTTCTTGAACTTTCGGGCTCAGATGATCCTTCCTCCTCAGCCTCTCAAGTAGCTGGAATTATAGGTGTGTGCAACCATGCTTGGCTTAAGAAATTATTGTTAAATTCATTTGCATATGCTATGCTTAAGCTGGGATATATTTTCTTGCTGTTTCTCTTTTGTGATGTATGGATAAGGAAATACTTTGCTGTGCTTTAAAGTGTGGGCTTTTCCCCCTTGAGACGCATATATGAGTATGTTGCAGCTGTGTATCTGTGACTCAGACAGATCCTGAGTGTAGATCCTTTTTGGTAACTGATCTCCTCATTTCTTCATCCCTTAACATACGGAATTCTCTTTTTAAATCCCTGAACATAATTGGGATCTTGACAAAGGTTCCAGCTAATCTCCTATTCTATTTCCTCATGAGAATACTCCCTCTGATCTTAGTACTTTCTTCCACAGTCTGTGCTAGGTGAGATGAGTTCACTAAGCGTAGTTTACTCTCTCTTTTTGGTAGTAAAGGAGCTGATTGCAGTTTTAAACAAGGTGTTCGGGGTAGCCCACACTGAGAGGTGATCTTTGAACAAAGACTTAAGAAAGTAAGGGAGTTAGCCAAGTAGATATTTGGGAAAAGTATCCCAAAGAAAACATCAAGCGGTCACCTGGTGAGTTCAAGTAACCCTAAAGAGTCTGGAGGAGTGAACAAGAGGAACAAATAATAGAAGGGGAGGCCTTCTATGATGGGGCCTTATGTTGTTGGAAGGACTTTGGTTTTTACTCTAAGAGAGCTGGGCAGCCATTACCCGATTTGAACAGGGTAGAGAGACCTCTGACTTAGTTTTAAAAGGATCATCCTGGCAGCTAGCTGTATTAAGACTAAATTGTATGTGTGTATCGAGGAGGTTCAAGGGTAGAAGCTGGAAGATCTGTTGGGAAGCCTGCAGTAATTTAAGAAAGAAATGATGGTGGTGGCTCAGGCCACGTAGTGGCAGTGCAGGTAGTGAGATGTAGTCAATTTCTGCACATATTTGGAAGATTGAAACAGTAGGATTTTGTTATCAAAAGGTGGGGTGTGAGAGAAAGGGGATGAATCAAAGATGACTCTAAAGGTTTTAAACTTCAGTAAGTTGAAGAAAAAAGGAATTACCATCAACTTAACTGGAGAATACCATAGTATGGGTTGCTTAGGTTGGAGGAGGGTTGGCACAGCTCAGCAATTCATTTTTGGACATTCTGAATTTGAGACGCCTATAAGATATTCTGATCAAGTGGGCAGTTAGATGTATGAGTCTGGAGTTAAGAGAGAAGACTGAGCTGGAATTATACATTATGGAGGCAAAGTATTTAAATCCTTGAGTTTAAGTTTAGATAAGATCACCAAGGGAGAGAATGTGGGTAGAGAAGAGAAAGCGGGCCAAGAATTGTTCATGGATACTCTAACAGTAAGATTGGATCAGTAAGCACATTTACAACATTTTAGGGGAAAAATTACTAAGTATTTTTTGAAGATATGGAGACTAGAACAGTAAAGAAGGAAGGCAGCAGCAGCACTAAGAGTATCTCTTTTTTCTTCCCTTTTTTCCTTCCCTGGTAAAATGCCTAAAAAATTTCCATGTGGTGATAGACTCAAGGTCAGAGTGAACACACGGCGAACCCTTTTCTTGGTGGATTAATGCCTTGATTCTATTTCTTTCACTGTTTTCTTTTTTAAAATTTCTTCTTTCACTAGTTTATTGAAGTTCTTAAATCCATGATTAAACTTCAAGTGTATAATTGCTAAACAGATATTAATAAGTGCTGTCAGATTCTTGCATTTCCATTACACTTTCATTAAGCTGAACAGTGTAGGCAAATCATTCCTAATGTTAATAAAAATTAATGATGTAAATTCTGAAAATCAGCTGTTGAACATAATAGGATTTTAACATTTTTCTTGTGTTTTTACTCTTTGTCTGGAGATAACTCCAAATTATTTGTGTTTCACCTACTTTACAAGCTTAAGCAGTACATGGTAATGAATGATAAACACCTGGTCTAGTTGATGGAAAATCTTTGCCAATACTTTGAATTAGATTAACTAATTCTGGGCTGTAATATGGCATAGGAGACGGTATCTTCCTCTATTCTTTTATTCTGTGTTTCTAGTTTGTAAGATTGTCTTTGAGCTTGATTTGTTGAGGAAAAATAACTTAGGGAGGGTAACTTAATTTGCCTTGAGTTCATTGTTTCCTCTACTAATGTAAAGATTCAACTAAAATAGACCAAAGACTGACTGTTTTCCGTTACTCTACAGTGAGGATTTCCTATCAATACTAGGATGGTAGAGAGCTTACTTTTCATTTTTCATCTGGAGTTAGAACTTACATTACAAGTGACATGTTTACCAGTGAATTAAGGTGTATTTGATTGTATGATCTATATTTGAAGGAACAAGTATATTTTCTTTTCTTTCAGCTAGTTTTCTTTTCTTATTACAAAAAGATAATACTTCCAGGTGCTGAATAGATGACAGTCAAGAGTCTTCAGTCATTCCTAGAGAGGAGATGAAATGGTGTTAGTTGCATTTGTTAGTAAAAATCCATTATCTGGCTATATTCCTGAGGAACCACAGAATTTCAAATGCTAAAATAAACTTTCATTTGCTAAATGGATGCATAGTTAATTCTTAGTCATGAGATTGATTCATGTTTGGGTTCTACTACTGTAATTAAGCCAGTCCTTTAGAAGGAGGCAAGCAAAGGGGAGTTGATTCAGTGTTGTGTAAAGTGGTTATCCATCAGTATGAGTATTTTTCATCTTCTATTCATGGAGTAATAGATTCAAGGAAGTTTTAATGAAGTGCCCAATTTTATTTGCATTGGTCAGAATAAACTTTGTAAATAAGTTTGTGATACCTTGGTACAAACTAAAAGGCTAGGAATGAAGTTATTTGAGTCTTATTTCTGAAGTTTAGGAGTTCCAGGAAAATTTTTCTATTGAGCCTTGGAGGTCTATATGTTTCTGTAGATCAAACAGGTGAGAACCATTTCTCTTATTGTGCTGTTCTTTTACTTGCACTGTGATAATCTTTAATGGAACAACTGAGAACTCATGACATTGTGGAGAGTCACCAGTGCAATTGCCTCTTGCTTCAAGCCCAGGAAAAAGAAAACAAGGGATTTGGGGGGTGGGTTCTGATTCATATATGTATAGAGAAATTAAGACCACCATCTTTGAGGAATCACTGAAAAGAACAATAAAACTCTCTGGTCTTTGATACACCTCTACATTATTTTAGAAAGGGCTCAGTGTCTTAGTATCTCTACTAGCGCTATTATCAAGATAGTGAACTTCTAAGACTAGTCTATGCAATTACTTTCGTTTGGGGTTGGTAGAATTTTTTTCTAAGAGGCGGGATCTCTGTTGCCCAGGCTTTAGTGCAGTGGTGAGATCATAGCTCACTGTAGCTACATCCTTATTTACAGATTCTCTTACTATAGATTCTGAGGTTGTTTTGAATTTTTTGTTATTTTAAGCAGCATTGAGGAGAACATCCTAGTGGGAAAATCTTTGCACACATTTTTAATGAGTCCTTTAGGTCACATTTCTAAGGAAACTGCTGGGTCAAGAGGCATGTATGTTTTTTTTTTTTTTTTTTTTTTTAATCATATTGCCAGTTTACTCATCTGCTAGTATTCTTGAAGGAATATCATCAGTTGGGCAGTATTTTTACACTTCAATGTGTATTTTGTTAAGAAAACAGACCTCACTGAAAGACCTAAACTCACTCTATTCTATAAACAGTAGGTTTCTTTTCTTGTTTTCTATTTTTATTTTTTATTTAAAATAGAATAGAGATGGGGTCTTGCTATGTTGCTAAGGCTGGTCTTGAACAACCGACCTCAAGCCTACCAAACTGTAGATTTCTTAATGTTGTTCTGCAAAGCCTCTGAAATTCCCAGATGTCATAAAGTTCTCTTTTGAAAATTAAGAATGGCCTTTTAGCCGGGCACGGTGGCTCACACCTGTAATCCCAGCACTTTGGGAGGCCGAGGCAAATGGATCAGCTGAGGTTGAGAGTTCAAGACCAGCCCGACCAACAATGTGAAACCTTATATCTACTAAAAATACAAAAATTAGCTGGGCATGGTGGCAGGCGCCTTTAGCCCCAGCTACTTGGGAGGCTGAGACAGGAAAATTATTTGAACCCAGGAGGCGGAGGTTGCAGTGAGCCAAGATTGTGCTGCTGCACTCCAGCCTGGGTGACAGAGCGAGACTCCGTCTTGAAAAAAGAAAAAATGGCCTTTTGTGATTCCTCAGAGATCTAGAACCAGAAATACCATTTGACCCAGCAATCCCATTACTGGGTATATATCCAAAGGAATATAAATCATCCTGTTACAAAGATGCATGCTTGCGTATGTTCATTGAAGCACTATCTGCAGTAGCAAAGACATAGAATCAATCCAAATGCCCATCAACAATAGACTGGTTAAAGGAAGTGTGGTACACATATACTATGGAATACTATGCAGCCATAAAAAAGGAATGAGATCATGTCCTTTGCAGGGACATGGATGGAGCTGGAAGCCATTATCCTCAGCAAACTAATGCAGGAATAGAAAACCAAACACTGCATATTCTCACTTCCAAATGGGAGCTGAACAGTGAAAACACATGGACACATGGAGGGGAACAACACACATTGGGATCTGTTGGGGTTGGGATGGGGGAGAGAGCATTAAGAAAAATATAGCTCATGCATACTGGGCTTAATACCTAGGTGATGGGTTGATAGGTGCAGCAAACCACCATGGCACACATTTACCTATGTAATAAACCTGCACATCCTGCACCTGTACTCCAGAACTTAAAATAAAAATAAAAATTAAAAAAAAAAAAAGAAATAGTCACATAAAAAAAAAAGAATGACCTTTTATGGAAACCCATAGGACCCAAGAAAGTAATAATTTTCTAAAGAATAGAAAATCAGAGCCATATAGATATCATAATTAAAATAATATTTGTTTCAGAATAATTTTAAAAATTGTAACCTTAAGTTTTATGCACATTTTTTAAAAAATCAGGATTCCTTTTCTTAGAATTAAGGAAAAAGTCAGTGCCTTTTTACGATAACAAGAAGACGTGGTTATCATTGCTGATAGGGGCAGATGCTACATTTTATCTCTCATTTCTAAACTTTTTTACTAAAGTCAGAATTTAAAAATGAACTTGGCCAGGCATGGTGGCTCATGCCTGTAATCCCAGCACTTTGGGAGGTCCACTAGGAAGGATCACCTGAAGCCAGGAGTTCAAGAACAGTGTGTACAACAAAGTGAGACTTCGTGTCTGTAAAAAAAATTTTAAAGAATTAGCCAGGCGTAGTGGCAGGTACCTGTAGTCCCAGCTACCCAGGAGGCTAAGGCAAGAGGATCACTTGAGCTCAGGAGTTCAAGACTGCTGTGAGCTATGATCGTGCCACTGCTTTCCAGCTCGGGTTGACAAAGTAAGACCTAGTCTCTAAAGGAAAAAAACCCTTGGCTTTCGGTACTGTTTATTGATGCTATGCTCAAAGGACCCCCTTTTCAGCTGTACCCAATAATGTATTCTCTGCATATGGGGACTGTAGTTCTGACCTTAGAGAAATACATAGCCATTAATTAATTAAATTGGTCTTCTTGAAAGGACACTTGCTGAAAGGTCTGTCCTTTTACCCAAAGGAGGAAGAGGTTTGATTAATTTACAGATTATGTTCTGATGTATAACACAACATTTGAGAAAATG
This sequence comes from Macaca nemestrina, assembly GCF_043159975.1. Classification (NCBI taxonomy): domain Eukaryota; kingdom Metazoa; phylum Chordata; class Mammalia; order Primates; family Cercopithecidae; genus Macaca; species Macaca nemestrina. The sequence continues at coordinate 110,633,807 of NC_092134.1, forward strand.
TTAGGTTCTCATGAGTTAAAAGTTATTTATTGTTGTTGTTTGACAAAATGGAGTATGATCTAACATTTATTTGTTTATTGATCTAGAGTCATAAATCCAAGAGGTCTTGTGATGTAGTCAAGTTTTTAAAGTGGCAGTATGTCTTGTGAGGAAAACAGTCTGGTCTTAGAATCAGATACTCTAGGTTCTGCTTCTGGTGAGAGAGTCGCTTAACTCTTAACTTCTTCTTCTTCTTCTTTTTTTTTTTTTTTTTTTTTGTTTTTTGAGACAGATGTTGCCCAAGCTGCTGTGCAGTAGAGCGATCACAGCTCACTGCAGCCTTGACCTCCTTGGCTCAGGTGATCCTCTACTTCGGCCTTCTGAATAGCTGGGTCTACAGGTGTATGCTGCCATGTCTGGCTAATTTTTAAAACTTTGTTTGTAGAGGTGGGGTTTCACTTTGTTGCCCAGGCTGGTCTTGAACTTCTGGGCTCAAGTGATCTTGCCTCAGCCTCCCAAAGCACTGGGATTACAAGTGTGTGCCATTGTGCCTGGCTGGATTTTAATTTGAACTATATTAGATGTTAAGTTTAATATCTTAATATTTTTAACATCTTAAGTTTTAAGCAAGAGAAGACAAGTACCTTTAAAACATTTTAGAGGCTGGGTGGGGTGGCTCACGCCTTTAATCCCAGCACTTTGGGAAGTCGAGGTGGATGGATCATCTGAGGTCAGGAGTTTGAGACCAGCCTGGCCAACATGGTGAAACCCCCGCCTCTACTAAAAATACAAAAAATTAGCCAGGCTTGGTGGCAGGCACCTGTAATCCCAGCTACTTGGGAGGCTGAGGCAGGAGAATTGCTTGAACCCAGAGGTGGAGGTTGCCGTGAGCCAAGATCGTGCCTTTGCATTCCAGCCTAGGCAACAAGAGCAAAACTCCATCTCAAAAAACAAAACAAAACAAAACAAAACAAACTTTTTAGTTTGAGGCCGGGCACGGTGGCTCATGCCTGTAATCCCAGCATTTTGGGAGGCTGAGGCGAGTGGATCACTAGGTCAGAAGTTCAAGATCAGCCTGACCAATAACCAACATGGTGAAATCCCATCTCTACTAAAAATACAGAAATTAGCTGGGCCTGGTGGCATGCGCCTGTAGTCCCAGCTACTAGGGAGGCTGAGGCAGGAGAATCACTTGAACCCAGGAGGCAGAGGTTGCAATGAGCCAAGATTGTGCCACTGTACTCCAGCCTGGGTGACTGAGACTCTGTCTCAAAAACAAAACAAAACAAAATAAAAACCTTTTTAGTTTGCTAGCCAAAAATTTTCATCTAATCATGTCTAAGATTTGTTTTAAAATACTTCCAACTCCTGCTCCCTGTCTTAAAAAGTTGGGAGGATAGTAGATAAAACAAGAATAGTAAACTGTTGATAATTGTTGAAGCTGGGTAGTGAGTACATGGGAGTTCATTATACTTTTCCCTTATTCTCTGGCCTTGGGTATATGTTTAAAAATGTGTATGTAAAAAAAAGTAACACCAATAAGTGCAAATCTGCTGAGATTGCACACAGGCACAGGTTCCTCAGTGTTAACTTGTCTGATAGGAAGCAATGTGGCAGTGACCTCAGAGACACTCTAGAGGAAAAAAGAATAATGGCTAATGAAGCAGATTTGCTGGAAAGAGAGAAAAACTCAGAACTGTCATTCCCCACACGTGTGAGTCTTTGTTTCTGTTGAACATAACAGATATGTCTGTGCCAATTAAACTTGACTGTTAGTTTGATATTTTTAGAAATTCACGTTGCAGACTGTAAACTCAAAATAAATTTTGGTTGCTGTCATCGAATGTATCAAACAAATATTACCATATTTTTATAGAACAAAGAAACTTAAAATAGTATACAGAAAGTACACTTTCAACAAATGTTTTTCACTCCTCCATGGGTCTTTTAGATGTGGGGTTATAATGTTGATTTTAAATGCAGAATAATTTTATACTCTGAAATAAAAATTTTTTTTCTTTTTTTTGAGATGAGTCTCGCTCTGTTGCCCAGGCTGGAGTGCACTGGTGTGATCTCAGCTTACTACAATGTCTGCCTCCCGGTTCAAGCGATTCTCCTGCCTCAGCCTCCTGAGGAGCTGGCATTACAGGCACATACCACCACGCCTGGCTAATTTTTGTATTTTTAGTAGAGATGGGGTTTCACCATGTTGGTCAGGCTGATCTCGAACTCCTGACCTCAAATTATCCACCTGCCTCAGCCTCCCAAAGTGCTGGGATTACAGGCGTGAGCCACCGCACCTGGCCAAAATAAAAACTTTATTCCCACTAAATACGAGTTACTCAGGGAGGAGTTGAAAAGAAATACAATGGAGAAAGAATTTAAGAGAGCTTTGTTTTGGTAAAGATTTGGGGAAATGTTCAGAAAATGGTTATAGAATGATACCGTGCTTAATAAATAACATTTTGAAATGGGAAAAACAAATACGCTGTAACATAAAGCTAGCTTATCTAGATTTGTTATTATATGGGTCACATATATATAGCATATATATAGTTTCTAATTTGAGAAAGGATTTTTAAAATCACAGAAAATGCCTGGCTGTTAAAACTAGAAAGCAAAGAAAAAATAACTTGAAAGTGGAAACACTAGCCATACAGTGTTAATATTTACTGTATTTCCTTTCCATTTTTAATATGCTTTTGTGTATGTTTTCTTGTTACCTTATATATCCCCCCACCACTTTTTTTTTTTTTTTTTTTTTTTTTGAGACAGCATCTTACTCTGTCGCCCATACTGGAGTGCAGTGTCACGATCTTGACTCAGTGCAACCTCTGCCTCAAGTGATCCTGCCACCTCAGCCTCTTGAGTAGCTGGAAATACAGGCATGCGCTACCATACCTGGCTAATGTTTATTTTGTTTTGCTTTGTAGACATGGGTTTCACCATGTTGTCCAGGCTGGTGTCAAACTCTTGGGCTCAAGCCATCCACCTGGCTCAGCCTCCCAAAGTGCTGGGATTATAGGTGTGAGCCATGGTGCCTGGCCCATATATATCCTTTTATCCTGATTTTTCACTAAACATTTAAAATATGCACTTTTCATTATTATATGTCCTTTTTATTACTATAAACATTTTGGAGGCTGTATAATATTATATTCTGGATATCCCTTAATTTGCTTAACGTTCTTTTGTCATTTATAATTTTTCACTGTTAAAACCATGCTGTCAAATACCACATGTTCACACTTGTAAGTGGAAGCTAAACATTGGGTACTCGTAGACATAAAGATGGCAACAACAGAAACTCGGGAATATTAGATGGGGGAGAAAGGAAGGAGGGGAATGGTTGAAAACCTATTGGGTATTTTATTCAATACTTGGGTGATATGGGATCATTTGTACCCCAAATCTCAGCATTATACAATATACCCAAGTAGCAAACCTGCACATGTACTCCCTGTATCTAAAATAAAAGTTGGAAAAAGAAACAAAAATAGGTAAATAGGAAAGGAAATGAAAAAACATGCTGAACATCATCTTTTTGTACGTGAATTTTTTAGTTTTTTGGATTCTTTTTCACAGGGTAAAATCCCAAGGACGTAGGCTCTGGCTCTGATAAGGACTTTTTAGTTTTTTATGAATGGACTGAGAAGCTTTTGTGTGCCTGTGGTGGGGGAGATTGTCTAAAAACTGATTCCCCTTCCCTTTGTTTTTATGCATTTGATTTTTTTCAAGAAACTGGGTTATTTTCCCTGTAGAATGTCCCATATTTTGGATTCTTTGTTTATCGTCTATTTCTTGGTGGTTAACTTGTTTCTCTATCTCCTGGATTTGTTAACACCTTTCCTCTAAAGTCTTTTGTGTGGGGGGTGGGGCGTGGAGTTTCACTCTTATTGCCCAGGTTGGAGTGCAATGGCTTGATCTCAGCTCACTGCAACCTCCGCCTCCCGGGTTCAAGTGATTCTCCTGCCTCAGCCTCCGAGTAGCTGGGATTACAGGTATGCGCCACCATGCCCAGCTAATTTTTGTATTTTTAGTAGAGACGGGGTTTCTTCTTGTTGGTCAGGCTGGTCTCGAACTCCCAACCTCAGGTGATCCACCCACCTCGGCCTCCCAAAGTGCTGGCATTACAGGCGTGAGCCACCACGCCCAGCCTTCTCTAAAGTCTTAATTAGATTCAGGTTCAACATTTTTTTGGGGAAAGAATGAATATTTTATTAGTGGTTTTATGTAATTCATAGTGCATCCTATTAGGAGGGCATAATGTCTGATTGTCTCAAGCTGTAGATATTTTCATTAGTTTATTCTTGGCCTTTCCACTTTTGGTAGTTTTCCTTTTCATGCATAGGATATTTAAATTTTTTTGTAATTGAATTAATATTTTCATTGTAATTTCAGTTTCATTCTATTAATATTCATAGATTTGATAGTTATTGGCTCGGCATGGTGGTTCGCACTTCTAATCCCAACACTTTGGGAGGCTGAGGTGCGAGGATCACTTGAGCCCAGGACCTTGGGACCAGCCTGGGCAATGTAGGGAGACCCCGTCTCTACATATAAAATAATAAAAATTAGTTGGATGTGGAGGCACATGCCAGCAGTTCTATCTACTTAAAAGGCTGAGGCAGGAGGATTGCTTGAGCCTTGGAGGTTGAGACTACAGTGAGCTGTGCTTGCGCCACTGTACTGCAGCGTGGGTGACAGAGTGAAACCCTGTTTCAAAAATTAAAAAATAAAAATAAAAAATGTGATATAGTATCTTCTAAAATATTTTTATGTATCGACTTTTAAAATATATTTTAATGTGTATTAAAGTTACTTATTTAGTAATTCATTAATTTAGTTAATTCATTAATTTATTTATTTTGAGATGGAGTCTGACTCTGTTGCCCAGGCTAGAGTGCAGTGGTACAGTCTTGGCTCATTGCAACTTCTGCCTCCCAGGTTCAAGTGATTCTTGTACCTCAGCCTCCTGAATAGCTGGGAATACAGGCTTGTGCCACCATGCCTGACTAGTTTTTGTATTTTTAGTGGAGACAGGTTTTCACCATGTTGGCCAGGCTGGTCTCAAACTCCTGACCTCAAGTGATCTGGCTGGCCTCCCAAAGTGCTGGGATTACAGGCGTGAGCCATTGTGCCAGCCATATTTAGTAAATTTAAATCACTTTTTATATATTGTTTGTATCTTACGGATAGAGAGTAGATAGAGATGTGATATACTTGGAATTTATTTTGCTGTAGGGTAAGGATCTGAGTAGATTATTTTTCAAAAACCAGCCACATGTTCCAGTCCCTGTTTATTGAATAAACATTCCCTTTCTGTTTTCTGATTTTCCTTTTATTACATGCTAAATAATTACATATACTAGTGTCTGTGGGTTTTCTCTTTTTTTCCTAGCAACTTGTTTATTCCTGTGCTGCTGTTATACTTTTGATGATTGTCATAACATTGTAAGAGAACTTCTAATTGGACTAACCTTTTTCTAATTTCTCACCTGTTTCAAAAGGGTAGCATAGTATCTTTGATCTTAAACCTCCATGATAGCCTAGTGAGGTTTTTTCCAGATAAAATTTTATAAGCCGCTTACCTTATACAAATTTTTACAAGGTATCTATGCTAACAAGCAAGGGACATAAATTACTTTTATAAAAAGTCAGATCTTAGTAGTAGGTACTGTGAAAGAAGCAAGCTAATGACTTGGAGTGTAAAGAGTGATACCACACACATCATCTTACCCCTAACATTTTCTGTTACAAAACATATGGAAACTTTACATAGCAGTTTTGCATCTTTATGAACCATTTGGTATTAAATCTCTCGTTTTTTGAGACAAAGTCTTACTTTGTCACCCAGGCTGGAGTGCAGTGGCCCGATCAACGCTCACTGTAGCCTCAACCTCCTGGAGTCAAGGGATCATCCTGCCTTAGCTTACTGAGCCTCCCAAGTAGTTGGGACTACAGGTGTGGGCTACCATGCCTGGCTAATGTTTGTATTTTTTGTAGAGATTTAAATGTTGTGTACCAAAAAACCTTTTTTGTCTCACTACAAAAGTTTTTTCAATACTATTTACTTATTTGAGATAGGGTCTGGCTCTGTCGCCGAGGCTGGATTACGGTGGCACAGTCTTGGTTCCCTGCAACTTCCACCTCCCAGGCTCAAGCCACCCTCCCACCTCAGCTTCCTGAGTTGCTGGGACTACAGTTGCACACCCCCACACCCAGGTAATTTTTATATTTTTTCATAGAGATGGGATTTTGCTTTGTTGCCCTTGCTGATCTCAAAATCCTGGGCTCAAAGAATCTGCCTACCTTGGCCTCCCAGAGTGTTGGGATTACAGGTATAAGCCACTGTGCCCAACCCATTTTAAAAAAATTTTTAATTTTTGTGGATACGTAGCAGAAGTATTTATGGGTTACATGAGATATTTTGATACAAGCATTCAGTGCATAATAATCCCATCATGGAAGATGAGGTATCCATCCCCTCAAGCATTTACCATTTGTGTTACAAACAATCCAGTTATACTCTTAATTATTTTAAAATGTACTATTACATTATTTTTTACTATAGGCACCCTGTTGTGCTAGTAAATACTGGGTCTTATTCATTCTGTTTTTTTGTACCCATTAACCATCCCTACTTCCCCCCATCCTACCTCCTACCCTTCTCAGCCTCTGGTAACTATGCTTCTACTTTCTATGTTCATGAGTTCAATAGTTTTAATTTTTTTTTTTTTTTTTTTTTGAGACGGAGTCTCACTCTGTTGCCCAGGCTGGAGTGCAGTGGCACGATCTTGGCTCACTGCAACCTCTGCCTCCCTGATTCAAGGGATTCTCCTGCCTTAGCCTTCTGAGTAGCTGGGACTACAGGCACCCACCACCATGTCTGGCTAATGTTTTTGAATTTTTAGTAGAGACAGGGTTTCACCATATTGACCAGGCTGGTCTTGAATTCCTGACCTTGTGATTCACTTGTCTCGGCCTCCCAAAGTGCTGGGGTTACAGGTGTGAGGCACTGTGCTGGCCAATTGCTTTAATTTTTAGCTCCCACAAATAAGTGAAGACATGTGAAGTTTGTCTTTCTGTGTCTGGCTTATTTCACTTAACATAATGACTTCCAGTTCCATCCATGGTGTTGCAAACAACAGGATCTCATTCTTCTTATGGCTGCATAGTGCTCCATTATGTATAAGTAGCACATTTTCTTTATCCATTCATCTGTTGATGGACACTTAGGTTGCTTCCAAATCTTGGCTATTGTGAATAGTGCTGTAATAAACATGGAAGTGCAGACATCTCTTTTATATACTGATTTCCTTTATTTTGGGTATATTTCTAGGAGTGGGATCACTGGATCATATAGTAGCTCTATTTTTAGTTTTTTGAGGAAACTCCAAACTGTTCTCCATAGTAGTTATATTAATTTACATTTCCACCAGCCATCTACAAGGGTTCTCCTTCCTCCACATCCTCGCCTGCATTTGTTATTGCCTGACTTTGTATAAAAGCCATTTTAACTGTGATGAGATTATATCTCATTGTAGTTTTGATTTGCATTCCTCCGATAGTCAGTGATGTTGAGCAGCTTTTCATATACCTGTTTGCCATTTGTATGTCTTTTGAGAAATGTCTATTCAGATCTTTTGCCCAGTTTTGATTGGATTATTAGATTTTTTTTTTTCCTGTAGAGTTGTATGAGCTCCTTTTGTATTTGGGGTATTAATCCCTTGCCAGATGGGTAGTTTGAAAATATTTTCTCCCATTCTGTGGGTTGTCTTTTGTTGATTGTTTACTTTGCTATGCAGAAGGTTTTTCACTTGATGTGATCCCATTTGTCCATTTTTGCTTTGGTTGCCTGTGCTTGTGGGGTATTACTCAAGAAATCCTTGCCCACTCCAGTGTTCTGGAGAGGTTCCCCAATGTTTTCTTTTAGTAGTTTCATAGTTTAGGTCTTAAATTTAAGTTTTTAATCCATTTTCATTTGATTTTTTTATCAAATGAAAAAAGAGATAGGGGGTCAAGCTTCATTCTTCTGCATAAAGATATCTAGTTTTCCCAGCACCATTGATTGAAGAGACTGTCCTTTCTCCGTTGTATGTTCTCGGCACCTTTGTCTAAAGTGAGTTCACTGTAGATGTATGGATTCATTTCTGCATTCTTTATTAGACTGTTCCACTGGTCTAATGTGTCTATTTTTATGCCAGTGTCATGCCATTTTGGTTACTCTAACTGTAGTATAATTTGAAGTCAGGTAATGAAATTCCTCGTTTTGTTCTTTTTCCTTAGGATAGCTTTGGCTATTCTGGGTCTTTTGTGGTTCTGTGTAAATTTTAGGATCTTTTCTCTTTTCTTTTCTTTTCTTTTCTTTTCTTTTCTTTTCTTTTCGAGGGAGGTTGGGGGGCGGGACAGAGTCTCACTGTGTCACCCAGGCTAGAGTGCAGTGACATAGTCTCTGCTCACTGCAACCTCTGCCTCCCAGGTTCAAGCGATTCTCGTACCTCAGCCTCCTGAATAGCTGGGATTACAGGTACCCGCCACCTTGCCTGGCTAATTTTTGTGTTTTTAGTAGAGACGATGTCTTGCCATGTTGGCCAGGCTGGTCTTGAACTCCTTGCCTCAAGTGATCCGCCCACCTCGGCCTCCTGAAGTACTGGGATTGCAGGCTTGAGTCATCACGCCTGGCCTAAGATTGTTTTTCCTACTTTTGTGAAGAACATTATTGGTATTTTTTACAGGGATTGCATGAAATCTGTAGATTGCTTTGGGGAGAATGGGCATTTTAACAATATTGAGTCTTCCAACCCATGAATATAGACTATCTTTCCAGTTTTTTGTGTCCTCTTCAATTTCTTGCTCCAGTGTTTTAGTTTTCATTGTAGAGACTTTTCATTTATTTGGTTACTAGGTATTTAATTTTATTTGTAGTTATTGCAACTGGGATTACTTTCTTGATTTCTTTTTTAGATTGTTTGCTGTTGGCATATAGAAGTGCTAGATTTTTGTAGGTTGATTTTGTATCTTGCAACTTTACTGATTTTGTATCAGTTCTAATAGTTTTTTGGTAGAGTCTTTAGGTTTTTCCAAATATGAGATCATATAATCTGCAAACAAGGATAACTTGACTCCTTCCTTTCCAATTTGGATGCGCGTTATATCTTTCTCTTGTCTGATTGCTGTAGCTAGGACTTCTAGTACTGTGTTGAATAACAGTGGTGAAAGTGGATATTCTTGTTGTGTTCCAGATCTTAGAGGAAAGGCTTTTTTTTTTCCTCATCAGTATGATACTAGCTGAGAGTCTGCCATATATAGTTTAATTATGTTAAGGTACATTTCTTCTATACCCAGTTTTTTTAAGGTTTTTATTATGAAGGGATGTCGAATGTTATCAAGTGGTTTTTCAGCATCAATTGAAATGATCATATGGTTTTCGTCCTTCGTTTTGTTGATATGATGATATATCAGATGGATTGATTTGCATATGTTGAACCATCCTTGCATCCCTGGGATAAATCCTGTTTAGTCATGATGAATGATCTTTTTAATGTGTTGTTGAATTTGGTTTGTTAGTATTTTGTTGAGGATTTTTGCATTCATTTTCATCAGTGATATTGGTCTGTAGCTTTTTTTCTTTTAATATGTAATATGTCTTTGATTTTGGTATACAGGCCTCATAGAGTGAATTTGGAATTATTCCCTTCTCCTCTAGTTTTCAGAATAGTTTGAATAGGATTGGTATTTGTTCTTTAAATGTCTGGTTTTCTTCTGTAGTGAAGCCATCAGGTCCCAGCCTTTTCTTTTCTGGGAGATTTTTTATTATGGCATTGATGTTGTTGCTTATTATTGGTTTGTTCAGGTTTTGGATTTCTTCATGGCTCAATCTTGGTAGGTTGTATGTATCTAGGAATTTATCCATTTTCTCTAGATTTTCTCATTTATTGGCATATAATTGGTCATAGCAGCCACTGATCATCCTTTGAATTTCTGTGGTATCGGTTGAATGTTTCCTTCTTAATCTCTGATTTTACTTAGTTGTGTCTTCTCTTTTTCTTAGTCTGTCTAGCAGTTTGTCAATTTTTTTTCCAAAAAAAAAAGCGTTTTGTTTCTTTGAAGTTTTGCAAATTTTTTTTGTTTCAGTTTCACTTATTTCTGCTCTGATCTTTATTTTTTATTTTGTTTTGTTTTGTATTTTGAGATGAAATCTCGCTCTGTTACCCACCCTGGAGTGCAGTGGCATGATCTTGGCTCACTACAACCTCCGCTTCACAGGTTGAAGCTATCCTCCTGCCTCAGCCTTCCGAGTAACTGAGATTACAGGCGCACACCACCATGCTCGGCTAATTTTTTGAATTTTTAGTAGAGATGGGGTTTCACCAAGTTATCCAGGCTTGTCTTGAACTCCTGACATCAAGTGATCCACCTGCCTCAGCCTCCCAAAGTGCTGGGATTACAGGCGTGAGCCACCATGCGCGGCCTGATCTTTATTATTTCTTCTACTAATTTGGGGTTTGGTTTGCTCTTGCTTTTCTAGTTCTTTAATGTGCATCGTTAAATGGTGGTTTATTTGAGGGTTTTTTTTCTTTTTTGATGTAGGCACTTATAGTTGTAAACTTGCGTCTTAGTACTGCTTTTGTTGTATCCCATCGATTTTTGTATGTTGTGTTTCCTTTATAATTTATTTCAATAAAATTTTCAATAATTCCACTTGTTACTGATTTCTAGTTTTATTCCATTGTGGTCAGAGAAGATGCTTGGTATTATTTCATTTTTTTTAATGTTTTAAGACTTGTTTTGTGACATAACATGTGGTCCGTCCTTGAGAATGATCCATGTGCTGAGGAAAAGAATGTGTACTCTGCAGCTTTGGGATGAAATATTATGTGTATATCTATTAGGTCCATTTGGTCTGTAGTGCAGATTAAGTCAGATGTTTGTTGATTTTCTCTCTGGAAGATCTGTCAAATGCTGAAAATGGGATGTTGAAGTTTCCAGCTATTATTATATTGGAGTCTGTCTCTCTTTTTAGCTGTAACAATATTTGCTTTATGTATCTGGGTGCTCCAGTGTTGCCTCCATATACAATTACAATTGTTACATCTTCTTGCTGAATTGCCCCCTTTATCATTATATAGTGACCTTCTTTGTCTCTTCTTAGTTTTTGTCTTGAAATCTATTTCGTCCGATATGTGTGTAGCTGCTAGTCTTTTTTGATTTCCATTGTCATGGAATATGTTTTTCCATCCCTTTATTTTCAGTCTATGTGTGTCTTTGTAGGTGAAGTGTGCTTCTTGTAGGCAACAGACAACAGATCACTGAGTCTTGTGTTTTGTTTTGTTTTGTTTTGTTTTTTAGTCCCTTTCGCCACTCTGTTTTTTTTACTGGGGAGCTTAGTCCATTTACATTCAGTGTTGTTATTGATGAGCAAGGGCTTACTCCTTCCTTTTTTTTTTTTTTGCTTGTTTTCTGGTTGTTTTGTGGGTCTTGTCTTCCATCCTTCCTTTCTGTCTTCCTTTTAGTGAAGGTGATCTTCTCTGGTGGTATGATTTTAATTTCCTATTTTTTATTTTCAGTATATCTGTTGTATGCTTTTTGATTTGAGGTTACCATGAGGCTTGCAAATACTATCTTATAACCTATTATTTTACACTAATAGCCTAACACTGTTTGCATAAACAAACAAGCAAAAAGAAAACTAGTAAACACTTTACACCTAAACTTCATCCCCCTGCTTTTTAACTTTTTGTTTTTATTTATATCTTATTGTACTGTGTGTCTTGAAAAGTTGTTGTATTTTTTATTTGTTTATCTTTTAGTCTACTTAAAATAAGAGTAATTTACACACCACAGTTACAGTGTTATTCTGTGTTTCTCTGTGTAATTACTGTTACCAGTGAGTTTTGTACCTTGAGATAATTTCTTAATGCTCATTAATGTCCTTTTCTTTCTGATTGAACTATACCTGTTAGCATTTCTTCTAGGCTAGGTCTGGTGTTGATGAAATCCCTCAGTGTTTGTTTGTCTGGGAAAGTCTTTAGTTCTCTATGTTTGAAGTATATTTTAGTCAGATACATTATTCTGGGGTAAAAGTTTTTTTCCTTCAGCACTTAGGATTCTTTCTTTATCCTTGACCTTTGGGAATTTGATTATTAAATGCCTTGAGATAGCCTTTTTTTGGGTTAAATCTGCTTGGTGTTCATTAATCTTCTTATATTTGGATATTGATGACCTTTTCTAGGTTTGGAAAGTTCTCTGCTATTATTTCTTTGAATAAACCTTTTTTTAAAAAATAAACCTTCTATTCCTATCTCTTTCTCTGCCTCCTGCTTAAGACCAATAACTCTTAGGTTTGTCCTTTTGAGGCTATTTTCTAGATCCTGTAGGTGCGCTTCATTCTTACTCTTTTTTCTTGTGTCCCATCTGACTGCATTTTCAAATAGTCTCAGGCTCACTAAATCTTTCTTCTGCTTGATCCTTCTGCTATTAAAAAACTCTGATGCATTCTTCAATGTCAGTTGCATATTTCAACTCCAGAATTTCTGCGTGGTTCTTTTTAATTATTTAAATCTCCTTGTTAAATTTATCTGATAGAATTCTGAACTCCTTCTCCGTGTTACCTTGAATTTTGTTGAGTTTTCTCAAAACAGCTATTTGAATTCTCTGTCTGAAAGGTCACTGTATTAGTCCATTCTCAAATTGCTATGAATACCTGAGACTGGGAAATTTAGAAATAAAAGAGGTTAAATTGGCCCATGTTTCCACAGGCTGTACAGGAAACATGATTCTGACATCTGCTTGACTTCTGAGGGTCCCTCAGGAAACTTACAATCATGGTGGAAGTCAAAGTGGGAGCAAGGCGTCTCACATGGTCAGAAGCAGGAGGAAGAGGGGCAGAGAGCTGCCACACACTTTTAAACAACCAAATCTCACTGTCAGGAGAACAGTACTGAGGGGATGGTGCTAAACCATTCATTAAGGACCACCCCCATGATCCAGTCACCTCCCACCAGGCCACACCTCCAACACTGGAGATTATAATTTGACATGATATTTGGTGAGGATACAGATTCAAACCAGATCAGTCACATATCTCTGTTTCTCCAAGATTGGTCCTTGCTGCCTTATTTAGTTCATTTGGTGAGGTCATGTTTTCCTGGATGGTCTTGATACTTGCAGATGTTTGTTGGTGTCTGGGCATTGAAGAGTCAGGTATTTATTGTAGCCTTTGCAGTCTAGACTTTTTTTTACCTGTTCTTCTTAGGAAGCCTTTCCAGGTATTTGAACTTGGGTATTGTGATCTAAGTCGTATCTGCATTAGGGAGCACCCCAAACCTAGTAACCTGTGGTTCTTACGGATTTGTAGAGTTACTGCCTTGGTAGTTTTGGATAAGACCTGAATGAATTCTCTGGATTACCAGGCAGAGACTCTGGTTCTCTTCACTTACTTTCTCCCAAACAAACTGAGTCTGTGTGTTTGTGTGTGTGTGTGTGTGTGTGTGTGTGTATGTATGTGTGTCTATCTGTGCTAATCCACCTGGAGCTGGGGTAGGGTGACGGAGTCACTCCTGTGGCTACCACCACTGGGACTATGCTGGGTCAGACCTGAAGCCATGAGTATGTCTTTATCCTTAGTGTTCATTGAGCAGCCTACAGTGGACACTTAGGTCCCTGAGCTTATAGCATAAGGGGCAGATGTTCATGCAGTGATGGTGGATGGCTGGACACCCCTGCACAGTACTTGCAAGTGGTACCAGAGTGGCTTCTTTCTTACTTCAGCATGATGCAGATATCAATGCCCAAACAAAAGCCTTTTTTTGTTTTTTTTTTTGATACAGGGTCTTGCTCTGTCACCCAGGCTGGGGTGCAATGGTACAATCTGCGCTCACTGCAACCTCCACCTCCCAGATTCAAGTGATCTTCCTGCCTCAGCCTCCCAAGTAGCTAGGACTACAGGCACACGCCACCACACCCAGTTAATCAAACCAAAGCCTCTTGACTGCCTTGCGTCTTGTGGCTGGGAAAGGAGATAGCACAGATAACCTAGAGCTCCTCCTGATGAACCATTACATCAAACCAGGGCTGAAAAACAACTTCGAAGACACGGCATTTGATATTGCCAGGAGGACAAGTATATGTAGAAGGCTATACAAATTCTTCACCTCAGTCTTAATGGTTCTAGTAATTTTAAGTGTCTAAGTGCCAGTGGCTCCTTTGTGTAAGATGTAAAATATTCCCGTAAGACAAAGTTGACTTAAAACATCTTACTGCAAAAATTCAGTGGTAAGGTAGTTGTTATTATGTTCTTTCAAGTGAAATGCCTGACCTGATATCGGAATGTATTTGAAAGGTGTTTGGATATATTTTTAATGATTTTTGTGGAGCTTGTGATTTTTATGAGAAATAATTTTAACTCGCCTGAACTTAAACACTTGACATAACTTTGGGAGGCCAAGGCAGGCAGATCACTTGAGGTCAGGAGTTCGAGACCAGCCTGGCCAACGTGATGAAACCCTGTCTCTACTAAAAATACAAAATAAAAATAAAAAGCTGGGTATCGTGGCACATGCCTGTAATCCCAGCTACTTGGGAGGCTGAGGCGTGAGAATCACTTGAACCTGGAAGCCAGAGGTTGCAGTAAGCCAAGATTGCACCACTACACTCCAGCCTGGGCCACAAAGTGAGACACTCTGCCCCAAAAAACAAACAAAAAAACAAACTTGACGCAGGTTGAACAGAAACATTATTCTTGGTGCTGATCCAAGAGAAATGTATTTTTAAATATTGTACATCCTGGATCTTTGTTGAGTATTTAGTATATTGATATATATTTTTATAAGGTGAGGTAACTCAAAATTTAAGTCTTAAATATTCTGATGCAGTCATCTGCCTTCTCTACATTACCATAGCCAGTTACTTTCATTTTAAACCAGAAGAACTAACATATTAGTGACTTGAATCTTCGTAAGTTAAAGAAAAAAAAAAAATAAAAAAACCTAGATGTTTGTCTTTTAGACAATAGATAATTTTTAGGAAAGCAGTTAGCTAGGTGTTTCATCCATGAATGTTGTATACTGCCTACCCTACCACAGTTCACACAATTCTATGGATAGTCCTCCCTGGTCAACCTACATGTAATCTTTATTTTAATGGTGAATCAGTATGACCTTTTAGACATGCATACAACTACATTGTGGTCAAAGAGCTCATAGTGTATCTACTATCCAACTGGTTTTACCTGCGTAATCCTGCTGATTTGAGGACTGCCTATATAATCTCTTGAGTTCACAGAAAATGTTGATTTTCCAAGGTCTTCATTTTATAGAAACCATACAAAGGCAAAGTGATAAGGGAAAAGGAATTCTAAAAGTAGGGGATTATTATTATATTGAGGCTAAAACCACAAAGTGGCTCAGGCTTTAAAAAAAAAAACAGTATAGATAGTGACAAAAATAATATAAACATTCAAGAAAATAAAGTATAAGTTTTAACAACAAAAACCATTTCTAGATTACTTATAATATCTAATACAATGTAAATGCCATGTAAACAGTTGTACTGTATTTTTTATTTGTTGTACTATATTTTTTGTTGTTGTATTGGCTTTTTACATTGTTTTTTTTTCTTCAAATATTTTCAATGCACAGTTGGTCATGTCTTCAGATGCAGAACCATAGATTTGGAAAGCCTACTGTAATAGGGCAAATTTAAGCATTCGTATTTTAACAATATTCAATAGCTCACAATATTTAATGTGAGCTTTTTTACATGTAGTTTCTTTAATCAGATCAAAAGGATGATTATCCAATGACTTGTGCAAGCTCTTAGTCTCCAAAGCTTAGGAAAGAACTGCAGGTGATGTAGTCCAAGTCAATGAAATAAGCCTCAGAAAACCGATGCCTACAAATTGTGACTTGTTAAAATCAGAGTCCTATTTGTAATGTCTGAACCCAGAACTTGATCCTCGGTCTTCTGGTCCCACGGTAAACTTTTCTCTCATTGTACAAAATATTCAGCCAGTGAAATAATCATCAACATATCTAAGATGGAACATGCTGTCTTTCATTGCAAACCAGATTCTCTTCCAGTCTTCCCTTTTGGAACAAGTTAGTACCACAATCTAACTAGTTGCTAAAGCCAGATACTTATAAGTTATCTGAATACCTCATTCTTCCCCATCCCCCATATCTGATTTTATCTTCAATAACTTATCAGGTGCCATCAGTTTTATCTCCTATATAGGTCTCAAATCTACCCGTTTCTCTATCATTCTCACACCTCCCTATTTCAGTACAATATAACTCACTAATTTTCTCACAAGTCTATCCTGACCATTCTCCCATCTGTGTTCTCCATAGTGAAGCCAGAATGATCTTTTTAAAGTGAGAATTTTTCCCCCTCCGTGCCTGGTCTCTTCTACACCACTTAAAACCACCTCAATGATTTTTCCATTGCTGTTATATTGAGATCTATGAGCCTAAACTTCTTAGCAAACCCTGCCCACCCTCTTGTCTTAAACCTCCCCTCTCTCCCTGTGTCTTTGCCCTCCAGACACATTGGGCTTATTTTGAGTTTGGAATGCTTCCTACCTATTCCCCCCATCCCCCAGTCTTTGCCTAATTAATGACTATTCTTTAAGTCCTAGGTCAGGCATCTGTCACTCAGGGAAGTCTCTGACATCCCAGAGTACTCCATGCCACCCCTTTATTTTAATCAACATTAAGTAAACTGTGCTTCTTTCTTTCAGAGAATTATCTCACTTTAGAGCCATATAGTCATAATTGCAATCCTTTGATTAATGTCAGTCTTCTCCCCAAACTGGAAATTCCACAAGAGCAGGCATTTGTTATTTTTTGTCCCCTAGTGTATTTTTTTTATCCTGTATTGTATTTCCAGTACACAGCACAGTGAAATGGCTCCATAAACATTACCTGAGTAAGTGAAGTAATTCTCTGTAAGGTCTGGCTGAAGACCTTCATGTCTCCAAATAAGTAGCCTACAAGTATCTCTCTATTCTGATTTTACTTTTAGGCCAGTTCCAGCTTTTCTGATATAGTGAGTAGAATGGAGTTATAAGCTCAATTTCGCCCGGAGAGATCAAGGCAGTTGCAGGGTCCATCAGTATTTAAGTGAATTTTGAACTTAATGAGATTCTTTTTTTCTTTTTTTTTTTTTTTTTGAGACGGAGTCTCACTCTGTAGCCCAGGCTGGAGTGCAGTGGCCGGATCTCAGCTCACTGCAAGCTCCGCCTCCCAGGTTCACGCCATTCTCCGGCCTCAGCCTCACAAGTAGCTGGGACTACAGGCGCCCGCCACCTCGCCCGGCTAGTTTTTTGTATTTCTTAGTAGAGACGGGGTTTCACCGTGTTAGCCAGGATGGTCTCGATCTCCTGACCTCGTGATCCACCCGTCTCGGCCTCCCAAAGTGCTGGGATTACAGGCTTGAGCCACCGCGCCCGGCCACTTAATGAGATTCTTAAATTCATTCTGGAAGAAATGTAATTCTAGGTTGATTATAGCCACAATAGCATGATGCCAGGAATCAGGACTTAAAAGGCTTTTCTTGTGG
The DNA here is from genome assembly GCF_043159975.1 of Macaca nemestrina. Lineage (NCBI taxonomy): Eukaryota > Metazoa > Chordata > Mammalia > Primates > Cercopithecidae > Macaca > Macaca nemestrina. The sequence goes on from NC_092134.1 coordinate 110,651,348, forward strand.
AAGTAACTTCTGAATCAAACCCCAAAGTAAACCTATAGTACTTATTGTCAGTCCAAGGAATTCATCTCAGAAAAAAAAAAAAAATCAGTTTACCATAGTATATGTGAATTAAATGAGTTAATACAAGTTAGTGCTGGCTGGCACAGTGGCTCACTCCTGTAATCCCAGCACTTTGGGAGGCTGAGGCAGATCCCTTGAGGTCAAGAGTTCGAGACCAGCCTGGCCAACATGGTGAAACATTGTCTGTACTAAAAATACAAAACTTAGCTGGGCTTAGTGGCACGCGCCTGTAATCCCAGCTACTCAGGAGGCTGAGGCAGGAGAATCGCTTGAACCCAGGAGGCGGAGATTGCAGTGAGCCCAGACTGCGCCATTGCACGCCAGCCTGGGCGACAGAGCGAGACTCCATCTCAAAGTAAAAAGGACAAAAAAAAAAAAAAAAAAGGTTAGTTCTAAGCACAGTTATTAACTCATAGTAAGATATAAAAGTGTTAGGTAATGTGTGTAGAGCCAAAGAGACTTTGAGTCAACATTATGCCTAATGTTAAATGTATTAAGAACTTTTTAATTCAGGAAAGCATGCATTTCTTTGAACACTGCATAAACTGAACTGTGTTGAAAATAATTACTTAGCCAGTTTCTGCTTCCCTTTTGTGTTTAGGAGCTTTCTCAATTTTACCCATTCTTATCATTTAAAAGCCCTTTTTAGATCCCTAGAGTAAAATAGGAGATGAATCTTGGCTGAATTACTAGAAATAGGAAGATTTTAGCTGATTACCTCACTGGCAACTTTGATAGCAGCAACTTACACTTGAGATCCCAGGCTTGGGTTCCTCTAAGGCTTAAAGCTTTCAGAAGTAAATGTATTTATTTTGTTAAGGAAATTCTTTAGAGACTCTTTTCCTTCAATAATTTTCATTATGTCTGAACATGGCTTTAACTTGCCAAATTTCCCTTCTTTGTTTAGTATAATTATTTTTAAAGAGTGGGAAAATGTGTGTTCTATTTTTAATATTTAATTTTTTTCAATTTTGACATATTCAACTATGGTTTATTTTCATTTTCAGGTATTTAGCAATGTTAATTCAAACCTGAGAGTTTTAAACTATGTTGGAATAATGGATCCCATTGAGAATATAATAAAATGTTTTGAACCTTCTTTCTAGAAAAATGTTTGTATATTCAAAATATCGTACACAGTGTTTCACTTTTCACAAATAATCCTGAAACTGATTCATATATTGTTTTTATTTTTATTTTTATTTTTTTTTTGAGACGGAGTCTCGCTCTGTCACCCAGGCTGGAGTGCAATGGCACAATCTTGGCTCACTGCAACCTCCCCCTCCTGGGTTCAAGCCATTCTCCTGCCTCAGCCTCTCAAGTAGCTGGGACTGCAGTCGTGTGCCACCATGCCCAGCTAATTTTTGTATTTTTAGTAGTGACAGGGTTCACCATGTTGGCCAGGCTGGTCTCGAACTCCTGACCTCAAGTGATCCTCCTGCTTTCGCCTCCCAAAGTGCTGGGATTACAGGCATGAGCCACCGCGCCCAGCCGCATATATTGTTTTTGAAAAATGTTGCTCCTCTTTAGATATGTGACTAGTATATTGTCGTTTAGTTAACATGTCCAGTTGTATTCAGTTTCATTAAAATTGATTTATATTGCTATAGTGTTTAATTTGTATAACACAAAGTTTCTAGATCCTTCTAGAAGCCAGTAACAAAATAAAAAAATGCAGTTGTGCTAAGTGGGTTTTTGGGAGAATGCAGAATTTTAAGCAATGGCTATTTGTATGGCATTTATAGCAGTTTTTATCTATGTTTTAAAAATGTAAGAGATTCTTAATAAAATGATTTTGTTGGGCATTTTTTAAAGGATGTTTTCTTTTTTAAAAAAAATTATTTTTAAATTTTTATTTATTTATTTTGAGACCGGGCTATGAGACTGGCCAATTTTTGTATTTTTGGTAGAGATGGGGTTTCACCATGTTGCCTAGGCTGGTTTCGAACTCCTGGGCTCAAGCCATCCACCCACCTTGGTCTTGCAAAGTGAGGTGTGAGCCACTGCGCCCAGCCTAAAGGATGTTTTCTTGAATGATGGCTGTTGAATTATTTTGGTAGGACTTGAAATGCTTTTGTGGAATGTTTAAGTGGAATATTGGTTCTAAGTTTCCTATCTCAGGGATCCTGGACCTGCCATTTGATTAGCTGCATACATTTTTAAATTGAGGGGAACCAGAAAATCTTCCAAGATCTTTGAGTGCTGTGGACTCCTTTGGATGCAGTTTGCTTAAAGAACTGCTGGATCCGTTCAGTCTTAGGATGACTGAGGTTATAAGATTTTCTCTAGTTTTTTTCTGCCCTGTCAGGCATCTTGTGATTTCATAGATTGGTGTCATTATCTCCCTTGGTTATCTCATCCAATACCTCATGACTTTTTTTTTTTTTTTTTGAGACAGGGTCTTGCTCTGTCACCCAGGCTGGAGTATAGTGGCGCGATCTCAGCTCACTGCAACCTCTGCCTCCTGGGTTCAAGCCATTCACCATACCTTAGCTTCCTGAGTAGCTGGGATTACAGGCACCTGCTACCATGCCAGGCTGATTTTTGTATTTTTTAGTAGAGACAGGGTTTTGCCATGTTGGCCAGGGTGGTCTTGAACTCCTGACCTCAGGTGGTCGCCTGCCTCAGCCTCCTAAAGTGCTGGGATTACAGGTGTGAGCTACCGTGCCCAACCCCCGTGACTTTTTTTTTTTTTTTTTTTGAGATGGAGTCTTGCTCTGTCGCCCAGGCTGGAGTGCAGTGGCACAATCTCGGCTCACTGGCAACCTCCGCCTCCCGAGTTCTCGCCATTCTCCTGCCTCAGCCTCCCGAGTAGCAGGGACTACAGGCGCCCGCCACCACACCCAGCTAGTTTTTTGCATTTTTAGTAGAGACAGGGTTTCACTGTGTCAGCCAGGATGGTATCGATCTCCTGACCTCATGATCCACCCGCCTCAGCCTCCCAAAGTGCTGGGATGACAGGCGTGAGCCACCGCGCCCAACCCCCTCATGACTTTAATATGATCCAATATCATCTCTTTACAGATGAGTCCTAAATCTACCTCTCCAGCCCAGACTTCTCTCCTGAAATCCAGACTTAAATATATCTGACTGCTGTCTTAACATCTCCAGTTTGAATTGGCATCCCAAAATCAGTATGTTCAAAACTGGATTCCTGTTGTTTCCTCAGAAATGTAATCTTCCTCTTGTCAGTTGACAGTGCAGTCTCTCAAAAGCCTTGCACCCTTTCTTTATTCCTCTCTTTCTCTCTTACTTCATGTTTAGTCTGTTAGTATTGTTGCCTCACCCTTCCAAATATATCCAGAATTCAAATACATTCTCACTATCTCCACTGCTACCACTTTTACCTATTAGGTAGATTAAATGTTAGGTCCTAATACCTGGAACCTGAATGTTAATGTTATTTGGAAAACAGTATCTTTACAGATGTGATTCAGGATGTTGAGATGCGGAGATAATCCTGGTTGGCTCTAAATGCTATCATATGTACCATTCTAGAGAGAGGCAAAGAGAGATTTGACGCACACAGGAGGAGGTGACGTGAAGACAGAGGCAGAGTTTAGAGAGAGGCATCTGTAAGCCAAGGAATGCCCATAGCAACCAGAACTTGGAAGAAACAAGAAATGAATTTTCCCCTAGACCCTCTGGAGGGAGTTCGGCCTCTCTGACACCTTGATTTCAGACCAGTAATACTGATTTCTGACTTCTGACCTCCAGAACCTTGAAAGAATAAATTTCAAGCCATATCGTTTGAGGTCATTTGTTACAGCAGCCATTGGAAATTAATACATTCCCCTGTTTAGGATTTCAATCAAGGTTGTTCATTGTGTTTGGGTTTTATGACCTTGTTAATCTAAAATAATCCCCCTCACCTTTTTTGTTTTTCATGACACTGACTGTTTTTAATTTAAAGAGTCTGGGAATGTTGTCTTGCAGACTATCCCATGTTGTGGAATTATCTGATTGTTTCCTCATAATTAGATTCATGTTAAACATTTTTTCCAAGAATACCATGTAGGTGATGTTGCATAAAGCATATTATTAATACAACTGCCAGAGTGATTTTTTTTTCTTTTTCCCAGATGGAGTCTTGCTCTGTCACCCAGGCTAGAGTGCAGTGGCACGATCTCAGCTCACTGCAACTTCTGCCTCTCGGGTTCAAGCAATTCTCCTGCCTCAGCCTCCCGAGTAGCTGGGATTACAGGCGCGGGCCACCACGCCCAGCTAATTTTTGTATTTTTAGGCCTGCCTCGGCCTCCCAGAGTGCTGGGCTTATAGGCTTGAGCCACTGCGCCCGGCCTGGAGTGATTCTTTTAAAGCATTAAGTCGAAGCATGGCATTCCTCTGTTCAAAAGTCTCCAGTAGCCTCCCATTTGTTCAGAGGAAAAGCCAGATCCCTCATATGATCTGACCACCGTAACCTCTGGAGCTTTCTCTCCCCTTCACTAATTGTATTGCTTTTGTCTTGCCATTTCCCAGTCTGAGCATGCTCCTGTCTTATGACCTTTGCCTTAGCTGTTCTGGTTGTCCGGAAAGCTCTTCCCCCCATGTATCTTTTGGCTCACTGTCTCACCTCCTTCATGTCTGCTTAAATGCCTTGTGTCAGTGAGTCCTTTCCAGATGACTATTTTTAAAATTGTGATTCTCCACCGGCTTCCCACTGCCGATCCCTCAATGCTGCTTTACTGTTGTGTTTTTCCATATTATCCTCTCTCATACCGTGTAACTTACTATGTTTATTGTTTATTGCCTGCTTTCTCTACTGAATTATAAGCACCATGGTGGCAGGAATCTTTGTTTTGTTCCCAGAGTCATCCCATGATGTTATGTTCATAGCAGGCCCAAAATAATTTGTTGAATGGATGAATATGCAAATACTTCAGGATGAATATATCCTTCTTTGCCTTAATTCACAATAGAGTCACAACTGTGTTTCAAAATAACTTTGGATGTGCAGAAGAGTTCCAAAGACGGTGTAGAATTCCTGTTTGCCCTTCACCCAGTTTGTCCAAGTGTTAACATTTCACATAACCAATGTACATTTATCAAAACTAAGAAATTAACATTGGAATAATACTACTAACTAAACTCCAGGCTTCACTTGGATTTCACGAATTTTTCCACTAATACCCTTTTGCTGTTCCACTGTCCAATCCAGGATCCCACATTGCATTTTTTTTTTGGGACGGAGTTTTGCTGTTGTTGCCCAGGCTAGAGTGCAATGGCACGATCTTGGCTCACCGCAACCTCCACCTCCCAGGTTCAAGTGAATCTCCTGCCTCAGCCTCCCTAGTAGCTGGGATTACAGGCGTGTGCCACCACACCCAGCTAATTTTGTATTTTTAGTAGAGACAGGGTTTCTCCATGTTGTTCAGGCTGGTCTCGAACTCCCAACCTCAGTTGATCTGCCTGCCTCGGCCTCCCAAAGTGCTGGGATTACAGGCATGAGCCACCATGCCCGGCCCACATTGCATTTAGTTACATCTCTTTAGTCTCCCCTAATCTGTGCAGAGACTATTTCTTGAAAGATTCTTGTGGATTATTTGCTTAAGTGAATATTTCTTTTGTTTATTTATGCCTCAGCATTCACATCATGTGAATATTTCTAAAGGAAAGAAAGGTAAAGCTTAGGAGCACTAGAATATATAGCCACAGGGCGTTGTTGAACTTTATATGTGATCACAGGATTTGACATATTTTCTGGGTCAAATGCAGAGTTTATCTAGTCTCTTCTCTTCTGCCATCAGAGCTTCCCAATCCTGTTCATGTTGTCATTTGAAGAAGTGAATCCTAGCATAACCATTAACTGTTTGTGACATTTTAATGGGTAAATGTAATTATTTCTGTAGCAAAATCAAGATGTGTTAGGTACCTACCCTGTGTAATGAACTGTATGGAACTCCTCCTTGTGAAGGGGGATGTAAAGAAATTTGAATAAGTTTTTTACTAGCCTGGGTTCTAATATATAATATTAGAATAGGTAATATATAATAGGTAATATATAACTAACAGATTATAATAACAACTGGTTAGATAGCACAGATGAAATTATTAATGTTAACTGAGTGAGGTGAGAAATAGGGAGAAGATCACATTTAAACTTGCCCTTCAAGTATTAATAGAATTTTTTAAAAATTTTATTTGAAATCTCCTCAAGCTGATAAGCAACTTCAGCAAAGTCTCAGGATACAAAATCAATGTGCAAAAATCACAAGCATTCTTATATACCAGTAACAGACAGAGCCAAATCATGAATGAACTCCCATTCACAATTGCTTCAAAGAGAATAAAATACCTAGGAATCCAACTTACAAGGGATGTGAAGGACCTCTTCAAGGAGAACTACAAACCACTGCTTAGTGAAATAAAAGAGGACACAAACACATGGAAGAACATTCATGCTCATGGATAGGAAGAGTCAATATCGTGAAAATGGCCATACTGCCCAAGGTAATTTATAGATGCAGTGCCATCCCCGTTAAGCTACCAATGACTTTTTTCACAGAATTGGAAAAAACTACTTTAAAGTTCATATGGAACCAAAAAAGAGCCTGCATTGCCAAGACAATCCTAAGTCAAAAGAACAAAGCTGGAGGCATCACGCTACCTGACTTCAAACTACACTACAAGGCTACAGTAACCAAAACAGTATGGTACTGGTACCAAAACAGAGATACAGACCAATGGAACAGAACAGAGCCCTCAGAAATAATACCACACATCTACAACCATCCGATCTTTGACAAACCTGACAAAAACAGGAAATGGGAAAAGGATTCCCTATTTAATAAATGGTGCTGGGAAAATTGGCTAGCCATAAGTAGAAAGCTGAAACTGGATCCCTTCCTTACAATTAATTCAAGATGGATTAGAGACTTAAATGTTAGACCTAAAACCATAAAAACCCTAGAAGAAAACCTAGGCAATACCATTCAGGACATAGGCATGGGCGAGGACTTTATGTCTAAAACACCAAAAGCAATGGCAACAAAAGCCAAAATTGACAAATGGGATCTAATTAAACTAAAGAGCTTCTGCACAACAAAAGAAACTACCATCAGAGTGAACAGGCAACCTACAGAATGGGAGAAAATTTTTGCAATCTACTCATCTGACAAAGGGCTAATATCCAGAACCTACAAAGAACTCAAACAAATTTACAAGAAAAAAACAACCCCATCAAAAAGTGGGCAAAGGATATGAACAGACACTTCTCAAAAGAAGACATTTATGCAGCCAACAGACACATGAAAAATGCTCATCATCACTAGCCATCAGAGAAATGCAAATCAAAACCACAATGAGATACCATCTCACACCAGTTAGAATGGCAATCATTAAAAGTCAGGAAATAACAGGTGCTGGAGAGGATGTGGAGAAATAGGAACACTTTTACACTGTTGGTGGGACTGTAAACTAGTTCAACCATTGTGGAAGACAGTGTGGTGATTCCTCAAGGATCTAGAACTAGAAATACTATTTGACCCAGCCCTCCCATTACTGGGTATATACCCAAAGGATTATAAATCATGCTGCTATAAAGACACATGCACATGTATGTTTATTGCGGCACTATTCACAATAACAAAGACTTGGAACCAACCCAAATGTCCATCAATGACAGACTGGATTAAGAAAATGTGGCACATACACACTATGGAATACTATGCAGCCATAAAAAAGGATGAGTTCGTGTCCTTTGTAGGGACATGGATGCAGCTGGAAACTATCATTCTCAGCAAACTTTCGCAAGAACAGAAAACCAAATACCACGTGTTCTCACTCATAGGTGGGAATTGAGCAATGAGATCACTTGTACACAGGAAGGGGAACATCACACACCGGGGCCTGTTGTGGAGTGGGGGGAGGGGGGAGGGATAGCATTAGGAGATATACCTAATGTAAATGACAAGTTAATGGGTGCAGCACACCAACATGGCACATATATACATATGTAACAAACCTGCACATTGTGCACATGTACCCTAGAACATAAAGTATAATTAAAAAAAAAAAGAAAAGAAAAAGAAATTTATTTGAGACAGGGTTTCACTTCCACTGCCCAGACTGGAGTGCAGTGGTGCAATCTCAGCTCACTGCAACCTCTGCCTCCTGGGCTTAAGTGATTCTCCCACCTCAGCCTCCAGAGTAGCTGGGACCACAGACACTTGCTACCACACCTGGCTATTTTTTTTTTTTTTTTTTTTCCTGTGGAGAAGGGGTTTCTCCAAGCTGCCCAGGCTGGTCTTGAGCTCCTGAGCTCAAGCCAATCCACCCATCTTGGCCTCCGAAAGTTCTGGGATTATAGTGTAAGCCACCATGCCTGACCTCATATAATTTTTTAAAATGGCTTTACTGAGATATTATTAACGTATACATATCAAGTGCACCATTTAAAACAAACAATTCAATTGCCTATGCATATATTCACAGAGTTGTGCAACCATCCCACAATAAATTTTAGAACATCTTCATCAGCCACAAAAGAAACACCATACCTGTGTTCACTCACCATTCTCCCCTTCACTCAGCTCCTGGCAACAAATATTCTTTATATCTCTGTAAACTTGCCTATTCTTGTATTTCATATAATTAGAATTGTACAGTATGTGTCTGACATCTTTCACTTTGCATAACATTTTCAAGATTCATCCACATTGTAGCACCTATCAGTACTTCATTCCTATTTATTGCCAGATATTCTATTTTATAGAATTATGTTTTGGTTTTTCATTCATCAGTTGATGGAGATTTAGGTTGTTTCTGCTTTTGAGCTATTATGAATAATGCTGCTATGAACATTCAGATTTCTGCATGGACAGACATGTTTTCATTAATGTTGGGTATATACTATGTTTAACCACTTGAAGAATTAGCAGATTATTTTTCAAAGCAGTTATTATTTTACATTTCCGCCAGCAATGGATGAGGTTTCCAATTTCGTTACATCCAAGCCAACATGTGTTAATGTCTGTCTTTTCTATTTTAGTCATGCAAGTGGGTGTGAAGTGGAATTGTGGTTTCAGTTTGTATTTCCCTAATGACTAATGATGTTGCATCTTTTCATGTGCCTATTGGTCATTTGTAGATGTTATCTTGAGCATATAATTTTAGTAGAGGAAGAATGGGGAATGGAAGGGAGCAAGAGAACAGGGACAAAGGCCTGAGAAATGGTGAGAGAATCAGTAAAAGAGAAGAGTAGGGTTCTCAGATAATGGGAATTAAGAGAGTGCTATAGAAAACTGGGTCTCTAAGTTGATGTGTCAAGTCACACTGTCCTCTGCTTATCCTAAGCTTACCTTGCTCAAATTTCTTTCTTTCTTTCTTTCTTTTTCTTTTTTTGTTGTTGTTGTTGTTTTTGTTTTTCTTTGCTTTTGGGTTTTCTTTTGTTTTTGTTTTTTCTTAATTTTCAAGGATATTCCTTCCTTTGTAAATGTCAGAGAGTATCGTGGCTAGGTCATTCAATTGATTCTTTCAACTTTTAAATAATTATTTAGGGTCTTTATTTATTCCAGGCCTTCTAGGCCCTGTTAGTGAGAGGAACAGATCAGTGAGCAAAAATAGACAAAGTCCTTGCTTTTCATAGAGCTTATTTTCTAGTAAGGATGATTTTGTACCAGTAAAAACCTGTCTTATGGTGCAGCATGGTGGCTCATTCCTGTAATGCCAGCACTTTGGGAGGCCAAAGCAGGTGTATTACTTGAGGTCAGGGGTTTGAAACCAGCCTGGCCAACATGGTGAAACCCCGTCTCTACTAAAAATATAAAAAAACTAGCCAGGTGTGGTGGTGCACACCTGTAGTCCCAGCTGTGGATGTGGAGGGTTTGGGGAGATTGGTGGCGGATAGGCTGAGGCAGGAGAATCGCTTGAACCGGGAGGTTGCAGTGAGCCAAGGTTGTGCCACTGCATCCCAGCTTGGGCAACAGAGCAAGACTCTGTTTCAAAAAAAACAAAAAAACAAAAAAAACCTGCCTTGTTAAAGGCTGCCTTTATTCCAGCCTTTTAGCATTTGATAAACAAATCCGGGTCTACTTTGTTTATGCTATTGATGATTTTACTGGATTGGGTCATAGTTCTTTTCAGCTTCCATCTTTTTAGATACGTTTTATTTATTTATTTTCAGTTTTACTTATTTTTTGAGACAGTCTCACTCTGTCGCCCAGGCTGGAGTGTAGTGGCACAGTCTCGGGTGACTGCAACCTCTGCCTCCCAGGTTCAAGCGATTCTCCATCCTCAGCCCCCCAAGTAGCTGGGACTACAGGCATGTGTACCACACATAGCTAATTTTTATATTTTTAGTAGAGACTGGGTTTAACCATGTTGCCCAGGCTGGTCTCCAGCTCCTGGCCTCAAGTGATCCTCCCTCCTCATCCTTCCAAAGTGCTGAGATTACAGGCATGAGCCACCACACAGGCCAAGACTTATGTTTTGATCATTGGTCATCCCTCATACAACAGCAGCCTGAATTTCCCCCCTGGCATTCTTATTTCTCTCTTCTGAGACTGTTGCAGTTGAAGTGTATTTTTCCACTGTAGTCCATACCAACTAATGAAAAGCCTGATAAACTATAAAGAAAAGGTCGCATGCATATTTTAAACATTCTTACCATGTATGTGTGTTTTCATCAACCTTTTGTTTTAGGACCAAGGCTTTTTCTTTTTGGAGTAGGAGATGGGACTTGTGAACCCTGCATCACATTGAGTAAGAATTTACTGACTAGTATTTTGTGGTCTTTCTTAGAAAAACCCCACCTTGGCCTCCCAAAGTGCTAGGATTATAGTCAGGAGCCACCACATCCAGCCTCATAGGTTTACTTAAAATTAATTAAGTTATTAATTCAGTGTCATGTACAACTGCTTAAACAGGTTAGGAGTGGCTCTTGGTAAGCAAATCCAAGTAGAGGAAGCGGAAGTTCACTGCCATGAGCATTTGGTCCACTGTAGACACCAGCTATTATGTATTATAAGGGAAACAAAGCAGTTGTTGAGTCCATGTTGTTGTGGGGGATTGGTTAGGAAAGCTTCTATATATTCCAGGTTAAGTACTCTTCTGCTATGTTGTGTCATCACACTGTAGATGCCTCTTTCAGAAAACTTATTTCACTATTCTAGTTGTTTATTTGTTTGTCTTCCTCATGGAATTTCATAGTCTTTGAGGGCAGCAGTATACTCATTGTATTTCTAGTTCCTAGTATATACTTGGCATATAGTTATATATTGGCTTTAAAATGAATTAATTGACTCCAAGCTCAGTATAATTCAATAATATGACTAGGCTGACAAAAATGAAAAAGTTTGGCTGGGCGCGGTGGCTCGGGCCTGTAATCCTAGCATTTTGGGAGGCTGAGGCATGCAGAATGCCTGAGCTCAGGAGTTTGAGACCAGCCTGGGCAGCAACATGATGAAACCCCATCTCTACTAAAATACAAAATAAATTAGCCAGATGCGGCAGCATGCGCCTGTAATCCCAGCTACTCAGGAGGCTGAGACAGAAGAATTGTGACAGGAGAATCGCTTGAACCCAGGAGGCGGAGGTTGCAGTGAGCTGAGATTGTGCCACTGCGGTCTAGTCTGGGGGACAGCGCAAGACTCCGTTTCAGAAAAAAAAAAAAGATTCTTTGGGATCAGAGTGATCGTCAGTTTAACTAGCAGAGATACAATTCTAATTCTAAATCTATGGTTCTACTTGAAAATTGGTTAAGAAATGTGTGGGATAGATCAGTTATCTGTTGAGGTTTCACTGATTACTCCAAACAGTGGCTTAAATCACCAGTGAGATACTATTTCTTAAAATTCTGATTTATCAAATGCAAATTCTCATGACGTTCTGCTTCACATGGTGTCAGCTGGGGTAACTAATGTGGCTGGATTTTCACAATATCTTCTGTCGTTTGACTTGGGTGACTGTAATGTCTGGGGCCCAGGCAGGCCTCTCCCCACTTCTACATGTCATTCTTATTATTCTAGGTTAGCCCAGGCTTCTGTATTTTTTTTTTTTTCTTCTTTTTTTTTTTTTGTTGAGACAGAGTCTCGCCCTGTCACCCAGGCTGGAGTGCAATGACATGATCTTGGCTCACTACAACCTCCGCCTCCTGGGTTCAAGCGATTCTCCTGCCTCAGTCTCCCGAGTAGTTGGGATTATAGGTGTGTGCTACCACACCCAGCTAATTTTTTGTATATTTAGTAGAGAGGGGGTTTCACCATGTTGGCCAGACTAGTCTTGAACTCCTGACCTGTGATCTGCCCACCTGCACCTCCCAAGGTGCTGGAATTACAGGTGTGAACCACCATGCCCGTCCCAACCAGGCTTCTTAAATGAATTATAAGATAGAAACAATAGGAGCTGCCAGGACTTTCTTAAGGGCTGGACCTAGGACTGTCACAGTGACATTTCTGCCATATTCTGCTGGTCACAAGGCAAGCCCAAATTCAAAAGGAGAGAAATAGACCTCTTAGAGTTTCCTAATAAAAGGTAATTTCATTAAAAATACGATAATTCATAAATTAGCCCTATGTTTACTACTGTCTTTTCAGCTCTTTTTTTATTCCATGCATTAATTGATTCCTCACCACTTGAATTGTACCACCAGTGTTTCTATGACATGATCCAAAAACAAAGGGGCTCAGTAGTTTTCACTTAAAAGACAAAGAGGCCCACTGAACTATTACAGATGTTAATTAGGATTCATTTCCTTTACTATGGTAGAAAGAATGCTATGATACCACTTTAGTGATGAACCAAATAAACTTAATCACATCCTAGGAGCTAAGTATTCTGACATTATAATCTCTTCTCTCAGAGCCCCATCGCAGCAGTCTTAGGATTCAAGATCTATTCTTGGGCAACATTATAGAACCAGTGTGTCATGTACATACAAATGAGGGAAAATGTAATGGCTTTGGTAATCCTATAGTAACCCTTCTTGTCATATACTCTTTTTTTCATTTTTAAAAATCGAGGCAAAATTTGTATAACATAAAATTAACCATTCTGAAGTGTACAATTTAATGGCATTTAATACATTCACAGTGTTGTACAACTCTTTTTTTTTTTTTTTTTTTTTTGAGGAAAAGCTTATTTTTAGGATAATGTCAAAACAGATTAATAAGATGCTACTAAGATGGCCAGACATTCACTCAGAAATGTTTTTTGTGTTTTGTTTTGTTTTGGTGAAATGGTTGAGAGATATGTTGCCTTACACTTAGGCCACTGCATTCCCATTTAAGTGCCGGGGTTGTGTCAGCAACAGCATGGCCTAAACAATCTCAGTCTTATCTCCTGCCAGCCCCCTAAATCTTCCAAAATTGCAAGAATAGGCCAGGTGTGGTGGCTCACACCTGTAATCCCAACACTTTGGAAGGCCAAGGCAGGCAGATCACTTGAGGCCAGGAGTTTGAGACCAGCCTGGACAACATGGCAAAACCCCATCTCTACTAAAAATACAAAAATTAACCAGGTGTGGTGGTGCATGCCTGTAATCTCAGTTTCTTGGGAAGTTCGGGCGGGATGATTGCTTCAAACTGGGAGGCGAAGGGCGCAGTGAGCTGAGATCACGCCGCTGCACTTCAGCTTGGGTGAGAGTGAAGCTTTTTCTTTTTAAAAAAAAAAAAAAAAAAGGCACATTTATCTCACCTTCCCTCCTATTCTGGGGATGCTAACATCCTCGGAATGTCCCAAATTGGTCCCCTATAACCCAATGCTTGGGAGTTTCACAGCACCACTGTAGGTCTGAGAACAACAACAAAGTTGTTCTAAGGGATGAAGCCACCCTCAATAAAACTGGAAGTCAAAGCCTGCATATAAGCCCCTCTCCCTCCTGCCTAAAAAAGGAAAGGTATTTAGATGTTTTTGTCATGGATACTTTACTGGGATCAGGTAAGAACTGAACAAATGCAGTAAGCTATTGGAGAGTTAAAGAGTAAAAAAGGCCGTATGCAGCGGCTCACCTGTAATCCCAGGATGAGGCCAGGCAGGTGTGTCGCTTGAGCTCACGAGTAATGAGACCAGCAAGGGTAGAATGGTGAAACCTCATCTCGACAAAAAATACAAAGTTAGCCAGGCATGGTGGTGTGTGCCTGTAGTCCCAACTGCTTGGGACCCTGAACTGGGGAGGATGGCTTGAGCCCAGGAGGCAGAGGTTGCAGTGAGCTAAATTGTGCCACTGCTCTTCAGCCAGGGTGATAGAGCCAGACCTTGTCTCAAAACAATAATAATAATAGCAATTTTAGTAGTTTTTAAATTTTGAACTAGTTAGAACCTCTTTGGTATTTGCCTGACCTATGAAATTGGGATCAGTCTAGCTTTCAAAGGGAGGTACATGAATTTAGGAAGGACTGCAGAGTACAGCAAATTTTAGTTCCTGATATGGCCATGCTTTCCTAAGAAATTTCCAAAGGTAATTGACTCTCAGTTTAGCCTTTTCTACTGCACAATGTGATAGATGCTGTAAATCGGAGTTTAGAGGTGTTTATCTAACTTTTCCTAGTGGGAGATGGGGAAAGTTTCACTGAGAATGTAACTGCACCAGGAGCAGATGTTTGCTAAGTGGGCAGGGATTGAAGGGGAATGTCTTAAACTGAGGGAAAACATTTGTAAAAGCAGAAAGGGGTGAGTATATGACAGCAAATAATTTACTACAGCTAACATGAGAGAGAAGGGGAAGGGTAATAAATAGAATTGAAGAGGTAGCCAAGGGCCAAATATAAATTTATATTACAAGCTAAGGAAATTTTATCCAATCATAAAGAGCCACTGAAAGATTTTATGCAGGGGATTGTAATGATCAGATTAGCGTGTTAAGAAGATGATTTTGACAATAGTATGGAGTCTGGTCGATAGGGAGACCAGGTAGGAGGTTCCTGAAGAAGTCTGGACTAGAGATGATGTGGACCTAAACTAAGGCATGGGGATGGAGAGGAACTTAGCATCACAGGCAATTATTTAAATGGGCTAGGGGAAGCAGGAGGAAGCAAGAATCATTCCTTGGTTTAATGGTTTGAATGGATGGTAGTGGTCTTTACTGACACTAGATATACAGGAGTAGAAAAGCCACTAAAAAAAACCCACACACGTTTCTGTTTTATGTAGGCATCTTGTATAGGACAGACAAAAATGAAACTGTTTCTTAAATTTAATTGAAATACAATCACCCACTTTCTAATTATAATTTTACTTAACCCTGTACAGTTCAGTCTACAAAAATAAGTATTGGTAGAATAGCCAGGTGCAGTGGTGTATGCCTGTATTTCCAAGCTACTCTGGAGGCTGAGGCAGTTGGATCACTTGAACCCGGGAGTTCGAGTGCAGCCAGAGCAGCACAGTGAGACCCTGTCTCTAAGTATTAAAAAACAGAAAGAATTTTATCTGCACACCCCACAGAATGTACAGTGGAATTCTAATGCCTTATCTCTCAACTTACTATACATAACAGTGATATAACCTTTTCTATTGTTTTTGACACCTATTTTATTCAATTAGCGTTATTTTCCTTGGCATCCTTATAGCCAGGCAATCCCTTATGAGTAATTGGGAAAAAAAAAAAAAAAAAACCTGTAATGATCTAAGGCTGTGCTGCTATTTGATATGAGAGCCACTTAGCCACATGTGACTTGAGTATTTGAAATTTGACTAGTTCAAAATGAGATGAGTGGAGATGTAATATACTCACTAGATTTCAAAGACTTAATCTCACTAAAATTTTTGTATATTTATTACATGTTGGAGCATTATTTTGGCTACAAGAAGTAAAATTTATTGTCATAATGAAATTTTCCTGTTTTGTTTTTGTTTTTAACTATTTTTTAAATGTAGCTACACCTGTAATCCCAGCACTTTGGGAGGCCAAGGTGGGCGGATCATGAGGTCAGGAGATCGAGACCATCCTGGCTAACACAGTGAAACCCCGTCTCTATTAAAAATACCAAAAATTAGCCGGGCGTAGTGGCACACGCCTGTAGTGCCAGCCACTCAGGAGGCTGAGGCAGGAGAATCACTTGAACCCAGGAGGCGGAGGTTGCAGTAAGCCGAGATCGCACCCCTGTACTCCAGCCTGGAAGACAAAGTGAGACTCAGTCTCAAAAAAAAAAAGTAGCTACTAGAAAAATGTAAGTTATTTATATGGCTCACATTATCTTTCTATTGCTTTCTTTGCTAAGTTTATTTCAGTTCCATTATCTGCCTAGTTTCTATGCTAGCTGCCTAACTTCTATGCTAGCTAGTGATTTGCTGCATATGATTAACAACTGTTTCATTTTAATTCATTATAAGTGCCTGGAAACTGCAATAATGCTAAATTGTCTTCCCGTATTTTGGAAACAAGGTTAAAAAGTTCTGTAGCACCCTATAGTTGATTTTATTAGTAAGAACTTCAGTGCAGACTATCTACAGGAAACTGATTTTTGTAGATGTTATCACAATTCATTTTGAAATCTGTAAGTTGGATAGTGTTTGTTAACTCTTCTGCAGATCAATTATTTCTACAATGAAAATCTCCAAGCTGGTACATGAATAAGATTGGACTAGAGAAAAAGCTTATTTGAAAAACATTTTATGAGGGTTTTCATTTATTGTCTAAACACTAAAATTTTTTTGCAGTGTTCCAATTGACACAGGCCAAGAAATGCCTGTACCGGTAACAAACACACCTAGGAAACAGGGCTGGCTGCCATATCAAAAAGTCTCTCTGCTAAGGTGAGGTGCAGGGTTTCTTTTTGGGGTGATGAAAATGTTCTAAAATTAGATAGTAGTGATGCTTGCACAACTCTATAAATATACTAAAACCACTGAATTGTATACTTTAAAAGGGTGAGTGTGGCCGGGCGCGGTGGCTCACACCTGTAACCCCAGCACTTTGGGAGGCCAAGGCGGGTGGATCATGAGGTCAGGAGATTGAGACCATCCTGGCTAACACGGTGAAACCCCGTCTCTACTAAAAATACAAAAAATTAGCTGGGCATGGTGGCGGGTGCCCGTATTCCCAGCTACTCGGGAGACTGAGGCAGGAGAATGGCATGAACCTGGGAGGCAGAGCTTGCAGTGAGCCGAGACTGAGCCACTGCATTCCAGCCTGGGTGACAGAGACTCCATCTCAAAAAAAAAAAAAAAAAAAAAAGGGTGGGTGTTAGGGTATGTGCAATATAGCTCAATAAAGCTGTTATTAAAAAAACAATCTGAACATGCTTAACTCTTGGAGTTACTGACTTACTAGTCATTTAATGAGAGTTAAGTGAGCAGACAGAAAGCAACCATATGTTCAAGAACTACGGTGATCAGACAAAAATGGACTGTCCTTTTTTGACTTCTATGTGAGCCCCACAGATCTGGTGGCATTTAGGGAAGCGTAGTGGCCTTCTTTTGAGTAGAAAGAAAACCACTCCAATATTTAATCATTTGTTGTTGAGAAATTTATCCATTAACAGTTTTTAGACAGAGTTGTTTATATCTACTCAAGGTGTTATGCACATCTGTTTCTTGTACCTCAGGTTCATCTTACAGAAAATCATGCTAACTCACAAGAATATCCGAAGACGAGTCATGCAGTATTTTCAACTTCAGAGAGTAGCAGAGGATGCACATTTAATTTCTTTACCATTTGCTACCATCTGGAGTTAGTAACATTTTCTGGCTAATCACCAAGCACTCAGAAAGAAAGAAATAGAGCAAATTTGGTGCATCGTTTTCTTCCATATCTCCTTTCGAAGTCATTTCCACAGGATAAGTGCTAAAGCACAGAAAAGAAGCTAGGCTCCACTTTTACTCTCATGAACAAAAGTCTTCCCATAGATTTCTACACAGCTGCTGCATTTGTCTTCATCCCTTTCCTGAAGAGTCTTGTTGCTGTGGTCTTGCTCTAGGGCTGCTTTCAGCAACCTTTCTGACGCAGGTTTAATGCTGATTAGCCCTAAAACAATTCTAGGGCAGGGCTCCCTGCCAGGATAAAGAATGAACAAAATTGGTTTGCATATAGGCCAGCTGCAGTTGCTGCAGCTAGAGTCTCTCAAACAAGGACCATTTTCTTGTTTACCAAAATGAGGTTAAATTAGCACAGCATGAGGCAAAAGAAAGATTTAAAAAAAAAAAAAAGAAAGAAAAAATTAGCAATGCTTTTGAGTATGATGCAGTGAGTGTGGAATTAAAGTGAGTTTAAGTTAGTTTGAGAAGGGAAGGTAATATACAGTACTAAAAGCTTGATTAAAAGCTGCTTGAAGATATTTGCTTGCTAACGATCTTAGTTAAAAAAAAAAAAAAAAAAAAAGGTATATTTGAATAGGGCTTCAAAGCCCACAGATTACATTTAGACAAGTCAGTTGACTCATTTATATTGAGTATGTGCCTCATGCTTAGCCATGGTCCGGCACAAGGGTATAGAGGTGGACATTTAATAGAGGAGGACACTGTCTTTGAGACTGGGTTTCTGGAGACTCTTAATTCAAGCCTCAGCTCTGTCTTTAATTCTCACCTTAGGCAAACGATGTTAACTGAGCATCTGTGTTCTCCTAATGTAAACAGTGAGAGAGTGAGAGGGACTGCTCGGGCTTTTAAAGATAATTCAAGTCTAATATCTTTTGAATTATTTGTGTAGTGTTATTTCCTAAAATATTTCAATCAAGTTTTATGTGTTCATTGTCTCTGACAGTGGGACATCCAGTCTAGATGAGGAGGAAAGATGAGCTATGTAATCAGAGAAGCTGAACGTGAGAGGTTTCTGACTTCCAGAGCTTCAGTTTACAAAGCTCTTTTCCCCTACCTCTCCACTTTGCACTGCTCCCATTGCAGAGACTGCCCATGGATCCACCTTTGGGAACTCAGGCTTTTTATTCCAGCAATGCAAGGCTGGGTTGAGGGAAGGAGCCCCCACTTTCTCATCCACCTGCAAAGGCAGAGTACATAGCTGCAGGTAACAAGTTATAGGAAGGGACAGTGTGAGGCAGAAAGGCACAGTAAAGGATCAACTTCATAGTGATTGATGATCCCCAAAGTGTCATTTGACTTCTTAGACTCCCAGAACCCCTGTGCTTCACCTCCCAGCCTTTCATCAACTCTGGATTCAAGGACTTCTGAACTTGATCTCTGTCACTTTCTCCTCGCTGACTTTCCCACATCCCAGTCTTCAATCATTAAAAGCATCCCTACTAGGTTAGGGCTGGGAAATGAGGAGACTTAATCATCTTGTAACATTGTTCCTATGGGAGGTGAATTATTTTATAGACTAATGTCCAAATACAATCATTAGTAAAACTAAGGCTACAACTGTTAATTTAACTGAAGCTTGTATAGTTATGGAGAGATCCTTTCTTTTATCAATTCATATTTCTATGTACTTCTCATTCAGTACTGTGCTATACTTTTCACTGCCCTTCACCTCAGCTAAGATGGTTTTCACCTTAAGTCTCTAGACAAAGGCAGCAAACAGCCAATACAGAATTAGGGCATAGAGCAGTGTGTGATCAGGGTGCTAACTACTCATAGTCCGCTTTAAGCTCAGGATAGGGGAAATTCTCACAGAAAAAAACCAAACATTACCTATATTAGATAATCAAGTAGGTAGGGCTTAGAGAAAAAAGGAATCACCATGGGTTGTAGTGGGGTAGTTTATACATGTAGGAAACAGTCCTGAAAGATATGGATGTGCAGAATGGAGGCTGATGTTCTGAGCTCCAGCTGAGGGAATTTTCATTCATCTAAAGTTTTATTTCTGTTTTTTTTTCCCAGCTGAATTTAAGATTCATATTTCTGTTTTGAAAAGTTGTGAAATGCATATAGCAAAGTGTTAACATTTGTTGAATTTAGGAGGAAGGTATCTACACACAGTGTTCATTATTTCTGTTTTACTTCTCTATATGCTTGAATTTCTTCTTTTTAATTTTTTTGAGATAGAATCTCACTCTGTTGCCCAGTCTGGAGTGCAGTGGCACGATCAGGACTCACTGCAGCCTCAACCTCCTGGGCTCAAGCAGCTCTCCTGCCTCAGCCTCCCAAAGTGTTGGGATTAGAAGATGTGAGCCACAGGACCCAGCCTGAAATATTTTAAAATTACAGACAGGAAAATAAATTGCATTAAAGTCGAGCAACTCAGGAGACAAAGGAGAGAGCTTGAATAATATATAGATCAGATGGTCAGCTCTTGAAAAGGTAGGTGTTAATGGCAGTCAGTTATTCTATCAGTCTTGAAGGAGCACATAAATAGTATATTGTTCTGCAACCAAGAATGGAAAAATGACTACGATCATCAATGATGAAAGCTCAAATGTGGTGAAGAAATGGAAAAAATAAATAATGGGCCAAGGTTTCTTCATGGCTTGGAGTTAACTTTTTTTTTTTTTTTTTTTTTTTTTTTGAGACAAGTTCTCACTCTTGTTGTCCAGGCAGGAGAGCAGTGGTGTGATCACAGCTCACTGCAGCCTCACCATCCCTAGACTCAGGTGATCCTTCCAGCTCAGCCTCCCAAGTAGCTGTCTGGGACTATAGGCATGCACCACCACACCTGGCTAATTTTTATATTTTTTTTTGTGGAGACAAGGTTTTGCCCTGTTCCCCAGGCTCTCTCAAACTCGTGGGCTCAGGTGATCTGCCCACCTTAGCCTCTCAAAGTGCTGGGATAACAGATGCGAGCCACCGTGCCCACCCATGCTTAATTTGTTTAGGTGTGAGATATACTAACACAGAGAATATGCTGTACATCATTAGAGAAAATGAATATAAATAAATGACATACTTTAGTAATTATCAAAAGGAGCAAGTTCAGCCAATACATCTACATGAAAAATAAGTGTAATCACATTTTTCTGAAAGAGTAGCTTTTAATGCATATATTTAAATTATTTTAAAATATGCTCTAAAGTCTGTCTATTGTGCTGTAATTGTCTCTTAACAGTTGAATTTTTGCCTTTTCAAGAATTTCTTCTGTAAGTACTGAGGGAAGAACCATTACTGGTAAATTTTCTATATTCCCCATATGCTTGGCTAAGCTTATAGCAAGACTTAATATATTTGTTGGTTGGCAGTACAGAATTTTGAGTAGTCTGTTTATACCAGTAATATTGTGTTGCTAGTGAATAGATTAGTTTAATCTTAGTGCAAAAAGCATATCTATGTAACAGTTTTTCTACTGATTAATTGTATATAATTGAACAAATCTCAAGTTCATTGCTTTTTTTGTTCATTCATTCATACAAAATGGGAGGTTGTTTAGAACTCATCCTGAAAGGAATTAACATACTGTAGTCTCTCACAGAAGTACAACTTAACATTTATGGCAATAAAATTTACCCAGCATGTAAGTATATCTACAAAACTGTAAGTATGTGGAATGGTCTTACAGAAGCACAAAATTAATAATGTAGTTTCCCAGGTTATTTCTCATCTATTTCTCTATCATACTATAAAAGAATCAAATACTGTTACAGTAATCATAATGATAATTTAAACTTATAATTTCAGTATAATTATTATCACAATTTTTTAAAATATATGTGTATATATTTAGAGATGGGGTCTCACTCTGTCACCCAAGCTGAAGTCCAGTGGCACAATCATAGCTCCCTGCAGCCTTGAACTCGGGTTCATGTGATCCTTCCACTTCAGCATCCCAAATAGCTCAGACTGCAGGCACGCACCACCACACTCGGCTTATAATTGCAAATCTTTTTTTTTTTTTTTTTTTTTTGAGACAGAGTCTCGCTCTGTCGCCCAGGCTGGAGTGCAGTGGCCGGATCTCAGCTCACTGCAAGCTCTGCCTCCCGGGTTTACGCCATTCTCCTGCCTCAGCCTCCTGAGTAGCTGGGACTACAGGCGCCCGCCACCTCGCCCGGCTAGTTTTTTGTATTTTTAGTAGAGACGGGGTTTCACCATGTTAGCCAGGATGGTCTCGATCTCCTGACCTAGTGATCCGCCCGTCTCAGCCTCCCAAAGTGCTGGGATTACAGGCTTGAGCCACCGCGCCCGGCCTATAATCGCAAATCTTATGTTCTGTTTTCTTTTTAGAGACAGGGTCTCACTCTGTTGCCCAGGCTGGAGTACAGTGGCACTATCATAGCTGACTGCAGTCTTGAACTCCTGGGCTCAAGTAATCCTATCACCTCAGTCTCTTGAGTAGCTAGGACTGCAGCTACTCAATTTAAACTCTTTTAAAACTTTTTTTGATAGAGAAAAAGGTCTTGATATGTTGCCCAGGCTGGTCCAAAGTGATTCTCCTGCTTCATCCTCCCAAAGTGTTGGGATTACAGGCGTGAGCCATTGCACCCAGTGTGACAAATCTTAAATTTTTTTTTTTTTTTTTTTTTTTGAGACAGAGTCTCTCTGTGTCACCCAGACAGAGTGCAGTGGTACAGTCTCAGCTTACTGCAACCTCTGCCTTCCTGAATCAGATTCAAGTGATTCTCCTGCCTCAGCCTCTCGAGTAGCTGGAATTACAGGCACACGCCACCATGCCCGGCTAATTTTTTTGTATTTTTAGTAGAGACGGATTTTTACCATGTTGGCTAGGCTGGTCTTGAACTCCTGATGTCAAGTGATCCACCCACCTTGGCCTCCCACAGTGTTGTGATTACAGGCATGAGCTACTGCGTCCGGCCTTAAATTTTTATTAAATAACCTTCATAGTCCTATAAAACCATTATTCTAGAATTTGTACAAACAAGGTAAAAATATTTACACAAAGTCGGTAGTATTCCTGTGTTCTTTCAACTAGCCCATGTTCATAATTATTCATTTATTCTCATATGCCTAATGATGAGGATACATTCTGAGAAAAGCACTATTAAGAGATACTGTTATTGTGCAGACATCATAGAGTGTACTTACATAAAACTAGATAGCATAGCCTACTACAAACCTTGACTATATGATACAACCTATTGCTCTTATTGTTATAAAAGATTTAAACATTTTATTTATAAACTGGTATTGCCAACCTTCCCCTATTTCTGCATATTTAGGTAAGAAGTAAAAATAAGTTATCCTGGCTTTGTGTAGTGGCTCATACCTGTAATCACAGCACTTTGGGAGGCTGAGGTGGGAGGATGGCTTGAGCTCAGGAGTTTGAGACCAGCTTGGGCAACACAGTGACACTCTGTGTCGCTCTACAAAATTTTTTTTAAAAGATTAGCCAGGTGTGGTGGTACATTCCTATAATCCTAGCTACTTGGGATGCAGAGACAGGAGGATTGATTAAGCCCAGGAGTTCAAGGTTACCATGGATAATGATTGTACTACTGTATTCCAGCCTGGATGACAGAGTGAGATGCTGTCTCTTAAAAAAAAAAAAAAAAATGTTATCCAAGGGGCTTACAAGCAATGACACCCCAGAGATCTTAATTTCTAATACCATTTTGCAATTAAAGGAGCAGGGGGTCCTTGGAGAAATGACTGATTTCTAGAAATGGGCCAAGAAATATGAGCCTTATACTGCTGGCAATTAAGGAAGTGCTCAAAAACCTAAAAAAGAACAAAGAAGCCACACAACACATAGATGGGGGTGCATCAAACGGGCATAGGAGCCAAATAAAAGAGTTGTTAATGGCCAAAACTGGAACATACTGAGCAGAAAAATAAAAGTCTGTCATGACTCAAAATATAAAATAAATATGTATGAGTCCATACTGATGTAAATAAATGATCAGATAAATTAGAAAATGGGGGGAGAAGAGACAAGTCTCCCTTACAGAAGAATTCCAAATGATTGAAGTAGATACATACTTTACCCTCAAGAGGTGAAGTATAACTCTCTATTCCTAAAATGTGGGTTGGGTAGAGTGACTTCCATCTGAAGAATGCAATATAGAAAAGGAGAGAAAAAAACTTTACTGTGGAGAAGCCTGAAAAACACTGTCTTAGCCAAGTGATGAAGGTTAACATCAACCGTGATGTCACATTGACAGTATGAACCATTGATATTAAGTGATGAAAATGGCACTTGACCTGTGTGGTCTTCCCCAAACCTATAAACCCAGTGTAATCGTGAGAAAAACATCAGACAAATCCCAGTTGAGGGACCTTCTACAAAATACCTGACCAATACTACTCAAAACTATCAAGGTCATCTAAAACAAGGAATATCTGAGAAACTGTCATAGCCAAGAGGAACTTAGGGAGGCCTAACTGCTAAATGTAATGTGGTAGTTTGGATGAGATTCTTGAATACAAAAAGGATCTTAGGTAAAAACTCAGAAAATCTAGATAAAGTTTCGACTTTTGCTAATAATGTACCAAATACTAGTCATTAATTTTAATAAATGTATTATACTTATGTAAGATGTTACTATTAGGAGAAACTGGTTTAGGGTATATGGGAACTCTACTGTTTTCCCTATTTTTCTGTAAATCTAAAACCATTCTAAAAATTAAATTTACTTTTTAAAAAGTTTCTTAAAACAATGAAATGAGTTTGACCAATACAAAGCTGAAGAAAAAAGATAACCATGAAATCTAGGATTCAAAGCAAAGGTTAATGAAATTTTGATTATGTGACACCATGATGCATATACAGTACAATAATAATATCTCTGTGTTTGAAATAAGGTAGGTATCAAATTTTAATTTACAAATCAACACATTATCAAAGGACTAAAATGTTCTAAAGAAAATGGGCTGGCCGGGCGCGGTGGCTCAAGCCTGTAATCCCAGCACTTTGGGAGGCCGAGACGGGCGGATCACTAGGTCAGGAGATCGAGACCATCCTGGCGAACACGGTGAAACCCCGTCTCTACTAAAAAATACAAAAAACTAGCCGGGCGAGGCGGCGGGCGCCTGTAGTCCCAGCTACTCGGGAGGCTGAGGCAGGAGAATGGCGTAAACCCGGGGGGCGGAGCTTGCAGTGAGCTGAGATCCGGCCACTGCACTCCAGCCCGGGCGACAGAGCCAGACTCCGTCTCAAAAAAAAAAAAAAGAAAAAAAAAAAAGAAAATGGGCTGAGTGCAGTGGCTCATGCCTCTAATCCCAGCACTTTGAGAGGCCAAGGCAGGAGGATCCCTTGAGCCCAAGAGTTTGAGACCAGCCTGGGCAACATAGCAAGACCTTATCTCTATTAAAAATTAAAATAATAATAATAATAATAACCAGGGAGTGTGTTGGTGTGTGCCTGTAATCCCAGCTACTCTGGAAGCTGAGGTGCAAGGGTCGCTTAACAAGCCCATGAGGTCCAAGCTACAGTGAACCGTGGTTGTACCACCACACGCCAGCCTGGGTCACAGATCAAGACCTATGTCAAAGAAAAGGGCAGTGGAGGCTGGTGCGGTGGCTCACGCCTGTAATCCCAACACTTTGGGAGGCCAAGGCGGGCAGATCATGAGATTAGGAGTTCGAGACCAGCCTGATTAACATGGTGAAACCCCGTCTCCACTAAAAATACAAAAATTAGCTGGGCGTGGTGGCACGTGCCTGTAATCCCCGCTACTCAGGAGACTGAGGCAGGAGAATCGCTTGAACCCAGGAGGCAGAGGTTGCAGTGAGCCGAGCACTGTACTCCAACCTGGGCAACAGAGCAAGTCTCTGTCTCAAAACAAACAAACAAAAAGATAGTGGAGGGGATGTTTTTATTTCTTAAATTATATTTTAGTTTATGTAGTCAAGGCTTTGAAATGAATCATTTTTAAAGCTACCAATATTTTAAATAAGTGTCTTAAAAATTTTGGAGTATATAATTCAGACCTAAGAGTACAATTTTTATTCATCTATCCATTTACTCAGCAAACATTTTTACTGCCAGGCACAATATTAAGTAGGTGTTGAGGATGTAAGGGTGAGTAATATGTTGAAGAGCTTAATTTCTAAAGGGGAAGATAGAATTTAACAGTGTTAATGTAATATGGTAAGCAGACAGCAATATGCCGTAGCAATTATGAGAACAAAGTTCCAAGAACTTCACAGTGCTGTCTCCCAAAAAAACAAACAAACAAACAAAAAGAGACATCATATTCACGTATTATAAGATAACCAAGAAAGGAAGATAAATGCTTTATCTCGAACCTTACTGTTGAGAAAAATTATTTTAACACATCAATTAATATTTGTTTAGTACAGTGTTTGTACGATAGTGGTTCATTTAAAAATTAAGATATGGAATTTTTAAAATATTGGACCATAAAAATCTGTTCTAATTTGTAGACTTTGTAGTGTTACGGAAGAAACTCCTTTCTTCTGGACAGGTCAAGAAAGGTTTCCCCAGGAGGGCTCTTCTGAATAGAATCTTTTTTTTTTTTTTTTTTTGAGACAGGATCTGCCTGCAGGCTGGAGTACAGTGGTGCAGTCACAGCTCACTGCAGCCTCGAACTCCAGGGCTCAAGAGATCCTCCTACCTCAGCCTCCTGAGTAGCTGGGACTACAGGTGCTTGCCACCATGCTGAGCTAATTTTTTTTTTTTTAAGTTTGCAGAGATGGGGTCTCACTGTGTTGACCAGGCTGGTCTCATACTCCTGGGCTCAAGTGATTACCCCTGTCTTGACCTCCCAAAGCGTTAGGATTACAGGCATGAGCCACCGCGCCTGGCCAAAACATCAAGGAAGCCCCGAGTAGAATTCTTAAAGATGTGCAGGAGCCTAATAGGCAGACATGGAAGGAGGGGTGTGGTAGGCAGAATTTTAAAAGTATTCCCAAACATTGTCTTCTGGGTATTCAGTTAAAGAGCAGTCTAGGTTCTGCTGTTAAGGAATTTTACAGATTTAATTAAGGTTACTAATTAGCCGACCCTAAAACAGGGAGAGTTGCTTGAATTATCCACGTGTGTCCAGTATAATCACGAGTCCTTAAAAGCAGAAAACTCAGCTAGCTGCTGCAGAAGAGAGAAAAAATTAGATTTCAAGTACAAGATAGTTCGATCTGAGATGTTGGGTGTCACATGCAAGGACCAAAGAGAGATCTTAGGTGCTAAGGGCACCTGGCTAACAGCTTGCAAGGAAATGGGGACCTTAGCTCTACAACCACAAGGAACTGAATTCCGCCCATAACCTCAGTGTGTTTGAAAATGGATTCTTTAGCTGGGTGTGGTGGTGGGCGCCTGTAGTCCCAGCTCCCGGGGAGGCTGAGGCAGGAGAATTGCTTGAACCCGGGAGGTAGAGGTTGCAGTGAGCTGAGATTGTGCCATTGTACTCCAGCCTGGGTGACAGAGCGAGACTCCATCTCAAAAAAAAAAAAAAAAAAAAAAGAATAAAGAAAGTGGATTCTTCTTCAAAGCCTCCAGAAAGGAATGCAGCCCTATCAACAGGATGGTGTCAGTATTGTCAGACTTAGAGTAAAGGAATCAGCTGAGCCACGCTGTGCCAGACTTCTGGCTCATGGAAAATGTGAAATAATAAATGTGGGTGTGTTAAGCTGCTAAATTTGGCATAATAACTTGAGACAACAGAATATTATTACAGGGGAGAAGATGTTTCAGACACATGAATTCTAGCAAGGACCCATAGGATATCGTACTTAAAAGGGAACCCTGCGTCATTTGGCATAGCTCAAGTTCAGGAGCCTCATAAACTAAAGCTGGAAAAGTAGGTTCGGCTAGATCATGGTGGTCCTCAAATGCTGTCTAAGGAATCTGGACCTTAGTTGGCAGGGACTGAATTTGTGAGACTGGTATCTTAGTTCACGTTGATTTTCCCAAGGAGGTAAGATTAATTCTCTATCTCCAAGTTTGCTCAAGCATCATCTTCTCAATGAGGGCCAACTTGATCGTCCTACTTAATACTGCAACTTGTACTGTGTACTGCCAGCTTTCCTCACTTTATTCTCTTTTAACTTTCTACCGCACTTTTCTTCTTCCAGCAATACTATATAATTTATTATACTTGTCTCCCTTCTCAGAATGTAAACTGTGAGAGCAAGGATTTTTTTGGATATTTTGTTCACTATTTTTTCCAGTTATTTATTGTTACATAATAAACCATGTCAAAATTTAGCCACTTAACAATAGTTTTTTTAAATTATTTTTATTTATTTATTTATTTATTTTGAGAAAGGGTCTTGGCTGTGTCACCTAGGCTGCAATTCAGTGGCACAATCATAACTCACTGTAACCTCTTAACTCCTGGGCTCAAGCGGTCCTCCTGCCTCAGCCTCCCAAGTAGCTAGGCCTATAGGCATGCAAAACTATGGGTCTCTCCCCTTAGAATGCCTCAGCCTGCCAAAGTGTTGGGATTATAGGTGTGAGCCGCCACACTTGGCCAAATCAACTCCTCTTTAGGGATGAATAAGTGGATAATAATGCTTAGATGGCTACATGAATTGTGGCACTGTCAACAGAAGAAAAGCTTTGAGGGGAAAAATGAGCTCAGTTGTGGAAACATTGATGTTGAGACTGCTGAGTCTGAGACAGCAAGTGGAGATTCTTGCTGTATAGTAAAAGTCATGAATTGAAACTCAGGTCTGGGGATCATCTTGAGGATTTTCTTTTCTTTTTTTTTTTCTTTTTTTTTTTTGAGACGGAGTCTCGCTCTGTCACCCAGGCTGGAGTGCAGTGGCGCGATCTCAGCTCACTGCAAGCTCCGCCTCCCGGGTTCCCGCCATTCTCCTGGCTCAGCCTCCCCAGTAGCTGGGACTACAGGCGCCCACAACCTTGCCCGGCTAGTTTTTTGTATTTTTAGTAGAGACGGGGTTTCACCGTGGTCTCGATCTCCTGACCTTGTGATCCGCCCGCCTCGGCCTCCCAAAGTGCTGGAATTACAGGCGTGAGCCACTGCGCCCGGCCTGAGGATTTTCTTTTTGTTTTTCTGATGGAGGGAGGAAGGAAGACTTTGTTTTTCCCACGGAGAAGAGGAAAATTCTGCTCTCTTCACCTCACTTTTTTTCTTTTTGGTTGCTTTGTTTTATGTTAATTTTGCGAACTTCAAAAAGTGGTTAAAATGGCTCACACCTCGCCCCCAGCCCCAAAGGTGACTTGACTTTTTTCTTTCTATTTCAAAAAAGTACATTGGGTAGTAGCTTTGAGAATCACAGTCTCTTATAGAACTGGGAGGGTCTTTGTCATCTTGTAGGTCATTGTTCTCCTCCTGATATATGTGATGCATGATTTTCAGTCTGTGCAGAACCTCAATACTATTTTAAAATCTGGATCTTCTAACACCAAACATAGTAGGGGAGGGCCTTGAAGGCCTTTAGATAAAAGGCCACACCCTAATGCAGAGACTCAGATAACTGTTTCTGTTTAGCAAAAATCACATCAACTGAACCATTTTAAGCTACTAACAACTTCAGTTAATTGTTAGAATAATGAGACTTCTGTTTGATTCTTGCAGGAAGATTATCTTTTCCAGTGAGTCTTGTTTCTAACATAGTTAGCTCAGTTTGCTCATGTTAGGATAATTTCATAGACCATGAAACAGGATAGTCTATTTACTAAAAGACTGCATTGACTAATGTGATGTTTTACATTAGTAGAACAAATGTACCCCCTTCTCTACCTTGTAATTTATATCTTTCTTTTAGAGAACTGTTGATTTCTAATGTAGGAGGAAGAAAGTGGTATTTTTATGTAAATCACTGATATCCCTATGTAAGCTTAACTGAGTTCCTTGTGTTTTTGACTTCTTATAGAAATTTTTTTGGTGATAGCATGTATTGGCAACAAAAGTAGTTAATGGAAATGGAGGGAAAGGTCTGCTTTACCTCTGACCAGATGACTGCTTCTTTGAGACATACCTCAGGAAAGTTTGTTTGAATCACCTTAGCAGTGTTGCTCCATAGTGTTACTTGTCAGCCATAAGTTTTTTAATGTTGAGTTACTTTGTTTTGTTCTGGAAGGCAAAGTGTGGCTGTGTTGGAGTCTCTTTAGCAAAGAATATGTTCTTTAGTAACGGGGAAAGATTTGTTTTATACTGTATAATAAAATGTGACATGGATAATAATATGCTTTCCCAGAAATACATTGGATAAAAAATTTCCGTAGAAGGTAGATACTTAAGAATAATTAATAATGTGTTTCTAATTTAGTAATAAAATAATGTTTTATATAAGAGAAAACCCTTGCTAAAAGACATTGTGATTTGCACTAGGCTACTAGACCAGCGTATTCAGCCAGAACTAGAACCTTGTTTTCTTGGCTGTATGTATTATTTGCAAATCACTTAGATGTTCTTCAGAATAATAAAAATTATTTACTAAGCACTGGCAAGCACATGACATTTATTAATCTAAAAATTATGGACTCTTTCCTCTTAGAGTTTCATGATAGCAGTTACAATACTTAAATTACTTTTTAAAATTGTTTTCTCACTTCAGATTTTATTATTAGTATGACAGATATGGGGTAGGATCAAAAACTTTGTTTATTCCTTATTATCAGAGAACTCTAGATCTTTAATTTATTGGTAAGGTTATTTTTGCAAGTATATAATCTACTGTCATGTTCTTTGATTGGTGGTAAGCTGCGCAGTGCCTAAAACTGTTGTATAATAATTTGGCCAGGTGCAGTGGCAAATTATTTTAATGCCAGTGCTTTGGGAGGCCCAGGCAGGATCACTTGAGGCCAGGAGTGAGGCCAAGAAACACTTTTATTTTTCTGTCTCCATGAAAAATAAAAATAACTCGTCTGGGTATGGTGGCGTGCATCTGTAGTCCTAGCTACAAGGAAGGCTGAGGCGGGAGTTTGAGGCTGCTAAGCTATGATCGCACTACTGCTCTGCAGCCTGTCTTTAAAAAAAAAGAGAATTTGTCTGATCTTTGTCCATGTTTCCTGAACTTCTCAAACCCTTGGAATTTCCTGAGTGACCACGGGATTGTTATGCTAATCAGGTAACTAATGATGGGCCTCTGGATAGCTTCAGGATAGGAGCTGTCTCTGGAAGGACCAACTGTGTGGTTGGGACTCTGAACCAACCTGGCCTCTGGAGAGGGAAAAGAGTTGGAGATTCAGCTTAGTCATGTAGCCAATGATTTAATCAGTCGTGCGTATGTAGTAAAGCCAGCAAAAACTCTGGACATTGAGATTTGGTGGAGTTTCCTGGTTGGTGAACTCATTGATGTATGCGCAGGGGAAAGCAGGTGACATGCCCTTTTTCCACAAGAAGAAGGCATGGAAACTCTGCATTCTCTTCTTGATCTCACCCTATATATCTCTTCATTTGATTGGTCCTTCTGATTTGTGTCCTTTGTAAGAAAACTAATTGTAAATGTAGCACTGTCCTGAGTTCTGCAAGCTCTAGTGAATTTAGCATACCTGAGGGGCTTGTGGAAACTCAAATTTATAGCCAGCCTGTTAGAAGTGCAGGTAGCCTGGGACTCCCAAAGTGTGACTGGTGTCTGAAATAAGGGCACTCTTATTTGAGAGCATACCCTTTTACTTGTGGGGTCTGTGCTAACTTTGGGTGGCTAATGAGAGAATCGGATTGCAGTATACTCAGTTGAGATTGAAACAGAATAACTGTGTTGTGAACTTTTGGTTTTCAGTGAATAAATTTTAGTAATTGCAAGTGTATTTAGGCTAGTCCGAGTGCAGAGGTGTTGATAACTAATTCATCACAATCAGTTACAGATTTCTTTGTTCCTTCTCCACTCACACTGCTTCACTTGACTAGCCTTTAAAAAATAATAATAATAAATTTAAAAGAGAAAGTATATTTAGTGTTAGCTAAATATAACATGGCTCTTTAATTTTGATGTAATCAAGAGGAAAGATATTGTGAATGTCTTAAAAATTCAAAGCTTACTGGATTGATGTTGATGTACTCTTACTGAAATCTTAACTAAGGCTAGGCAAGGTGGCTCATGCCTATAATTCCAGCACTTTGGGAGGCTGAGGTGGGCAGATCACTTGAGCCCAGTGGTTCAAGACCAGCATGGGCAATGTGGCGAAACCCTGCCTCTACAAAAATGTTTTAAAAATTAATCAGGCATGAGGGTATATGCCTGTAGTCTCAGCCATTTGGGAGGCTGAGGTGGGAGAATCACTTGAGCCTGGGAGGTCCAAGCCACAGTAAGCCATGATCATGCCACTGAACTCCAGCCTGGACAACAACAGAGTGAGACCGTGTCTCAAAAAAAAAAAAAATTAATTAAAATAAACTTTAATATTACCAGGATTTAAGTTTCTGTATTGTTGAATTCCTCAGTCGGGTCAATGAATTTGCAGAGACCCCTCCAAGATTCTTTTGTTTGATTCCTTACGTGACTATCACCCTAGACCTTCAACTTTGCTGACTAGATTTGGGGGTTGTGTGTTTAGAAAGGATAACAAGCTTGTCATGGGCTAGAACCTGTGGTCTTCATAAGTAGCTTAGTAGGATATATGGCTTTTTCTATGAAAAGTAGAGAACATGCATTAAAAATGGGCAAATTCTGGGCTGGGCATGGTAGCTCATGCCTGTAATCGCAGCACTTTGGGGGACTGAGGTGGGCAGATCACCTGAGGTCAGGAGTTTGAGACCAGCCTGGTCTCAAAAATTAGCTGGGCATGGTAGCGTGCCTGTAGTCCCAACTGCTTGGGAGACTGAGGCAGGAGAATCGCTTGAACCCAGGAGGCAGAGGTTGCAATGAGCCAAGATCTCAACCTTACACTGTAGCCTGGGTGACAGAGTAAGACTCTGTCTTAAAAAAAAAAAAAAAAAAAAAAGGTAGAACCTACAAAGAACTCAAACAAATTTACAAGAAAAAAACAAACAACCCCATCAAAAAGTGGGCAAAGGATATGAACAGACATTTCTCAAAAGAAGACATTCATACAGCCAACAGACACATGAAAAAATGCTCATCATCACTGGCCATCAGAGAAATGCAAATCAAAACCACAATGAGATACCATCTCACACCAGTTAGAATGGCGATCATTAAAAAGTCAGGAAACAACAGGTGCTGGAGAGGATGTGGAGAAATAGGAACACTTTTACACTGTTGGTGGGATTGTAAACTAGTTCAACCATTATGGAAAACAGTATGGCGATTCCTCAAGGATCTAGAACTAGATGTACCATATGACCCAGCCATCCCATTACTGGGTATATACCCAAAGGATTATAAATTATGCTGCTATAAAGACACATGCACACGTATGTTTATTGCAGCACTATTCACAATAGCAAAGACTTGGAATCAACCCAAATGTCCATCAGTGACAGATTGGATTAAGCAAATGTGGCACATATACACCATGGAATACTATGCAGCCATCAAAAAGGATGAGTTTGTGTCCTTTGTAGGGACATGGATGCAGCTGGAAACCATCATTCTTAGCAAACTATCACAAGAACAGAAAACCAAACACCGCATGTTCTCACTCATAGGTGGGAACTGAACAATGAGATCACTTGGACTCAGGAAGGGGAACATCACACACAGGGGCCTATCATGGGGAGGGGGGAGGGGGGAGGGATTGCATTGGGAGTTATACCTGATGTAAATGACGAGTTGATGGGTGCAGCACACCAACATGGCACAAGTATACATATGTAACAAACCTGCACGTTATGTACATGTACCCTACAACTTAAAGTATAATAATAATAAATAAATTTAAAAAATTAAAAAAATAAAAATAAAAAAAAGGCAAATTCTGTCCTTATACTTGGAGAACTGTACTCATGTATTTAAACATGTAACAAGCAATGTAGAGAAGTTACCAATAGAAGGTATGATATAGTCAGGGGTTAGTATTATAGACAGAAGGTCAAAACTAACACGAATAAAAACTCAGGCTAATAAACACATAAATAGCTAACTGCTGTAATAACAACCCCATAATGCTTCAGTGGCATGAGGCAATACAAGTTTTTCTCATTCACGTTTAGTGTAATGTAGGCCAAGGTGGGAGGCCCTCTACTTCACAGAGACATTTAGTGACTCAACTTTCTTCCACTTCGGGAACTTTCCATCTTTTAAGGCCTCCTTTGCGTTTAGCTGATAGATGGCTAGGGAAATATAGATTGTGTGCCTTGACCTGGAAATGATGTCATTGCTGCCCGCATTTCACTGGCAAGAACTAGTCATTTGACCCCCACCCAGAAGCAGATTTTCTTTAAGACTTCTAGGCTCCTGGGGTTACCTGTCAGGGCAGGAAGAGAGGGAAATAGTGTGAGGCTTAGCTTTGTTTTTGGAGAAAGTCTCTGGTTACAAACAGGCTATGATGGAAGTGGATAGTGCAGGAGGGAACTGGGGCCCTCCTAGTGGGAAGGTTTAGGGAGGAAAGTGAGTGAAGAAATATTTAACCGTGATGATCAGGCTGAAAAATAGCCCCCAAGGTTCATAAATCTCGAAATTTCCTCTTCACTTACAACCCCACAAACATGCTACAGAACTCTCTGCCAGTAGCTTTGAGCTGGGGATGGGGTCCCTATTTCCACTGCCAACTGAGAGGAAGCATGAAGCAACCGGAAGGCCAGATCTCATGTTTCTGTAGTGAAGAGAGGTGTGTTCTTGGCATTCTAACATCATCTACATTCATAGTAGCAGACCTTTTGTGCTATGATATATTTCATGTATTTTATGGAGAGTGAGAAATTTTGGAAGTTCAGTATTTCCACAGCTGCCCATGTACATTCTAGTATGTTAAGTTAAAAAATTAGTCACACTTCTTTTTTAATTATACATTATCTTTTAAAATATATGTCCTATAAAGTAGACTTTAAAGTCCAAACTTTATATAAATGGTGATTTACATTATAGTGTTCTTGAATCAAATGCACTTATTTCACCGGAAATTCTCTGAATTATTTAAACTGAAGTTAATTGGACTTTGGTAATCTAGAGGCAAGGATGAAATATTTGAATATGTAAATCTATTAAAATGATTTTTGCTTATGTGTCGTTCTTTATATAACTGGTTAAAGTGACCTGGAATAGCTTTCATGTCTCATTTTATTAATGATTTTCTTTAAAACTAGGCTTCTGGGGTTACCTGTCAGGACAGGAAGAGAGGGAAATAGTGTGAGACTTAGCTTTGTTTTGTGGAGAGTCTCTGGTTAGAAACAGACTATGATTTTATCAATGAAACATGAAAGCAAACATGATAAACTTCTCTGGTAAAACTAGAAACAAGGGCTATATGAAGTAATTGGAACTATTGGTAAATATTCCTAGTGATAACCTGAACATAGCCAAGAGTTTCTACCTTAATCAGGGGAAAATCTAGGCTTAAGATAGGACCTGGGCAAAATTGTTAGAGCAGTTAATGGATTTGTTTCCCTACTTTGCATCTCATTTTGTGGAAGTGATTTTCAGTGTCAATTGTTTGTTTTGACACAGAGTTTGGCCCTGTTGCGCAGGCTGGAGTGGATCACAGCTCACTGCAGCCTCCACTTCCTGGGTTCAAGCCAGCCTGCTACCTCAGCCTTCTGAGTAGCTGGGACTACAGGTGCTTGCCACCATGCCCAGCTAATTTTTATGGTTTTTGTAGAGACAGGGTTTTACCATGTTGCCTAGGCTGTTCTCAAACACCTGAACTCAAGCGATCTGCCCACCTCCACCTCCCAAAGTGCTAGGATTACAGGCGTGAGCCACTGCACCCAGCCTTCACTGTCAGTTGTAAAGCTCATGCTTGCTTTTCCTAATGGGAAGATTTTTGTGTCATGATATAATTCCCCTCTCTCCTCCTCTAATGAGTAGCTGTTATCCATGTAAACTAAAGAGAAGAGAAATACCTGTAGTATATATTTAATTATTGAGGTCTACTTCTTGAATTCTTTCATGCTAGTCCCATTTGTAACAATTGTTTGCCTCCCAGAAGTGTGTCTCTGGAGGAGGGTGCTGACTTCTGTGCCCTCTGGGGCACCCTTAACCAAGGACTTAGATGTTTGTCTGCTCAGAGGTCTTTCAGCTATCTATCCATGACCATGGACGTCAGTTCACAGCCCTGGCTGTTCCTCAGAGATCTAAGTAACCACTTTGATGATTTCAGGATTCTCTTAGATATTTGTAATAAATCGGTTCCCTTTTTATTCCAGTTCAGGAGTTCTGTAGGCAGCTTTCTCAGCCCTTAGTTGTTGTTTTTGTTGAGGGGAGAGCATGGAAAGTTTCTGTAAACCTTGTTTGGGATATTCAATTCTCACAGTATCTGTGGGTAAGTAGCCCCCCAGCATAGAAGCTTAGTATTTGTTGCTGTCCTTGGATCGTCAAACGGGGTGTGGATAGCAAGCTCTCTTGGCCATTGGTACCCTACATTATCATTATTGACTATTTAAAAGAAAGACTCTGACATCTCTTTAAAGATGTCTGAAAGTTGTAGACATCTGACTACAATAAAAGACATTCAGAAGTTTTAACACCCTTCAAAGCTGCTAAGTTACAGCCTGTGTCATTACAGTAATAAACTTTCCTCCAAGAGTTGACATTTCATAATTATGCTTAGGAATATTATTGATTAAATGGGATATCAATATAAAGCAAATTTCAGCTTATGTTTGCATTGATAAACATGATTTATAAAAGGTAGATTACTTATAAGATTGGATATAATGTTGCTGGTGTTTTTACTTTAAATATTGGAATGTAATTTCTAAAATAAAGTTGTTTTTATATTTACAGAAAAATTAAGAATAGAGTTCCCATATACTTGCCTTACTCCACACACACAATTTCACCTATCATTAACCTCTTGTAGTAGTATGGTACATTAGTTATAATTAGTGAATAAATATTGATACATTATTGCTGACTAAAGTCTACAGTCTATTTAGATTTCTTTTTTTCTTTTTTTTTTTTTTGAGATGGAGTTTTGCTCTTGTCGCCCAAGCTGGAGTGCAATGGCGTGATCTCGGCTCACTGTAACCTCCGCCTCCTGGGTTCAGGCGATTCTCCTGCCTCAGCCTCCCAAGTAGCTGGGACTACAGGCATGCACCACCATGCCT
This sequence comes from Macaca nemestrina, assembly GCF_043159975.1. Classification (NCBI taxonomy): domain Eukaryota; kingdom Metazoa; phylum Chordata; class Mammalia; order Primates; family Cercopithecidae; genus Macaca; species Macaca nemestrina. The sequence goes on from NC_092134.1 coordinate 110,688,160, forward strand.
GGCTAATTTTGTATTTTTAGTGGAGATGGGGTTTTGCCATGTTGGCCAGGCTGGTCTTGAACTCCTGACCTCAGGTGATTCATCCGCCTCGGCCTCCCAAAGTGTTGGGATTACAGGCGTGAGCCATTGCACCCGGCCTCTATTTAGATTTCTTTAGTTTTTACTTAATGTTCTTGTATTAGTCTGTTCTCATGCTGCTGATAAAGATATACTTACTTGAGACTGGGCAATTTATAAAAGAAAGAGGTTGAATTGACTCACAGTTCCATAGGGCTGGGGAGACCTCAGGAAACTTACAATTGTGGTGGAAGGGGAAGGAAACACATCCTTCTTCATATGGCAGCAGCAAGGAGAAGTGCAGAGTGAAGTGGGGGAAAGCCCCTTATAAAACCATCAGATTTTTTGAGAACTCACTGTCCCAAGAACAGCCACCCCCATGATGCAATTACTTCTCACTGGGCCCCTCCCACGATGTGTTGCGATTATGGGAACTACAATTCAAGATGAGATTTGTATGAAGACACAGCCAAATCATATCAGTCTTCTTTCTGCTGAAGTATCCGATCCACATAAATTGTCATGTCTACTTAGGCTCCTTTTGGCTATGACAGAATCTCAGACTTTCATTGCTTTTGTTGTCCTTGATAGTTTTGATGAGTACTTAACAGATATACTATAGGTTACTCCTCTTGGAATTTGTTGTTTTTCTCATGATTAGACTGGAGTTGTGGGATTATGTGATAAGACTGTTTAACTTTGTAAGGAATTGCCAAACTCTCTTCCAAAGTGGCCGTACAATTTTACATTCTCATCAGCAGTGAATGAGAATTACTGACACTTCATATCCTTGTCAATATTTGGTAGAGTCAGCTTTTGGGACTTAAGCCATTCTAGTCAATATGCAGTGGTTGGGATGTAATTTTTTTTTTTTTTTTTTGAGACAGTCTCACTGTCACCCAGGCTGGAGTGCGAGTGGCATGATCTCAGCTCACTACAACCTCCGCCTCTTGGGTTCAAGTAATCCTCCTGCCTGGCCTTCCTGAGTAGCTGGGATTATGGGCACCCACCACCATGCCCAGCTAATTTTTGTATTTTTAGTAGAGATGAGGTTTCACCATGTTGATCAGGCTGGTCTCAAATTCCTGACCTCAAGCAATCCACCTGCCTCAGCTTCCCAAAGTACTGAGATTACAGTTGTGAGCCAACATGCCCAACCAGGATGTAATTTTTAAAGTTGGTCATTTAGTCTTACTGTCATACTTTTTATGTTGAGCATTCCTAATCCAAAAATCTGAGATCTAAAATGCTCAAAAATTTGATCTTTTTGAGTGCCAGTATTCCGATTTTCGAATCAAGGATGCTCAACCTGTAAATATAATGCAAATGTTTCAAAATCTGATACAATCAGAAATTCAAAACCCTTCTTGGTCCTAAGCATTTTGGATAAGGGATATTCAACTTGTGTGATAACTGACTATAGAAGCATTAGCTTTCTCCTAATATTCCTCTTTAAATAAGCATTAAGAAGAGAATGTGTTAACAGATATTTAATAGCATTTCACTTATTTTGTTAAAATTACCTGTTCTCTTTGCTTTCATTACTAACCCCTTATCAGCTACATTCCATTGGTGTTAAGCTACACTCTGATGTTAATGTCTCCTGTTTAACTGCTTTTGGTTAATTATTTATTCTCATTTTCCATTCTTCAAAATCATTTTTGCTTTTTGTTTGTTTGTTTTTATTTGTTCATAAAGCTTTTTTGTTTCTGTTACATTATGTAGTTTTGTACCAATGGCTAGAAGCAGATCGTCATGGCAAGAGCCAAGATGCTGCAAATACGACTTCAGGTAAAAATAAAATTAAAAACAAGGATGGGCTGTTATAAATCATTGTTTTAAGTGACCCCAAGCCCATTGTAAATGTTTCTTTATTCAGTTTTGCTTGGTCAGACTTACAGATGTTATTTTATGTTTCTCTTCTCTCATCTGCATCTTAATTTTCATAAAGACCTCATTTGCTTCAAGCCTTGAAAACATGTATTCAGTAGCCTTTAAGCTCTCTTGGCAGATATTTCCTACTTTCTTAGGAGGAAAAGCTTCAATTTAGTAGGAGGTTATTTGGCAGTATTACTTGGAGTTAAGCTGATATGTAGCTGTGGTAGTTGTACAAATTTATAGTCCTTGTTTGTTTTAAGATAATATTTAAAAGGTAAATTTTAAGTACAGGATGCATATGTCATTTTCATTTCTTGGGAATCCAAATTCTTAGACTTAGTTATTCTCCTGTGTGTGTGTTCCCCCCACCCCAGCAGTAAATTCTAAGTTAGAGCTTTATGAAACATGTGTTTAAAATGAGAAGTATAGGTTGTTCCCCCATCTCTCATCCCCAAAAGTCATCACCAAGATTCTCTTATTTTGGCTGGTGCTGGTAGGAATAGCTGCATCCAGTCATTTCTAAATTCTTTTTTTGGGGGGGGGATGGAGTCTCACTGTGTGTCACCCAGGCTGGAGTGCAGTGGTGTGATCTTGGCTCACTGCAACCCCCACCTCCCGGATTCAACTGATTCTCCTGCCTCAGCCTCCTGAGTAGCTGGGATTACAGTTGCATGCCACTATGCTTGGCTAATTTTTGTATTTTTAGTAGAGACAGGATTTTGGCACATTGGCCAGGCTGGTTTCGAACTCCTGACCTCAAGTGATTCACCCGCCTCAGCCTCCCAAAGTGCTAGGATTACAGGCATGAGCCTCTGTGGCCGGACCATTTCTAAATTCTTAACAGTGATACCAGAATTCCAAAATAATTGGTTCTTCCTCTAATATCCTTCCAAATCATATTTGCCAAGACAGCTGTGTATATATAGCAATGATCTTTCCTGTTATCCCTTTTTTAAGCAATCTAATAAGTGGAGTGGTGGTGGTTTTGCTTTTCTTTTGTTACATTTGTTACTGTTTTGTGGCTTTTTTTGTTTTTGTAACATTATTTCTTTCTGGAAGTGGTTTCCTTCTAGTGGATTATTTGTGCCTCAAGAAGGTGCAATGTTCCTTAGTTAATAGAACAATTATATTGAGAATGGCACTTTCATGACCTTTCTGATATATCTCCTGTTCCATTACTAACTTGATACATGAATGAAGATAGTTATTTTAACTATACACAGGCAGAACTGAATTAAAAGGTAAGTGTTACAAGGAGTTATATGATAGGTTATGTCATGTTTCTTCTGCTTCTGCAGTATTTCATATTTTATTTACATTTATGGATAATAAAAGCAAGTATTTCTGGTGTTAGAGGGTAGGTGAAGGAGAGGGTTTCTCGATGGCTGTATACCATGAAGATACGCTGTTGCTTTGTCAGTGCACAATCAGCAGCATAGACTTTATAACTAGGAAGAATTTTGTTTTTTTCTCTAAAGTAAATGAAAAGTAACTTTTAAAAATCAATCTTTTCTTTTCCTTTCTTTACTCTCTCTCTCTTTCTCCCTTTTCCCTTCCCTTCCCCTCCCTCCCTCCCTCTGTCCTCTCTCCCTCTGTCCGTCCTCCCTCGCTCCCTCCCTCCCTCCCTCCCTCCCTCCCTCCCTTCCTTCCTTCCTTCCTTCCTTCCTTCCTTCTCACCCTCCAGCCTCCACCCTCCCCCTTACTTTCCTTTCTTTCGAGATGAGGTTTCACTGTGTTGCCCAGGCTGGTCTCAAATTCCTGGGCTCAAGTGATCTGCCCACCTCAGCCTCCCAAAGTGCTGGGATTACAGGCATGAGCCACCATATTCTGGCCAAGTAACTTTTTTACTGAAGAATTGAGTAATTTAAAATTTCTTAGTGTTCACAGGAAAATGTAGCATCAGCTTAAAAACATCATGGACTCTTCCTAAAATCAGTTCTGAGCCCTGAATCTGTTCTTTGGCCACATTGACTCTCATGGACAGTTTCACATTCCTCTGCTGACTTTTTGATGCTTACATACTCTAGAAGCATGGTGCAAAAATTGATAAACTCTACTTAGGGATATCTTTGACAATTTCTCTTCTAGAAATGAGTGCTCTCAACTCTTAGAAGATGGAAGTATAGAGTAGAAAAATACAGAGATGAAATGTTTGCCTAAATAAGTCAGAGGAATCTAAATAAAATAATCATCATTAGCCAAGGACTTCAATTAGAAATAGTAGTTTAGTTGCCTCAGCAAATACTTAAATTATGTGTCCTCGTTCAAAAAAGTTCCTATGTATTTTATATTGTAGTCTCCAGCAAGATTTTTGAGTGCGACTTTTTCTTCCTTCTATGATCTGTTTTGCATTCCAAGGTGTTTTTTCTTTCTTTTTTTTTTTTTTTTTCATATTTTTTACCCAAAATAGAAACTGAGTCTAACTGGAAGTCAAATACAACTCATAAATCAAATTGCTTTGTGATATTTTTAATAGTATAAATACTGTTAAGTGACATTTATCTTTTGCTGTAACAGCTAGTATTTTGTACTTAATTAGAACTCTAAAAGTAGGAAAACACAGAACACAATAAAATTGCTACAAGGTCTTCTAGTTCCTTGATCCCAGATTTTTGACATCGAGAATTTCAGATCCATCTATCTTAAAATATTTCATGAAACATTTAGGGATAATAGGTCTTAAGGGAATTACTCTGGTTGAGGAGGTTAAAAAAACTAATCTGATAGTTATTATTGAATTTTCAATTTTTTACTTTTCAAAAATTTATTTTTTTAAAAAAAAGAAAAGAAACAGTGTCTCACCATGTTGCCCAGGCTGGTTTCAAATTCCTAGGCTCAAGCAGTCCTCCTACCTCAGCCTCCCAAAGTTCTGGGATTACAGACGTGAGCTACTGTGCCTGGCCTGAATTTTCTTATATGTAATTAAAATGTAGCCTACTTTTATCTTTCCAGAATTTTTCCAGATAATGAATTTAACTTAGGATAGCTCATTTATTTTAAAAGGTTAGTATGTTTAATGTGTTCTGTCTACTAAACAGGATGACTCAGCAATGATGTTTGTAATTCTGTTAGTTTTGTTCCTTAACATCCTGGATATGCAGTCACATTTCTCAGAGATTTTTGTGGAAACTCAAGCCAAATTGCCTCCTTTGAGCACTATAGCATGGGGGTCTAAGTGTGTATAAAATTTTAGGATCATAAGACATATGATTCGTTTAATACAAGACATTTATTTTCTGAAGTAAATGTTTTCATATAGTTTTTTTTTATTACCACACACTGAAATGTGGACCATAATTAGGTTACAGCAATGATTATATTACCATATTTTGATTTTTAGTATCAGTTGAGTGACCAGGATTTTAAAATTCAGATTCTGAAGTTTTAAATGCTGCTCTGTTGTTAAGTTTTTCAGTTGTCCACTGGGATTTTACAAGTCAGATGGTTAGAGGCAGAAATTGTATCAGATCTCAACATTATCAGTCAGTAGTAGGTCTATAAAATAAATATAAAACTATGACATGCTTTTGGAAAAGTTCTAGATATTAACTATGTATTAATTATTTGTTGTAGGTGAAAATTTTGACCAGAGTCCTTTGAGAAGAACATTCAAATCCAAAGTTCTCGCCCATTATCCTCAGAATATAGAATGGAATCCTTTTGATCAAGATGCGGTTAACATGGTATGTGTTTTTTCCCCCTCATTTTCTCTTTAGCCTTGTTTTTACTTTATTAAGATGAAGGTAGTGACTGTATTTTGAATTTATTCTTTATTTCATTTATTCTTTAAGTGATTTTATAAGAAATGTGAGGCCGGGTGCAGTGGCTCACACCTGTAATCCCAGCACTTTGGGAGGCTGAGGCGGGTGGATCACCTGAGGTCAGGAGTTCAAGACCAGCCTGACAAACATAGTGAAACCCCGTCTCTACTGAAAATACAAAATTAGCCAGGTGTGGTGGCGCATGCCTGTAATCCCAGCTACTCGGGAGGCTGAGGCAGGAGAATTGCTTGAATCCAGGAGGTGGAGGTTGTGTGATCACACCACTGCACTCCAGCCTGGGCGACAGAATGAGACTCTGTCTCAAAAAAAAAAGAAATGTGATATTGTCCTCAGTTTAAAGATCTGGAAGCAGAAGCTCAGAGAAGCAAGTTACTTGCCCAGAGTTTCCATAGCTAATAAGTTTATACAGTAGATCCTAAAAGCCCATTTTAGTTTCCTACTATTAAACTGTGTTGTGCATTTGTATTAATACATAGAAGCTTTGATAAACAGTGATACTACTTTATTGGCCTAAGAGGAGCCTGATGGTAAGAGCCTGATACAGTTTTCATATTTCAAGGAAAGTTGTATGGTAGTCCTGTGATTTGTCATTTTTGCAGACAATGTAAAGATGAAAAGCAACTTAATTGTATTATTTAGATATAGTAGAAATCTGAATTTGTATAATTGTTATCAGTGAATGACATCCAGCTTCTTGGCGTCTTGAACAAAAAATTGGACAAAACGTACAAACCAAGGAAAGAATGAAGCAACAAAAGCAGGGATTTATTCAAAATGAAGGTACAATCCACAGGGTGGGAGCAGGCCCGAGCAAGCAGCTCAAGAGCCCATTACAGATTTTTCTGAGGTTTAAGTACCCTCTAGAGGTTTTCTATTGGTTACTTGGTGTACACTCTGTGTAAATGAAGTAATGGCCCACGATCAATCTGTTTGGTTGTGGGAGGATACCAGTCAGAGGCTGAAGCAAAGCTACACCCTACATAAACATACAACCAATCAGAGACTGAAGTGAAGTTACAAAGTTATACTCTTGTGCAAATGAAGATTTGGCCCCCGACCATCCTGATTGGTTGTGGGAGGGGAACGATCAGAGGTACTTTCAATTTTTTTTTTTTTTTTTTTTTGAGACGGCGTCTCGCTCTGTTGCTCAGGCTGGAGTGCAGTGGCGCGATCTCGGCTCACTGCAAGCTCCGCCTCCAGGGTTTACGCCATTCTCCCGCCTCAGCCTCCTGAGTAGCTGGGACTACAGGCGCCTGCCACCACGCCCGGCTGTTATTTTGTATTTTTAGTAGAGACGGGGTTTCACCATTCACAGGATGGTCTCCATCTCCTGACCTCGTGATCCACCTGCCTCAGCCCCCCAAAGTGCTGGGATTACAGCCGTGAGCCACCGCGCCCGATACTTTAAATTTTTAGTCTGCCATTCAGAAAAAGGGTGGGGGGAGAGTACAAAGGGAGTAGCCACTGGTCCTTTTGCTACTTGGGCATGGAAAGTCGGGGTTTTCCTTTTGATTTAGTTCTAGAAAGTCAGCATGAATCGGCCTTAGGTTCCCTGCCTCCAGACCCTGTTCTCCTGCCTCATAATGAGTTACCAGTGCTGATTAAATGTCTCTTTTATCCCTGCATGATGGTGTGCATCTATAATCGCAGCTACTCAGGATGTTGAGGCAGTGTGATTGCGTGAGCCCAAGAATTTGAGACCAGAATGGGCACCATAGCAAGACCCTGCCTCAAAATAGGTACGTAGGTAGGTAGGTAGGTAGGTAGGTAGGTAGGTAGGTAGATAGGTAGATAGATAGATAGATAGATAGATAGAGAGAGAGAGAGAGAGAGAGAGAGAGAGAGAGACAGTCAGTCTCCTTGAGAGGTTCTTAGAAATAAAGTAGGTCATAGTTTTCAGATTATTTAGAAAGGGCTCTTCTTAGAAGCCTGAATAATATTTTGGATGTCCATAAACTCTATGATTATATAATTCAGGGGGCCCCAAAGTAAGGAGATACCAGGCATGATAGATACCGAAATGAATTGGGTGTATACATAAGAATGGAAAAAAAAAAAAAAACCAGAAATGGTTAAAGGTGAACTGAGACACAGTGATAGCCATTGCTCTTTTTGAGGTGTTTTGTTTTGTTTTGTTTTTGTTTTTGTTTTTGAGATAGTCTCACTCTGTTGCCCAGGCTGGAGTACAGTGGCACAATCTTGGCTCACTGCAACCTCCACCTCCTGGGTTCAGGCAATTCTCCTGCCTCAGCCTCCTGAGTAGCTGGGATTACAGGCACATACCACTATGCCCAGCTATTCTTTTGTATTTTTACTAGAGACGGGGTTTTACCATGTTGGCCAGGCTAGTCTCGAACTCTTGGCCTCAAATTATATGCCCTCCTTCAGCCTCCCAGAATGCTGGTATTGTGAGCACATGCCACCACACGTGGCTCATTTTTGCATTTTTAGTAGAGACAGGGTTTTGCTATGTTGGCCAGGCTGGTCTTGTACTCCTGACCTCTAGTGATCCACCCGCTTCAGCCTCCCAAAGCACTGAGATTACAGGCATGAGCCACTGTGCCCGGCGTCTTTTTGAGTATTTTAAAGATAGTGTTAAAAGATTCCGTTATAACCTGATAATCTAACAGAAGGAAATTAATATTGACTAGATGTCTGCTAGGGTACATTATGTATGTTATTTTCACATACATGTTTACATGTACCCAGTGAGAATTCTGATATTTTCAAAGGTTAAGTAATTTGCCCAAAGTTAGGCAGAACTCAGAAGTTAAATCCAGATCATTTTTACTCTCTAGCTCACTTTTTTTCTCATCTGCCTTGCTGCCTTCCCAAAAGAAAAACTATATAACTTAGTTTTGATCTGCACTAGAAATGTTATGGGTCACACTGGACCCTTTGTGATATTTTCGTATCACAGTAAACTCTTTCTAGCCTGGGCTCGCTCTAGGGAGGGGATAGCATGGTGCTTTTTGTAAGGACAAATGCCTAAAGCACTTGGCACTTTGACTTTGATTCCTTACAGAGTACAATGTGGTTATTTTCCCAAACTGTTACCCAATACTAAAATAATCAGAGATGCCATTTTGCTGGAAGTTAATATTGTAGATGCTTAGCATCATCTTTGGTGAAGACTCTACTATAGATATTAAGTAGAACACAACTGTTAGTTATCTTCATAAGACCTGGAAGAGTCCAGACAAGATCTGACTAAAATAGTCGAACAGCAGTGACAAAAAAATAACTTATGAGCTGCTTATGTAGCAAATTAATAGAAAGGCATTTAGGAAAAGAATGTTTAAATCAAGCAGTAGAAAACTGGGTAAGAATGTGAATAGATCACAATACTTAATCTTCTTAAATTAGTAAGATATTTCAAAATATAACTTACTCTGTGAGAAATCAGAATGGTGTTCAAAATGAGTTTCTAGCCTAAGCAACATAGGGAGACTCTCTCTCTACAAAGAAAAAAAGAAATAGCTGAATGTGGTGGAAACATGCCTGTGGTCCTAGCTACTCTGGAGGCTGAGGTGGGAAGATCACTGGGGCCTGGGTACAAGTACTTTCTTACTATATGAATCCACAGTCATTTGGAGCAAAACGCCACCCTTGATGTGTTTTCTTTCTTTTAATCATTTGAGTGAATTAATAGTGAGATATCCATGGTAGCTTTTGCCTCTATCTGCAAAACAATAATCTTTAAAGTAATTATCAGCTTCCTTGATCTGTCTTTGATATTTTCTTTACTCCTTGCCCCTGAGGTTGTTCTATGTAAGCAGCAAAAGTTTTCCCCTGAAGAATAATTGCAAAGACTGTGTTCGATTGTTAAGCACCACGTAGCGTTTTTTTTATTGCTGCAAATCTAAAAGGATTTGCTTGTACTCCTGGAAAATCTCTGAAAAGCATCCCATTAGTTTGCATTCGGGTCATAGATTTACTGCCTTTAATTTCCTCTTTGATTTACTAGTAAGTGCGTTTGTATGAAGCTGTAATTTATCCCCACCTAAAGGTATAAAGCTTTGTCTTGCCTTTAGCAAAATTCCACTGCAGTGAGTCATCACCTTCTGTAATATTAGTCCTTCCTCTAACAAACAACAGTAGTGCTTTGAATAAAAGGTCATTAATTTCATACATAAATTAAGTACCCAAAGCAATGAACTTTGTTAAGTAAAATGTTTAATGTGTATGAGTGCAGTGCAAATAAAATAAAAAATAAATACAAGTGACAGGTGAAATAATCCTGAATTAGTTTTTTTCCCTCAGTTGCTGATTCAGAGATTTTTATGAAAAGAATATAAATATCACAGAACAGAAAGAACAATACAATAAACAGTCATGTATGTAAATCACCTAGAATTAACATATGCCAACATTGACATGTTTGCTTCAGATCTCTTCCTTTCCTGTCCTGTCCTGTCCTATCCTGTCCTGTCTTCCTGTCTTTCCCTCCCTCCCTCCCTTCCTTTCTTTCCTTTCTTTCCCTTGTTTCCACAGTCTTGCTCTGTCTCCCAGGCTGGAGTGCAGTACATTTGATTAAATTAATTTATTTATTTGAGACAGTCTCACTCTGTCACCCAGGCAGTTCGGTGGTGCAACCTCAGCTTGCTTACAACCTCTGCCTCCCGGGTTCAAGTGATTCTCATGCTGCAGCCTCTCGAGTAACTGGTATTATAGTCGCTCACCATCATGCCTGGCTAATTTTTGTATTTTTAGTAGAGACGGGGTCTCCCTATGTTGGCCAGGCTGGTCTCAAACTCCTGGCCTCAAGTGATCTGCCCACCTCAACCTCTGTGAGCCACCGTTGCCAGGTCTGCATTTTATTTTAAATGAAATAAAGCATTGCAAACAGAGCTGAAGGTCCCCTACCCCACTTTAACATCTCTTTGAGGTAATTTGCTTTGGCATCCATGGCTATGTAATATTCTAGTTGATAGATCTTATCTTTAAGCCTGTGTTGTACCTAAGAATTCATAGGAAGAAAACAGAGTTAATAACTTTTAAGCAAACTGCATGGAAATATAAAGATTCTATTTTATATGTCTGTCCTAAATGAAACATCATAAATATGCTATTTTAGGTAACTAAACAGTAATAACTATTATAAGTCTTGCTTTACAATTTGCTGTTTACTTTGATCACAGAGAAGGATATAGTGGAAAGAAGTGCAAAGAATAAATGGTGAAAGGTTGGCTGAAGAAACCTATTCAGATGCTTATCTTGTAAGATTAAAAGGAAAAAGGGCTGCACATACTTTTTGTAGACTTAGCAATTACTTGAATTTGAAATGGATAACCCCAAATTACATTCATAGGTTTGACATTAGAATGAAGGTAAGCCCTCATTTTGAGCCAAGTTTAGGTTCATAGCTCACAATAAAAAAATTTTTTTTTTCTTGAGACAGGCTCTGGCTCTTGTCGTCCAGACTGGAGTGCACTGGTGCAATCTTGGCTCGCTGCAGCCTTGACCTCTCCCGTGCTCTAGTGATCCTTCCACCTCAGCCCCCCAAGTAGCTGAGACTACAGGTGTGCACCACCACGCCTGGCTAATTTTTGTACTTTTTGTGGAGATGGGGTTTGGCTGTGTTGCCTAGGCTACTTTCGAACTCCTGGACTCAAGCAATCCGCCCACCTCGGCCTCCCAGAGTGCTAGGATTACAGGTGTGATCCACCACGCCTAGCCATATCTCACAGTAAAATTATAGGAATGGGGCTTTCATTGTTGGAGGACCATTGCCGGAGGACCCTTCTGCCCCCGCCAGCCCCATCCTCTCCCCTGTTTCCTTAACATTGCAGCTACAATATTTCGCTGGCATCTCAAACACAACATATCCGAAACTGAATTCATTATTCTTCCCACCAATCTTTGTCAGTGAATGGTACAACCATCCACTGTTTGCCAAGTCTAGCAATGTACACATCACCCTGAAAGTTCTCACTTACTCACCCTCTCCCATATAGAATCAGTTACCTGTCTACTTCTCTCTGTTTCCATATACTCACTTTGGTCCAAACCATCAAGATCTCTTACCTGGACTCCTGCAGTAACCTGTCCATTTCATTCCTCATACTATAGCTTCTTCTGCTGTTCTTTCTCTCTGGAAGGCTCTTCCACCTCTCCTTCACCTAGTGAATTCTTACTGTTCCTTCAGACTTCACTGTAACCATTTATGTAGAGAAGCCGCTCCTGACCACCACCTTCCACCATCTTCGCAGCACTCAGGTCACCTTAGGTTCTCTTAGTACCTTGTACCTTTTTGTAGCACCTATCTCAGTTGCAATTAACCAATTACATAGCTAGTAGTCAACTGTGTATCTCCTGCTGTAATGTAAGCACCATGAGAACAGGAACAGTTTCTCTTTTTCATTGCTGTATCCCTAGCTTTGCGCATAGTAGATGTTCAAATTGTTGAATAAATGAAGTGATACTTACTTGCTTACAATACTTCTCTTCCCTGTCCTTGACTAGGTGTGACCTCCACTTATAAAACCATATCTTAAGCAGAAGCAGTTACTCTGTCTTTTCTTATGATATCTTGAACAGAGTCCATAGCAACACTGATCACATTTTTTTGGTAACTGGTTTCCATGTCTGTCTTTCCTACTAGACTGTGAACTCCCTAAAGGAAAGGATTATTTTCGTCTTTGTCTTTTGAGTTACCAAGATCTAATGCAAAACATGGGACAAAATAAGTGTTTGTAGAAGGAGAGAGGGGAGAGAGGTAGGGAGGGAGGCATTCTGAGAAATGTGTTGTTAGGTGATTTTATTGTTGTGCGAACATCAGAGTGTATATACATACACAGACTTAGGTGGTATAGCCTACTATACTTCTAAGCTATATGGTATAACATATTGCTCCAGCCATCGTCCTATATGCAGTCCATTGTTGACCAGAACATGGTTATACAGTATATGACTGTGTTTGCATAATGAGGGAGAGGCCATGTAAGTCATAGAACTACAAAATGTGGAAAAAGGATTTTTAAAACTCTAGCCAAACTGCCTGAAACCAGTCTAGGGAAATATAAGAACATTTGCTGACTCAAACTGGGAAAGTTACACACTTGTCATTATAAGCCTGCTTTGACTAAAGTAACCTGGTTACTAGTAGTAATCTGATCATCAGTGACACCTCTAATTTTTAGTTGTTTTATTGTGGGATGGTGAAGGGGTATTGTTAGTAGATAGCAGTGTTATGGGTTAATTAGAGATATTTAATACCATGACAAATCTTGATTTATATTTCAGGTTTTCTGAGATTTCTTGCAGTTCCTGACAATTTAACAATTGTGACGAAACTCAGATTTTCTGAGAAAGTATCTTGTAGTTCCTGATATAAAACAATACTGTATATCTTTTAAAAATGGAAAAATAATAGCATTTTGCAGTTAATGTTTCCCGATTAGAAATATAATTCTTACTCTTTTTGATTTGTTGGAAGAGCATTTAGGAAAATTTCTTACATCTGTTGTCTGTAGCATAGAAAGCCATTCTTCACTTTGAGTACAACTTTTGGCAAGCTTTTCCTATAAATGTTTGAATGTGTGCTCAAGAAAGCTACAAACCCGTAAGGGAATATTTGGCAGCTGTTCAACAGCAGTTGAGCTATGATTTTGTGATTTAGGATGACAGGAACGCCTATCAATTAAGTTAAATCTTTATGTTGACTTTGGAGGTCACTATGTTTCTGTATTGCCTACTTGAGGGAAAAACAATTACAAACTGAAGGCCATGGGCTGTGTCTCATGCCTGTAATCCCAGCACTTTGGGAGGCAAGGCGAGTGGATCACTTGAGACCAGGAGTTCGAGACCAGCCTGGCCAACATGGTGAAACCTCGTCTCTACTAAAAGTACAAAAAAAAAAAAAAAAATTAGCCGGGTATGCATGCCTATAATCGCGCACACTTGTAATCCCAGCTACTTGGGAGGCTGAGGCAGGAGAATCCATTGAACTCAAGAGGTGGAGGTTGCAATAGGCCGACATCACACCACCGCATACCAGAGTGGGTGACAGAGCGAGACTCCGTCTCAAAAAAAAAAAGTGAATTACAGACCAGATCAAGAGGTGAACTAAGCCTGGTGCTTTACCCCTAGATGTTGTTTTTGTTTGTTTTCTTGTTCATTCATTTATTCATTCAGCCAATTGTTATATGCCATGCACTGTGCTAAACAAGTTTGAGTTTAGCCTGGAGCAAGAATAATTCAAATCATCCCTTCTACAATCTTTATTGACTACAGTAAATGTGTCGAATGAGGTTTTTGGGTTTTTGGGGTTTTTTGTTGTTATTTGTTTGTTTATTTGTTTGTTTGAGACAGTCTCACTCTGTCATCTAGGCTGGAGTGCAGCGGCGCAGTCTTGGCTCACTGCAACCTCTGCCTCCTGGATTCATGCGATTCTCCTGCCTCAGCCTTCCAGGGAGCTGGGGCTACAGGTGTGCACCACTACACCCAGCTAATTTTTTGTATTTTTGGTAGAGGCAGGGTTTCATCATGTTACTTAGGCTGGTAGTCTTGAACTCCTGAACTCAGGCAATCCACCCGCCTCAGCCTCCCGAAGTACTGGGATTGTGGTTGTGAGCCACTGCACCCGGCCACATGAGTTTTTTATTCATGCTATCAGCAGAACAACTCATTAACTTGCTATGATGAAATCAGCCTTAATTTGAAGGTAGAATTATTAAAAGATTCTGCCATAGCCTTTCCTTATACAGTTATTCCTAAGACTAGGAATAAGTGGTCTTTACCCCTTACCAAATCCAGGTATTCATAGCTTTTACCTAAGTCTGTATCTCATTCTATCCAAATATACATAGTAATTTAATATGTAAAAGAATTGAGTAAATCTGCCTTAGTCCTTTCCACATCTCGTATTCGGTGATATGAAATATAAAGACATTTCACTGGTGCACTAATGCTGAGCTTCACAATTTTTTCTTTTTACCCTTGTTATCAGTCACCACCTGTTATGGCCCCAAATAGTATATTATTCCATTGCAATTCCCTTGAATGTTTAAAGTTATTGAAATATAGTACTAGCCCTTGAGTAGCTGGCAATCTAGAGATCAAACAGAATTATGCAATACTAGTAATGTGTATGTTTATGTAATGTACATATGTTTACAGTGGTGCAAGACTTTAATTGCTTCTCCACAATAAATACTTTCTAGAGGAGTAACATTTTATGGCATGCAAAAGATGAAGAGAACACTATTTTTTATGGAAAGGTAAAGGAAGACCTCTCTAAGGTAGTATTTATGCAGAGACTTAAGGGAAGTAAGGAAGTGTTTTGATTATCTGTCGCTGCATGACAATCCATCCCCCTACCAGTTAATGGCTTAAAATAGGGCAGTTTTTTTTCATGACGTTTTTTTCATGAAGAACCAAATAGTAAGTAGTTGAGGTATTGTGGGCATACAGTTTCTGCCACAGTCACTCAGCTCTGCTGTTGTAGTGTGAAGGCATCCATAGACAGTACATAAATGGATGGATGTGACTGAGTCCCGGTGAAACTTTATTTACGAATCAGGTGGCAGATTGTATTTGACCTAAGGGTTTTTCTTAGTCCATACCTACCGCTAAAACAAAATACTTTAGACTGAGTAACTTACAAGGAATAGGAATTTATTTCTCATAGTTCTAGAGGCTGAAAGTACAAGATCAAGGTGTCTGTAGGTTTAGGGTCTGATGATGGCCTAGTCTCTGCTTCTAAGATGGTACTTTGTTATTGTGTACTCAAGAGAGGACAAATGCTGTGTCCTCACATGGCAGAAAGGATGGAAGCAGAGAAAAGGCCCTAGGGTGCTGCTCCCTTCAACCTTTTATAAGAGGGACTAATCCTTTCATGAGGGCAGAGCCTGCATGACTTAATCACTTCTCAAAAGTCCCCACCTTTTAATACCATCACCCTGAAGTGATGTTCCAACGTATGAATTTTGGAGGCACACATACATTTAAACCCATAGCAGGGCTGTTGTTTGTTGACCCTTAATTTAAAGCAACAAAATCATTACTTAGCCTACATATCTGCAACGTAGGTAGCTTTTGGTTGGCCGCGCCTGTGTTCTAATCCATGTCAGTTTGGGAGGTTTGAAGGCTGAGGACTGAAATCTCTGAAAGCTCACCCATTCACAGACCTGTCTCCTCGACCAGGCATATAGCTGGGGCTCCTTCTGTCTCTGTGTGGTATTTCATTTGGTCTCACCAGTCAGGCAGCTTCAGGCTAGCTAAACTCTTTATATGTTGTCTCAGGGCTCCCAGAGTGTGTTACCAGGTTACCAGAGAGAGAGAGAGAGAGAGAGAGAGAGAGAGAGAGAGAGAGGAGGTGGAAGCTGTATTGCCTTTTTTAGCCTCTGCTCAAAAGTCACTCTGTCACTTGTCACTGCTGTTGCATTTTGACTAGGCCAGGGGTGGGCATACATGACCCCCAGGCCAAATCTGTCCAGCTGACTGTTTTTACAAATAAAAATTGTGTTGGAACAAAGCCATACCTATGTGTTTAAAGGTTGGTGCAAAAGTAATTGTGGTTTTGGACTGAATTTTAAATCATAACTAGACTCAAACACATCTTTATTAATCAAAATAAGAACCATTACAGTCAACACATTTTTGCTGATGAGAGCTAAGTTTGTTTATTCCTGTAACATAAAAAATCTGTGCTTTGGGATTTGGTGAACTCTTGGAAAGCATTTTCTGCATCCTGCTGGTTGTTGAAGCGTTTTCCCTGCAAAAAGTTGTCGAGATGCTTGAAGAAGTGGTCGTCGGTTGGCAAGAGGTCAGGTAAACATGGTGGATGAGGCATAACTTCGTAGCCCAATTCGTTGAACTTTTGAAGCGTTTGTTGTGCGATGTGTGGTTGGGCTTTGTCGTGGAAAAGAATCGGGCCCTTTCTGTTGACGAGTGCCTGCTGCATGCTTTGCAGTTTTTGGTGCATCTCATCGATTTCCTGAGCATACTTCTCAGATGTAATGATTTCGCCAGGATTCAGAAAGCTGTAGTGCATCAGACCAGCAGCAGACCACCAAACAGTGACCATGACCTTTTTTTTGGAGCGAGTTTGGCTTTGGAAAGTACTTTAGAGCTTCTTCGTGGTTCAGCCACTAAGCTGGTCATTGCCGGTTCTCTAATGAAATCCACTTTTTGTTGCACATGACAAGTCGATTGAGAAATGTTTCGTTGTTGCTGTGTAGGATAAGAGAAGATGACACTTGAAAATGATGATTTTATTTTGTTTTGTTTTGTTTTGTTTTGTTTTGTTTGAGATGGAGGCTCGCTGTGTTGCCCAGGCTGGAGTGCAGTGGCACAATCTCGGCTCACTGCAACCTCCACCTCCCTGGTTCAAGCAAGTCTCCTGTCTCAGCCTCCTGAGTAGCTGGGTCTACAGGCACATGCCACCATGCCCGGCTAATTTTTTGTATTTTAGTAGAGACAGGATTTCACCATGTCGCCCAGGCTGGTTTCGAACTGAGCTCAGGCAGTCCGCCTGCTTCAGCCTTCCAAAGTGCTAGGATTACAGGCATGAGCCACCGCACCTGGCTGAAAATGATGATTTTTTAAAATTTCCACTCAGCTCATGAGGCACCCACTTACCGAGTTTTTCTACCTTTCCAGTTTGCTTCAAATGCCAAACGTCCGTAGAATGGTGGACATTGAGTTCTTCAGCACCTTTTCATGTAGTTCTAAGAGGATCAGCTTTGATGATTGCTCTCAATTGATCATTGTCAACTTCCGATGGCCGGCCACTATGCTCCTTATCTCCAGGGCTGTCATCTCCTTTGCAAAACTTCTTGAACCACCACTGCACTGTGCATTAGTTAGCAGTTCCTGGGCCAAATGCATTGTCGATGTTGTGGGTTGTCTCCACTGCTTTACTACCCATTTTGAACTTGAATAAGAAAATTGCTTGGGGCTGGATGGGGTGGCTCACACCTGTAATCCCAGCACTTTGGAAGGCCAAGGTGGGCAGATCACTTGAGGTCAGGAGTTTGAGACCAGCCTGGCCAACATGGTAAAACTCCGTCTCTGCTAAAAATGCAAAATTAGCTGGGCATGGTGATGCAGGCCTGTAGTCCCAGCTACTCGGGAGGCTGAGGCACGAGAATCACTTGAACCTGGGAGGCGGAGGTTGCAGTGAGCTGAGATTGCGCCACTGCACTCCAGCCTGAGTGACAGAGTGAGACTCCATCTCAAAAAAAAAAAAAGAAAAAGAAAAGAAAGAAAGAAAACTGCTCTAATTGCTTTTTAACATTTTTATAGTCTAAAATAAACCTAAAATACACAGCAAGTAATGAGTCATTAGCAGAAAAACATAAAGCAAGAAATGCCTGTTAAAATGATGGGCCAGGCTCAGTGGCTCATGCATGTAATCCCAGCACTTTGGGAGGATGAGGCAGGCAGATCACGAGGTCAGGAATTTGAGACCAGCCTGGCCAACATAGTGAAACCCCATCTCTACTAAAAATACAAAAATTAGCCAGGTGTGGTGGCAGGCGCCTGTCGTCCCAGCTACTTGGGAGGCTGAGGCAGGAGAATTGCTTGAACCTGCAAGGTGGAGGTTGCAGTGAGCTGAGATTGCGCCACTGTACTCCAGCCTGGGTGACAGAGCAAGACTCCGTCTCGGAAAAAGAAAAAAAAAAAAAGATGTATAACATAACCACATTTATTTAAACATGTATTCTAATATCAGATGGCAAATTCCAACAATGCAAAAACCACAATTGCTTTTGCACTCACCTAATACAGTGTGGAATAGAGTAGTTGTGGCAAAGACTGTACGGCCTCCAGAGCCTGAAATACTTATCTGTCTATTTATAGAAAAAGTTTCCCAGATCCTGGTATAGGCATTCTCAGCAGCCCACCTAGGTTCAAGGAGAGTGAGCTCCACTTCCTAATGTGGAAGTGTCAAGGTTTGGAAGAGTGTGTGAAAGTAGAAATATTATTGGAGCTATATCTGCCACAAGGAATGAGTCATGTGGATACCGAGGGGAAGAGAGTTGCTGGGAAAGGGAAGAGCAGATTTTGATGGGAGCACGTGGGGTGTGTTTGTAGAATAGTAACATGCCATTGTTGCTAGAGCAGAGTGGGTGAGTTAGAGAGTACAAGATGAGGGCAGAGAGGTTGCTGGGGGCTGAGTCATGCAGGGCTTCCTTGTAGGGCATTATAAGGACATGAGCTTTTAGTGAGATGAGAGTCCATTGGAGAATTTTGGGAAGAGTGACAAGATCTAACATTTTCTAAGGATTGCTTTGGCTCTTTTTTTTTTTTTTTTTTTTGAGACGGAGTCTCACTCTGTCGCCCAGGCTGGAGTGCAGTGGCCGAATCGCAGCTCACTGTAAGCTCCGCCTCCCGGGTTCACGCCATTCTTCTGCCTCAGCCTCCCGAGTAGCTGGGACTACAGGCACCCGCCACCTCGCCCGGCTAGTTTTTTTGTATTTTTTAGTAGAGACGGGGTTTCACCGTGTTAGCTAGGATGGTCTCGATCTCCTGACTTCGTGATCCACCCGTCTCAGCCTCCCAAAGTGCTGGGATTACAGGCTTGAGCCACCGCACCCGGCCATGCTTTGGCTCTTATAAGGGAAGTAGATTATGGGAAACAAGGGCAGAAGCAGGGAGATTAGTAAGCAGGCTGTTACATCCAGACAAGAGAAGAGGGTGGCTTAGATTAGAGTGGTAAGAGTAAAGATTAAAACAATTACTTTCTGACTCAGGAGGCTGAGGCGGGAGGATTGCTTTTACCCAGGAGTTTGAGGCTGCAGTAAATTGTGATTATATCACTGCACTTCATCCTGAGTGATAGAGCAAGACCCCATCTCTAAAAAAGAAAAACAAAAAAGAAGCAACAGCAATTAGTTTCTGCATATATTTTTGAAGATAGAATTGATAGTATTTGCTGATGGATTGGATAATGGGGTAAGTGAGAAAGAGAGGAAGAAGTTAAAGATGACTCCAAGGTTTTTATCCTGGGCAAATTAGATGGATGGAATTACAGAAAAGACTGATATAAGGAGAAACAGATTTGGAGGAGGAAGAAATCAGAACTTCAGTTTGGAACGCAGTGAGTTTGAATTGCCTATTACACATCTTGATGGGATTGTCAAGTAGTTATTTAAGAGTCAGGTTCACGAGATTGTAGATTTGGGAGTTGACGGGGTATATTTAAAATCATGGAAGAAGTTGCTCCGGAAATGAACTTGGATAGAAAAGAAACACAAAATGTGGTGGCACAATTATGACATGAGCTTCAATGCCAAGAGTTTTTAGGGTGAAAGGAAGGACCACGATCTGAAATGGCTGTGAGGAGCAGTTTGGACACCCACCCACCTTCATGCTTAATGACAATTGTGTTGCATTAATCCTATCCCACCATCAAGATTTTGTTTTTAAGCAGTGGGAACCTGGAAATCTTAACACCGAAAGAATTCTACTCTACAAAATAAAAGAAAGTGGAATGTTCATAGGGGAAGGAGGGACACTGGCCCTCTCAACTTCTTCCTCTAGCCTCTCACTCCCTTCCAAGGCCCTGAGACATTCCTGCTGCCTCCTTGGAACCCCTTTGAAAACCACTCCCCTTAGTGTTCCAAGATGCATGTGCTAAGAGACACATCTAATTCTGTCCCTCTCCTAAAAACCCTTCAGAGGTTTCCCATTGTCCTCCCCACAGTTTTATCATGGCCTACCAAGGCCCTTCATGGGCTAGCCCCTAATTATTTCTCTTACTTTCTCTCACGTCCTCCCACCTTGCATTCTGTGCCCCACCCACACTGACCTGTTTCAGTTCCTCAAACTCTTCTGGGCTTTTGCACATGTCCTCTCTGACTAGAATCTTCTTTATCCACTAAGACCTATACTTGTCTTGAGGTTTCAGTTGGGCTTCATTTTTTCCTGGTAGCTCCTTCTTTTCTAATGTATGTCTTCCTACTATTACATATTTTTCCCCTAGCAACCCTTATTTACCCTACCATAGCCTTTCCCTTACTTTATAGTTTATGATTTTTAAAACTCATCTGTTATCCTTACTGGACTGGAAATACCACAGGAGCATGGACCATGACTGTCCTTCCCACCGTTGTATCGCAGGGCCCCTCTCATAAAACGCTCTTAATAAATGCTTTTTGATGGTTTGAATGAAGGAATAAAGGAACTGTGTTTTTCTTGGTAATGTGGGGATGTGGGAAATAGTCTAACTTTTGTACCATATCAGTTATTAAATGTAGAAAAAACTAGAAAGTAGTAATATATGGTTAAATTATTTCTATGTGAAAAGCATATTGCAATACAAAAATAGAAATATCTAAATATGAATCATGATTATTAGGGTGGTTGAATTACAAGTTCTGTTTTCCTTAGTATATTTCAATTTTTCTGTAATTTCATTTCTTTTATTTAAAATGTTTTAAAGAATCAATTCTAATTTTCTGTGCATTTTAAGTATCTTAAATATAGCAGCTTTAGCTCCTCTGGGTACTTTTGTTCTCAAGTTTGACTCAATCCTGGGTAGTTCCCAAGAACTAGAGCATAATGTCTACTAGAAGTAATCTGAAATGCCTTGTTTCTGTGCTTCTGCTTTAGTGGATCAAAAAGCTTTCAATTTCCAAAGTGTCTTTTTCTTGCATAAAATACCATACTATTCAAAATAGCAAAGATGATACTGTTGTTTTTATTATTCTTTAACTTTTTTCCACTTCCTAAATGAGCCTTTTCCTATTTCCCTGCTCCCCTGAAACATTTTCATCATTAATACAAAAATAGTACTTAAGTAAGTACTTAAGTACTATTTTTGTAAAGTGCTTTTTAATATTTGTGAAGTGCTTTTGCTCTGTCTTCAAGTCATTGATATAGCAGCTATTGTAGATAAAGGAACTGAGGCTCATAGAAGTTATATGGCTTGCTAAAGGCCACAAGCTTGGTTAGAGGTTTACTCTGGGACTAAATCAGTGATAGTCTTGTTCTTAGTAAAGCCCTCTGCATGTAACATCACACAATAAAAGTTTTTCCCTTGTATATATTCCTTTTAAGAATAATTTTATATGTATATATATGAGGAACTTATAATGTATTTCTAATTTAAGGCTATTGCCAGTGTTAAATCTGGATAAAACCTGTCCTTTTGAATCCTGTTATGTTAAAAAACAACATTTGTTTCTGGCTTGAAGTTATTTGTGTACTGCATTCTGATCCTTTTTTTTCTTTCTTTCACAGTTGTGCATGCCTAAAGGGCTATCTTTCAGGACACAAACTGACAATAAAGACCCCCAGTTTCACTCATTTATAATTACCAGGGAAGATGGTTCTCGCACCTATGGTTTTGTTCTCACTTTTTATGAAGAAGTTACAAGTAAGCAAATCTGCACAGCCATGCAGACACTCTACCAGATGCACAACGCTGAGCATTATAGCAGTGTGTATGCTTCATCTTCCTGCAGCATGGACTCATTGGCAAGTAGTCTTGATGAAGGAGATACAACTTCCCTTTTGAAACTCCAGCGGTACAACTCCTATGATATTAGCAGAGACACCCTGTATGTTTCAAAAAGTATATGCTTGATCACACCATTACCATTCATGCAGGCCTGCAAGAAATTCCTTATCCAGCTTTACAAGGCCGTTACCTCACAGCAGCCACCACCCTTGCCACTTGAAAGCTATATCCACAATATTCTTTATGAAGTACCCCTTCCACCTCCAGGGAGGTCACTGAAATTTTATGGTGTTTATGAACCTGTCATCTGCCAGAGGCCTGGGCCCAGTGAACTCCCCCTCTCTGATTATCCCCTTCGGGAGGCATTTGAGCTCCTGGGATTAGAGAACCTGGTGCAGGTGTTTACCTGTGTTCTTTTAGAGATGCAAATCCTTCTCTACTCACAAGGTAGGTTTTCCTTGGATTTTACATTTTCCAAAAACAAGTACTTACGCTCCCAACTACTGTGTTTCCATGGGGTGTATTATTAGAACCAAATAAATAATGATCACAGTCTTTTCTGTTTTGTATAAAGGGAGCAGGTATGGTGGGGCCAAAGGCTGAGATGTGACTGTGCTGTTTCTCTTTGAGGTGGCAGTCAGTGACTGCAGAGAGAAGTAGGAAGGAATACATGCGTTAACTTCGCTGATTTGGGCATATTTAGTTCTTAATGGAAATAGCTCTTTTTTCCTGATAATATATAATCGTCATTAAGAAAACATTTTTTCTTCTTCATAATGAGAGTGAGAGAATTCTGTTACTACTAGAAACGTGTAGACTTCCCATTCTTTGTAGATTGGTAAAGGTTCACATCAAAATTCAGCAAACATTGAAAAAGGATAAATGAAATCATTGACTCTGCAGCTTCCTGAGGCAATCAACTTTGGATCTTTGCCTGGGGGAGCATTCCATCTGAGTGAGAGAAAAGGTGAGCAGGCATGAGACAGATGACTTTCCCAGGTCTAACAATTCTGCCAGAGTTGTGTGTGTGTGGTTTTTTTGTTTTTTTGTTTTTGTTTTTTACTCTCAGAAGGAAGTTATCTTTGTGGTATCTTTCATTCAGAGTTCTTCCAACACATATTAAGAAACTTACAAACTATGGATTTTATTTTACCAGTACATTTGTGATGACTAATGTTGAGCCTAGACTCGGATACTAGTTCTCATCTGAATATGAATATGTAGAGAAAATAGAGATGCTATGTCATAATGGATAGTGAATTGAAGGAAATTATAAAATAGTACCTGTGCACTGATAGATTCTTCAAAAAAAATGTTGCACAAATGTTTGGATTCTTTTTTTTTTTTTTTTTTTTTAGACAAGTTCTCACTCTGTCACCCAGGCTGGAGTGCAGTAGTGCAATTATGGGTCACTGCAACCTCAACCTCCTGTGCTCAAGCTGTCTTCCCACCTCACCCTCCTGAGTAGCTGGTACTATAGAAATGTGCCACCACATCAGCTAATTTTTTATTTTTTGTAGAGATGGACTCTCACTGTGTTGCCCCGGCTGGTCTCAAAATCCTGGGCTCAAATGATCCTCCTGCCTTGGCCTCCCAAAGTGCTGGAATTACAGGCATGAAGCATTGTACCCGGCTGGGGTTAGCATTTTGCTAACTTGTATTTAAGCTGGCGGAATTGTAGTGCAGTCGTGACTGGTGCCGTGAAGTTTATTTTACCACTTTCCTTTTTTTATTTTTCTATTTTAAATTATAAGTGGGGCTGAGCCAAGTAGACTATATTTGTACTTCCCCATCTTGTGTGTATGTTGACACTATTTGTGTGTTGACAGCCCTTCACAAGGTTGTATTTTCTTCAGTTTATCCAACATAATGTTCTTTGATAATGTGTTCCATGTCTCAATTTTTGTTGTCAGGAAGTTATTCTCTAATGACCAATCTAAATTTCTTCCTTTCTTCTTTCGCCCACTTTCTTTTTTTATATATATTTAACATATGTTTTAATGAAACACTTTCTCATCATCTTTAAATTTAAAAAAAATTTTCCATTTTTTAATCTGAAGCTCCTCGGGCATTAGGACTTAATTGCTTTCTGCTTCACAGATTTCAGATGCCACTGCACTAATTCCCCAGTGCTCTTGAGGCAGAGCTTAGACATGTCCTCCTCAGTTGGAAGTCCTTGTGGCAACTTCAGGGGCTTGATTCTTACTGTTTAACCACTTTCAGTTTTGCACTCACTTAAGAGATATGCTTGTGAACTTGAGGGGTATGTGTGTTTTCTAATCTGAGCATCTTTATTATATATTTTTCCCAATATATGGACACCTTTTTGTACTTTTTATTCTGGTAACAACATGCAGTTTCTGAAGATTCTGTGGATCTCCATCATATTTTTCATGATCTGCAAGTGAAGGCTGAAACACTTGATATGGAAATCTTGACCTGGTAAATTTGTGATGAATCCAATCTATGTAAATGAGAGACTTCACACCTTTTGTCCCAGTCTGTAGTTCATTTTGCCTCTTGAGCTACTGAGAGCAAAATCCCTGCCATAAGTGTAGTGATTGTTCTCTTTAGAGGCAGCATCTGCTAAATATTCAGCACGAAGAAGCTGAGGACTTCCCAGCAGCAGAAGCTGAGGACTCACTCCTTCCATCATTACTTACAGATCACCTTTTTGTATCTGAAAAATTTTACTTTAAGTAATTCTCTCTTCCTTTCTTCCTTTTTTCCCCCTTGAATAGGGTAGGGATTAGAGAATAACTAGAAGGGGCAGAGGCTTGGAGCTTAATACCTTCTGATGTTTTAGCCCATTAGAAAAAAAGAACTTCCTTTTTTTTTTTTTTTTTTTAAAGACAGAGTGTCGCCCTGTCACCCAGGCTGGAGTGCAGTGGCACGATCTTGGCTCACTGCAACCTACACCTCCCAGGTTCAAACGATTCTCCTGCCTCAGCCTCCCAAGTAGCTGGGACTACAGGTGTGTACCACCACACCCAGCTAATTTTTGTGTTTTTAATAGAGACAGGGTTTTCACCATGTTGGTCAGGCTGGTCTTGAACTCCTGACCTCATGATCCACTCACCTCAGTCTCCCAAAGTGCTGGGATTACAGGTGTGAGCCACTGTGCCAGGCCGAAAAAAAAACTTTATATTCTAGACTTAGAAGAAATCTTAAAGGCCATTTTCTTAAATCTTAAAGTTCAATTTATTTATGTTCTGACTAGAGAAGCAATTTGGGTTAGAAAGAATATTGGGGGTGGGTGGGTTCTTTGGTTTTGCCTTTAATTTTTAGAGATGGGGTCTCACTGTGTTGCCCAGAATGGAGTACAGCGTATTCACAGGCACAGTCATAGCACACTGCAGCCCCAAACTCCTCCGCTCACAGCATCCTCCCAGCTCAGCCTCCCGAGTAGTTGAGACTGCAGGCACATACCACCATGCCTGGTTTAGAGTATTGGTTTTTGAAGTCATAACAATCCTGGGTTCAAATATCTACTCTATCATTCATTAACTATACCCGTGAGTGAGTTAGGTAATCCTCCTGTGTGACAGTTGTCTCATCTCTATAGGGATAATAGTTTGGGTTTTTTTTTTCTCCTTTCTCACTGATTTATTATGACAATTAAATAAGAAAACCTGTATAAAATACTTAGGGTATAATTGACACTGACTAAATTATAGCTGATGCTATTATAATAATTACTAGTTTTATTAGTCCCATATAATCTTCTATAAATTATACTTATCTCTGAGTTGTGAAGGTTCAACATATTACTACATTTAACATAAAACCTTTTTAAATGATATAGTCAAGAGTTTATTCCAAAGAACCTAACATATGTTCCTTTATATTGTGTACCATGCTTTTTTTAGAAGTCAAAAAACAAACCAAAAAAAACCCAAAACCTTCCATTATCACACTTCCTCTTTTATTTTTTATTTTTATTTTATTTTTTATTGAGATAGAGTCTCACTCTGTTGCCCAGGCTGGAGTGCAGTGGCGTTATCTCGGCTCATTGCAATTTCTACCTCCTGGGTTCAAGCGATTCTCGTGCCTCAGCCTCCCAAGTACCTGGGAGTACAGGCACGCACCACCATGCCTGGCTAATTTTGTATTTTTAGTAGAGATGAGGTTTTGCCATGTTGACTAGGCTGGTCTCGAACTCCTGACCCTAGGTAATCTGCCTGCCTCAGTCTCCCGAAGTTCTGGGATTATAGGCATAAGCCATCGCACCCGGCCCACACTTCCTCTTTTAAATAGCACTTTATGTCTCACCGTTTGTGATCTGTCCTGAGCTCTCCTATTTCTGCTCTTTTTTTGTTTGTTTGTTTTGAGACAGGGTCTCACTCTGGTGCCCAGGCTGGAATGCAGCAACATGATCGTAGCTCACTGCAACCTCAAACTCCAGGGCTCAAGCAACCTTCACCCCTCAGCCTCCTGAGTAGCTGGGACTGCAGGCATGCATTACCACACCTGACTAATTTTTTTTATTTTTAGTAGAGATGAAGTCTCACTACACTGCCCAGGCTTGTTTGAAACTCCTGGGCTCAGGTGATCCTTCTGCCTCAGCTTCCCAAAATTCAGGGTTTACAGGTGTGAGCCACTGCTTAGCTTGTCCCATTTGGTTTATCGAGTCTATTCAGGGGTTTTAGTTCATTAATATCTACTAATTAATTTCAGTTTCAAATGAAGAAGAATAAGCATTTATGGATATGGTTTTATACTCTGAGTATATTTTTGTAATCTGTATGCTGCGAACAACAGAGTGAATCCCTAGATTATAGAACTGGGTTTTTTAAAAATTTAAAGTGTCATACCCCAAAAAATTCCCATACAGTGAATTTATAACCATTCACTAAAATCATTCTATGTTAGGAATTGTGCTACAAAAAGGCATTGTATATTTTGGATCTTTTCCCTACATTTAATCCTCTCAACAGTGAGTTAGTACTGTTCTGCATTTTTTGTTGAGGAAGAGATTGAGGCTTGGGGAAACTAAGTAATCTGCCCAAGATGATACAGCTAGTAAGTAGTATGGTACTACTAAGAATTGGGTTTCATCAGTCTTTTTTCAGATGCTTAACCACTGTGTTAACTGTATTGGGCACTACACTTAACCTCTCCTTATCCATCTCAATATTTATTTTTAAATGATTAACTCATTCTGTGGGTCTGTTGTAAAGGTGTCATGTGAAATAATTGTAGAGTATAAAATGAAAGCTCTGTGTAAATCTAGATTTTAATAGACAATGTCTCTTTTATTAGAGAGAAATATTTCATTTAAATGAATGAAATAAGAGTGCTTATGTTGATTTGTACTTGGGTGCCCTCCTTTACTCTTCTTAACTGTGTTAAGGGAGTTCTAATAACATGTGATACTTCATTTCTTACTCACTGATAAAGCTATGCCATAAATTTGAAAACATTGCATGTGCTGAAGAATTACCATGAAAACCCAAAGTGAATCAAAGTACATGGATTTCAGTAATGAAAATGTCCTTCTAGACTGATTTGAAATTCCGATCCACAGCCCATTTAAACCAATTCAATCTGTTATTTAGGAAGTGTATATATCACTGTCACTTTGCAGTGATAACTAGCTAGAAATTCTAAGTAGAGAAAACGTACCCAGGATGTGAAGGCTCTTTTCTAGGACCCCAGATCAGAAATGGGCACTTTGTTCTGCAATTGGGAAATACCTGGAGCAGCTCAGTATGAAAATCAGAGTATGATACTTTTTACAAAGAACTAGTGGAAGAATAAAAGGGGAATTTAAACACCAATGTCTAGCTTTTGATACCGGTACAAAAGTCTAAGGAACATTTTTGGGCCTTGCTTATCTCCTTTGGTTCTTCATAGTTGAAATAAACCACTACCCACCGCCCACACCACACTGCATGCCTGTGTGCCTTTGCAGTGCTCCTCTGCCATCCCTCTGTTCTTTCATCCCTCTGAGTCGTATGTGAATTAACCTTGTCAGAAAGTGGAAGCTACTTGAAGTTTTCTTGAAAAAGTTGGGAGCTTTCTCATCACAAATTGCTAGGCATGCTCAAGCGAACATCATCATTCTCCTTGGAACTGCCATCCATAAACCAATACTTTGTTGGTCAACTGAGAGGTGTTTATAGTGCATTGTCCAAGTGACAATTAAATGTAGAAGCTTCTCTTACAGTTCCAAAGTCAGTCCTAGGGAAAAAGAGGCTCCCTATATGTGAGAATCTCTTCCTTGCATTCCTCTGGTAACAAGATCCAGTATAAACCATTTCTTTTTCATTAGGGAACTCTTTTGGGCAGTGTCCTCTCCCATTTGAGTGTTTTTCCAAAATCCCCCTAGATACCATGGATATTTCAAGTTTCAGCATTATTTTATGTCCTTCAGCCATAGGGGCACTTTAAATCAATATCCAATAGCATACTTAGTAATTGCCCCTCAAATGGAAATTCTGTAGTCCAGCACCCTGATAGTTGTCACTGGGAGGCACTCACAGGCTTTTGACATAGCCCTAGCCCACACTCCACATACAGAGAATTTGTACCAGTGCTCCAGCTTCTCTGTTCTACACTGTGTGAGCTCAGGCAATCTAATTCATTCCCATTTAGCATGTCCAATTAATATTGCTTGAAAGGTAGATTGACACTGTGTCCTCTGTTTTACTGTACTAGATAGGAGAAATGGGGTGAAACAGTCAAACGTAAGATCCACTCCCATGAAACATTTAGGTAAAGTCTGTTTAAATGTTCCAATTTCATTCAGACTTCCTCCTTAATCCTGTCAACTTTAACACTTTAATATATTATCATTCTAATTGTAGTCTGCACTAAGGCTGCAAGCCACTGTATTGAGGCAGTGGCTTGTGCCTGTAATCCCAACACTTTGGGAGTTTGAGGCAGGAGGATCACTTGAGCCCAGGAGTTTGAGACCAGTCTGGGCAACATGGCAAAACCCCATCTCTACTAAAATACAAAAATTAGGCAGGCATAGTGGTGTGCACCTGTAGTCTCAGCTACTACAGGGGCTGAGGTGGGAGGATCGCTTGAGCCTGGGTGGTGGAGGTTGCAGTAACCTGAGATTGTGCTACTGCACTCCAGCCTGGGTGACAGAGTAAGACCCTATCTTTTTATTTATTTTTTTTTTTTTAAAAGACTTAACCAAAAGATTTTGGTGTAACAGCGTATAAGGCTCTCAAATGAGTCCCCAGAAACTTCTCCAACCCTTGATTATTTGACCCACTCCTGTGCATTAGGTTTTGGTAGTTCAGCAAGGTATCCTGGCCCTTTTGTCAGTCTTTATTTTGATTAATTTGCCTTACTATATCCCGAAGCAATTCCAGATCATGTTTCTAACTATAATCTTTGCCTTCTTACATTTAAAATTTCTCTATGCTGGGGCAAATAGAGCAGATTTGTTTTGGCCCTTTAATGTTGGGAAACCATCTGAGGGTCCTTATAGTCCATGCAACCTTTGTTAATGCTATATTAAGACTCTCGTAGGCCGGGCGCGGTGGCTCAAGCCTGTAATCCCAGCACTTTGGGAGGCCGAGACGGGCGGATCACGAGGTCAGGAGATCGAGACCATCCTGGCTAACACGGTGAAACCCCATCTCTACTAAAAAATACAAAAAAACTAGCCGGGCGAGGTGGCGGGCACCTGTAGTCCCAGCTGCTCGGGAGGCTGAGGCAGGAGAATGGCGTAAACCCGGGAGGCGGAGCTTGCAGTGAGCTGAGATCCGGCCACCGCACTCCAGCCTGGGCAACAGAGTGAGACTCCGTCTCAAAAAAAAAAAAAGACTTTCGTTTCAGGCTGGGTGCCGTGGCTCATGTCTGTAAATCCCAACACTTTGGGAGGCTGAGGTGGGTGGATCACCTGAGGTTGTGAGTTCAAGACCAGCCTGACCAACATGGAGAAACCCCATCTCTACTGAAAATACAAAGTTAGCCAGGCATGGTGGTGCATGCCTGTAATCCCAGCTACTCAGGAGGCTGAGGCAGGAGAATCGCTTGAACCCTGGGGGCAGAGATTGCATTGTGAGCCGAGATCGCGCCAATGCACTCCAGCCTGGGCAACAAGAGTGAAACTCCATCTCAAAAATAATAATAATAATAATAATAATAATAATAATAAATTAGCCAGGCATGGTAGTGTTTGCCTGTAGTCCCGGCTACTTGGGAGGCTGAGGTGGAGGATCACCTGAGCCCAGGAGTTAGAGGCTGCAGTGAGCCATGGTTATGTCACTGTACTACAGCCTCATGACAGAGCGAGACCCTGTCTCAAAGAAAAAAGAAAAGAGGTTTATTTGGCTCACAGTTCTATGCATGTGCTAGAATCTGCTTCTGATGAGGGCCTTGGGAAGCATCTACTCATGGCAGGAGGTGAAGGGGAGCCAGAATCACATGGCAAGAGGAAGGAAGCAAGAGAGAGGAGGGAGATGCCAGACTCTTTTCAATAACCAATTTTCATGGAAAGTAAGAGTGAAAACTACTCGCTCACAACCATGAGAATGGCACAAAGCCATTCATGAGAGATGCCCCCCCAGGACCCAAATACCTCACCTCCAACATTGGGGACAAACTACCATGTCCAAACCATAGCACCAGGCCACATACATTTTTTCTTGGGTGACTGCAAAATCAGGGGTTCTCCACCACCATCCCCCAACCCCTCAAGTTCTATAAATTCCCAGAATGATTCACAGAACTCAAGAAAGCAGTTTACTTACTGTAACTGGTTTATTGTAAAGGATACAACTCAGGAACAGCCAAACGGAAGAGAGGTATAAAAGTACGTGTAGGGGTGGGTGCAGAGCTGCTCTGCTTTCTTTGGACTTATCCAGCACCTTAATGTGTTTGCCAGTCCAGAAGCTCCTCTGTATTTCTTCTTCTTTCTTTCTTTCTTTTTTTTTTTTTTTTTTTTTTTTTTTGCGATGGAGTCTGGCTCTGTCACCCAGGCTAGAGTGCAGTGGCATGATCTCAGCTCACTGCAACCTCTGCCTCCGGGTTCAGGTCATTGTCCTGCCTCAGCCTCCTGAGTAGCTGGGATTATAGGCACATGCCACCACAGCTAGCTAATTTTTGTATTTTTAGTAGAGACAGGTTTCACCACGTTGGCCAGGTTGGTCTTGAACTCCTGACCTCCAGTGATCCACCTGCCTCGGCCTCCCAAAGTGCTGGGATTACAGGCCTGAGGCAGTGCGCCTGGCCACCTCTATTTTTTTCTTGAATAAATTTTTGTCCTTACTATTTTCTCTAAGAAAATTTTTATTAAGCTTTCAATTTATTAGTAAAATGTCTTAATATTTCCTTATTTTCTTGACCCCTGTTATATCTGTAGTTTTGTCCTCCTTTTCATTCCTAATACTGTTTGTGCAGTCTCTTTTTCCCCAGTTATTTTTACCTGAAGTTTGTCAATTATATTACTTCTTTTTGTTTGTTTGGTTTCTTGAGACAGGGCCTCACACTGTTGCCCATCCTGGAGTGCAATAGCATGATCAAGGCTCACTGCAGTCTTGACCTCCCTGGGCTCAGGCAATCCTCCTGCCTTAGCCTCCCAAGTAGCTGGAACTACAGGTGCATGCCACCATGCCTGGCTAATTTTTTTTATTTTTTGAAATGACAAGGTCTCACTGTGTTGGCCAGACTAGTCCCAAACTCCTGGGCTCAAGCGATCCTCCTGTGTTGGCCTCCCAAAGTGCTGGGATCACAGGCATGAGCCATTGTGCCCAGCCCTATTACTCTTTTTAAAGAACCAGCTTTTACTTTCATTGGTATCCTCTATTGTACCTTTGTTTTATGTTTTATTAATTTATGGTTTTATTTTTATTATTCACTTCTTTCTGCTACTTTCTTTGGGCTTACTAAACCTTTCTTTCTCCCCACCTGCCCACCAAAATCAGCATCTTAAGCAGTTGAGTCCTGTGTTAGGTGCATCCCACAAGTCTTAGTATCTGATATTTTCATTATCATTGAATTCTAAAAATATATATATATATTTTTGAGACAGGGTCTTTCTCTGTCACCCAGACTGGAATGCAGTGGTGTGATCACAGCTCACTGTAGCCTCAACTTCTCAGGCTCAAGCCATCCTTCTACCTCAACCTCCCTTGTAGCTGGGACTACAGGTGCACGCCACCATACCTGGCCAGTTTTTAATTTTTTTTAAAGGTGGGGGTCTCCGTATGTTGCCCAGGCTGTTCTGGAACTCCTAGGCTCAAGCAATCCTTTCACCTCGGCCTCTCAAAGTTCTGGAATTAGAGGTGTGAGCCACCATACCTGGCTCATTCTAAGAATTTTTAAATTTTCATTTATTTTGGCCATTTGTCTTGCTTTTCTCTCTCTCTCTCTCTCTCTCTCTTTGTTTTTGATGTTTTGAATTGATTTAAATTTTTTTCTCATTGTAGTTTTTTCTGTTTAGATGTTATATGCTCTTAATGGTAAATTTTGAGATTTCAACATGAACAGTTACTCTTATGTTATAGAATCTTTACAGATACTATAAAATGCTTTAACTCCATGCTCATCGTGGCTTACTTGTTATGATTGTTCAGTTTTAGTAATCCCTCAAATTAGACATTTTTATTCTATACACTTGGTTTTGTTTAAATTTACTCATAGTGACCTTATTTTGTTTTTCTTTGAAACAAGGTCTCACTCTATTACCTAGGCTGGAGTGCAGTGATGCAACCATAACTCATTGCATCCTTGAACTCCTGGACTCAGGCGATCCTACTGCCTCAGCCTCCTGATAGCTGGGACTACAGGTACACGCCACCAAGCTGGGCTAATTTTTTTTTTTTTTTTTTTTTTTTTGGTAGAGATGGGGGTCTCACTATCTTGTCCAGGCTGCTCACGAAGTCCTAGGCTCAAGCAGTCCTCTGCCTCAGCCTCCCAAAGTGCTGGGATTGTAGGTGTGAGCCACTGCACCCAGCCTCAGTTATTATTTTTTGAAAATTCACAATTTTATTTCAATCTTAGAGATTTCTTCTGAGATCAGTCTTCTTCCTAACATGTATTCTTAGAAGTTCCTTTCCTGAGGTAGCTTTCTCTGTTAGATTTTGTTTTCTCCTTGTTTTTGAAAAATAGTTCGTTGGATATTAAATTCTATATTAAAAGTTTTTCTTTTTTGGCTCTTAATACACTGAAGATAATATTCTATCATCTTAAATAGTTCATTGGATGTTAAATTATATGTTAAAAGGTTTTTTTTTTCTCTTAGTACTCTGAGGATAATATTCTATCATCTTCTGGTTTCCTGTGTTGCTGTTGAGAAGTCAGCTATCACTTCTAATGTCGTTCTAATGAATGACTGTCATTATTATTCATTAGCCAGAAATCTGTTGTTTCAACTCTGGTTATATTTAAGATTTTCTGTCTTTGGTGTCCAATATTGTGACTGATTTATCTGAATGAGGCTTGCTTTATTTGTTCTGCTTGTGATTCATTATGTTTCCTGAAATTTAAGAACTGTCGTTTACCCATTTTGGAAAATTCTCGACTATCTTGGTAAATATTGCTTTCATGTATCTTTTTTTAATCCTCCTGAAACTCTAATTAAACATCTTTGTTGTTGTTGTTGTTGTTGTTATTGTTGTTGTTTTGAGACAGTCTCACTCTGTCACCCAGGATGGAGTGCAGTGGTGTGAACTCTGCTCACTGTAACCTCTGCCTCCCGGGTTCAAGCAGTTCTCCTGTCTCAGCCTCCTGAGTAGCTGGGACTACAGGCACATGCCACCACGCCCAGCTAATTTTTGCATTTTTAGTATAGATGGGGTTTTACCATTTTGACCAGGATGGTCTTGATCTCTTGACTTCGTGATCCACCCGCCTGGGCCTCCCAAAGTGCTGAGATTACAGGCATGAGCCACCACACCCGGCCTCATTCCCATTTTCTGTGTGTCTCTGTGCTGCATTCTGGGTAATTTCTCCACATCTGTCTCCTACTTTATGAATTCTCTCTTTACCTGTGTTTAATCTATAATTAGCCCTTTCTTTGACATTTTTGGTCACAGTGAAGCGTGTTACAGACAAACATGTTTAGGTTGGGTGGCTTAGGTGGTGTGGTGGCCCCACATTGATGTCATACTGAGGACAGGGGTCAAGTACTCCATGATTAGTCTTTGCTCTTACTTCAGGAGCTGCCAGAGGCTGTGCCTTTCATTTTCCAGTGCCGTAAGTCATTGTTGGCAATGCCTGAGATAAATTTCTGTGAAACTAGGGAGATAAACCAAGTTATGCATGTGTCTGAGACCTCAAAGCCAATGTAATTCAGATAATACTCAGTCACATTGGGCCGGGCGCATGGCTCACGCCTGTAATCCCTGCACTTTGGAAGGCTGAGACAGGCGGATTACTTGAGGTCAGGAGTTTGAGACTAACCTGGCCAACATGGTGAAACCCCATCTCTACAAAAATACAAAAATTAGCCAGGCCTGGTGGCGTGCGCCTGTAATCCCAGCTGCTGGGGAGGCTGAGGCAGGAGAACCACTTGAACCCGGGAGGCAGAGGTTGCTGTGAGCCAAGTTCATGCCACTGCACTCCAGCCTGGGCAACAGAGTGAGATTCTGTCTCAAAAATAAAAATAGAAAGTAGTCAGTCACAGCATCCAGGATCATAAGTGTATAATCTTCCAGCTACATCAGAAAGTCTACCAGAGGCATGCTGAATACCACCAGCAGCTTCACATCTCCATTGGCAGTGCTTGGCAAGGCATAAAGCTTGCTAGACACAGCTCCTGATCTGCACCACCATGGTTCCTGTGCCGCCAACTGCAGCTCCAGACCCATCCCCCTCTGTTGCCCTCGAGGGGCTGATCTTATTCTCCACAGTAATGCTAGTGGACAGCATGGCAGGGACTGCGGCAGCAGAGGCCATTGCCACCTTGGGATCTGTGCCAGAGCCACCAGTAGGCAAATTCTTGACAGTATGTTTTTATTGTGTAATATAGTCAAGCATAATTTTTTAATGTCTACTTTTATTTCATTTTACATGCCTTGGATGTTAACATATTAATTTCCCAAAGCATATTTACTGGCTACTGACCATGTAGTAGGTCATATGTTGAATATTAACAATTCTAAGATTAAAAATACAGATATGTCCAGGCGCAGTGGCTCATGCCTGTAATCTCAGCACTTTGGGAGGCGGAGGCAGGCAGATCACTTGAGGTCAGGAGTTCAAGACCAGCCTGGCCAACATGGCGAAACTCCATTCTACAAAAAACACAAAAAACCGGGTGTGGTGGTGTACAGCTGTAATACAAGCTACTCGGGAGGGTGAGGTATGAGAATCGCTTGAACCTGAGAGGCAGAGGCTGCAGTGAGCCAAGACTGCACCACTGCACTCCGGCCTAGATGAAAGAGTGAGACCCTGTCTCCAAAAATAAATAAAAAGAAGAATACAGATATTGCTCTGTAGGAGATGATGGTGTATTGGGGAAGAGAAACCATAAAGAGAGAATTATGACAGAATTGTAATGTTTTAGTGAGATGAGTAATTCCTGTGATGGAAATACAGATAGGGTACTGTCGAAGCATGTAGATAGTAGCCTGGTGGTGATAAGAAGTGTTAGGAAAGGCTTTCCAAAGAAGCAATTGCCTGAGGAAAAAGTGGAACCTAGTCAGGCAGTGCGAGAGGAAGGGACATTCTGGGCAGAGGAAAACAATATACAAGGGGCACAGGGCCTGTGAAAACATGGACTGCAAGCAGATGATCTTACTGCATATAGAGTGGTGATAAGGAATGAGGCAGACAAGGGCCAAATCATGAAGAGCCTCATGTGCCATGCTGAGGCCTGTCTTAAATATTAAAATGCCTTCTTTTATGCATTCATCACTTTGAGTATCAATTATAAAAAGACTTTCCTAAAATACTTAAGTTTAAAAAAAATGCTTAAAGAAGAAAAATCTGCCTTTTATTTCTTGATTCAGTTAAAAAGAATTGTCTTGTTTCTGCTGAATAATTGCATTATTAAAAAATGTGTGAGCTGGGCGCAGTGGCTCACGCCTGTACTCTCAGCACTTTGGGAGGCCGAGGCATGTGGATCACCTGAAGTCAGGAGTTCGAGACCAGCCTGGCCAACATGGTGAAACCCCATCTCTACTAAAAATACAAAAAAATTAGCTAGGCATGGTGGCGGTGCCTGTAATCCCAGCTACCCAGGAGGCTGAGTGAGGCAGGAGAATCGCTTGAACCCAGGAGGTGGAGGTTGCAGTGAGCTGAGATTGCATCATTGCGCTCCAGCCTGGGCAGCAAGAGTGAAAACTCCATCTCAGAAAAGAAAAACATGTGTGTGGTACTTCAA
This sequence comes from Macaca nemestrina, assembly GCF_043159975.1. Lineage (NCBI taxonomy): Eukaryota > Metazoa > Chordata > Mammalia > Primates > Cercopithecidae > Macaca > Macaca nemestrina. Next base: position 110,724,578 of record NC_092134.1, read on the forward strand.
CCAGTCTTGAAGAGAATGCAGAACTGGAAAGAAGAATAGACATAGAACACCCACAACACATGGATGGAATAAAATCTAAGCATGTCTTTTTAAGTTATAGCTGTCTAGCAAGATTATATATATTCTTTTCCCACTCATCATCTATTCGTTCAAAAATACTGTTTTGGCCTCTATTATATGTCAGATACTGTGGTAAATACTGAGGTTACAAGAATATAAAAGGCCCCAATCCTTGGTTGAAATGATGACCACAGAGTAGAATCTAAGGAGATTTCTCTGGATTTCGTCTTCATGGTCTGTAACTGTACATAATTGTCTCTTCCTACTCCTGGTGGGTTTTTGTTGTTGAGTATTTTTTGTTTGTGTGTTTTTTTGGTTTTTTGAGACAGAATCTTACTCTGTCACCCAGGCCTGGAGTGCAGTGGTGTGATCTCAGCTCACTGCAACCTCTGCCTCCTGGATTCAGGCGATTCTCGTGCCTCAGCTTCCTAAGTAGCTGAGATTACAGGCATGTGCCCCTATGCCTAATTTTTGTATTTTTACTAGAGATGGGGTTATGCCATGATGGGCAGGCTTGTCTTGAACTCCTGGCCTCAGATGATTCACCTGCCTTGGCCTCTCAAAGTGCTGGGATTACAGGTGTTGTGCTTGGCTTTTCTTTTTTTTTTTTTTTCCTCTGAAACGGAGTCTCGCTGTTGCCCAGGCTGGAGTGCAGTGGCACAATCCGGGCTCACTGCAACCTCTGTCTCCTGGGTTCAAGCAATTCTCCTGCCTCAGCCTCCCAAGTTACTGGGATTACAGGTGCCTGCCACCATGCCCTGCTAGTTTTTGTATTTTTAGTAGAGACAGGGTTTCACCATGTTGACCAGACTGGCCTCTAACTCCTGACCTCAGGTGATCCTCCCACCTCGGTCTCCCAAAGTACTGGGATCGCAGGCATGAGCCACTGCGCCTGGCCAGCCTTTTTTGGTATTTTGTTAGGATTTTGTTGAACTTAAGAGGAAAAAAAACATAACATTTAGTAGTGTCAGTAAGTGTTAGTCCACACTGGGTGTGAAGTAGGCCCTGTGCTTTATGGGTAGAACCAGAGAAAATGGGTGCCACTCTGTCCTTAGGAAACTCACAGAGAGGAGAGACAGTACAGGGGCCAGGGGCCATAATCGAGTCCTGTGATGGTGCAGAACTTCAGTTAGTTCTAATTAGGGCACAGCTTCTACACCTAGGGGGCATCCAGCCGACTTCAGGGGTTTCAGGTCAACTTTTCATCCTCACCCCATCTCCGCCCCTGGGATAAAAGACCCTTATTGCCTACAGTTCAAACATCTGCCTGATTATTCCTAGCAGAGTGGTAGGAACTGATTGTCTGGTCTCCTCTACTACCCGCCTCACCTGCACAGAGAGTGCCAGCTGTCTCAGCCTAGCTTCTTCAGTGGGCCTCAGCTGATAAAATGTGTGTGTCCACCCCAGGTAATTAGGTTATTAGCTCTTTGTGCTTGTATGGCTGACCCCTACCTTTCAGGCCACCTGGTGTTTGTTTTAGAAGTTATTCCTGTAAACAGGTTTTCACCTAAAATTTGAATCTTTATGAATCAAATAAGGAAAATTTTAAGTAAACTTGGGCTGTGGATAACTGATGATTCATTACCAAAAAGGTAGTCATTTAAAATTATAAAATGACACAAGAAAAAATTTAAATGTAAAACATCCTGTTTATGCTTGGTCAGGTCTTTGAGTTGATGTGACTCAAGTAACATCTGATCATTTCCTTAACCTTTTTTAAAAGACTCCCCTAAATTCTTCCTCCCAAAGATTTTACTGTATTTGTTCACAATGGATTCTGTGAAAGGATTATTACAAGCTCACAATCCATTGTCTTCAATTCTTAAATCCAAAAAATTCTAAAAACCAAACATTCTTTTTGTAACTCATTCATCAGCAAAACCAGACCTGAACCAGAGTGACCCTATTCATATTCTTTGATTATCTGTCCTACTGGGACATATATGGTTTGCTACAGAAATTCTAATGTATTTGATTATAGGATACTGCCCTAGATAGTTCATGTATGTGGTATATGCACCATATTGCTTTTTTTAATTAAAAAATCTGAATTCTAAAACATATCTACTTCTTTTTTTTTTTTTTTGAGACAGAATCTCGCTCTGTAGCCCAGGCTGGAGTGCAGTGGCATGATCTCGGCTCACTGCAAGTTCCGCCTCCTGGGTTCACGCCGTTCTCCTGCCTCAGCCTCCCGAGTAGCTAGGACTACAGGCGCCCGCCACCACGCCCGGCTAATTTTTTGTATTTTTAGTAGAGATGGGGTTTCATCATGTTAGCCAGGATGGTCTCGAACTTCTGACCTTGTGATCTGCCCACCTTGGCGGATCACCTTGTGATCCCCAAAGTGCTGGGATTACAGGCGTGAGCCAGCACGCCTGGCCAACGTATCTACTTCTAAACATTTAAATAGGAATTGTGGACATACGTAAGTATAAAGCAGCCGTTGCAGAGTGGTTTAAAAGGCTACTTTACTGTTGTGGGGAGCTTTTAAATTTGGTAAACTAGTGAGTTCATGTAAATAAAACATAACAAAAACACTAATCCTTAATTTTCTGTTAACTCAGGAATACCCAGCTGTGATAGTTTTGTGGTTGGGGTAGACATAGGAAGTGTGACTATGAATGCATGTATCTGTTTGACTTCTTGTACTCCCAAAGTAAAGGCTAAAATAAGTATAATCAGCTAACCAAAAGCTATAGCCACGATCATATATACCATATAAGAGAAAAGCCTCTGATGGAGGTTGCCGTAAGCCGAGATCATGCCACTGCACTCCAGCCTGGTTAACAGGGCAAGACTGTCTCAAAAAAAAAAAAAGAGAGAGAAAAAGAAAAATGCCTCTGAATTGGGAATTGTGTGAACATGCATGTATAAAGAAGTGATCAAAAATGTTATACTGGCGGAGCGCAGTGGCTCACGCCTGTAATCCCAGCACTTTGGGAGGCTGATATGGGCGGATTGCTTGAGGTCAAGAGTTCAAGACCACCCTGGCCAACATGGAGAATCCCCATCTCTACGAAAAATACAAAAATTAGCCTGGTGTGGTGGTGGGCGCCTATAATCTCAGCTACTTGGGAGGCTGAGGCAGGAGAATTGCTTGAATCCAAGATGCGGAGGTTGCAGTGAGCTGAGATCGCACTATTGCACTGCAGCCGGGGCAACAAAGTGAGACTTCATCTCAAAAATCATCATCATAATAATGTTACACTGTATCTTGTACATTTTTAGTGGGATAAATGCCAAGAGCAGTTTTATTAGTTCTTGATTTCGCCACACTTTAAGAGAATATAAGTTCGCCTACCCATGATTTTAAGAAGCAAAGAGTGTGATGTTTCCCACCTACCCACACTCCCTTAAAACTATTCAAATGAAACCATTTAATTATTTAATTATAGTGGAATAGAACTGAGCTATTTTCTGCATGATCATAAAGAAATATTTACTTTTAACGCATAAATTTTTTTCTTAAAATCCACATTTTCCAGCCTAATTAAGTGATTATGTTTTTCCTTGCACTCTTCCCCTCTCTTTTTCCTTGTTCTGTGCAGATTATCAACGCCTGATGACTGTGGCGGAAGGCATCACCACACTTTTGTTCCCGTTTCAATGGCAACATGTTTATGTGCCCATCCTACCTGCTTCTCTGCTACATTTTCTTGATGCTCCTGTCCCTTATCTGATGGGCCTTCAGTCAAAAGAAGGAACTGACCGTTCTAAACTAGAACTTCCTCAAGAGGTAAAACTACAATGAATGGTGAAGCATTTGCTGTTTGCTGATTTAGGTCAAGGCGACTTTGCTAGATCACATTGTCTTTCTCCAAATTTTTTTTTTTTTTTTTTTTTTGAGACGGAGTCTCGCTCTGTCGCCCAGGCTGGAGTGCAGTGGCCAGATCTCAGCTCACTGCAAGCTCCGCCTCCCGGGTTTGCGCCATTCTCCTGCCTCAGCCTCCTGAGTAGCTGGGACTACAGGCGCCCGCCACCTCGCCCGGCTATTTTTTTTTTTTTTTTAGTAGAGACGGGGTTTCACTGTGTTAGCCAGGATGGTCTCGATCTCCTGACCTCGTGATCCGCCCGTCTCGGCCTCCCAAAGTGCTGGGATTACAGGCTTGAGCCACTGCGCCCGGCCTTTGTCCAAATTTTATCTGTCTTTTTGACTCTCCTGAATCTCCAAGTATGGCTAGGGGAGAGCCTCAGCTATAGAATGCAGACTCCTGATGATAACTACCACATAGTCATTAACTAAACCTGGTTCAAAACAAGACAGTGGCTGATTTTCACAACTATAAATTTGTGAAGATGGAGCAGTGGTAGCATGATCTCATTGCTTTATTCTGGTAACATTTTTTTTCTTCACTCATGTTATAAATTTTGTTTTTAAACAATACAACCCAGGTTTTAACATCCTTTAAAATCATTATCATTTGAGGTGAATTTGATTTTTGACCTCTGTCAACTGAAAAGTAACATGTTGCAGCAAACTAGGGATAATGGAAATATCAAATACTTCAGTATTCTCTGTTTTCAGATACAGGGCCCATTATCTGTTCTAAATGTCAGCTTGGCTTGGTGGTTGAGATAAAAATTCTAACACCTAACTTTTATGCCACCTTAAAGTTGTTATACTTTCTGTGTGTTGTACTTTCAAATGTTTAAAAAAAATAGACCAGGCGCGGTGGCTTATGCTTGTAATCCCAGCACTTTGGGAGGCTGAGGCGGGTGGATCACAAGGTCAAGAGATCCATCCTAGCTAACATGATGAAATCCGTCTCTACTAAAAATACCAAAAATTAGCCAGGTGTGGTGGCACGCACCTGTAGTCCCAGCTACTTGGAAGGCTGAGGCAGTAGAATCGCTTGAACCCTGGAAGTGTAGGTTGCAGTAAGCCGAGATCACACCACTGCACTCCAGGCTGGGCGACAGAGCGAGACTCTGTCTCAAAATAAATAAATAAATAAATAAACAAGAATTATTGAAAGCATATTTCTGATCTATAAAATAAGAATAATAACACCTCCCATGTGTTGTTTTTACTTTTTTTTTTCTTTTCTTTTCTTTTCTTTTGAGACGGAGTTTTGCTTTTGTTGCCCAGACTGGAGTGCAATCGCGGGATCTTGGCTCACCGCCTCCTGGGTTTAAGTGATTCTCCTGCCTCATCCTCCCAAGTAGCTGACAGGCACCACCACGCCCAGCTAATTTTGTATTTTTAGTAGAGACGGGTTTTCTTCATGTTGATCAGGCTGGTCTCAAACTCCCGACCTCAGGTGATCCGCCCACCCCGGCCTCCCAAAATGCTGGGATTACAGGTGTGAGCCACCACACCTGGCCTAATTTTTACCTATTGTTAATGGTACTGAGGATTACCATGTAAAGTCTTTGAAATGAAATATGGATGAGAACGTGCCACAACTTTTTTAAAAAGCTGATTAATTACATTATATCACTAGCTATTTAATTCACATCTTTCTTAATAGAATATCATGCTGAGATTCACCTTTATTTGTTCTTATTTCCCAGAGATTCTCATTTTAATAAGTGAATTTAACACTAAGCCACAGCCATTGTATTCTGTAGTGATTCTCATAATCTTCCACTGCTTACTTTTATTCTAATGAATATTTCCCCACAAAAATTAACGTTTTTACCCAAAGGAAAATAACTTGATTCAGATCACATAAGATACATATACAGACTGTTGTTCTTTTTGGGCTTGTGCATGTTTTTCTTCTCTGTTTTACCTCTTTTCTCTATTCCTTAAATGTTCTTGTTTTCACTTTCATTAAATTAGTCTAGTATGTTATTTGCTCAAAGAAGTTAATCCTTTAAATTTTCAAGGAAAAAGAAATAGACTAGCCAAATGCATTTTGTTTTGAAGACTTAATGATATTTTGGTTTCTTGTTGAGTGTCTGATCTATTGTGTATGTTAATCATGTAACATTTTATAAGATAACTTTATGTATATTGTCTTTCCATTTTTTGTAACAATTGTTGAGAGATTTTTCAGTGCCACCTTGACATATCTGTAGTTGGGAAACTTTTCCATCTCTGTGCCTGTGTGTATCCACTAAAGATAAACAAATGTAAGGATTCTGAAAGCTCTTAAAGTAATGTCTGTGATTTTCTAATTTTTCATTCATGAGATCTACACTGCTTAATAAATACATATACCCATCTGTTCATAGAGTAGAATAATATGAAATAACCTGAATTCGCTGTGAAAATAGCAGTGCTTCTGTGTAGAAACTATAAATTAGGGCATCATTGTTTTATAAGAAAAGGCTAACAGCCTATCACTTTGTTCTGGTATCATTTTACAATGAGATGAAATAATCTGCTTCACATAATTTTGGGAAGGAAGTAGATATAAAAATAGTCATTTAAAAAAATGACTTAAATGCACTCACTAGTAATACTTCCCTCCACCTTTCCCTGAAAACTCTAAAATAAAATAATGGCTAAAAATAGTGACAAGGCTTCTAAACATAGTTTAAAAAAATGACAAGTTTGCAAAATAATTATTTTAAGAAGGTATGATTTTAGTTGCTAGCGAACTAATGTAACTACATAGATTTGTAAATTAATCATCAACTAGCTATCCCCATGATTTAAAAGTGATAGCCACAAGTAACCATTTGTAATACTGTTTTTTAGGGAGTAGGATATAGAGAGTGAGGGTGGAAGGAAGGCACTGAAGATTAATTGCATGGAATGTACCTCACTTTCTACTGTTCTTACTCATCTTCACGGTAACTGGTAAACAAAAAGTTAAGAGAAAAACTGAAACAGTTGCTTTTGCAACTTTGTTTTTGTCATATCTTGCCCAGAGATTCTGAGGGAATTATTTATTTTATTTTTCAGCCAGGGTCTCACTCTGTTACCCAGGCAGGAATGTGGTCGCACAGCTCACTGCAGCCTTGACCTCCTGAGCTCAGGAGATCCTCCCACCTCAGCTTTGTGAGTAGCTAGGACAAGAGGCACATGCCACCACACCCAGCTAATTTTTTAAAGTTATTATTTGTAGAGATGAACTCTCGCTACATTGCCCAGACTGGTCTTGAACTCTTGGGCTCAAGTGATCCTCCGGCTTTGGGCTCCCAAAGCTTACCAGCACGATCCACAGCATCTGGTCCAGAGGGAATATTTTAAATGCTCTCCTCTCTCCGGCTTACCCTCAAGCTGGCTTAATTTCAGACACTGAGAAGTGAGATCACTTACTAAACATGAAGAGAGCTGCATTAGTCTCGATACTTCCTGCTCCAGCCTGCAGTTTTAGGGTTCCCAGAAACGACCATCTCCTCAGAGTTTATTCTTTCATTTGCCGAACAGTTGTCTCATACACTATTTGTGTAGAATACAGTGGGAGACATCAAGTCAAGTAAGAGGTGATTTCTGCTTTTCAAAAAAGTCGTTTACAAATACCAATAACACAAGTTAAAAAGTAAGTTAGTAAGAGGAATAAATGAACAGAGAAGATACAGATGAGATCAGAATGCCTTTAGGGTAAGGGTATAGGAAGGTTTCATGGCAGAAGATATGATTAAGCTTTAAGCCTTTGTTTTCTTACTTTTGAGGGAATTTTTTTTTTTTTTTTTTTTTGAGACGGAGTCTCACTCTGTTGCCCAGGCTGGAGTGCAGTGGTACCATCTCAGCTCACTGCAACTTCCACCTCCCAGATTCAGCTATTCTCTTGCCTCAACTTCCTGAATAGCTGGGATTACAGGTGCACGCCACCACACCTAGCTAATTTTTGTATTTGCAGTAGAGATGGGGTTTCACCGTGTTGGCCAGGCTGGTCTTGAACTTCTGACCTCAAGTGATCCACCCACTTCGGGCTCCCAAAGTGCTGGGATTACAGGCGTGAGCCACTGTGCCCTGCCACTTTTGTTGTTGTTTTGTTTTTGAGACGGAGTCTTACTCTTTTGCTTAGGCTGGAGTGCAGTGGCGTGATCTCAGCTCACTGCACCTCTGCCTCCCGGGTTCAAGTGATTCTCCTGCCTCAGCCTCCCCAATAGCTGGGATTACAGGCGCCTGCCACTACGCCCAGCTTATTTTTTGTATTTTTAGTAGAGACCGGGTTTCACCATGTTGGTCAGACTGATCTCAAACTCCTGACCTCGTGATTCGCCCACGTTGGCCTCCCAAAGTGCTGGGATTACAGGTGTGAGCCACCGAGCCCAGCCCACTTTTGTTGTTTTTAATAGGAAGTAAGTAGTTACATATCATGAAGGCTTGTGAGTAGTGTTGATAAGTAGAAATATTTAGTCCTAAAGCAATGTCAGATTGAGGTGTTGAGTAAATTTTTATCATGCAATACTCTTCTCATTTTTTTTTAATTTAATGGTGTTAAAAGTGAGAAGCAACTTATCAGAATGCCCTATTATAGAGTTCTTGTTTATTTTGGAGAAAGGGCTTCTTTTTAGTTTTCTTCAATACATTTTCATAACACAGTTTGTATTTCCTGTTCTACTTTGTGATAATCAAAGCCCCAGCTTGGGTCCTTCCTAAGCAGACATAGGAGACTTTTGTGGGATCATGAAGACAGACCAGTAGCTGTGGTGTTGGAACTCCTACCTTGTAGTACACTTTCAGCTCAGCAGTGATTTCATGACCGTAATAAGCTTTAAAATTTCAGAAAATATATCATTTTCCCTTTTCATAGGAGGAGGAGAGGGATAGAAAAAGGTAGTAGGAAGGCATTAAATGAAGGGAATAGTACAAAATCTAAGTGATGGGAGGTTGTTGGTTAACATTTAGATTAGCAAATTAGTAAATTTTTTCTTCTGTTTTAGAGATACTGAATCATCCATTCGAATTATGTGACCTTCCATTTAAACCTTTCAGTGTAAAGAATGGTGTAGGCCGGCCAGGCGCAGTAGCTCACGCCTGTAATCCCAGCACTTTGGGAGGCTGAGGCAGGTGGATTACAAGGTCAGGAGTTCAAGACCAGCCTGGCCAAGATGGTGAAACCCCATCTCTACTAAAAGTATTTAAAAATTAGCCAGGCATGGTGGCGGACACCTGTAATCCCAGCTACTCGGGAGGCTGAGGCAGAGAATTGCTTGAGCCTGGGAGGCAGAGGTTGCGGTGAGCTGAGATCACACCACTATACTCCAGCCTGGGTGACAGAGCAAGACTCCATCTTAAAAAAAGAAAAGAAAAGAATGGTGTAGGCAGTGCTACTGTCTCAGCAAGATGCGTCATTTCAGCTCTTAATTTATTTAGAGAAAACTACTGACATTGGAGGTGAGGAAAAATATCAGGGAAAGGCCATAAACCACCAGTCTGTTTGAGGGTGCACATTTGGAACAGGTGCCAGAAAGTCACCTAACTTCTTTGACCTCGGTTTTTTCATCTGCAAAATTAAAAGGCTGGATTCAAAGATTACATCAGGCTTTAGGAATCATTGTTGATCATCTAGCTTTGAATGGAGGAAAATCAATTTATTTTATTTTACTTTATTTTTTTATTTTATTTTATTTTATTTTTGCCAGAGTCTCTCTGTGTTTTGTCCAGGCTGGAGTGCAGTGACACGATCTTGGCTCACTGCAGCCTCTGCCTCCTGAGGTCAAGTGATTCTCCTGCCTCATTCTCCCGAGTAGCTGGGATTATAGGTGCATGCCACCATGCCCAGCTAATTTTTGTATTTTTAGTGGAGACAGAGTTTCACCATGTTGGCCAGACTGGTCTCAAACTCCTGACCTCAAGTCATCCTTCCACCTCAGTCTCCCAAAGTGCTGGAATTACAGGTATGAGGCACCATGCCAGGCCTCATTTTGAGTTTTTATTGAACTTAATTTAGAATTTATGTATGCTGCTTGCTAATTGGTATCTAACATGAAGAGCAAAGATCAAAAGAGAAAAACAAAGACCCAACTGGTTGCTTTCCCCTTTTCCCTTACTTTGCCATCTAGATCAAAGAACAGTATGAATTTTCCTCTTGGTGACCTAGGGGTGGGGGAGCCGGGGAGAAAAACACAGTGAAGCTTCCTATTTTGTTTATTGACTTCCACCCCATGTCTTGTGTTCAACCATTAATGTAATCAATATTATTTTTATGTGATGGGCTACAATTTTGGCACCACACCCCCCAATCTAGAAGCACAACCTTCTTTTTAAACTAACAACCTTGTCCTGATTAAGAGAGTGTGTACAGTAAAGGTAAAATACTGTTTAGAGACAGATACCTGAGGGATAATCAGAACTTTATACATATGCTTTGGCCTCTTGAATTTTCTATATCTACTTGAAAAATATTTAAAATATTTATTCAAAATAAATTCCAAATGTGAAGTATAAACAAACTCAAAAAAACATTTCTTCTGATTTCTGTCACCTCTTTTTCTCAACTCAAAAATATCTTGTGTGAACTCTTAATTATTCAAAGGTCAATCAAGTGCACAGTTATATATGCACTTGCCTCTACCACCTCTCTCTGCCTCCTGCATTAGCTATAATGACTTCTGAAATGGTTTTGCTCTGGGAGGTTCAGTGAATTTTGAGTAAAGTTAAAATTTATGGATTATCTGTGAATTGGATTGATTTTGCCAGTTTCATCCTATTGGGAGATACTACAGCTGCTGGTTTTTAGTGATTATTGTCAATTCTAAATTACAGATATTAGAGCAGTGGAGTGGCAAAGAAAGTTCAAGTGCATTCAGTGAGCATTTTACCTAATACCATGTATGTGTAAGGTCTTATGAGTCTGGGCACCCTTACCCACATAGGAATGCCTAATGGATGCCAAATGTTAGAAAATCATATTCAGATTATAATATATTGCTGAGACCCAGAGAAAATTTTCATATATATTAAGTATGGTATAAAAATAATCATATAGGGGAAAATGATGGAAAAAGAGGTTATTTTTAAAGAATAAGAAATTCTAAACCTTGCAAAGATTAACAAAAGACGCCATAATCTATGCTTTTGTTTGTAATAGTTGGCAAGACTTTCTTTTCTTTTTGTAGAAACAGGGTCTTGCCGTGTTTCCCAGTCTTGTCTCGAACTCCTGGGCTCAAGCAGTCTTTTTGCTTTGGCCTCCCAAAGTGCTGGGATTATGTGTGAGCCACTGTGGCTGGCAAGAATATTTTAGAACATACAGTTTCTTTATTTTAAACCTTTCTATTTTCTCTTTCAGGCTAATTTGTGTTTTGTGGACATTGACAACCATTTTATTGAGTTGCCTGAAGAATTTCCACAGTTCCCCAATAAAGTGGATTTTATCCAAGAACTCTCTGAGGTTCTTGTTCAATTTGGGATCCCTCCTGAGGGCAGCCTACATTGCAGTGAGAGTACCAGCAAACTGAAGAATATGGTTCTGAAAGACTTGGTCAATGACAAAAAGAATGGCAATGTCTCCACTAATAACATCAGCATGTATGAGTTACTGAAGGGCAATGAAACCATAGCCCGCTTGCAGGCTCTGGCCAAGCGGACTGGTGTGGCTGTGGAAAAAATGGACCTTTCTGCTTCTCTGGGTGAAAAAGACAAGGATTTAAAACTGCAGTGTGAAGAGGCAGAACTAAGGGACTACCAGCTCAATGTACAGCTCCGAGAGGTCTTTGCTAACCGCTTTACACAGATGTTTGCAGATTACGAAGCGTTTGTCATTCAGACTGCTCAGGATATGGAATCCTGGCTGACCAACCGGGAACAGATGCAGAACTTTGACAAAGTAAAAAGAACCATAGTTTTCCTTTTGTGGTTATTAGTGGCTTTATTATTGATATTTTAAATTTTTAAGTTTTTTCTTCTTCTGTGCCTATGCTTATCCATATATTATTGATTTTGTTAACCTTTTTTAAATGCAGACTTTTCATCTTCCAGCCCATTAGGAACTTTGCTTTACCAAGTATTTTTACATTAGGTAAAATAATTTTACAAGAAAGCAAATCAACCAGCTCATTGAGCTGGTCATTAAATTGTGTGTTAAATTGCCTGTAATCTTATTTAAAATTTTTCTTTACCTTAAAGATGCTTAAATTATAGAAACAGGCTGGGTATGGTGGCTTATGCCTGTAATCCCAGCACGCTGGGAGACCGAGGCGGGCGGATCATGAGGTCAGGAGTTTGAGACTAGCCTGGCCAATATGGCAAAACCCCGTCTCTACTAAAAATACAAAAAATTAGCCGAGCATGGTGGCACACACCTGTAATCCCAGCTACTCAGGAGGCTGAGGCAGGAGAATCACTCGAACCCAGGCAGGGAGGTGGAGGTCACAGTGAGCCGAGATCACGCCAGTGTACTCTGGCCTGGGCAACAGACAGAGACTCCAGCTCAAAAAAAAAAAAAAGAAAAAAGTTATAGAAACTTATATTTTGCAGGTTTTCCAAATCTGTTAATACTGTTTGACCTTGTAACAGTTTTATTTACTCTTATTTTATGATCAAGTATAGTTAAATAAGCCTACTCCTTTTCTATGAAATCTATTTATTTAGTCTAGAAATCATTTATTTAGTCTTTATCCTATCAGAAGTCACAACTTGTCCATGTAAAGTTAACAGCTTGGTTTCAGAAGCCAGATTTCTCTATCTCATTCTAAGATCAAAGGAGAAAAAGAGTGACTAAATTAGGTTTTATGACTGTAAGTGTAAAACGGTTCCAAAGATTTTGGAAAGGGAAGTCAGAAAATAATACCAACTTTCCTTGTCCTGTGATTTCTAAGGGGTACTGGATTCTTCTGCCAGTTTTTTTTTCACCTATCTCCCAGATTTTATTTTTCAGACAGGTGCACTTAGGGTTGTGTGTTAATTCTTTTAGGTCACCAGGGTGTAGTTTAGTTCTCTGCCTCTGTGATTGCTGAGGTATAATACTTGTATTGGAATGTATCATGGATTTCACTAAGTGGCCTCTCATGAAAGGCCTTCTAAAGGGGCTGATGCATTCCAAGAGGCTAATTTACAATATTGGAGAATTTTTGGAAATAATTAAAATTTTTCATAAAGGTACATAGTGGCTGGGCATGGTGGCTCACACTTGTAATCTCAACACTAGGAGGTTGAGGCTGGAGGATCATTTGAGACCAGGAGTATGAGACCAGCCTAGGCAACATAGTGAGAACTCATCTCTACAAAAAATTTTAAAATTAACCAGGCACAGTGGTGTGCACCTGTGGTCCCAGTGCTGGAGGCTGGGAGGGAGGCTGAGGTGGGATCACTTGAGCCTGGGAAGTTGAGGCTGCAGTGAGCCAAGATGATGCCACTGCACTCCAGCTTGGGCTAGAGAGTGAGACCCTGTCTCAAAAAAATAAAAGATAATTTTTTTACTTCATGAGATATTTTTTCTGTTGGAGGATAATATTGTATGTTGAACAGTTATGTTCTGGTGTGCTTTGTTTTTCCCCACATCAGACAGGTAATGTGCCAACATGGTAACAAAGTTTGAGGAAGGTATATCTCACACATGAGCATGAAAAGCCAGTTGTTACATTTATGAACTACAAAAGCATCCTGGTGCACTTATGTTTGAGAAAACTTCTTTAATATTAACAAGACTTCACTTCTTTAAGTGTATGCCCTTAGGTTCCTTTCTCATTAGACTCAACAATTTTCCATACTTTTTCCTATCTATCTTAGAACTAATCTGTGTATATCCATGGTTTATCCTTGGGGCAATTCAAATTCTTACCTAAATGAAGCCCTGATACTTCCTTCCTTCCTAATCTTTATGTAGCCTCAAACTATATAAATGGAATTCTTTTTATATAACCCCTAAAGAAATGAAAATTTTCTGTTGGATTCCAGAAGGCTTGTAATTACCTTCACTAGGAAAATTTGCAGGACATACTAGTCCTACAAGCCAAATCTTTGATGACCTAAAATTTTATAGTCTGTGAGGGTCTGAATATCAAAAGCCAGATCTTTGGCCCACTTTTTTTAAAAAAGGCTATTTGCTGTATGAAAAGTAAGATGTTTATTGGTGGAGGTGAACTGATTTCTAGAGACTACTGTGAATCTGTGGTTATTTGGATTTATGTATATACACCTGAACTATGGAACTACTTAAAGTGAATAAGTGGATTTCTCTAAGGAAATTTTAAAAAGACCTCCTAAATTTCAGAATGAAAATAAATATGCTAGCAACAAGCTGATGAGTATTTTTAAAAGTCACCTTATGTCAGAACTTACTCCCTCTTTCCCCTTTCGCCTTCTAGCTTCTGCCATACAAAAATAAAAACCAACCCAGCAACCAAAATAGGAATTTACTTCTAAATTTACTTCCAGATTTTAGTACTGCATTGAGTCTAGAATTCCTGTACACACATGAACATGGAAGAACAACAACAAAAAAAATGACACTTTGAATTAGGAACTGAACCATCCCATGCATCAGACAGGCTAGTAACAGGAAAGGTGTACAGCTTATTATACATGTTCTCCAAAGGCTTGCTTCTGATGGTTTTTCAGGCAGTGCTTTGGTTTTTTTGTTTGTGTTTTGGAAACGGGGTCTCACTATGTTTCTTCAGGCTGGCCTCGAACTCCTGGGCTCACAGGATCCTCTGGCTTCAGCCTCCCTAGTGGCTAGGACTATAGGTGGCCACCACCATGCCCAGCTTCCAGGCAGTGCCTTTTTTAGTTGTTAAGGCTGGGACTGTTGTGTCAGCACAGGTGTGGAAGGAATTTGACCTTGGCTTAACACTCATCTATTGATTTCTCACAGAGTTAAAGAGTCTAGAAAAGCATTCACTTGAAGAAGAACAAAAGAATTTCACCCATAAGCATAAATTCCATGTATTTTTTTAAGATTAATGCTGATATGTTTATCTTTATTGTATCAGTTAATCATCTCACTACCT